>NC_134578.1:5680000-6391500 GCF_050947875.1 Dermacentor variabilis | reverse complement strand
AAAACTGGGATAACACTTCTCAATACAAGTGTTGTAATGCCAGCTAGTATGTGGTGTCAAACACAAACTACAAAAAATATGGTGTGAGAATGTGTCGTATTGCTATAATGCTCATTTTCTGCAATATCAACACATATTTATAATGTTGAGTGGCATCAGGCTCCCTCTGCTTCATCCGTGCCTCTCGGGCTCATGACGTGGGATGTGATGAATGCAAAAAAAAAGGGAAATTACATTACACAGGGAAAGAACTTATGCAAATCATAATGTGTAAGCGCAAGCGTTGTAAAAGAGTAGCACAGGAATATGTGACAAATTCAAAGTAAGGCACATGCAGTGCTGTGTATGTCTTTTGCCTTAAGCAGTGACGTGGGCACTAACTATGAGTAATGACACAAACAATAATAAAGTGTATATGATTCCCCACTTTCAGTTAAGCTTAACAACAACAAAACTTGCATCAATGTTGCATAGCATAAAGTGTCCTACTAGGTAACTCTATAATCTGTTGAGTTGATCGAACTGCATACACTTTCATCAAGTGCCAGCTTGGCCACAAAACTGCTATGTGTCATGAGCTGCACACCAATGACCTTATTCGCTTGGTTGATCGAAGCTCGTTGCACTCATGTCACCAATTAGCAACTGTGACCAACCTTACTTAGCGACACTGCGGCCTCCTGGATCCTTCCGTCGTTTTGCATGCGCCGACAAAGTACAAATGCAGCTTTCCTGAAGTCGTAACTCTTGTGCGGTCACCATGAAGTGACCGCACACTACCTGAGCCATGTGCCACAACTCTTCTCACACTTCTTTGTCAACCTTTTAATGCAAATTATTATTTGCCTCAATCCTGGCACTTATTGTGCATAGGTAAATATATGGCCTCTTTGATTTGGCTGCACATTCTGCACTAGTTCATTGTCTTCGATTTTACAGTGCAGCGCCATCTTCAATTTTACTTCGTGCAAGGCAAGTTCTGCATAAGTCACAGTTCGCTTGCGCTCACCACTTTGGAAGTGCGGGCATTGTGCAAGTCCTTGGTAGCAGGCGACACGGTGTAGCGCTAGTTTAATATTGGTGCGCTGGTGTAAATATCTCCCACTTTGGTTACAACAGTTCCTATGGCTGACACAAGAATGTGAGGGACCAACTCGACGACTGAATGTGTTGTGAGGCCAGCTTAGTAAAGTTATGCAAGGTGTTAATGCTTTCGATCGTTGAATTGCTTGGAACGCGTTCTGTGACAAAAAAAAATAAGAAAAAAAATCAGCATCCATGTCCACCACTTCGTTATCACGACGTAGCAGTACTACCACGATAACGGCTTTTGTGATAACGAAAATACTTTCCCTTTTGCTACATTGAAATTTGTCGAAATGGTTCACGACAGACCTGCACTAAGTTGATGGGAAGTGCCGTCAGATTGCAGAAGCGTGTCCGCAGAGGAGCCAAACTTTGAGCACTGCGTAGTTGAAAGCAAATCATCTCGAACCACGAGGAGCCGCACCAAATCAAAAAATTACCGACGATTACGTTACTTCCTAATGCGAAATGTGAGCGCAGCAAATAAGCTGTTTCACCTTTTGGATAGATTGAGGCAAAGAAATCGAGCAACACATGTATGCGCTATCACATAATTTTTTTTTATTTTTCACACGTATTCGTTTAACAAAGACTCCACTAACAGTTCTTGACAGTCATGAAGGAAGCTTTGTGGTCGGAGAAATAGACTGATATATGTTCGACTTGGTACACCAATGCTTGATTCTCAAAGACGAGATCTATACAAGTGCCTCGCGAGGTTGTCACAGCCGTGGGGGAAGCAGAGGCTAAGCGCCGCCGCCGAGAAGACCCTGCCGTTCGCGCCGCCGAAGCGGAGGCTCATCGCCGCCGTCGAGAGCAACCAGCAGTAAGCGAGGCTGAAGCAGAAGCTCATCGCCGCCGCCGAGAAGACCCTGCAGTTCGCGCCGCCGAAGCGGAGGCTCATCGCCGCCGTCGAGAGCAACCAGCAGTAAGTGGAAGCGGAGGGGGGCGGCGTGTACACCCAGCGGCAAACGATGGGGGCAGAAGCGCGCGCAGCAAGCGGACAACACGATAAAGGGAGGAGGGAAGAGATAGCAGCGACTGACTGATGCTGCTGACGGCGATAGTGAGTCAACCCCAGCTATCCGCCACACAAGAACAGGGGGGGGGGGGACCCTTTCCTCCTCTTTCTGCATGGCGGCGACGGTGTTCTATGCAGTCACGTTATCTTGACTCTCTAGCGGCGTCAGCGGCATCCAGCGGTATCAGTCGGTCGCTGCTAGCGCTGGGGGGATGAAAGGGGGGCGGAGCTGGTTACGAGGCCGACGACGACGCCGACGACGACGCGAAACCCAGGAACGGACGCCAAAGAGCTGCGCTCTAAAAAGCGCCCGTAGAACAATATTGTGGCGACAACAGCAGATGCTACGACACGCCCCGCATCACGCTGTTTCGCGCCACAGGAGCATGAATGTAGGACACTAGAAAGGTGAAATGAGCCAGACGCACAAAATTCACCGAGCAGACAACGTTTGCGCTTTTCATTTTTCAAAATAAACGTGCAGCGTTAGTGCAAGCAATGCAATTGAACTTTCTTAACTGGCACTACACCCAACTGCACCCGCACTGTGCTGCAACGGAACTAGTGCCGAAAGTGCAGCCAAATCGAAGTTACCCATAGATTCGCTCTCCCGCATCATTTTGGGCCTCTTCTATAAAAGAAAGTAGTAAATCAATTCCGAAAGCATGGCCTCGCTGGAAAAAGAAAAAAAGAAACTGCCCGGTGCTTGGATCGAGTCCCGGACTCCCAGCGCAACAGCCCGATGACCTAACAATTGTACCACACTGGCAAGCATATGTTTAGTGTTGAGAGGATCGGCACGTGCGTAACGTTGCATAGCTCGAGCAAGAGCACGTGCACAGGAGAGCGCGGCGCCAGCTTTCTTCAGGCCACAAACGCAGGATTGGAAATTGTATTCCAATGACGTCACGTGCGCCATCTTGTAGTCCAATTAACAACTCTACAAAAAGTTTACACCCTTTGGAGTGTATATTTGCCACACAACGATAATCGTCATCTGCCTTGCTTGCGTTTCCTTTCTTGAAAACGCCGCGCCTACTACTTTCTTGTCGGGAATGCTATGTCATGCTGATAACGCGCATGCCGTTCGTTACTCGAAAGTACCGGGCTCGCCGCGTTAAAGAAAGAAAATGCGGACAAGACAGATGACGATTATCGTTGTGTGGCAATTTTACACCCCAAAAGGTGCAACTGTTTTAGAGTGCACTCTAAAACAGTGGCACTTTTTGGGGTGTAAAATTGCCACACAACAATAATTGCACTCTAAGGAAACGCGGGCCAGACAGATGGCGATTATTGTTGTGGGACAAGATACGCCCCAAAGGATGTAAACTTTTCTAAGAGTGCAACAATAATCGTTATCTGCCTTGCTTGCGTTTCCTTTCTTGAAAACGCCGCGCCCGCTGCTTTTCTGTCTGGAATGCTATGTCATGCTGATAACGTGCATACATGTCGTTCGCGCCCGCTGCTTTTCTGTCTGGAATGCTATGTCATGCTGATAACGTGCATACATGTCGTTCGTTACTGGGAAGTACCGGTCTCACAGCGTTAAAGAAAGGAAATGCGGACAAGACAGATGACGTTTATTGTTGTGTGGCAACAATAAACATATAAACAATAAACAGCGCAGGCGAGCGAACGCTTCGTGCTGCCTCGCTTCAACGCGTTTCTGAAACTTAAGATTACGCGACCTCGAACACTATGTGCGCGGGAATACAGCGCACATGAAGCCACCAGCCATCTCAGCTCAACAAAGCTTTGCACCCGCCCCAGATTACCTCCAAGATAGCGCGCGCGGGCTGCGTATGCACTCACCGCGCGGACTGTCACGCGCAGTCACGGTAGGCTAGAGGAGACGCTTGTTCAACGCCGCCCCCCCCCCCCCCGACCCATAGCGCGCGCTTGATCACGTAAGCTCCAGCATAGCGGCGAGCGTCAAGCCACCATCGTTCTCGGCTCACCCTCGCACCCACTGCATACAGCGTGCGATATCGCACTTTCACTTTACGGAAAATCACGACAACGCCGAAGGCGAAAAGTCGCCTGGAAGGTCCCTATCGAAATAAAATTTGCTACCATGTCATCGCCTTTACCGCCTTACTAACGCCGTAGTGACACACACAGACACGTTTGTCCATTTGGTAACGTTTCGGAGACGAAAAACGCGCTGGATGGCCAATTATTCCGTAAGATGTGGAGCATAATGTCAGTTCCCACAGCGAATAGATTTCTTTGGCTCTTTTCACCGTGTTCGTGGTGGTCGGTGGTTCTCGGACTTTCACCAACGATACAACAGCGCCGACGCAAAGGGCAAGTGCTCTCGGTCATGCAAAATAGTTGTGGGGCGCGTAAATGTCACACGAAAGCTTCGGGCCGTATGAAGGTCCACATGAACAGCTCGGGAATGACACCCCTCCTCCTTTCTGCCTTTTCGCCACCTTCCACCTCGCGGCGGCTGAGGGAGAGGGCACTGGCTTCGGGAGGGGAGGCTAGCAGTCGCTTTCCACGCCAGCGCCGCTGGAAACAACACACATATGACAAATTGTATTGTATATACATACAAGGAAAGTAGCGAGCGCGGAGTTTTAAAGAAAGGAAACGCAAGCAAGGCAGATAATGATTATTGTTGCGGGACAATTAAGGTACGCCCCCAAAGAGTGCAAACTTTTTTTAAGAGTGTAGGCTCATAGGTGCTGTGGCTGTGGCGTTGCGCTGCCAAGCACGAGGTCGCGGATCCGGCCGCTGCGGCCGCATTTCCATGGGGGCGAAATGCGAAAAAACCCTTGTGCTTTGATTTAGGTGCACGTTGAAGAAACCCTGGTGGTCCAAAATTTTCCGGAGTTCCCCACTACGGCGTGCCTCATGATCAGGTCGTGGTTTTGGCACGCATAGAACCCCATAATTTAATTAACCAATCTCAAGAACACCTCCGAGATAACGCTCGCACTTCGCTGCCGAGGCAAGATAAAGCGTACAGCGAAAGTCTGCACACATTAATTTCCCGTGAAGTGAGAAAACGGGTTGACCCGCCGTATAGCGGCCGGCTATGGTGTTGCCAAGCACGAGGTCGCGATATCGAATCCCGGCCGTGGCGGCCGCCTTTCGATGGAGGCGAAATGCAAAAACGCCCGTGAGTAGTGTATTGCGGTCCCCCATTACGTTGTGCTTCACAATGAGATCGTGGTTCTGGCATGTAAAAACCCAGAATTTGAATTAAACGGGTTATAAACGGCTACTCGATTGGACTGGATCGAGCAGGCCAGGTTACGCCAGATCATGCGACGAAGTAGTTTTCTTTGTATCCTTGCTACGGAGAAGTCTGCGGGAAACCTATAGAGAAAGAAAAATCGTTTCTCCGTTAAAACAATTTCACCGTTTTCGGATTGATAGCTTCCCACTCAGTACTGTTCCCTTTCATTCCTTCCCATCTCCGATTCCTTCTATCCATGCCGAAAGCACAGTGGTTTCCTCAGCATAGGCTTACGTAATGCAATTCCACCCGAGTTAAATATACTACTTCAACTTACTTCAACGTACTTTGCGGGCACCTTCAGCGTGACGTCGGCAGGTCTACATCACGGCGCGCTATACGTATACAGTCGAAGTGCATTCATCGCAATTTCAGCTTGAAGCAGTGACTAACATGCCGCATGTTTCAGCTGTACGGAGACCGCTGGCGAGAAGACAGAGAAAAGCTTAAGTATAACAGAGGCAGAATGGTCGGCCTGATGAACTTTCTTCCTTTATCAGATGCGCGGCGGGAAAAGGGAAAGAAGGAAGATGGGTGGCGGTGAAGACAATGGGAAGAGGCAAGGCACATAACGGGCAGATATAAACTCAGCCTAGAATCCTGACCTATAATTAAAAAAAGAAGGTGTGTGCAAATCCGGTGCACATGTCCGAATCTACGGAAAGCGGTCAACTAAATGCTGTACAACTTTATGCAATGTGTACGATTATTATCATTAATTTGATGCAACGCGTGCTATTCTCTTGCGATGTGTACGTTTCTGCTGTGCACAGGTCTCAACTTCAATGACACGCAAAGTTTATTCACTACACCGACCACAAGCTACGCTGCTATGCACCAAATCAGGCGGATGCACAATGTGAGACGTCCATGCAGCGTTGTCACGTGGGCGAAGGCGATGTATGGTGCTTATCGTAGGAAGAGCGGCGATGGCCAGGTTTACGCACAGCGACGTGCAGTCTAGCCGCATTTCACGATTCTATAGAGGGCGCCCCTACTGACTTTAGCAAAGGTTTAAAAACGCGCCGATGAACTAGGAGGCGCGTTTGCGACCAAACGTACGTTGTTGGCTATTGTTTGGAGCAAGTCACCCTATTTTTTATAATCCGCTTAATTGCATAATTAGTCAAGAATAATTAACCAACTTCGCAAGTATTAAGTTTAGGGCAGAACTTTCATTTAGAAAGTTGTACAACATTCTAAAGGAAAAATCTAATTCAGCAGTTTCTAACATCCCACTTGTTGGTAATGCGTCCCACAGAAAGCACGCGAAATATGAAGACAAACAAGAAAATACGTGATTACAGACAGCGCGAACGAAAACAGAAAGAAATCACACAGGACGAACGTTGACTCCAACTACATTTATTCACGGAAAAACGGAAAATGCTTTTTTTAAATACAAAAATAAGCGCACTTTAATGTAAGCGGGCTTATTCAAGTCCATTTACTGGAGCTTGCATCTGGCGCACATAAAGAGTATATAGCTTGAGTATACGCCTCTACAATCTGGTCACCACATCAAGAATACCTTACTGAAGCGTTAGATAGAATTCAAAATTTGCCAAGTCGTGTAATTACAGTGCTCAGTCAAGCACAAGTTGTGCTTGACTTAGCACTGTAACGATAGTTCAAATTTGACTTGAGTTGTGCTGCGCAACTCAAGTCAAACTTGAACTATCGTTACAGTCCTTTAACACTCTTCGTCATATTACCTTGCTATTATTATTACATAAAACGATTCACTCTGACGGTTCATTCCCACCCACCAGCATATGCTTGCATGACCACGTCTTCACATCGCGCAGATTGCACAACTTCAGCTATGACCGCATATATGGGGCGACTCAGGCATTGAACTTTTCACCACTGCCATGCCACGTGATATCCGCGTCTGTAACAGTCTCCCACTTAAGAGGAAGCTTTAGCTCGGGCCCAACTCCGACGCGGCCTATTCAAATACATGTAAAACGCAAAAACGTTTTTATGAGATAACCCCTGGACCTATTTTGATGAAATTTGTTGTATTTGAAAGAGAAAGTTAAATTCTAGTGACTGTTGGAAGCGGAATTTCGATTTAGGGCTTGAATTTTCTTAAAACGATTTTCAAATATTTGACCGTTTGAAAAAAATAGAAGAATGAAGTTTATAAATTTATATCTCTGCATCAAGAACCGATATCGCGGTTCTGTAAACGGCATCCATTAGATCATTCAAAGCGGACAAATTCAATATGTCATTTTACATCTTACGTGAATTTGTTACGTTGGTTACAACGGTTTTGCAAAAGTTGTATTTCTCTATTATTAAATTTTTTTATATTCATGTGTAACATATAAATTTTGTCCGCTTTAGATGTACTATTAGATGCAATTCACAGAATTGTATCATCATTTTTAGTGGTTAAGTTACAGAGTTGTAAACTTGATAGTTTCGTTTTTTGAAAATTTTCGATTTTTGTCAATTTTTAATAAAAAATTGACAATCTAACTCAAAAATTCGAAACCAACAGTCACTAGATTTTAAGTTTGTCCTTTAAATGCAACAAACCTCGTCAAATTTGGTGCAGTGGTTGTCGAGAAAAACGAATTCTCCTTTTACATGTATTTAGATAGGAGCACTCGAGCTAAAGCTTCCTCTTAAGAGGAAGCTTTAGCTCAAGTGCTCCTATCTAAATACATGTAAAAGGAGAATTCGTTTTTCTCGGCAACCACTGCACCAAATTTGACGAGGTTTGTTGCATTTAAAAGACAAACTTAAAATCTAGTGACTGTGGGTTTCGAATTTTTGAGTTAGATTGTCAATTTTTTGTTAAAAATTGGCAAAAATCGAAAATTTTCAAAAAACGAAACTATCAAGTTTACAACTCTGTAACTTAACCACTAAAAATGATGATACAATTCTGTGAATTGCATCTAATAGTACATCTAAAGCGGACAAAATTTATATGTTACACATGAATATAAAAAAATTTAATAATAGAGAAATACAACTTTTGCAAAACCGTTGTAACCAACGTAACAAATTCACGTAAGATGTAAAATGACATATTGAATTTGTCCGCTTTGAATGATCTAATGGATGCCGTTTACAGAACCGCGATATCGGTTCTTGATGCAGAGATATAAATTTATAAACTTCATTCTTCTATTTTTTTCAAACGGTCAAATATTTGAAAATCGTTTTAAGAAAATTCAAGCCCTAAATCGAAATTCCGCTTCCAGCAGTCACTAGAATTTAACTTTCTCTTTCAAATGCGACAAATTTCATCAAAATCGGTCCAGGGGTTATCTCATAAAAACGTTTTTGCGTTTTACATGTATTTGAATAGGCCGCGTCGGAGTTGGGCCCGAGCTAAAGCTTCCTCTTAACAATGCTTCACTTACGAAACATGTAGCCTTCCGCAATAACACACACACACACACACACACACACACACACACACACACACACACACACACACACACACACACACACACACACACACACACAATAATATATATATATATATATATATATATATATATATATATATATATATATATATATATATATATATATATAGATATATAGGGGTTTTCTTCAACGTTAAGCACGCAGGACCCGATGTAACATACGCAGGAAAGAGACGACGAACTTTTTGGAAGACTTCTTTTACCTAACGTTTTCGGCTGGTGCCTTCGTCAGAGTACAGTAACGCATGTACAACACATACACATCTTTAAAGGCACCGTATCACGAGCTGAGAGCGCGCTATCTACACTGACTAGACCATACACTGCGCATCATAAATCATTATCATTGCACATTATAAATGATTATCAATGACACGCATTTTGGAATATACAAAAAATGAAATGCAGATGTGTTTACGATACAATACATGCAAACATAACTCTCAAGTAAGTGCCAGCGGTTACCATGATTATGTGTAGTGAAAACAAAATGATTTACACATGCAGATACAAAGGCGTGATGTTTAGCACATGGAATCTCTAAGTGCAAACTCGAATTACCTAAAAATTGAGATGTTAAGCGTACAACTTCGAGCCAGAGCAGCATACGTCAAAAAAGCCACATGTAAAAAAAGACAGAAAAAAGCGACGAAATCATGTGTGTACACTGTGTGGGAAGTGTATATTTGTGCTCAATCTAAAGTTAGACAGGTTAGTTTTCCTTTGTTTTCATTTATTCCGGACGAGACAGTGTTAAATTTGTGAATCAGGTATATATACAAGATTCGCGAAGCTCGCGGTCATGGTTGGTGCGGAATCCAGATTAGAGTATTTTTACTTTGAGATTATTAAATGAGTGACCCGGCATGTTAACATGTTTCGAGAGTGGTAGATTTGGTTGGGATTTGGCATGCGACCTGTGGTTGTTAAAACGGATCCTGAAAGGTGTTTCGGTCTGGCTTATGTATTGCATGTGGCAAGTGCCGCACTCGAGCAAGTACACTACGTTATATGAATCACAGTTGAAACTGCCTTTAATAGTGAACATGAATTGGCTGGCTGTGCTGGTGGCAGTCAGTTTAGGCGTTATATGAGCGCAGACTTTGCAACGTGGTTTATTGCAGTGGCTGCAACCGGTCGGATTAGAAGTGGCGATTTTTGAAAACGTTAGTATGTCACCTATGTTTTTCGAACGTCTATACACGACACGAGGTGGCTCAGGAAAAATGGCTTTTAACATGTCGCTTTGGGTGAGAATGTTATAGTGTTTGCGGAGTATGCCTGAGACCTTAGGGTTAGATGCGGAATGTGTGAGTGTCAAATTAGCCGACTGCGAGCCCCTGGGCTTGTTTCTGCTTTTAAGAAAGTCCATCCGGTCATATCCTTCCACTCGGTGTATCGCGTCATCGATCATCTTCTCCGGATATTTACGGTTGAGAAGTTTCTTTTTGAGTTCCTAGCAACAAGAATTAAAATCGTCCTCTTCGCAACATATGCGCTTAAAGCGCTGTGCCTGGCTATATGGAATCGCAGTCTTGCAATGACGCACGTGGCTGCTTTCAAAATGAAGAAATTGATGATTATTAGTTGGCTTTTTGTAGAGTTTTGTGATTAGGCGTCCATCGGCAATGGTAACCGCGACGTCAAGGAAGTCTACAGATGACGATGAGTAATGATGTGTGAATTCGATAGCGGGGTGCGCCTGGTTGAATGCCGCAATGAAGTTTAGGAGTTCTGTTTCGCTATGCGTCCAAATACAAAATATACCGTCGATGTAGCGTTTAAAGTAGATAGGTTTTAGTCGTACACTATTAAGGAACGCGTCTTCGAGCACTCCCATGAAGACGTTTGCATAGTTAGGGCCTATTTTAGTTGCCATAGGTGTTCCACTAATTTGTACATAATGAGAATTATTAAATTCGAAGTTGTTAAACTCGAGAACTAACTTAAGCAGAACCTCGAGGGTTGCGCTATCAATCAGGCTATTACACTAGAGGTGTTCATAGGATTTGAAGACAGCCTGAATGCCATCCCTATGGGGAATATTCGTGTAGAGGGAAGTGACATCCATCGTCACCAGAAGCGAGCCTTCGGGAACGGTTAGATCTAGTATGCCATTAAGAAAAGCATTAGTATCCTTAATGAAAAAAGAAAATGTGGCTGGAATAAGTTTGATTAGACTGTCGACGTAACGAGAGATGTATTCTGTGACTGTTCTGATGCCGGATACAATGGGACGGCCTGGATTACCTGGTTTATGCATCTTGGGCAGCAGGTAAAAGCGTCCGGCTATTGGACTAAGTGGGATCAAGGAGCGTGCTGTTTTATCGTCGATCTTCTGCTTCTTCACCAATACTTTTATGGTCTCCTTAATGATGGAAAGGAATTCGTCGGTAGGATCACAGGGAAGTTCTTTATGAAATGTGCCGTCGGATAACTGTCTTACGACTTCTTATATATATATATAGAGTCAAACATATTTTTGCTCACAAACTAATAATTTCTTTTCTTTCTTTCTTTTTCGACCAGCTGTGCGCATTTATACAAACTCGTAATTCCAATGGACGGACATTTTTGCCTTTTCCGGGGTTTCTAGTTGATATCTTTTTATCATTATTAATTTTTGTGAAGACTGTGCGAACACCTTGTTCACGCCGGTAATGTGTCATTGCCCTATTTCAATTGTCGTCTTTGTGTTCGTTGTTTCCATTACTTTATTTTACGAAAATACAAGCTTGCGTACTTGAATACAGGCACACAGTACAGTGCACTAATGCCGGCAGCGATAAGCTCCTCTTCTCTAGTGATCTTTGTTTGTGCTTTGCAGTTTTGCTTGTTTTTCCCTAGTTTGTCATGCCATTTCTTTAGATTGCGTGATTGTTTCCTTGCCGATGTTTTATAGCGAAATTATCTTCAAATGTACGTGCTCCCATCACTTAATGGCTCACTATACGCGTAGTGCGCGCCGATGGGCGCGCCACTGGTGGCAGCCTTGCGCAGAACATCAGGGAAAGGAGCCAGCCGCGCGCCGTAGTTTGCTGTGTCGTTGATCGTGCTTCTCTGTCTTATTCACGTTTTCAGAGCAAAATAGGCAACACCCTTCGCATCAGTGGGGTGGCCAAAGCTCCGAGGAATGTCGAAGAAAAATTGTTGCACGGTGGGGGGGGCTCACATACCGGCAGAAACGTGCCGGCGATACGGTTCTAATCATTGCCCGCAAAGCTTCAACAGCGGGAGAAACGGTAGCAATGGGTCGCCGCCGTTCAGCGGGAAATTCCTTATTCTCATCGTTTCCTTTGTTGTGTCGGTGTCTTTTCTGTTCGCTCATATTTAGACGGGTAAGTGACGAAGTCCTTCTGCAGTGCAGCATGCGGTTCAAAGGCACTGCGCTAAAGTTCTGAATTCCGTTTGGCGCTTCTTTATCGCGTTGCGCTAGCTAGGCACCATGACTGCACGAGCGCATTGTGTTCTGTTAAAGTTACTGAAGCTTGCAAGAACTGAAATTGTTGGTTTTATGCGGCCTGGAAAATCTTCGCACCAGCTGTCGCGCATTTCATGTTTTTGCTTCTATGTTATGCGCGGGTTCGCGCATGCACAACTGTTGATTTTTTCGAGGTGCGAGGTTTTCACCCTGCCTCGGTTGTAAAGGGTCTAAATCACGCTTTGTCTTATCGGAATGATACCATGGCAAGTTCTTCTTTAACAGTCAGCTTTATTCTTTTTGCCCGACGACATCTTAGATATTGCGTTCTTTTGGGGGGAAATGTGTTTAGAAAATAGGTAGTTCAAGGCGAGGAATTGCTAATAGTTGCTGCATATGATATTGTTGTTCCATTTTCGCTGAAAAGATGGCGCCACGTTTGGGAAGTCATCACACTCGATGCTGTCTGAGCAGGCTTACCACACCGACTGATTTCTTTGGTTCACAACGTAGTCCCTTTTTGCATGTGAAATTCGTGCTCAACTGAATTTTTTCTGATTATGCTTACGCCGCAGAGGACTAAACCTGGCATTGCCGCCAGCGCCCATCTACACTGGCTGGCGCTGCTCTGACTTGAAATATATCATGTGGCATCTCTCTCTAGAAACATTAAAAAAAAGGACTGAAAAGTTGGTCAGACTTTAGCTTTGTACGTTTCCAAGCACGTCCCTTAGGGAACTTAAATTGCAAGAACTGCAGCGGGAACGGCAATTTATCGGCGTATGCAGCAAATTGCATCGGCGGTACAGCGCTAACACACGTTTTTATTAACCCATGCGTTTGCTGAATGCGTTGAATAGTGTACGCGTTTCCATCAATAAATTCGCAATTACTCTTATTGAGGCGGCTTTGACTGCACTTATACGGCGATGTGACATGTATTCATCGGTAGAAAAATTACAACATGTGCAGACATCGCACCGTGCGAATTTGTTTGAGATATAAGTCTGCACTAACGACGGGTGCTTATTATTGTGGTACAGAAGCAGCATTACGGCAAGGGTAAATTTAAAAATAGAACGATCGAGACATCGCATTGCTCAACAAAATTTGGCGGCTAATTAACATGAGCTCCATTTCGTGTAAATGGGGTTCATGGCGTTTGTCTGCGGCATGCACCTGTCATGTATGTGGACCGGGTTGTACCAAACACCGGTAACATCGTGCTCACGCCCGCTCCCACAGAGGCCAGCCTCTTCCAGCTGTCAACGCAGAAGAAGCAGTTTGGCACCCGATCAAAGGAGAAATCGCAGCCGCGAACTTCAGCCATCCCTGCTGCAAAGGGTTGTCGTCTGCTACTGCTCCCGTGTGTACTGTTGGAAGCGCCCGCTAGGTGGCGATCAATGGCGCTCCTATAGGCGCTGCACTACGCGTATAGACCAGTGATCATATTATATATATATATATATATATATATATATATATATATATATATATATATATATATATATATATATATATATATATATATATATATATATATATATATATTCCAGTCACCACACTACCACAGGCGGAGAGTACCACACAACTCTTACGAAATAGAAGTGAGCGACATCACCCGCCGTGGTGGCATAGCGGCTGTGGTGGTGCTTTGTTAAGTACGAGGTCGCGGGATCGAATCCCGGCCACGGCGACCGCATTTCGATGGGGGCGAAATGCAAAACCTTCCGTCTCCTTTGTATTGGGGGCACGTTTAAGATCACCAGGTGGTCAAATTTAACCTGGAGTCCCCCTCTACGGCGTGCTTCATAATCACATCGTGGTTTGGGCACGTAATACCACAGAATTCGAAGTCAGCGACATCAAAACTTACGCATAAACTTAATAAATGGAAAGCATAACTTTACCTTTGGGGTACTAGACAAGAAAAAAAAAAAAGTACCGCCACGAACACAAGAAACAACAAGGCTTCACGTTTAGGTCGCGTTGTCTTAGCGAACATTTATGTACGTAGGAAACTTGAATCCTTCAGTTCTCTCTAGTTTTGGCGACTTGACAACACCGCTCTGACATATTACAAAACCGTGACACGTATGTATCGGGAATTTTTGCACGGCTAACGTTGCACAGCGTGCACAGAAGAGCGCACCGCACCGACACGTGATGAGGTCGCTTCGGGCGTGTCGCCTCGGAAGAGAAACTGTCCCCTGCGTCGGACAGTCGGGAAACGCGGTGATGCGCGGGCCCCCGTGATTGGCTGCGCGGCGCGCGCGACGTAACGATCGCCGTCCGGCGTGACCCGCCCTCGGCCCCATAAAAGAGACCCCCCCGCGACGACCACCACCACCACCACCTGTTGCGCGCGATGGCTGTGCCGACGTTCGCCTCCGCTGGCCGGGCCCGGTTCGCCATCAAGAGCTACAGCGTAGAGGTACCGTTCCTCCCGACTTCTTACCAAGCGCCCGTTCGTTTGCGTCCGTAAACTTCAACAAACAAAAAAGATAACACGTGCGACGAGGTTGGGCTTGTTGGTTAGCCGTACTGGATTGGGATATAGTCTAGCTTAACACCGGGACGTCACGGACGCATGAAGGAATAGACCACTTGCATTTACCCAATTTCAACATGACTGAGTAAAAAGACCATATAGCCACCCGCGAAATGCTCCGTCTTTATTTTTTTTTCTTGCGCAAATGTTGTCCCGGTGTTGCGCGACACTTAATCCTAATTCAATAAGACGTTTCGTTCTTAATCAGATCCCCTTCGGTCTCGATGTAGGTATATGTGTACGCGAATTATTTTTGCCATTTCTATCCGATGGTGGCAAGTGAAATATCACGTACGTAATGCGCTGCTGGTAAATTGAGCACTCTCTTTAGACAGTGTGGCTTCATTTCATTTAAGTGTTTCGCAAAGTACTGCTACTACTACCATGTTTGATACAATGCTTGAAGTGCCTCCTTCCGTCAGTAATTATGAAAAAAAATTTTTTTCCCTTCCTCGTAACGCCTGCGGCTAATAATTAACGTGTGCGTGTGCTTTCAGCCGGTGATTCAATTCTGTTTGCGAGAGATAAAAGTGGGTCTGACTGTAGATTAAATATAGACTTATGACTTCGTAATTGTGAAGGCTGAATAGAAACTGCTCGAAGGACCATCCTGCCACCTTGAATTTTTTTCAGGGGAGTGTCAGAGTCTGGAGCGCCTTCGAACAAATTTATGCAACTTTGGTGCTTTCATTCACAGTCCATCATAATACGTGACTCAAAAGATATAAATACGTATATAAATTCAGTATAACTTTATATTGGTAGATGAAACGGCGTTTCGTAACCAGGATGGTAGAAAGACATTCTTTGACTTCTAAACCTCAATCGCTGACCGTTTGTAGTTGTCAACGTAAGTGGTGGTCAAAGATAAATTTAAGCTACTTCACTGATCTATTTAAGCATTTGGACATTTCTCCAGTTTTCGCTCCACTGGAGAAGAAGGCAAAGGAGTTTTAGTTTGACAGCCGAAATGTAGCTTATTGCGTCTTGTAGATACATTTCTTGTATGAAAATCAATCAGCCTGTCCGCACAAGCATTAATCAATCTATTATTGTTTTCGGCAAACCAGTTACATGGACGACGCAGTATCAGCGCTGGCGACAACACGTGCTGCTGTGTTTTACGTGCTGCTATGTTCTTGTTGAAAGGAAAAAAGAAAGACGCAGGTAATATGAACGTTCACATCGTACTGCTGGCGAGGCCTTTACGGCATCAGCTAAGTAGAACGTATTCGTAGGTTACAGTAATAAGTACGTACACTGGTTGACATGAGCTGTCTGGCATTCTGTAAACTGTAATGCATACATCGACAGGCAAAAACTTAAACGAGCAATGTTCCGCAGCCTCCTGTTCGTATTAGCGCACGAACTGGTAACCAGGATACCCAAAGGCTTCCGATATCGCAGATTCTAGTCCATGTGAAAATAATCGTTCACGTTTCAACGACTTCAATATTTAATAGTGAACTAGAGGATATAATATTTTGTACTCGCAGATCGCTATTTTGTCCCCGTTATTATATGCATGTGAAATTCATATTAGCAGGAAAAATGTACCAGAACATCGCCAGATGCCCGCGGAAGAATGGTGTGTGTCTTTAAAAAAAAAAGAACACGTGATTTGTTAGACGTAATATTCTTAGACGAAGAAGCACATATGTAACGTGCACTGTTGTTCACAATTATTAACTAAACTGTTCTAAAAATAAATTCGGCGCATGGTCAATTACGAATGCGGCCGTACCGTTCTTTTTTTTTTTTGCAGTGTTATACAGACTCGTTGCGCCTCGGGAGTACAATCTACGTGGTCATTCGTAAACGTTTTCAGTAGGCTTTCCTTAGGTGTGCTGTTTGAAGTAGCCTTTGCCCCAATACCCCAGCATTTCATTTAATGAAGGTGGGCTGCGAGAGCACGTAACGGAATATTGTATTCAAGAATGCGCGTAACATTCAGTGGCACTCAGAAGCGTAAACACGTAGGCAAGAAAGCGGTCACAGCTTAAAATCTGCATCTAAGGTTACTTCTGCTAGCGCGGGGGTATCTAAACGTCGAATGGGGGAGGGGGGAATATAAGCTGCCGGCGCACTAGCGAATGAAAGATGGCGGCCTGCTAGATCAGGTGATTAAAATGTGGATCAAAATGTGGTTTCGTATTCCCTTCTATCACGCGTTATGATCGACTGTCGATAAATGTAAGACATTTACATAATTTTGTGCCAAACTGCTACACACTTCACTGAAAGTAAGTAAAGATGGTAGAATGGGGGGGGGGGACTCTTTGTGCATTTTATAATGACTCATCATAATTGCAGAATAATTGAATATCTGTTTATTGAACAATCAGTCATGCTACGTTTTTCCATAAAATACATTTATTAAACCGCTCGAATTACATGCACACTTTATTGGCTGCAAGCATTACTAGAAACAGAAACAAATTATTTCACAATTTCTACCGAGCTGCCCCACTCGGAAATAAAATGGAGGTACTTTAGGTAAGCAGAATGTTCAGGTGACGATAAGCCTAATGCTCGTGGTGCATCCCTTGCCGCCGGTATTGCACAGAAATTGCTGAAGTCGCGTACACAAATGTGTATGCCGTGACTGAAGGGGGTCTAACAAGATTTAGAGTGGGACGCTTGCGAGAAGTAAGAATTCTTAGAATGTGAAGGGGCAGCAGATGCAAAATATGGCGTAGTTTTTTCTCGTAATACTATCTAAACAAATGTGTAATGTCGGCATTCTTCCAGTTCTCTGGGACCCTTCAAGTCGATAGACAGTTCGTAGGGACGGCCGCCAGTTTTTCAAGCATTATGTCTCCTCCATCTTTTCCAAAACGGGCTCGTCGAACTGAGAACTTTGTAAAACCGGGCTTAAGGTGTAGTTATAGTAGTGCAAAATAATAGTGCATGTAGTCAAAGTGAAACAAACTCGGGAAAAAATAGTGCTAGTAGGACCATTTATCACTTTGTTTCATTTGTCGACACGGCTCTTGTCTGTTGCGAGTTTTGTGATGTGGTATGGAACGGCAGCTTTTTCGCTGGGCTGTTTTAATCTTCAATTCTCTCTACATATTTTCAGCTTCTATGGGCTTGGTATATTTTTTATTTAGTACGCATGCATGTTGAGAGATTTAACTGGTTTAAAATAACAAAATTCACCAACGATTACGATACTCCATAATGCGAAATTTGAGCGCAGCTGTATACGTGTTTTCACTTCGATAGACTGGCTGGCGCGGACAATCTGTCTCGTGCGGAAGGTTGCAAACGGAGCAAAGTGTGGCGCGACTGCCTCTTTAACCGGAAGATCGCGAAAGGCAGCGCGTGAGTGACGCGTGGGCGCAATTCACAGCAGCCGCCGCAGACAGACCTCCGCTCATGCAGCGCTTTGTTTCCATATATGGTATCGGTGGCGACATCGGTGAACAGAAGACGCGCTACTCTGGCGCCATCTCGTAGCCATCGTCCCCGCAGCGCCCGTCTTACGCTGCACTACGCTCTTCTTACGCTTTCGTCATACCCTCGTCCTCCGATTTCCTCCTCGTGCTCTCTTCGCTATCGTCGTCTTTCACTCCCCCCCCCCCCCTGCGCTCCGCGTTCGCTCTTTCATCCTTCGCTGTGCTCGTTCGCTCGGTTACGAGAGGGACGCCGAAACTCGCCGCAGGAACGGGCTCCTAAGAGCTGCGCTCTAATATTTGAATGGGCGCTTGACCACGCTATGAAACCTTGAAACAGTAGAAACCTTTTGCAAAACAAACGCTGAGAAATGGATGTCTGCGAGAGTGATAGCAACGACAATAAAATGATAAACAGCTGCCGCTTCTGCGATATCCTACGTCTTACTTCTCACTATGCAAATAATTTAGGGAAGCTCAGCGATATCGCCTTATAGGTATTCGGATGATGTGTAGTTAGTGCGACATTAGCATAAAAATCAATACCTTGTCAATACTACTCAAAATATATCTGAACTTGATTGTAACGCGGACGTTGTATCATCACCAAGGTCGCCCGATAAGCTACTGCTCGATACTTTTAAGTAGCTGGTCTGCTAATTTGCGGAAACGCTTCAAGCACAATGCCCCTTTTAGTTCGGTATATCTGCTCGGAAGTGTTGCATTATTTAATTGCTATGGCTTGCGACGGAACAGAAGTATTTTCACAGTGTGACTTTTCTCGTAGTTATAGTCGTTGGTGAGGTAGGTGATGCGGTGAGAAATTAACATACGTTTGTTCAAGCTAAATGCGTTAAATCTAAGTCTTTCTATTGCTAGCTCATTCACACTGGCGATTCGCAAAGGTCGTGCGCCCAAGTCGCTCGCAAACGCTCTGAAAGCTACCGCTTTGGGTCAATCGCTTGCTGCTTGGTTCAGTAGGGCTACCGCAGCCTTTACCGCAAACCTATACCAAATCAATCAGTGGTGCAGGAGTAGTAATACACTGACGGTTTATATGACGCTGCAGGATTGTTGCGCGAGAAGGCGTGAACAGCTCCAGTCGCAAGACATTCCGGTGCAGTGACGGCAGTTCGCGCTCGCCAGTACGAACTTCAATCACCCTGAGTCGCTCCTTGGTCGTCAGAAGCGTTCGGTTGTGCGGCCCCTGTCAGTCGCTGGTGTGAGTGCACTCTAAGGATTGAGGGATGATCGAAAACGTGTGTGGGGTCAAGCACCTTTTTTTTTATAAAGCATGGTCGCGCACAACAGTGAGAAAACGTCAGCGGACTCTAAAAACTAACATTATGTCAGTTTATACTCGTGACTTCAAAAACTCAGTTTGCACTAATTTGACAGAACTTTTTTTTACTACCGTAGAAAAAGGAAGGCAGGACATATGACTGATTGAATGGCGCGTGTGCAGGAAGCCTAGAGCGCAGTCGTTGTTGTTGCATGGCACAATTACCGCAGCAATTACAAGCACTACAAGTAGTCGTCGTCCTATTTTATGTCTGCTGTAGGAGACAAAGGCCTCTTCCAGCGACCTCCAAGCTGTGCCTTTTGAAGTAGCCAGCTCGTTTACCTAGGCCTACAAATTTAACAAAATCAGAGCGCCTCATATTATGCCGTCCTTCATTACGTTTTTCTTTACGCGGCGCACATTCTGTTACACTCTCATAGAAAAGCTTGGCCGATAATATAGTTGAGGGCCAGAGGAAGAAATCGAGTTGGGAAGGTAGTATCCAACGCATGCATAACCGAAGGCTACAATTCAATTCGATTCTATTCAACACTGACGCGCATAATGTTAGAGGCAAAGGCAAAAACTAAAGAAAAGAGAGAGAAAAAAAGAAACGTGTTCATCAGCTCAGTGAGGTCAGCTCCCGCCATTTAAGCGGCTATTTTGTCAATTACGCTTCCGCTGTTTCGACCAATGCGTGTATTTTTCATTTGAAATCGTGCTGCATCGAAGAGCACAACCACAACACGAAGAGTGGTGACAACAACACGGGTACACAAGGGCAAAACGAATTTTTCGGTGCGTTCTTCGTGTTTCCACTGAA
This sequence comes from Dermacentor variabilis, assembly GCF_050947875.1. NCBI lineage: Eukaryota > Metazoa > Arthropoda > Arachnida > Ixodida > Ixodidae > Dermacentor > Dermacentor variabilis. Next base: position 6,371,213 of record NC_134578.1, on the reverse strand, counting down.
GCTTTTGGCAACGAATCGAAGGTTGTCACGAAGTGCCAACATTTCAAAATGTTGCAGGCAGCATTTGGTTCTTCTGACTCATTAATTCGCAAACATAATGGTGTAAAATATGGTTACATCTTCTTTGAAGACCATTTTTGAGCTCCAAAGACAGGTTATACGCATTAGGCGGCTGGTTCCAAATTTACAGCACACATGCCTAACCTCAGCGTGATGCGACGCACGGACATCTGTAAAATATCAGAGTGAGAACCACATTTACCTTCGGTACAGAGTCGACAAGTCGTGCGATTGGCATTGCTGCCAGTAACATTTCCGAGAAGAATTTTTTCCTTTCTTTATTATCGATGTTGGATGTTTTCTCCAGAAAATTACGATTCCCTTAGGAATTATGTGACAAGAGAGTGTTGAGAAATAACACGAACCAACTAGCACCATTTAGTACATTGTTGACATTAACAAATAAATTACGGGGTTTTACGTGCCAGAACCACGATCCGATTGAAGCACGCCGTAGCGGGGTACTCCGGAATAATTTCGACCACCTGGGTTCCTTTAACGTGCGCCTAAATCCAAGTACATGGGCGCTTTGGTATTTTCGCCCCCATTTAAGTACGGCCGCCGTGGCCGGGATTTGATGCCACGACCTCGTGCTTACGGTCCAACACGATAGCCACTAAGCAACCACAGCAGGTCCGTTTTGACATAATGCATGTACTCTGGTTGCATTCGCATGCACGTATTCTTTCCTCGCGGTCACTGTTTTAACATAGCCGCTGGTGAAGTAGGTGTTGCAGCGAAAAATTCGCATGCGCTTGTTCAGGGTAAGCGATCGTAGCCGGTCGTTCTTTACGCCGGCAACGCGACACTCCTTGCTTTCTTATTTCTTGAATGTTAAATATGGGAAGTTAGGGCAAAGCAACAGCGATTTGTTCGCACGGTTGTTTCTATCTCTGGCTTCACGTTCCGGCTCAGAGGGCCAGTAGTGCCAGGACAATGCAGCGAGGAGATAATGAAGCTTGGAAAGGAGCAGCGGGTACAAGGAAGACCAAATAAAGGCCAAATAAAGTTTCGCTTAAGAATAAATGAAAGATATGTAGTTATCGGTGCTATGGAATGACGGATTTCTCTAGTCCATTTCCTCTTTGCATCTTTTCCAGGCTTCGCGTTTTATTTTTTCGGCCTCTTAAAACTTCACGAACCGCTTTCACCACTGTCCTTGCGCGCAGAGCCACATTGGCAATCCTGCCCGCCACCATGCAGACGCCGGCTTCGACGGAAAGGATTAGGCAAGCAGGCCACGGTCGCGCCACCGTTCCGCAGCCGCCTGTTGCGCGGGTCATTCCCGAGCGCTGCTGGCGATGATGGAGCAGCAGCAGAAAATGGCACTTTCCTGCCGTATTCGCCGCGGCGATGACGTCCGGCCCTAAAAGCTACGCGCACATAGATACAAACATACGCACTAGTTGGAGTTGCAGTGGGCGAGGTAGGAAGCAAAAGAAGATTCGGACAAGAAAGAAAGAAAGAGCGGGGACCAGGATCGGAGGGTGTGCAACCGAGCGTAACCGGAAGGAGCGGCTCGCTTCCGAGTAAGATGGACGGCACCGGAGGCCAGCTGCTGTCGCAGGCAGCGGCCATTTCCACCCCCCTGACTCCGCCGACGCACTCGGTCGATCTCGGCCGAGGCAAGGCCGGCCGTGGTCGCCGGCCAGTTCGTGGGACGTGGCCGCGAGTGCGTCCTTTCCGTCGACGTGTTGGCAACTCCTTCGCGCGGAAGTATTTTGCTTGCGTCATATTTCACTGTGGAGATGCTTCAGTGCTCCCCGATCGAGAGTAAGTTTCTCCTGTTCGCGCTCAATTAATGTGGACCTATTTCGTAGGAGGGAAGGCAGAGGGAGAGACAAAGAAGTGGAGACGCTAGTGGTACTGCAACCCTCGAAAATTGGGTCAGATATGGAGCGACCAGACATTTCCACATGAAGGAGCTGTTATTGTTATTCAGGGAACGTGTAAGTTCAAATATAGTAAGACCCGGAAGATGGGAGGCTCACTGCATTGCATGCCGAGCCAGTCAACTGTACCTTGGTGCGCAAACAACCCTAAATGTTGCATCCTACTTTCTATCCGCTTATAACCGCGCTCGCCGCTTTGCTTGGTGTTAGGCAGCTAAGACAAGCCGCAGAAAAGCATTGCATCTGTTGGACTATCACTCTTTCGCTGGACGGTTGAAGCGCGACGGAGTATTTAATACTTGCGTAAAGATTGCTTCAAAATGTACGCATGTTGCACTGTCCAGTTTCACAAACGCTTTCTCTAATATTATTGCGTGATTAATCGTTCACCCTTTCCACAATGTATTGACTGAATCGGCTCTTGAAATAAATAAATAAATAGATAAATAAATAAATAAATAAATAAATAAATAAATAAATAACAATGTTGCTGACAAAGATGTGCAATTATGTGGAGGCAACGTCTATATAAATTTCGTTAGTGGGAACACTGGCGTGGCGCCATATTTGACGCCAAGAGGCAGCTGATATCCTGGCAGGGCGGGGAACTAAGGTCGCCTCGCGTAGCAGCTGAAACAATGTCATTTATGAGAACTTGTACGAGTTTCAAAAGCTAATGCAATGCCTATAAAGAAAGCCAGAGAATGAGAATAGGTTGACCGTCAGCTAAACTTGATTACATTCTCGAGGGTGAAAGCTTTAATGCAAACCTCACGGAATAGAAATTTTGCAAATTCGAAGCGCCGTATCTAGCCGGATACTTGAGTGCGGCTGCGAACATTGTTGTTGCTACTGTGCCGTTTTAAGCACTTCGAGCGTGTTCAACTTCCTGTAAAGCGTGCTTTGCCTCAGCTGAACGGCACGCGCGGAGAAGAAAACTTAATGAAGATGGTGTGTGAAAACATTTTCCCGGTATAATTATACCGCCACCGAGCTTCTTAAGAAGCACAATAGCAACTTAATCCGGTGTGTTTACTATCAGATATTTGTTATTACCGCATATATTAAACAAAACATTTCGTAATTATAACGGTGGCATGATCAAATGCTAAAGAAATTGATGTATGGCAGGACCAAACTTGCACAGTGTACAGTTCTTTTTAATGACCACATTTGGTCCTCACTTCGGTGAAAACTGACTACATAGCATTCTGAATAAACCAATGAATGACGTTGGAGCTCTAATAGATACATAAACGGCGCGGAACAAGGACAAGGACGGAGTAAAGGCTCATATGAAACACACACATGCACACGTGTGCCAGGGCAGGGAACCAACAAGCCCAGAGTAAATATTTCCTCAATCCTTAAGAGTTTTGAGGAGTTTCATTGGGCCACAACGGCCCGAATACGAGAATATACTTGGAAATCCATGACGTCACAATGGCGTACCGGCGCTAGTGCTTCGTCGCGAAATTCAATGAATTGAAGTTTTGGTCTTCGGTTTCTGTTCCAGTAATCAATCTCTCACAACAAAATGAACAGAAGTAGTATCTTTAACCAGTGTCAGTATAAAGCGGTTTAGTGTTTCTCCTGAGTGACCTTCTGACTGAAGAAACGACAAGTCGAATATATTGCGTCCGCACTCTTTTAATGCACATTTCTAATGTAAAATTTGTGTTTTCGCTTATACCCACGTGCAATCTCTTTCTTTTTTTATTTGTTGTCCCCGACGGTGATACGCGTGTTAGAGGCTTATCCTAACGCCGACGGTGGGTGCCTCCGGCTTTTTTCCTATCCACGCCGCGCGTGAATTTTTGCAAGTAGGCTGCGACGAGCGCAGTGTGCTGACCCACGGTGGCAGGAAGGCGTGAAATCTGGTCCAGGAGGACGATGAAGGAAATGGAAAAGCGCGCTTTTCTCAGCAGCGCGGGCCTCACAATTGAGCCCCCCTTCCGACACCGAGAACAAAGGCGTCCCGCCCACCCGCAGAGACGAGCCCCCTTTGTGCTCGCTTCCGGAGACTCGAATTAGGCGCTGCTCCGATGAACCCGCCGCCTTTCCCGAAAAGAGCGGCAGCAGCTCAACGGCTTTGCCTCTGCCCAAGGTCGCCACTTGTTGGCACTGGCTTCGGGGTATTGCCACTTCCACAGACATTTCTGAACATCTTTTTGCTTCTTTTGTACTGTGTTTACCTCCTTCACCTGCGCACAGAGGAGCTTCGCTATACACATGTTCCTATGGGTGGGCAGCGTAACCCGGACGAAAGACGAGAGGAAGAACACAACACGAGCGCAGACTAACAACTGGTTTATTTTTTGCAAACGAAGGACTATAATATGCAGAAAATGTAAACACGTGTAAAGTGACGTTTACAAGGGTGTTAGCCTATCTTGCCATTCAAAAAATCTGTTTCTTTATCCTGAAGAGTGATAGAAGCCTGGCTGGCGCATGCGCCCGAGTTTACATGCATGAAGTAGGCATCCACAATCTCGCGGTTGATTTGATTCATATTTTTATATAATATTTCCGTTTGTTCAACCATAGGTTTGCATAAGCAAACTCTACAATGCGCGTCCAGATTAGAAGTTGTTTCATTCCTGAACGCACCTTGGTGCTCCCTAAGGCGGATGTTAAGGCAGCATCCCGTCTGCCCAAAGTACATTTTGCCGCACGAAAGTGGAATGACGTAGACCACTCCCACCGAGCATGCCACAAGCTGCCCAGAGTGTTTGACGCGGCACATAGCCTTTGGACGCCTCTTCAGCTCTATTGACAAGATTGCAAATCTTGTTTAAAGAGTTCTTTGCTGAAAAGACTACTTGAACACCATATTTCATGGCTGTCTTTTTTAACCCATGCCCCATCTGATGTACATAAGAGATGACTGCGTACTTTTTAACTTTTTCGATCTGTGTCTGGGGTGCTTCAACTTTCTTTTTTTTCACTAGCCCTTCACATATTGACACGATAATAGATTTTGGAAAACCGGCCTTCTCTAGACGATTGAGTTGTTGCGAAAAGCTCAGATTGGCGAGGTGGTGGCATGACTTTCTAAGTGCGGAACCTAAACACGTCATAGCAATTCCTCTTTTCACTAGTTTTGAGTGTGCCGAGGCGTAGTTTAGAATTGATTTGCTTGTCCTGGGGTTATATTGCCAACAAATATGTTGCGCTGTTAACCTTAACTGCAAATCCAAAAATGAATTTTGTTATTGCTCGGCAGTTCATGAGCAAATCTGAGACCCATCCCTTCTTTATCAAAGGCTGCGAAAATAACTCCAATATATTTGGGACTGGTTTGAGAGCGGATAGCTACCAAGTAGTCGTCAACAAACCTGAAGCACTTGATCAATGCCCCTGCCAAGACGCTCTCGAGCGCCCGGTCAACAGTGCCGAGGAAGATCTCGCTAAGAATTGGTGCGACCTGAGAGCCAATGCAGACCCCCTGCTTCTGAATCAAAATGTCATTATCCCAGATAATGAACGTGGAATTTAAATAAAAAAACCAAGAGTTCAAGAAAAGACTGAACCGGGACGCCACTCCCATTCATAAACCCGTCGTTTTCCATAATGCAATCTTTGATTGTCTTGATCAGCTGATTTCTAGGAAGGGAATGACATAAATATGTGACGTCGATGCTGAACGCGGTGCATGCTGGATACAACCCTTCTTGTAAAAACCTAGCGACTTCTTCCGAGTTTTTTACATTGAATGGGTCTTCTACCTGGAGCCCTGTTAAGTTCTTCTGAAGATAACCAGAAACTACGTGTTGCCATATATTTCTCTCAGACACAATTGTGCGTAAAGATTGCTCAGGTTTATGCGTTTCTAATGTAAAGAAAACCTCAAGGTTCAACCCCTGACTCTCGTTCACTGTACCAGATAGACGCTCAAGGTTCAATTCCAGCAACAATTTCTTTGCTTGATCTTTGACTTTCTTAGGTTGAACGTGTACCTTTTTGAAGTTTTTTGTTAAAGCGGCTGAGGCTTTCTCAGAAAACTGCCCTTTCGTTAGCAGGGCTAAGTACCCTTCTTTATCAGGTTCCGCACTTAGAAAGTCATGCCACCACCTCGCCAATCTGAGCTTTTCGCAACAACTCAATCGTCTAGAGAAGGCCGGTTTTCCAAAATCTATTATCGTGTCAATATGTGAAGGGCTAGTGAAAAAAAAAGAAAGGGGAAGCACCCCAGACACAGATCGAAAAAGTTAAAAAGTACGCAGTCATCTCTTATGTACATCAGATGGGGCATGGGCTAAAAAAGACAGCCATGAAATATGGTGTTCAAGTAGTCTTTTCAGCAAAGAACGCGTTAAAAAAGATTTGCAATCTTTTCAATAGACCTGAACAGGCGTCCAAAGGCTATGTGCCGCGTCAAACACTCGGGACAGCTTGTGGCATGCTCGGTTGGAGTGGTCTACGTCATTCCACTTTCGTGCGGCAAAATGTACTTTGGGCAGACGGGATGCTGCCTTAACATCCGCCTTAGGGAGCACCAAGGTGCGTTCAGGAATGAAACAACTTCTAATCTGGACGCGCATTGTAGAGTTTGCTTATGCAAACCTATGTTTGAACAAACGGAAATATTATATAAAAATATGAATCAAATCAACCGCGAGATTGTGGATGCCTACTTCATGCATGTAAACTCGGGCGCATGCGCCAACCAGGCTTCTATCACTCTTCAGGATAAAGAAACAGATTTTTTGAATGGCAAGATAGGCTAACACCCTTGTAAACGTCACTTTACACGTGTTTACATTTTCTGCATATTATAGTCCTTCGTTTGCAAAAAATAAACCAGTTGTTAGTCTGCGCTCGTGTTGTGTTCTTCCTCTCGTCTTTCGTCCGGGTTACGCTGCCCACCCATAGGAACATGTTAAATCACCAACTCGCCCAGCTTGCCGTGTTAATTCGCTGTGCACCATGTGTTTCATACCCGCCACAGTGGCTTAGGGGCTATGGCGTTCTGTTGGTCGCGTGTTTGACTCCCGGCCACGGTAGCCGCATTTCGATGGGGGCGAAGTAAAAAAAAATATCGTGCAATTAGATTTAGGTGCACGCTACAGAATTCTTGATGGTCAAAATGAACCTCGGAGTTCTACAATACGGCAATCGTCACAGCCCCAGCGTTTCTTTGGGACCTTAAACCCCAAGAATCAATCAATCAATCAATCAATCAATCAATCAATCAATCAATCAATCAATCAATCAATCAATCAATCAATCAATCAATCAATCAATCAATCAATCAATCAATCAATCAATCAATCAATCAATCAATCGCGTGTTTTAGAGACGACGAAGAAACATTAAAAAAAGTGTTGAGCAAATATGAAAGGTGACGCTTTCGGTAGCACCGCTGATTTTCGGTCGCGGCGGTCGCATTCGGTTGAGAGCGGAACACAAAAGCTCTCGCGTACGGCCTCTGTCAGAATTGACCCAAACAAGCTCCTTATTCTTGCTTCTGCAGAGGGTTCTGGGGGTAGTGAGCTACCTTAATGCGACTTCCTTCAAATGCATTGGATGTATGCGCCTTTTAGCCAGCTTGTTCTAATTTTAAGCCGCTAAATAGGTCTCTTCATCGTGTGGGTCATGTCTGACGGCGGATGTATACTTAGATTTAGATGATGCCAGGGTGTCATTTTGAGACCTTGAGGATATATTGTTTTGTAACTTTCTTACTTGCGAAGTCTCACTTTTTTACATGCGGGACGAGCGTGTTAGAGTTTGTACAACTTCGGATCCTTTAAAAAACTGGAAGAAATTAGTATAGATTATAGAGGAGACGCGGGTAGCTGATACAGTTAACTTTTAGCCGGTGGCCTACTAGAGTTACGGAATTGGTGCCAAGGGAAAGAGAAGTGTTCTCGAGGACACAAGATGATGGGCTGGTGTATATGAGATTAGGAAATTTGCCGCCATAGCAAGGAATCAACTGACGCTACACAGGGGTGGTTGGAGATGCTGAAAGGGGCCTCTGCCCTGCGGGTGTCACCAAATTGGCCAATGACTCTTGTACGTGAGTGTTGGAACCGGTGTGTTTATATTTTTACCAGAAATAACTATAACTGGTGCATATGAACCTTCCAGCTTTCTCTTCCATAAAGTGATATGTCAATAAAAATGTTTATAGTCTATATTTTCCTAATTTTACTTCCAAACTTTGTGGCTTTTCCTTGAGATACGGAAATCAAAAATATAGAGCGGTAGAAAATGTGTTCGTGTTATATGTTATCGTGCAAGTAGGAAATTGAAGGTAAGCGCAGTAATACAGAGTTAGGAGGGCGCGCGTGGAACGCGAAAAGCATACTGGAAGTTTCTCCACTGGTGCACATCAGCCACGTTTTTACATATGCCACAGGGGGCGCCACCACTGTCGTAATCGAAAGCGCTAACAGGGCGGAATATTGCTTTCGCTCTTGAAGGTTATGATTTCTTACTATTCATACACCAGTTCTCTTGTGCATGGGAAAGTACCTAAATTGAAACGTGAAGGCGGCGACGCGCTCTGCATAACAAGATAAAAGAGCGTAACAAAAATTATTAAAATCTACAACGCGACATGGTCATCGCAAAAGCAGTTGGGCTTTGTTAAAAATTTTAAGACCACTTGATTCATTTTAGGCAGCACGCAAGCTTATCCACTTCACCATCCTGTTCCAGTTGATTCTTCGCATGAATTTTTGACGGCTGAGAACACGCGGTAGCCTCTTTTTCAGCGCCAGACAGTCCAACGGAAGTCTGTCCGCAAGAGCGAGGCATATTCCGCGGTGGCGTCGTGAAATCAGCGTGCGTTCTTGTGTTCGTGTGTATGTGTATGATGACAGTAGGGTGGTGGTAAGCATAGAGTTCTCGACAAAAATTACTAGAGGGCGCTCTGGCGCTAGTAGCTCTAGGCCCTATACTATGCAGTCCACGGGATATGCAAATAAGACGGTTCAGTCAGCGTGTTAGTTATGGGTAGGGCTACATGAATTTGACTAAACCTCGACCTTCTGGCTTCAAAGGGCTTCGTGCGGCTTTGCACACTAATCAATTTTTAACAAAGCATTGAGATATAAATGTAGTCGTTTGCTATGATTATGCATGTGCGCAGAAACATGTTGCCTTCGTGCGTTTAGAAAAACATGATTTCTAGGAAATTACAGAAAAACAAAGCTTAACAAATACCGACGCATGAACGCCTGCAGGCGCAAGCGCGAAGATTAGACAAATTCATGTTGATTACCATCGTTCCCATACTCGCTTCAGACGATGAGATGGACTGCAAAGCGGACAACGGCCGTCTTGATTCTCGCATAGGAGATCACGGTCAAGCGTGCACAAACAAGGACGAAGTGAGGAGTAGACAACACAAGCGCTTGTGTTGTCGACTCCTAATTTTGTCCTTGCTTGTGCGCACTTGACAGTGATCTGCTATGCGTAACAAACTGGCCCAAACGTCGGGGCTCTTAGTCTTAAGTCTCGTTCCAATTCTGTCGAAGCCAGGACGTTATCTGGAATTTGTGGAATTCCGCCATATTGTCACATTGTGTAATGACAGCATGCTGAGCCAAGCAGGGAGGTCGTATCAGCCCTCTGGACTAATCGGAGCTGACAAGATGGCTAATACGGCAACATGGCGTAATTTGGCAATGTCCATAATAGCACCTCCGGGAAAGGCAGGCAGCTTAGTGAAAACCATGCGGGCTACTTTTGTGCTCAAATAAGATGGCAGCTGAGCAGAATGCTTTGAAACTCGGCGTAAAGACTGTCTGCGCACAGGAAAACGTAGTATTGCTTTATTATGTGCTTAATGTAAGCTTCGTTGTCTTTTTCATAGCATTGCACACGCGAAGTGTTGAAGTAGAGCAATAATAGGTGCTTTTCGTGGTTTTTCTTCTTGTCGACAAGGGGTGGCGTCAACTGGCAGAGACGTCTTCCAAATTCTTTGGGTTCGAAGGTGTCATCTGAGCAGTCAGTAGACTGTCTTCAATGCCAACGCACCCACGTTGTCTGTACGATCGCAGCGCCAGAATTTCCCCTAGTAATTTCCGTAGCAAACTCCTTGGTGGTGAGATTGTGATGTCGCTGTGCGTGTGCTTCGTGCTCGTTGAGTCCTTGCTGTGTCGTCGCAGCATGGCTACCCATCGCGGCGTCGTTCGCTGCTGGACGACGCCAAGTTCGAGACGCAGAAGCGCCGAGAGGCCCAGAAGTTGCGGTCCCAGGACGAAGAAGCCCTGCTGGAGGACGTGAGTACGCACTCCGCGAGGGTCCGCGCTCGCTGCCCTCTGTACGTGCTTCCCAGCAGGACAGGAAAATGGCTAGCCGGAAGAAGGGGCGGAGCAGACGGAGCTGGCTACACAAACACAAAGCCTTGCTGGTGGCTTAGTCATGCCGTGTGGCTCATTCTTTAACAGGACGTTTCAATAGTATTCAAATCAACATAATTTAAACGTACTATCAACTTCATTGCAGAAAAAAGTACTCGATGTGATCCGGTAAGTGGACCTTACTAAGAAGTCCCGACGGCGCTGCCACTTTCCTTAGAAAGAGGTCGCTCGCTAAGGACTGACAACAGTTTTCACAACCTTTATTGATAAAATGTTATTTCCGTGATGCCTTCGTGTCAAAACTGAACTGTAATTATTCATTACATACCATGTTTAGTGCTCCGCTTAACTGTTTACTGGTCTAACTGCACATAAATAACATTTCAGAACGCCTGTACCGCCGGAAGTATGACGTGAGAACGCTCTGTCGCCGGTTCTTAAGCGTGGAACAGTTCCAAGTGCACGTTTCGAAATCTGAATTGGGTAACGCTTACAGATGAAATCGAAACGCAAAACGCATTCGAGTTGTTTCCGATTTGTTCGGTTTTGAACTTATTCCGCTACCATATAATTTGCGCTTTTTTCTATTTCTTTTGCAAAACGGAAATACAGACACACGGGACAAACATTTCGTAATCTACTCGTCACGGGCAGTGGACAGCAGCCAATAACGCGGAACCCGTGTCGTCTCGTTGCTGGCTTACGAGCGTTTCGATGGGGTTCGAGACGGGGACGGCAAGCGCAGGTACTTTGAGCCAAGTTCAATCAAGATGGCTGTGAAAGAAAATAAACTGACGACTTATTTACAGCGTCCAGGGCACCATGGAATCATTTCCAATATGGTATGGCCTCTGAGACAGCAGCCATCTCGAAGATCGCAACAATAAAGGAAGACAAAGAAAATACTGAGGAAAGGCCTAGTAATATTATAGTAACTACTCTCAATAATCATCTTATAATGTATACAATAAATAAATCGTGAACTCGAACTTTAGAAGATTAGTGAACAGAAGCCGTCAGAGAAAATTTATTTTGTCAGTATGATACCGAGAAATAACGCATAAAATTCCATTCGAAATTATGAACTTATGAAGTTGTTGGAATACCGGTAAATATATGAAAGTTTGATGACCACCCAAATTTAAATTTATTTCAATGTGCGGGCAACGTAGCACTTTATGAGAAAGCGGCGCTTAGTACCTAAGGCGATGCTTTAGTCAGGTAAATACAAGCTTTACATGGTGGCAGACCTCTCGAAAACGAGCCCTTGTAAAGAGGGCGTTCTGTTTTACCTTGGTGCGGGAGACTACACGAAGGAAACACTTTGCAAAATAGTTATTTTCATTAGTGCTGCATTTAGTACTGTCATAATTAGTGCAGAAGCAACCACTGCAGCTACAAGTGCAACAACTACAATTATCACTACGACTGGCTATAATAATTCTTCTGATAATATAATCTAGTCTATTATACATTGTTCAACCATTTGCTGGGCCAATATACGAATTTATTCTGCGTGAATCCATGTTTCATTACCATGTCTGCAAAATATCGTGTTACGTTCTGTGCGGTCGTTCTTCTAGACGACGGACAGCTTGGGAATGCGGAGCCAACGGCGATTCGCTAGTGAGTGCTGTTACGTCGCTGCGCGAATATGTGACTGCGATGTCGTGCCACTGTGTGGTGACGTGCGTGGCAGAATCGTAAATAATAATTTGGTTGCTGCATTGTTTCGTACCCGCGCTTTTGTAACACGTGCCCCGCTATGATGTACAGCTTTGCCGCGGCCCGCTTCCTTTGTTATTGCGGACACAAAGCTGCCACCAAGAAATTCCAGTGGTCACGAACGCCTTGCGCTTGCACTCAAACCCTTCACGGAATGCCGATTTACGAGAGACGTGGACGGCAATAGCGACGTTGGTGGCGCCATCTTGTGACCCAAGAGTTTAACAAGAGGACACAGAGCTGTTATTGCACTCACAAACCATATTCTAGGAACTGCTGCTTTAACCGCTCATAGCCTTAATTATCTTGCCAGAAGAAAAATATTCGAATTGCAATGAGAAAGCCGTGAATGCTAGATAAGAACGCCCAGAATTACTCTCACACCACTTGCTACCCCGGGTGAGATTTGTAGACTTGTTTAAAGAAAACTGAAACGGGCATCTAGCACAAAACAATGGCTTTCTAGTGTTCGCACATGTTTTTGCACTAAAGAAACATGCACATGACAGGTGAACCGTCTGGCATCTTATGTCAGTCTATAACACGGTCCGTATTGCAGAGATAGCGACTTCATTTTGTGCAGCTGAATGGATGCAGCTTCATGAATTTCCTGGAGTGTCCCCTCACGTTGGAAGCACCTTGGGGAACGTGTTGTTTTCTGAGTCAGAGATGGGTACACACTGACCTTTGTTTGCTGGATAACCCCACATAACATCAAAAGCACAATTTCTTTCGCTTAATCTCCCTGTTCGAATTTATGAGCTCAGATTCGGTACTTGGCGAAATCGAGACAAGAGACTAGAAGAGGTAAAGGGACGGCAGTGATATGATCATTAACATTTACTTAAAGATTTTTTTTTGTGTGTGACAAGAACATTCATGCAGCACAAAAACGCGTTTGACGCGTAGTGGTTGGGCAAAACATCACAAGACGTCGCTGCCAGCATTGCTGCAGCCGTCCATGTCTAGGGTAGCCCGGCATTCTGTAAACGGTATACGTAACACGCTTATGGGCAAGATAAAACTCTCTATTGACCTTATCGTAACGGCGCACGGCCTCATCAGGCTGTCAGAAAAGAATAATCCCGTACTACAGTGGCGGAGTCAATGCACTTAAGTGCCTTAAAAGGCTTTAAGTTTTGACGACACTCGCTCGGTGCCAGACACGAAATTTCTCTGGCATGAATCAATTCAATACCTACCCAAAGAGTTCCAGAAGCTTATTCGCCTCAAACAGTGCTGGTCTTTAACGTGTAGCCTACGGACATCGTAGCCATCAGCGGAAGTCAAACACAACTTTAAGGCAAAACTCGAGCTGTGTTTCATTTTTTGTTCACCCTTATATCGCGAGAACTATTTCACGCCCACGAACGCAGTTTCTGTGCTCACTTAAATGCAAAGAAATATGAATCGATGAGATTACACATTATATCCCTGAAATATTTTACGCAGTCATTTATAACGCAATATACTAGTTTTGCATACCGGCCGGCCCAAATTCTATTGGACTTTCAGCAACCACTGCCGTCTTCATGTCATCTGATGACGCCAAGTCTGCACGCATGGCACCACTGACGCAATTTGTCGCTCCAGGGATCCTAAGTTACGGTGTCAGAAGTTCTATCCGCACGGCGCACAGGCGTCAAGCCAAACGTGAGCGTGCATTCGACATACGGTGCCTCAGTCTGTGAATGGCAGGAAGCGCGCTCATTGTGAACCTTGCCTTTTTGAAAGGTCCTAAGCCTTTCGCGTAAGTACCGCGACTCGAAGTGCACCGCGACGATGTGCGCCACAGTGGCTCACGAGCCCCGTCCCACGCTGGGCGGAGTGCGCACGCGCAGATCCTCTCCGTGGGAGGAGTGGCCGAGGATGCGACCATAAGCGTGGTGTTCGGCCTCAAGAAGGGCGTCCAGGACTTGGCAACCATCCTCAAGGAGGTCGAGGTACGTTATTACGCGCCACTACATGTTCCCTTTCAGGGACAATTCACTTCAGTTCACTGCCATTGTTACTTAGCGTATAGTTTCACCACGGCATCAGTGAGATGTCGCAAAATCTGTGAAGTTGGTTTTGATGAGATACTTTATTGTACCACATTTATTAATAATTTTCTGCTGCATCAGCATGGTTACGATAAGTTTTACAAACTGTACGCGCCTGCACACGTCAACTTCCCATTTTGCGCACGTAAGGCGAAATGCCCTGTTAGAGTGTCATCACTGTGGAAACTTTTTCTCTATGCTTACGCGACGTACTATTTCACCCTACGTGAGCCACGAACTTCAAAGTGAGTTTAACCTGTAAGGATTGGCATTAAACAGTTTCTTGCGACTGCCGTTATTCATAAAATCGGGAACATTGATCATTTATTTACACATTTATTCCTCACTCATTTGAATATCTCCCTTTCGAAATCATCTTTTTCAAAATCGTGCCTTTCAAAATATCGCTGGACAACGTCCTGCTGTCGTTTCTTCGTTACTGCCTTATACGAGAGAAAGATCGTGGCTCTGATACGAGATGAAGATAAACATCGTTTCTTACTACACAGCCATCCTTACTCATGAGTTGACTGGAGTCATGCATGCCACACGGCTTCTGACAAAGAAGTATTCTCAGTAATATGTGTTGGTAGGGGGTGCTGTTCGGGTCACCTTCTTTTTTTTCCCAATTACCCATTACAACGTGCCTACTCAGCAAGTCGTAATGCCAAGATGTGCAGGCAGCTATGACTGTAAGGAACGTCCTCCTTGCTGAAGCGCTGGGGTTCAAAAGTGATGAGAGCGTTAACTGGTCAGCGGTCCAGATAGGCTAGGAGACGTTTAGAGTATTGGTGAAAAAGAAAAGCAGGGAAGAGATCAATATAGATTGGGTCATTACAGGCTTATGTAACTGTCGAATACAGAGAGGTTTTAATGAGAAGCGAGAAGATCAAGCAGATATAGGCAATATGCTAGACTGCATAAGATATGCAACAAAACCCTATTAGCTCGAGCAGCCTAGGTGACTGTTGCCTCCCCTGTTTCAAAGGGGATATAAATCCCTGTCATGGTTTTGTCTTTTGCGCTCTCGTCCCACACGTGGGAACGTGGAGTGCCGCATCATCGAGGTGGCGCTCGCACAGGCCTGCGGCGGACGCGTGTCGCACCTCGAGACCCGCACGGGCCGCACGGCCGACGCACCGCTCGAGGCGTTCGCATCGCTCCGCGGCATGGTGCGGGACGGCCTGCTGCGGCTGGGGAAGAACCTGGCCCTCGGGGGCCTCGGAGACATGCGCGTCGTTAAGGACGTGGGGTCCGCGCTCGCTGGAGGTAGGTCGCTCGGTTCACGCCGTTGTGCGGTCCCAGTTATCTTGAAGTAAAAACCAAGCGTTGGTTCGGCAGTATAACAGCGCAATGCAAACGGGGCGTCTCTTCCTCCTGCGTACTGTTTATTTTATGCGTTGGGCGATTTTGATCCCTACTGTCCTTCTTGCAGGTGCTGCACGAAGTGGCAGGACGGTGTATTCGCGATTTAAATGCGCAGTATTTACCTAAGTTATTGCCACAATAAACTCGCATCAGGTGCCAAAAAGACAGCGACGAGGCTAGCCATATTGATCGGCGAACAATCGGATGCTTACAGTTGCTTCCGGCTGCGGGAGAGGCTGCCACACTTTCTTTAGACTAGACTTCATGCAGGAATACTTATCAGTGTGGATTCAATTAAGTCATTTCGGTGCGCGAAAATATTATGCATAAGTAAGTGCGATAGTGCGATAATAAGTGCGATAGTAAGTGCGATAGTAAAGGGTAATTGCTCATTGTTCTGCGGCCTGACACACTAACCAACGACAATTTCAGACTAGTTGCAGGTTAGTCCAGCATTTGTATTCTCCCGAAGAAGAGGATGTTTCGCTCACTCTTTGCTACGCAGTGTCTGCTGCTGTCGACAACTTGTTCACCCTAAAAGCCACGCAATTAGCGCGTGAGTCCACGCAATGGTCTATGCTCTCGTTCAATCACTCACTAATCAGTTAATTCTCCGGTTTAGTTATCCGCCAGTTCCCTCACTTGCCCAGCTGCCCAAAGTTCGCTGTCTAGCCCACTCAGTCGCTCGCCCTATTTCACTGAACCCTCAGTCAAAGGCGCCTGGCTAATAGTGACTTCGCATGTGACGCAGACATCTGGTTCCCGTTGCACATCACCGACCTGGACTTCTGCACACACGTGCTAACCAAGTTTGAGCCGGACCTGGACAGTGATCACCCGGTGAGCCCCGGTCACCCGGTCGTTGCTCGCTATAACAGCATTAAAGTCAACACACAGATGCTTATGGTATCACAGTTTGTTGTGCGAGATGATTTCGCACGCGCACAGTTAAAGAAAGTACCCTTAAACTCCTCAGCAGAGTCGTATTACTGACCTTTGCAACAACATATGCTCATGCTCATTAGAAAGGGGAAAAAAAAACAGAAGGCACCGTTTTTGAGCGTCACTGACGCGTTGGTAGAGTGCTACACCTGTGCTACCAGAACTATACTATTAAAACCTGATTAACTTGTCAGCTGACGTTCCTGTATACGTAATTTAGCATCGGGTTTTTGGGAGAAGTGTACTGTGCTCAACGACTAAAATGCGAACAGCGGAGCGTGTGCATTTTGCGCGTCCTAACGAAAAGCTGAGGTGTGATATGTTCCACGAGCAACGCGCTCCGTTGCTCGCATTTCAATCGTTTAGCATAGCGCAGCAGCGTGCACCCAATAACTCAGATGCCGCGTGAGACGACGTTCACGTTTCTGTTCATGTAAACTTGGGGCCTCATGACTTGTGCAAAACTAAGCATACCATAGCATTCTTCTATGCGCTCGAATCATGTTGGGCAGGTGTGTGTTACATCCACTTGGAAATATTGGCAACGGACTATGTCGCCTGCAAAAGAACTGTCACCGTTCGCGGAGCATATCCGAGACCCAGAGGTGGTTGAACCTGTAACGCGCGCTCTTTCGCAGGGTTTCTCGGACCCGACGTACCGGCAGCGCCGCAAGGAGATCGCCCAGATTGCCTTCGACTACAAGCAGTAAGTGCTGCACAATGTACATCGTGAAAACCCAAAGATCGAGTTGTTAAGGCTGAGAAATGGAAAACACGCTGTGGGGAAAAGAGTGCACATCCGTAAAGTGATCGAGATAAGATAGTGATAATTTCAATGTGAGGTCCTATTCTTGGTAATCCTATAGCTTGTCATATTCTTGGCGTGTTAGTCTTATGCTAGTGTTAAACACGGTGGAGTGACGTGGTGGTAATGTGGCAATGTGCTGCTGCTCGTGACCACCGCCACATCACTTTACCATGTCGGCGTCACTATCGAATTAATACTTCAAGCATGACAAAACCATGATAAAGACGACTTAAAAAAATAGCTTCCCTTGTAGATAGGGTGGCCAGGCTGTATGAGGCACTCTACCGTGGCTCAGCCTATTGGCCAGAATTAGCAGCTTGACTATATGAAGTTGACAAGGCTTCATAGGCAAAATTAAAATCGTAACTGACATCTATATTCTAGTGCTACTGGAAACTAGGTTAACGCACGCGAAAGCTCCCCCACACAAGTGCGCGCAGGTTCTTTATAGAGCATGTTTAGCTCAAGGTACCTTTAAAATAATTAGTCGGTTAGAAAATTTTATAAGCCTATCTTGTGTTTGTTGAAGGACAAACGACCCCCCCCCTCCTCCCCTCCAGCGCGCTTTCCCATTACCCCTCGTCAAATTCGTGAAGGCGGAAGCAAGCAATTTTGGTTCCACTGTGTGGCCAGTTCCTGTTGTGCAAGCGAGTGCCTTTTTGTCGCTCAGTAAGCCTTTCTGACGAGGATGCACATGGATCAGTTCCATAGGCACATGGCCCTGGACAGTTTCTGGCGCCGCTCGCTAACTTGGACGTGAATTTAAACCGAAGATTTTGAGCACAGGAACCCGATGATGAAAATCACCAGATCAACAGGTGTTAATAAAGCAGTAATATTTAACAGCAAGCTTTACCGATCAATCATCCATGCTTAGTCGCAAGAGATGGCAGGATTTCAGGGCGCAGTATCACGACTGTGATACGCATGGCCCACTGCCGTGTACCGGGGTCTGTTTTACCTCATACAGTGTGCACCGGCTTCCGTTGCCCACTGCAGGGGACAGCCCATACCGAGGGTCGAGTACACGCCGGAGGAAGTGCGCACCTGGTGAGTGAACGAGCATATCAGCGTTCTACAGCGACGCTCTTAGTGCAACTATAAGCGTTCGAAGAAATTGTATTCGGGTTATCATGGTGTCCAGGAAGAACTAGGTCACTGACCGAGTTTATATTTAGAGAACGTGAAGCGAATAATACGGGTGATGATGTGCAGGCACCTTTAGAAGCGCGTGGATTAATTTGGCGCGAAAAGAATTTAGCCTGCTCGCACAACGGGTCAAATAATAAGACTTTCATCCACGAAGCCAAGGGATCAAGATTTTAGAAGAAGCGGGGATTTAACCCAGACATGAACCGGCGTCCAAAGTTAGCTTTTTGACCCGGGAAACCAGAACTCGCATCATGGTTGACCCCGTTCCGCGAAACATCCACCCAGTGCATAACGAGGGTAGGGGATTCGCGAGAGCCAAGTCCATCCTTAAAGAGATAAATCAGCAGAAACTAGGTGCCCTCTTAGTCGATGCTGCCAGATATGACAGTGGGGATAAGTTCGCTGTCTCGGTGGTAGAGGCGGCAGGCAACCTGGTCAATGCAGCCTCTGTTTATACGAAGTTTGCCCATGTTGCGGATGAAGCGGCGATCGCTCTGGCTTTTCACAGCTCAAAAGTTGCCGCTATCGTCTTCTCAGACTCGCGCACGGCGGTTAGCTCCTTCTCGTCCGCTCTCGTATCTGAACAGGCGAACAGTATTTTGATTAAAGCACTTCAAAGGACTAGGGAGAGCAGCGAGGGAGGATACCACATCTCGTGGTTCCCAGCCCATCTAGATAGCTCAATTAACCCACTTGGATGTAATCCCAACGAGCAGGCCCACTGGAGAGCGCGCAGTTTCACGTACCGCACTGTCGCGTGTAGCCAGGCTTGTAAGGAGGTCAACATCCACAAAGATCCATTATGTACTTTCCACGAAATCGTTTCCCTTTATCGACTGGGCAGGAGGACATTTTTACCCCCTCACCCTAAATTGAACAAACCTTAGGCTAGCACACTCAGACTTCTGCAAACCCGTTCGTATCCCACTCCTCGGTCTCTTAACAGGATAGATCCTGCCCACTCACAGTCGTGCCCCAAATGTGGTCATGACTCATGCTCTTTTGAACACATGCTCTGGCTGTGCCCAGCCCTTAACGCCTCTCCACCCACCACGAAAGAACAATTGCAGGAATCTCTCAAGAGCAGCAATCTACACATTCAGCTCCAGGCTGTCCAGAGGGCCCACGACATTGCGGCGGAACTTCATCTCCCGGTTCCATTGTAGGCGGCGCCACCGACTTGATCTTCGGGAGCCTTCGGTTTTAGCTCCCCCAGATCTCAGTCCATCAGGACTCAAATAAAGTTCTTGTCATGTCATGTCATGCTGCTTTGGAAGAACTATAACCGCCGCCGGCATCAAAGTTTGTGAAAATGAGGGGAATATCATGGCCGATGAGCGCGCAAAGTTAATTCTGTTTGGACGAAATAAAGCCTTTGCGGAAAGTGTTTAAGGAAGTGCTTTAAAGGCGTTTTGAGCAGGCAACTCTGTAAACGGGCGGGTCAACGGGTGAGTCACAAGCAGGAAACTTTTTAAGCGTGCGGTTTAATTACAGGAAACTGAAATTCTCAGTGCAACTGGTCGAAAAACACAGCTTCATTGAAAATTGAATTGTGATTCTGCCAGGTTGCGCAAGTCTGCTGTCCTCTCCTCCCCTCTTTTTTTTTTTGCTGAATTAATAGTGTGAATTTTGACAAAAAATTATATTTGAGTGATCGCTGCGATTTTTATTGTTCGTACGCCTTTTCTCGCGCATTGCGAGCGCCACAATGTTTTTGTAAGTCTTGTGGTATTGGGGCCTGCGTGTATGTATATAAGCATTTACCGCCGTGTGCCAGGCTACTGAGGCGCGGGTTTAACCAAAATTTTTCAAGCTCCTTGTGCGCACTTAAAAAATTTGCTGGCTGTTGAACAATGTTGAACATTGAAGTTGAAAGCAAATATATACTTTTTTGCCGAGGAAAATGTTGTAAATTTCTGCGTAGACAACGGCGGCCGCATTGCTGAGGGGCGGGATGAGACACGGTGACTATTGAGGTTTTGGTCAATGTTCAAAAACACTATTAAGGCTGTAAGCAATAATTCAGAGTGCTTCTCTACGGCGCCCTTTATTGTAAGAAAGGTGCGTTGTCAATTAATCAATCAATCAATTAATCAATCAATCAACACAAGTTTCGATGCAGAGGCGAAAAGAGAGCTGGGGATTTCAACGAGATGGTAATCTAGAGTGCGCTTCTCTGCATTGCAAAATATGCCAACTCATGGCAGCGGTAGTGATGGTTCAAATGAAGACAAAGTGCTAGCCGCACATGCTGCGGCTCGTTTCTTGCGCGTGGCTTCACGTCGAGAGCTGCTGCTACGTCTTCTATGCTATTAGACAAGCTAACTGTGCTCGCACCCGCTATGACAGCAAACATGACGGCGCCACCAATAGCTTGGCAAACCGAGGAAGCCAGCTTAACAGCTATGAAAAAAGTCAATCGGTGAAACTGATTACTGATGATTGCTTCTGAAGAGGCCACACGACAGTGCGTGGCAGCGTTTCTGCCAGTGTGTCACTTTGACAACGCTATGTTCAGCCAGCCCACGCGCGCACGCGTATGAGGGCGTCGACTGTGCCAAACGTACGACTTCCTGATCTCATTTAATTTTGGGAATTTCCACCTGGTTTTCCGCCATCACCGTCTGCGTTTCCCTTGCCTGTAGTCATTCATGCACTGCTAGCTTGCCTCACACATTCCAAGGGTAAGGAACGTGAGCTCTCCGCGCTAAACGTTATTAAAAATGAAGAACAAAGTCATTGTAAAGATTGCAAAAACTAAAGAGGCAAGCACACGAAAATGCGAGCTGAGCTGGAAAACGAAGAGCACACTGCAGCACGTTCAGCGTGAGCACGGGTCAGTACTTCTTCGAAACCGCGCGAGACGCGACTAAAAGTGTGGTTGCGTATAATTCGGAATTGAACTCGCCACGTCTTGCCTAAAACTCCGTAACCGCTCCAACGTTTCCCAGAAAAATTACCGGAGAAAACTCTAGCGCTGCGGTCATTAAGCTACCATAGTACACAGATTTCCCAAACTTCGTGCTTTTGGCTTCAGACATTCTCGCGAATGTTTTTTTTATTACGCTCTCTTCGTAATTTCCAACCGGTTATATTTCACGAAACCCTTGAAAATCGTGTCTGCGTACGTACATGCATAATTTTTGCGAATTCTCGCTTTTTTATAACGCAATGTTTTGTTGAGCAAATGATTAGATTGCACAGTAACAAAGTCGCTTGAAGTCATAAGCAGCAAGTTTAAGCAAATACAGCATGCCCATCGTTCCCACGCTACAACCACTCTGGTCCATCCGCCACGCCTGCAGCTTCCGTAGACACTGGCACCAAATTTCCTCCTGGTGATTTCTGTAGGAAACTATGATGACCGCCCAGCAGCCAGAGCGCGCGTCGTGAGACGTCCGCCGAAGTGCACCGTGTGCGCTTTCGAGAAAGTCCGGTTGGAGGCGCGCATTGCTTCGGTGTCGTGCGCGTCGCAGGGGCGTCGTGTACCGGGCCATGCGCGAGCTGGTGCCGACGCACGCCTGCCAGGAGTTCGCCGACGCCCTGGCGAGGCTGGAGAGGGAGCTCCAGTACGGGCCGGACGCCATCCCGCAGCTGGACGACGTGTCGAACTTCCTCAAACGCAAGTAGAACGCCAACGTCCGCGCTATGCGCGCATGCGACGGTGCTAATTCGTGTAAGACTGTGGCAAGGCGATGGCGCGTACAGGTGACACACTGGTCTCAGGAGGTGAATTAAGCTACCACAGGATCCACGGGAGGCGCAGATAGGGATGTTGCATATACGCACGTATAAATGAAATGACGTTTGTGGACACCCCCTTCGCCTTTCTGTGTAATGGGTCACGGTCCCAGGAAGTGGATCGTGCATCCGGTACTGGTGCCCGTAGACACGACATTTGTGTGCTTGCATAGTGCCCGTTGATAGTTTCTTCTTGCTTCCGTTTCCCTTTTTATTCTCGCTCGAGTAATTAATGCATGGGAGATTTTGAGATGGCTGGCTCTAAACAAGCTTACCATCTCCCTTTTCTACATAGTAAACAAACACGTGAGCAAATAAATGATACTGGACTTAGTTTGATTTTAGAAACACCACCATGTTACGTACTTGTTCAGATTCAGGATGACGTGGCAGAAAATGACAAACAACATACCGCCGCTGTGGACATATCGAGCCCACAACCATCGAGTCTCGTGCGCTGTGCTGCACAGACTAGGTTTAGGTTAACCAAGCGGTTCAGCGGAACACCGAAAGGTGGAGCACGTTTGAGACGAAAGGGAGCAGGTGTCGTC
Organism: Dermacentor variabilis; assembly: GCF_050947875.1. Lineage (NCBI taxonomy): Eukaryota > Metazoa > Arthropoda > Arachnida > Ixodida > Ixodidae > Dermacentor > Dermacentor variabilis. The sequence goes on along the minus strand of NC_134578.1, from coordinate 6,348,614 downwards.
ATGGCTGCAGCGGAATGTTACCAGCGGGAGTCAGCTGGTCTCCAAGAAAACCAAGGTTCGGCGTGGGAAAATGACGATGATTCGAGCTCGCTGGGACGAAGCCCTCGAACAACATCTTCAACTTCGCTTCAGAGGCTTATTTCGCCACCCGATATTTTTTTCTTAGCGGAGAAGCGTTTCCTCTCATAATTGCAAAGCCTTTAGCGCAATTCAAAAAAGACAGGGACGCGACAGAGACAAAGGACATCTAAAGGCTTTGGCATTATGAGTAAACCGTACCAACTAGCCCAACAATCAGCATTGTTGAAGCGTTTCTTGACGGAAAATAAATTCTAGATTTTTTTTTAAAATGGCGTTGATATATTGCAGGTTATCAGCGCAAACAATCCGTACAACCGTCTGAACAGAGACTGCTGCTGCGACAGTATTGTATAGTACAGCACGTGCCTCCAGGCACTTGCGTTCAAGGCCAGTGGCGAGGCAGTAGTTCTCCTTGATAGCTGTAGTAAATGCAACATTCTTAATTTGTCATTACTTCGTAGCACATACAGTAAGCCCTCATTATAACAATATCGCTTTATTCGAAGTTCTGTGAGGTTTTAGTTTATATGCATGTGTTAACTGGAATATTCGAAGTGCAGTAGGCGGAAAGTTGCTGCATGGCATCGCTCGGTGAAGCATTCCCGATGACAAACCTGTCGTCGTATCAACCTGCCTAGGCAATAAGCGCTGCGAAAGTCACCCCGCCATGTGGTGGTACTACCAGAGTCCTTGAAGGACTCTGGTAAACTGACAGACAAGGCAGCTGTTCACAGGTGCCAGGAACATTTAGACTCTGTCATATGTCACCAGTGTCGAGCGCAGCGTTGTTTCAATATACGTTTTTTGATCTCCTGCGCTGCTGGAGGGTTACCAGGACTCATCTTGCGCTAGCAAGCATTTGTAGTTGCTCCGCTTCTAACAAAATATCGATTAAAACGAAGTCAGCTTCCTGTCTGGATAACCTCGTTATAACGAGGGTTTATGGTATTTTATGTGTCCAGCTCCATATTGCTACAGTCAATTTCACAGTTTTATTACATATGCAAGTTACGCACTCGTTCAGCGGTCGTTCTCAGACCTCTTGAGAGCCGCGCCGTACATAATACATCTTCGCGTGCGATCGCCTTCGCTCTCTCTGAACGCGCAGGTCGCAGTGGCTTCACCTTGCGACCGGCCTCGGGTCTGCTGACGGCGCGCGACTTCCTGGCATCGCTGGCATTCCGCGTGTTCCAGTGCACGCAATACATGCGCCACGGGTCCGCACCCCACCACTCGCCCGAGCCGTAAGTGACAGCCGCAAACGCGGCAAGTGGTTCATCGCCCTTAAAAGAAGCATGCATGCAATGTTTTTCTTCCATAGAAGAAGGAGGAGGGGGGTTGTTGCTGTATCTGCAGGTAAATGTAGGCTTATTTCGTGTCGCTTCCAACGGCTCTCCGTGGCTGTGTTACCCCTCAGTATCTTACTAGATGTTCTTCGAAAGACTGGAGGTTGAGCAAGTTTGTTCTTCTCTTTCTCATGTGAAGCATTCTTTGCCGCACTATTGGCACTTTGCGGTAGATAGGCAGGTAGGTTCCTGTCTCGCCTCACTTTAAGAAAGATAAAACAATGTGTAATCGATGCGGGAATCGAACATCTGCCGTCGAGCACCGCAGCCGGCTATTTAACCGTTGCGCCGCGATAGCTTTTTTTCGCATGCATGCTTTTCGCGTTCCAAAGCTCGCTGAAACACTCGGTGGTGTGCGCATCCCGTGCCACTTTCTCGTTTGCTCGCGCTTTGAGGAGCCGCCTGAGACTGTGGCCCCTTTGCCCAGTGCTTTCCTCGTAGCAGCTGACGTTAGGTAGAAACTATGCGACGTTGTGCAGCCTTCATGATAGCAAAGTTTACCAAATTTTTAACATTTCTTCGCCCAAGTACAAATGCCATCGGCGTTTTGACATGCACGACACGAAACGCACGATTGTATAATACGTAGTCGCTGATGACGTCATGATCCGTGTTTGTCTAGCTTAAGCTCGCCCACTACCTGTGTAGAAACCAGCAATAGCCATTTGGTCGGCTGGTGTCGAACGGCGTAGAAATTAGGCCATTGCCATCATACGATCGTCTACAACGTGGTCGCTACACTGCTGTCGTCGCACGCGCGCACGCTCGTGACCCGCGCACACAACTGTTCGATTTACGCGTTGGTCCACCTGGAATCGTTTTGCGGAACCCCCAATAATGCTCCCTGCCTTTCCTGTTTTATATATTTCTCTGTCTGCCTAAGAATGCTTGCCGAGGTACCTGCCAAATGCTTCGCGTAACTTAGATGCCCACAGCGCGTGGGATATGCGCAGTTTTTCTCTGGTGCCGCTCTTATGAGAAAATTGCCAGCCAACCTTTATTTCTTTTCGTGGTGTTTGTTTAGGTTTACAAGATTAATAAGAATAATGACGGGGTTGCGTCGTACGAAAGACAGGCGTTCCATTGCGGTCACAAGTACTAGAACCAAAAGGACAACACAAGCGCCGACTGAGAGGTCAGACCGCGGCTGAAAAGAAGGACGACGCGAAACTCATCTGCGCATGCTCGACGGAAGGCAGCGCCAACTCGCCAACTCGTGCGGAAGCTCGTGAAAGATATCTGTTTAGGCATGACAACTCCATTGCAAGATTAAGCGCACTGCTACCGATATTGATGATATACCACAGCCCGACCATATGAGGCGCACTTGTTCGTTTTCATAAGATTTACGAGCGAACGCGCGCTTTTCCATAGCTGACAATGAAAATATAATTTTTACTCCTAGAGGAGTCGCTAATGCAACGGAGTTGTGGTTCACTGGAAGCCAGATATGCCGAACTACAGCGTCAGCGGGACAAAACTGACCGATGCTGGGAGGATGCGTTGAGTGCAACTTTCTTTGTGGCGTCCGAAGGTGCACACGCTGTTGTCTAGCTTTGATGGCGCTGTGGTAGTCCGTGGGTGTAATAATGCCATTAGCATCCTTAGCATACTTTCCCCGCTACGGATTGCAAATAAAAGTGTTTTCAGCAATACAACGTGTCGCTGCATTGCTTGGACGCTAATCACATTAACGTCGACAGTGGTCGTCAGATGGGTACTGCCGTTTCTTTTTTTTAATGTCAGCACAGAACTATACAGACTGCTAATTTTAAAGTATTTAGAGTATTGAGGGCATTTTGCTAGGCTTAGTTGTGCCCGTGTTTTCACGCCTACCTTTCGTACCATATGTTCTTTCCGTTCTTTCCCCTCCTTCTCCCGGTATTATATATGCGACACAATGCGGGACGATTTCAAACCTTTCTTATTCGAGTTCTTCTTACTCCTTGACCCGTCTTCTCGCGCATGCGCAGGGACTGCGTCCACGAGCTGATTGGTCACGTGCCCATGTTCGCCGACCCAGGGTTCGCCCAGTTCTCGCAGGACATCGGCCTCGCCTCGCTCGGCATCGCCGACGAGGACATCGAGAAACTGGCCACGGTATGCGCACTTATCCTTTGGCTACACTCGAAATCCTCCTCGCTTCCGGCTACAAATTGAACATTTTGGCAAATATTTTTCATTTACATAAATGTAACTGCCTTCCATACGTTTGAACTTCTTACTTTTCATCTGCACATAAAGTAAGTACTTGGAGCTATGTGGTAGTGAAGTATCCGCTGTTATCTGGAACAGTATTCCAAACGCCTGGTACCTAGAACTGAGGTTAAACAGCGCGAAAAAGAAGAGGACACAAGGAAACAAATACCACAGACAAGCGCCTGGTACCTATTACCTGGAACAGTTATCTACGCATCTGTAACAGGAACAATGCCTAAGTGTGTGAAACCTCGTCTCACATGCTTTTTCTTTAGTGTCCTTTGTTAAAGCAGCACTAAATAGAAACAATAATTCAGTTTGGACTGATAATATGTTCTTTAAGAACTCGTTATTCGTTATATTCGTTAATTTTTATTAAAAGACTGATTATTGGGATAGAAAATGAAAGCAAAATTTATTTATTTTTGAAATTCCGCTTTTAAATCCCAGCGCTGATAGGTTGAACATGACGCCGTGAATTTCAAACTATTTTTTTAATCCATTTGGGCCGCTTTGACGCAGTAAATGTTGCGTTTTGTTGTGGGGCTTTAGGTGCCGAAACCACGAACTGATACAGCTGCACGCCGTAGTGGAGGACATCGGATGAATTTTTACCACCTGGGCTTCCCTAACGCGCACCTAAATCTAAGTTTACGAGCGTTTTCGCTGTTCCCGCCCATTGCGATGCAGCCATCGCGACCGGGATCGAACCCATGACCTGGAACTCGGCAGCACAACGCGATTATTCTGCCACGGTGGGTCGCTGTAAATGTTCTCGAAACTCGCTAAGTTCAGTGTCTGGCTTTTTTTCGGAATACAGGGTATATTCAAACATTACATCTAAAAAAAATATAGACCAGAACATAAGCCGCCAGAATTCATGACGTCACGGCAAGCTGGTGCGGGACTGTTCGGGGCGGCCCCGTCTTTCGTGTTTGCGTCTTTTCTGGCTCACCGAGCCTTCTCTCGCGACAATAGGGTGACGTTTTTGGTACTGCACACAAGCAGTTTAATAATACAGCTAAGCAACTTTCGCTTTAGTCTTCCTTAAATAAAATATAAGCAGTAATATTATCTACAGCCCTCCACTATGGTGTGTCTCATAACCGACTCTGCAGCTGCGAGGGGTGGAACTCCATTACCTATCAGACTGTTTTCCAAGGGAGGCCGCCATCGATGCATCACTGAGCTCTGTTCTGTTGTGGCGCGCAGCTCTACTGGTTCACGGTGGAGTTCGGGCTCTGCAAGCAGGCGGGCGAGATACGGGCCTACGGCGCCGGCTTGCTCTCCTCTGTCGGGGAACTGCAGGTGGGTGGAAGACGTCGCCCGGTGCTAACCGCACGTCTGTGGATCTCAAACAACTGGTGGCCGTCACTTACCCCATGAATTCTTTGCGCGTCATTCAGAGGCCACTGTGAATGCGAGTATTTTAAGAAAACTGACTTCAGATGAAGGCCGCGAAAGCTAAGAGAGACTGAAAAGAACGTGTTGCTGGGCTAGTTGGTTTATATCTGCAGGTTCTGGAAGGAAGGGGAGACGGGCCCGAAAGCACATTTTAACAGGAAAAAGCAAAGTTGCAATGATGGTGCGCAAACCGCACCGCACATAAGCTAAAAGTACGCTTGGGCGAAAATTAATGGAAATAGTTTATATAAGAAATTAACCAACGATTACGATACCCACTAATGCGAACTTTGAGCGCGGCGGTACAGGTGTTTTGAATACACGATATATTATGGCAAAGCATATGATTCTGAACGACAGGGTCCTCTCGGTAGCGGAGGAAGCACTTCCACCGGTTGCGTCGCTAATTGTTCAAAAAGAGCTGGCCGACGCTATATTGTATTATGATTATATATTTACGTGGTAGTGACAGCGAAGAACGACTCAGTGTCGAAAATGTGAGTTACAAATTTAAATTTTTATTGGGCGAGAATTGCATCCAGCAAAGCTCAAGGACAGCGATAGCGCCATGTATAGGAGAGTCGGCGATCGTCGGAAATCTGATGTGCGGGTGAAGGGCGTCGGCTTTCATGCATGACTCGTCGAAGGTTGCCGTGTGATCGCTGGTGCCCGCGTGGCTACCGGAAAGCGCTACACAATTCGCGTCCCGCATACTATCAGAATACAAAAATCACAAACCATCACACTCGAAACAAGCGCGAACGATACCAAGCAAACCAAACAAGCATGAACGAGCACTGACGCGAGCAGACGATAGTACGAAACGAGCGGTTTTGTTTGTTCGTTGGTTGTTTTCTTGTGTCTACACTTACTGGCATTCTTCGCGTGAATACGCAAGTGTCCCTTTCTTCCAACAAACCTTAGTTAGAGAACATTGCTTCGTCTGTGTCTTACATTAGCCTTGTGACCTGTCTTTCGTGCATCGCATTAAGTCACAGCACGCCGACAGTGAAGGAGCAAACCCCTTTCAATATTTATTATTGGAGGTTATATCTGGGGAAGAAACAACACTATCGGTGACTCGCGATGACTTTGGACGAGTGAGCTGTCTTTGCTGGCCGATTGCGCAATCTTGCGACTGTGCTTGTGACGGTAGCTTCTCTATCGTTCACAGAGTCTAAGCTCGAAGCCGGAAGAAAGCGTTGCTGCGCGCTGTGATCGCACTGCTCGGCCACGAAGGCCTTGGCTTCAAAGGTGCGCCTGCGAAATGCATTCTCCCGTCGGACCGATCGAAAGGCCTCCGGACAATCTGGTGATGCGCGTCTTGAGAATTGCAAGGGCAAACAGTCAAGCGCGCGCTCTTGTTGAGTGGGCGCGCGGTGAAGGCGCCCCCGTGCCGCTACTTTTGCTTCATTTTGTTTCTCTTGAAAGACGATGCGGATGTTACGGACCGGTGATTGAGGTGGATGTGCTGATCAAACAAAGAATAGTAAACTGCACGCGCAGTACGTGGGTCGAGCGAAGAACCAAAAGACATACCGTATGTGTGGTGTATTCGGTCACAAACGTCCAGGTGTGTCGAGTATGGCAAATCTGAATATCTGATCTGTTAAGGCGTGACGCTTCTAATCGCCGTTCGCGTGGGAAAAACTGCTTAAAACTTGTACACTGAGTTTAGAATGGCATAAAAAATGCACCCTAACCTAAGCTTTTCAGACGAAAACAGAGCCGGTAACATTGAATGGAATAGAGTGAGCAAGAGTGAACAAACAGTAAAACTTACACCCAAAGTTGTGTCCTTTGGTTGTACTGTTTTCATTTGGTGCTTTCACGACGCTGATGTTAAACATTCTGGAATTCTTGTGTCACCAGAACAGGGTTAGACGGGCAATGCACGTATCTTCAAGAACCCCGGCGACTTGAGGTCACACCAGCGTGACTGGAACAGCTGACAAACTAAAACGCAGATAAGCGCTGAATGCGTTCAAACATCGTGAGCATTATACGCAGCACTGTTAATTTTTTATGATCTTTTCTGACAGTGTTCCTGTAAAAAGCTTCAATAATTAAACTAAATTCTGAGGTTTTACATGGCAAAACCACGACGTTACTGTGAGGCACGTCTGGTACATAGATGTTTTTCCATTCCGCCCCAATCGAAATGCGGCTACTGCGGCTTTAAGTCTCAAAGGTGAAAATTGTTCTTCCGGCACAAATAGCGACCGCCAGAGTAAGCGCGTCCAGTGATCAATCTCGCATCGTCTCGCAGCACGCGTTGTCGGGAAAGCCGGCTGTCCTTCCTTTCGTACCGGAAAGGACGGCGGTGCAGAAGTACCAGGACCTCGAGTACCAGGACACTTACTTCCTGGCAGAGAGCTTCCTCGACGCCAGAGAGAAACTGCGGTTTGTATTGGTCACCATACTTCGAAGGGCGACCGTCTCTCTGGCCATGCTCGTTCTCTTTCTTTCTTTTTTGCTTTAACCAGTTCCTGTTAGAGGTGCACGCGAACCCAGCCACTTGTTTCATTTTTCAGGTTTCCTTTCTTAAGCATTTCTTTCTCTTTGCACCAAAAAATCTACTCCATAACTTAACGCGGCTAACACCATAGAGTTTCTGACTATATTGCCTAGAGGGAAATCCGGCGGTACTGCGCTGTGGTATGCATGAGAATGCCGATATATTGTGACTTCGGATTGGCATTGTTCTCAGACAGCCAGGCAAACACCATTCCGTCTTTCACAATGATTCATTTTCTACTAAAACAGCACGTAAATAGCTGTTTTAGCTTTATTATTACACAAAAACATGTTTTGTTTAACTATGAGAACGTTTTATTGCATGTACAATTATATAATGATACGTAAAAAGTATCAGCGGGCCGCTAAAGTTGGAGGACAGGCGACAAGATTCGCGCTCGCTTTGAAACAGTTTGTCATCTGTTCTTGCTTTTCTTCGCTTGGTCACGCTTTGTAGGTGAGTAAAGATGTAATATGCGTGAATGGAAACAGTTTGTGAAGATATTACTTTAAAAAAACACGCTATTTGTGTAGCCATATCCACGTTTTAGACGAAGCCTCTTACAACACCAGCCAACACAAGCCTCGCAGACATATATATATACCGTCATTCCCATGACGGCACAGCGCCCCTCAAGAAACTCCCATAGACGGTGGCGCCTGATTTTCCTCTAGGTGTTATAGTGAGAAACTCTATGGCTAACACTCTATTACCCCTGTCACACGGGAAAACTTAAATGCACTTTGAGCCAGAGCACATCTCCGCTAGTGTTATTCGCAGGCTGCCACACGGGAATGCTCAATGACACTCACTGCAGAGCGCACTCGTCGGCAAGTGTGCTTGGCGAGCACACATCGGGGCGACAGTGTGAAGACTTGTTAGCAATTAGTAAAAAAATAAGTAAAGTATTACTGAAAGCAGAGTCAGGAGTAATCTTTAATACCATATTTTTAAATAGATAAAGTTACAAGGTAATAAAATGTGCCACGCTGCAAACAAGGAGAAAAAAAGCAGCAGCATTCGCACTGTCGAGCTGCTCATGGCCACGCCAGGTCATGGCTGCAGTTTTGTTTGGCGAAACATGTCGCTTGGGCAACTTTGTGGTTTGGACTAGTACTGGTCAAGTTTCGTTGTCTTGTCTTGGCTCGTGATGATCATTCTTGTTACTGAGGTTGCAATGAATTACTTCACTTGCAGTTAAGTTTATTGTAAATGCTGTTTCTAACAATAACAAACTGTTTTTGTGCGCGCATTTTTAACTTTAGAAATAAACGCTTTGCCTTCTGACTGCCTATCGTCATCGCCACTAATATGAAAGAACACTTTTCTTCCTCGTGTAGCAGCACGCCGCCAAAATGACACCCAGTGCGTGCCGAAGTGCGCTCGCTCAGAGTGCATTTTAGTTTGGCCGTGTGACAGAGGTATAAGTATGCTGTCGCATACTTACATTGTGATGATTGTGACGTTTCGACAGCTGCGCGCGCGTTCTTCAGGGGCCACCTTGCACACTGTCATTTATCAAAGTGACGTTTCCATTACCTGGCATTCTTTAGAAACTTTATTTCGTGCGCGCTGTGACGCAGTACTCACGTACGCTCAACACACCTCGAGACTTCTTTTTTAAGGTAACTCCGAAGTCGGGTTCAATGCTGTGAAGGAACGTGTGACTGACGTTGGGAACAGCAGCCGAAAATGTCTTAAAATCGTTAGGCCACGATAGCACGCGTGGTACTCTCGTGCCAAAGTCGCTCTCTGAAACACAGGAGCACCAATTTTTGAGCCAGTTCGCTGCAGTAATTGAGGTCATTGCACTGAATTGACAGACACGGACACAAAAGACGGCAGCACGTGCGAGGCGCACGTCGTGTCGATTTTCTTGTCCGTTTCCATTGGGCGCTGTGGCCTCAGTTACGCTCCACGAAACGTCGGGCGCCTGCGTCACGTGCTAGTTTCGAGCATTCTTGCTTCGTGACCGCAAGCGCTTTGAGAAGCTATGTTAGACTGCACAGCCTTCGGAATCGGTCCGCATTTTCTGTTAAGTGCTGGATACCTGCTAAGTGGGTCACGTTCACCAATACTGTGGACAAGGAGAAAAAGCTGCTGTAACGGTAGCTTGGCGATGCTCCTGGCCGTGTCTTAGCACGGAGGACCACGAACAAAGCATGGTTCCTTTGCATAACAACTGTTGTAAAGAAACAATTTTATACATTTCTAGATGTGATAACTAAACGTGAAAGCACACGAACGTATAAGTAAAGTGAACTAAAAAGATAAATTTGTCGTTACAGTTATAGGATAATGCAAAGAAAAAAATATTCACCGACGATTACGATACTCCCTGATGTGAATTTTGAGCGCAGGTGTTTACGTGTTTTGAATTCGCGATACCTTGTGGCAAAGAATTTGATTCTGAACGACAGGGTCCTCTCGGTGGCGGAACTGAAACTCTGCTCGGTCAGCTTGCTCGTTTAGCAGAAACGGAAGACGACGCATTTCTACCGGTTGCGTCGCTCATTGTTCAGGAAGAAAGCGTAAGGCGGAAGGCGTAAAGCGCCGCCGCCTTCCCTAGCGGCGGCGGTGGCGGCGCAGGCGAAGTAGCGCATGCGCACTGAGTCCAAAGTCCACTCCAGCGCTTTGTTTCCATATATGGTATCGGTGGACGCGCTCGCCGCCGTGAAGCACGTCTCGTGCGGCACTCCGCTTTTCTTCTCACCGTTTCGCCATGCTCTCCTCGTCCGCTTTCCCCCTCGCGCTCACTTCGCTCTCGCCGTCTTTCATCTCCCACTGCACTGCACGTTCACTGTTTCATCCTTCGCGGTGCTCGTTCGCTCGGTTACGCCGAGGGACGCTGACGACGCCGACGCTCAACACAGGAACGGGCGCCTGAGAGCTGCGCTCAAAAAATGTTGAGGTGTCTAGCGTTGATTGAGAGTTCTTGCTATTATAATACAGATGTAGTGAACACAATTTAAGGACAAACAAATCTGAAAGTGCACTTGTACTCAAGAACAGACGTGCATACGCAATACCTTATGAAAAGATTTCTTGAACATAGAACGAAATCAAGCATATACAGCAGGACGTTATACGTATCAAAACATTAACTTGACAAGTGGTACTGTACAACAACTTCACATAACGTTTCACCTGATCAGTGTACGTAATAAATTAATGTTTAGGACGTGGTAGCTTTATACTCTTTTCATACTGTCCTGTTTTGTAGCACATTTAAATGCACATGTGCACAAGTGTGTGAATGAAGACGGAAGCCATCATTTGCAAGTTTTACTCAGCGAGTCAGCACAGAAAATTAGGATGCTGGCGAGAAATAAAATAAAATTGGAAGTCTTGCTGCACTTGAAGATATGTCTGCGCCCAGCGCCCGCCAAACATCGCATCCACGCATACACAGCAGAGAGTTCCTCGCAGAGCTATGGATGGATGGAAACAACTTTATTTTGAATCCGGCAAATTTGACGACCCGGGCTCAGGTCTCCCATGAGGGGACTTCGAGGACTTGCCTCGTCGCCGCCTCTCGGGCTTGCTGGACAGCCCACTCTTGTGTCTTGAGGTTGGAGCTGCGCAGAGCGGCGGCCCACTTCGACGCAAGAGCCTCCGCAGCTACTGCCATCGTAGCTGATGTAACACGACACTCCCACAACATGTGTGACAGCGTCGCTCTAGTTTGCAAAGAGCAGTCGGGTATAATTTGCAAAAACATAATTTGCAAAGAGCAGTCGGGTATAGCGCGGGGAAAATGTGCTGCAATAGCACCGGACTGGGGAAGGTTTGTGTTTGCAATTGTCGCCAGACGACTGCCTGGCGACGTTTCAGCATGGGTGAGGTGGGGGCAGCAACCGCCTGCCTAGCTGGTAGTGCTTGGTGATGTCATTGTACCTGACCAAGCGTTCTCGCGTGTTCTGAACCAGGAGTTCCGAACTCGAAGCGGCGGTCTCCGATTCTGCGCGGTGGTCCGCACGGTCACAAAATAGCTCTCAGAGCCATCGCTAGCTGTACAATGTCGTTGCATACGTGCGCCTGCACTTAAAAAATAAAACAAGAAAGAGCGTTTTAAAAGCTGGCTTCTCCTCAGTAAGAGTGTTTGCAAGAAAAAGCCCGCTTTACTGGGTGAGCGGGTGAGTGACTGCTAATGCGTGTCGGTGCGTAACCGAGAGCCATGGTAATGGTAAGCGTAAGCAAGCAAATATTCAACGAACTAAGGCGCATAAATATGGATAGAACGTGAAACGCGTCGTGGTTACGTGATGGCACGACAGGCAAGCACGTCGAATACTACACAATACTAGGGCCACCGCGACGCCGCATGTTGATTATCACAGCTTCCAGAAGAGGGCGCATCATAGACATCCGGCCTGAGGCATCCAGGGGCGTGGCCAGGGAGAGGGGAAGGGGGCACAACTCGGCTTTCCTGGTCAAGTGCAAGCAACCCCCGCCTCACCCCTCTCCTCCCCCCCCCCCCCAAAAAAAAGAAGAAGAAAAATTCTTGACTTCGCCACTTCCGCAGCAATTGTGAAAGAGAAAAGGCGAGAACACCGAAGACTGTCGTCTGTAACGCTTTAGTAACATAATACGGCTACTTATTCCAGAATTCTTTGAATCGGATGCGCAGTTATGTGGGAAACAAAAGCGGTAAGAGCGTGCTCCGGCACCCAGCCAGAGCGAAAGGGCAGATGGCGTAAGTGAGAGACCTGACCGTGCGGATATTTCCTTTCGCGCGGCACAGTTTTGCAGTTAATCTGCTCCTGGAGTGTAAACTAAGAAACATGCTTAGGCTTTCGAGATTCCGGTGACTACGGTCGACAAGGCGTACGACGCTGTGACGAGGAAGGAAGTTCGACGTAGGCACATGTGTAGTCGCGCGATCGTGCTCCCGATTGGCTGAGTACGCCAGCTGTAGCATCCGCTCCAGCGCTACGTAATTGTGAAATTGCCTAGAGGGGCTGTGCTTTTTGTAAAATAAAACTAGTGCTTTCTTTTGTAACCTCATACTACATGGCATAACTATTGCCACGTGTCGTTGTTTTACCTTTTGTCAATGTTCGTTCTCACCGAATTATCACTGTTATCAAGTTGTCGAGGGTAGCAATGTGGGCTTGTTGGTAACGCATCCCGAATGGTTTTACGGTAGCGTGATTAAAGGCCGTGTATGTCCTTGTGTGTCTTTTTTGTCCTGTCTCTTAATCGCGCTACCGTAAACCTATTCACTATGAAGTTGTCTCCCCGCGCAAGATGCGAACACTAGTGCAGATAATTTCTTGAAAGTCTTCGCTGATTCATCATCAAAACAGGCGCGTTATCAGATTTCCACGCGTCGCGCATAGTTTTGTAAATTCTAGAATATTCGTGAGCACCAACGATGAATCTACAATGCATACAGTCAACCACAGAAGCTTACGGACTGCGTTATCTGAAAAAGAAAAGCTGCATACTTCTGCAGCTACAAAGCCTGGTATTCGGAGATCCACCCTGTACTATAGTACGTGTGAACAGCATAGCGTTGCACAGTCTTACTGGCTACGCGGGCACGAACCGGTCGGCAATTCAACGTTTTCTCAGATCTCTTGGTCCCTACACTTTTTGCTGTTGACTGTACGGTGAGCCGTGTGTAAGTAGCGGACGCACTTATTGACCCATTGGATCAGGTTCGGTGAGAGACCACTGTGCTCGCCACTATCGTTGTCATTTCAGTGTTGCTTGTCTTTTCTATGCACAAGTTCCAGCCTCGCACTTTCGGCAGTGTTTTTCGTTCTTCACCCCTGTCCCTGCAACGGTGACACTATTGTACCGCGTGTGCCCTGCAGGCAGTACGTGGCCAACGCCAACTTCCGGCCCTTCGAGGTGAGCTACGATCCGCACCGGCAGTGCGTGCTGGTGCTCGACACACCCAAGAAGCTGCTCGGCGTGGTCGACACGCTGCGCGGCGAGATACAGGCCCTCACCAGCGCCCTCGGGAAGATGAAGTAGTCAGCGACACGCAGCAAGCCCGCCCTGCAATAGATTCATGTGTCAGCTACGCCTGCGGTGTCTCGCTCTAGATCCTGGGTACGCACCACTTCTAGGGCCGATCGCAGCGGTGGTGTCAACCCTGCTTCAGGGATGTATTCCGCCTTCTGGAGCTCTGCTTCTCTCCTGCCCTTCGTTTTACTTTTGGTTCCGCAATGTTTTTCGCCAACTCCCGAAGTATTCAATCCCTCCGGATTCTAGTCTACTTCGACACCCGGGATGCCGTTCGCTCTTTCGCTTTAGTACGAGAGAAAATTGAGCAACTTGATAATTTGATTCGTGGTTTCGAAAAGCAGGTGTAAACAAGAATTCAATAGCATATAAACCGACACTACGAGTTGACTGACGCTCTAAGTACCTCACGTTCTACCAAGAAAGAAACATTCAAGCCCATTTATTTCCACGCTGCGCTAAGACCGCTCAGCCACAGCTGGCGTCAGAAACTCGCGAGTCTAATCGCCAAGACGGTTCGCATGCATACGAAAGCTTTTAGAGCGACAGTTCGAGAGTGCGAGACATAGGCGCTCTGTTGCGGTTGCCGAAGGGTGTTGCTCAAAAGTAAGACAGGACGGAAACATTGCGCGGGCGTCTGTCAAATACGCTCGTGTGGTTGTTCAATCACCGTGCGAATGATTAATAATACGTGGATCTCAATAGATATGGCTTCGAACGTCGTGGAGTGGTTACTCACTTCAGGGTTATATGCCATCAAAAAATGTGCACACAGTTATAGCTCATTCAACATATCGGTTTGCTTGTTTCTATCAGCAAAGAAAAAGAGCTAATAGCAAAAAATGTCTGGCAAGAACATCGTAGTGTTTGTTATATGAAAACAGTAACCAACTTAGCAGCACAATTGCACTATGCATTGTTTACTGATGACATTGAAAGTACTGACAAATTTCGCTATTACTGCAGGTTACGTACTTAGTTCCTACAAAAGAAAGACATTTTCTTTTCGAAAAGATAACATAATTTACCTTACACACTATAATTCACAAGTACATTGTCAGCAAAATTAACGGCCGAGTAAAGTATGATCGACGTAGTGTACGTCATTGCCAGGGTGAACCAACAGTGGCAGCTTCATAACGGACTGCACAGTAATGTTTAAGCGAAAGTGCGTGCTGCTTTTTTTTTTTTTTTTTTTTTGCTGACCGTGCTGCCACAGCACGACATATCCATGTGACGTGCCTACTTGGCGGCGTGTTGTCTTACACCCTCTGAGCCAAACTGTGCGCTGTGGGAAGTGGCGAAATTACTGTAGTCCTCGTGAACTGTTTATGTGTCGTAATAAATAAACTTGTTCCGTGTATAATAAACGTTAAACGTTAAATATATGCAGTCTGTCTTTATGAAACTCGGTTTCAAGAATGCTGACGGTTTTGCGTTAATCTCAAGCGTCCAGACAAACGCTTAGGTAGGTAGGTAGCATCACTGACTACTGTCGTTACTAACTGTTTTAATGTAGCACGTAAACAGCCTCACTGGAAGTTATTCACTATAGAGTAAGCTCAGCCTATTCAGGATCACCAATATTGAGAGCGCAAAACGAGAGACGTAACACAAAAGCTCTGTGTATGTCTCGTCTATGTTACGTACATCGCTTTATGAGCTATTGGATGATCATGAAAGCTCTTTACAATGGGCTGTGGAAAAGTTACTTTTCTGTTAAAGTGGCACTCTTGTGCACACAGGAATGAAATAACTAGGCGGGGAGCACTGCACAACAAAATTGAAGCCATGCGAGTCGGCCCAACACGTGATAATGTTTCGGTAACGTTTAGTGTTTTCCACCGCCGCGCGAGCTGCGCCTAGCTCTTCCGGAAGGACAACGGGTGCGCGAAAGCAACGCACTGCGGCTGCCGCACTCGAGCGCTGCGACGAAGGTGACGACGACAGATGCACGTGTGGCAGTGCGAACTACTGAATCAAGTTGCGCGAACACGACGGAAGAAGGTGCGCAGGGAGCGGTTGGCCCGGGCACCCCCGAACAATTGCGCGTCGATTGAAGCCTACCGCGAACCAGGCACACTGGACCGAGTATGACGAGCAGGGTCACGTGTTGGGCCGACCTTTTTATGAGAGAGTCGGATAACAGGATTGCTTCCCGGAGAGTTGGCTTGTGAAGGCTGGCCGCGTGACGTGATGCTGTCTCCTGGTTCATTTGCTTCCTCCTTATGACACCCATGATGCACTTGAAGGCGTGGAATTGTTGCAGTGAGGCCATTTAGGTAGTGTTTGTTGTTTTCACTGCGCAGTTCTCTATGTAATGGAGCCCTTAACCGGTACATCAGAAGTGGTAGTATAGGTGGCTATGAATGGTACGCGTAAGTTGATTCGTCTTGTGTGCGTGTGGCTTGTGTCCGCAGTACTCCTCTGCCGCCGTGGTGCCCTCTCCCGCAGACGCCACAAGAGAGAGGGCGGCGGTAGGAAAGGAAAGCTGTCCTTCCCGAGAACTTCGCCAAGCCATGTAAACCTTCAGACGCTCCAAAGCTCTCGCGCGAACGCACGAGATGGGTTTAATTGAAATGTAGAAATAATAAGATAAAGGGAAACGAATATGGACGGAAAGATACCTCTAATGGGAGCTTCACCCTCATCTCTTGCACTAAGCACGCGATGATTTACTAATTAAGCTGCTTTGCTGGGCCAACTGTGGACGTGTTTACGTAAGGTAAGTTTTGTGAAAACGAGGCCCTGACCTCCCGACTACTGTGTACATTTTTTCCGTGGGCGTCCACTTTCATAGCGGGCTTCCTTCGTTGATATCGCTCTACACGTGGTTGTTTGGGTGTATAAGTACGACCGATCCCGGAAGTAAATTTGTTGTTGATAATTAGCGCTTGTTTTCGTCTTCGTTCCTTCTTGTGTCCTTGTTTTGTTGCGCTATCCGAATACTTTCCATGATGACCGACAAACAAGCCCATATTGCCACCCTCGTTCCTTCGAACGTCAGGAGAAAATGTGAAATCGTTGCTGAACGAGCTGATAGCCTATATTATCATCATAATCGTCATCGTAATCATGCCCTCTGCAGGACAAAGGCCTCTGCTAACAATCTAAAGTTTTACATCAACATCAGCTGATTCCACAAACCTTAATCTCATCACGCACGACGGTACTGCGCCTTTGTCGACTTTATGAAGTTTTTGTTTGAGGCGAGATTTTCAGGTGGATGACCTTTTCGACACATGGATCTCAGAGCGCTGACTCGAGTACAGTCAGGAAGGCAATCCCATTGTATTATCACGCTTTCGTTGCTTTGTTTTTCTTTCCAACGTTCAACGTCGCGAGGTAGCAGGCGCAGCCATCGGTCGACACCCATAATCTTCAAACGCAGTGGCCACTTCAGATTGGACGAGCGGGCACGGGATTGCCTCCTTACTCTCTTTTGGTTTGTCACGTGATCCGGATAGGTGGAGCGTCAATGTCGGCCCAACGTGAACGTGACGGACCAATAAGAAAAAATTACAGAAAGACGTGCAGGCTTTCGGCCTTATGTTTCTGTGCTTGTATTCAAATTTAAATCGCAAGGAGATATTTTGCTGAGTATATTTTCATCATAAAACATTCATGCAACAAACAGGTCAGTATCGTTGCCGACGCAGTCATCAAAATCGACGATGAGCGAATGCACTCATAGAGAGGATATTGATTAGAAGAACGCAATATCTTCTTTTTTTTACGACCGCGACTGCCATTCTTCTTTTTTTTATATATAACGACTGAAAATAAAAGCTCTCAAGAATAGAAAATCCTTAGCTACAGGCTTCATTTGAATTTCCGTTCTGGTTCGCTCTGCGTGAGGACTAATGCGTTGATAAAACGTGGCATCTTCAAAGACGATGTCAAATGTCATTAGGTGCCATTAGGATATTTCGTTGCATTGTTTTCGCATTATTTTTTAAAAACTAATTCGTACTTTACCAAGAACGATAGATTTTGTTTACAGGAAAGGCAGATAGGTAGGCCTGAGCTGTTGCGCTCTACTCTGCTACTGGAGAAGAGGGAAAGGAAGTGAAATTATAGTGACGAATAATAGTGAGGAGACGGGAATGAATGGATTCGATGCCTTTGTATACAATACACAACGGCTCAGTACTAAAGCCGCTTGTCTAGTTTCGTGGCACTCCTATAAGTATCTTGTTGTCGGCCCCTTATCCTACTGTCAGGCCACTATACAGCGTCCTTTGCTCTGGCACACATGCTAAGCAATCACATAAAGTGTTCAAGCGCTTCGGGCGTATGGCAGTGTTCGCAGTCAGGGCTCTTCGATCGTTCGGTAATATGTGAGTAGCGGCGGGCGAAAGCAACGCCTAGACGCATCTTGTGTAGAGCAAGGGCGCCTGGCTGCCCATAATCATTGCCGCAGGTGTACGAAAGTTGGGATCGAGCACGTGCAAGCGTGTGGGGGCATTGTCGGCATGAGCATGATGTCTGGGTGTCTTACTCGATCACGCACTTTCTTAGACAATAGAAGTCGCTGCACTCAAGACTAAGCTTACAAACTCCATACGTATTCTCCGTGTCTTATGATGAATGAGCTGGTGTTCGTGTGGGCGGAGCTTGTCCCATGTGGGCAAAGTGGGTAAAGTTGCAACCTCTTGTACGACATCAGGATCCCAAGGATTGTTCTTGTTGGAAACACAATAAGATCCGCTTATAGTGTTGTAAACACAGAGGCAAACAACATTATAGAATACTTATATATCGGTTGTTCTCATTTTTGATACTGCCCGAGTAATGGGCTTACAAAAGTACTTTTCGATGGCATTACGGTTCATAGCGTGATAATAGTGACTACCGTCTTAATTACCACATTTGAACATCACCTGAAATGCACTTGCTGGTATTTTGTTTAAATTTAGATTGCAGAAAATGTAGGAAAAATAAAATAAACATACAAATGGTTTTGGTGGAAAATCGTCACAGTTGTATTGAAAATAAGTCATTAGTGGCATAGCACAAATAAATATAATGTTAACTAGAGGACGGATTGATGCGAGGGAAAAAGACGCAGACAATGCAAGCGACTCCTTCAGACAAAAAGCTTTCTGCATTCGACTGCAGCATGACAGCGACGTTTCTGTGTGCTTATCTGTCTTGTGTTGCCGTTATTTTTGCGCTACTTTTACTATGAATATAAACCAATTCGCCCAGTTCTACAATTTATTACATTCAAATTTTATCACGTCCTTTATATTTATGATGCAGTGGAATAAGTAATGAGTGTGCCTCTCACTTTGATTCGTCCTAAATGAGAGATAAAATCAACTTTGCAAGGAGTTTTGGTCGTGGCTCCAATAGAATCACATCCTCTTGACGAAGTTTTAGACATCGATTTAGTGTCACGAATGCCCCTTTCGTCGGCCTATATCTACGTTGAATATCTTATGGCTCCAAGAGAATTACCGCGAGCGTGGTTGTTGTAATCAGCGCTTACGATTCATCGTATTAGACACTGCGCTCTGCTTATTTAACGATGCAGGCTTACATCATAAACCTGCAGTCTGTTGAAAAATGGGCGGCAGCTCTTTCAGAAAGATGCTTCTCTTGATTGCTTTATTCGTAGCGCGAACAAGTGGGCCTAACTTCTGCGCGGCACAGGACGATTTTCGGCGATCCCTACTCGATCACCGACTTCGGGACAGGAAACGAAGAATGGAAGTAATGGAAAATGACATAAAATATCGAAAAGACTTTAAACAAGTTCCTGAACAAAAATTTAGCGCAGGTAGTGCTTTCGGCTCTTATATTCTGGTTGTTTAGCTGCTCCAATAACTGGCATGCGCGTTGGGCCGTGAGTTCAAAATGATCGCATTATGGCCTATGCTTAACACAACCGTGGCTCCAATGAGCCCGACTGACTACACGTTATGATTGTTTTTTGTAAAGCAGAAATGTCATTTGTCATCTACGAACTTACGTTCAAAGATTGTTGATCAGAAAGACGGTGGTACCGCTCAGAAGCTGCATCCAATTTCTAAGCGAGAGGAAAGAAAAAGAAAGAAAGAAACGCAATGATTAGGAATGGCAGGCTTTCAAACGTCTCTTAATGCTTCATACGCTGCTCTGTTCGAAACGAAGCGCCCGATAATAACTTTGTTTATGACATGAACTCGCGTGCATAAAATAGCGAAGCTCAACGAAACGGTAAAGAGCGTCGATTCTCGTAATGAGCCACGGCCCGCGCCGCATAGCGGACACCATAAGATGTTGGGTGAGATATCTGTGAGCAGTAATGGCTTTTACGATTTCTAAGAGATTTCGGGTGAGCTTATAACGCGCAAATTCATTAAGCCGCTACAGGCAACCGTGTCGAGCTGCGGTCGCCGTCTCATTTCGGCGTCGTGGTGGGGTTTAGTGCGGCGACATTTTTCACTGAGCTGAAAGCGCGATGAAGGAAAGCGTTTAGCTCTTCAGAAGGGGAGCAGGCTTTGTTGTTAAAAGTGCACGGCATCTCGGTGGGCGCTTCGTAGAAGCTCAGGCGGGGCTTTAGCGACTGGCTTAACGAAGTTCGAATAAAAGGAGTGCCAACCAAGCCGTTTGTTTGTCAGCATCAACTGCGCTAGCGCATCGAGCCGGTCTTGCGGAACTTCAAGTGCTCGCCGAAAAATGTTTTTCCCAAAGGTGGACGCACCAGCCAACGCAAGCATCGAGCAGGGATATCTTCGTGTCGTCTACCAGAGCGTGAGGAACTTGATTGATTGCGAAAACTGTGGACAGCACGTATGAAAACACGAAATGCGCACAGATATGAAAAAGTAAAAACGAAGGAAGTGCAGTGTTTGAGTAGAAAATATAAATTCTTCATCCACACGCTTTGTCTGATGGTTCGCACAGCCTCCAGAAATATTACACCAATAATAAATTTCTTTAATATCTCTGCTATGCGCTCGCTTCTGCGTGTGATTGTTAGGCCAACATTTTCACTTGCAGCGGCATTTGACGTTCGTGCTGATTGCTGAAACATTGTTCCTTTGTACTTTCACGTGTACGATAGCTTTCTTTTTGCCGGTGACGTTTTCAATTTGGTTAATTACTGCTGTCAAGTTATTGTTTGGCTTAAGGTACACCTGCTACTGTATCTGACATTTCTCGAATGTGTCGCCAATTCTGTCGCAAAAGAGCCTTATCTAATCAGATTGCGCAAGCCACGCCAATAATGTTGTGCAGTCAACCACAAAAGTTTACGGACCACGAGATCCCAGAAAACGTCCAATTTCTGTGCAGCCTGCAATAGTAGTCAGTAAAACCGAACATCACAATGTTGTTCACACGTACTGGTAGATGCCGTAAATGCGAATACTAGGCTACGATGTGAGGCTGCGCAGATATTCAGCTTTTATCTAAGATTCCGTGTTCCGTAAAATTTTGTGCTTGACTACATTCTCTGATATACGCAAGCGATTAGCCTGGAACGTAGATGTATAAATAGCGGGCAGACTTGATTTTATAAATAGCCGGACGTATCTAGTACTAACATGTTGAATCTTACAGTTGGTTCACCTTCATTACAAGGTTAAACAGCACTACTGGAACCAGGACACAAAGAGGCCGTTTTTAACGAGGACACGTCCTGCGCTGCGGGATTTTTTTTTTTTGTCGTCATTGCACTCGCGCAGTTCAAGCTGTTGTTGCACCTTAGTCGCTACTTTATTATATAAAAATGTTTCTGCATAACATGCTCCGCGTGTTTTCGCGTTCTTCTTGCGCCAGATGTTTCCATTCATCGTTGTTACGCAAGATGCAAACGGCCATCGCATGTCCGGACCTGTCGCCGAAATGCTGGCGCTCATCATACGAGGCCTCAACGTCAGGTAAGCACGTCAAAGGTCAGTGTCGGCGTGGGACAGGAACAGAAGAAGAAAAAAAAGACTGGCTATTCTTTGCTTCATTTTAACTGTCCGCAACACGAATGAGACGTGGAACTCATTTCTTGCTCGCTAACAAATAAATCGCCCGAGAAACGCACTTGTTCTTACTGTAAGTGACTACCCCAATGCTTGCTACTGCGTCCGTCTGCGTCATTGCGTTGGCACGCCTCTGTTTGATTGCCGTACAAGCGAGAATCTCAGCGACGCTCAGCTAGCTGCAGTTAAGAGTCTTTCAATACCTCAGCCTGTCAGCTCCCCCCTCT
The DNA here is from genome assembly GCF_050947875.1 of Dermacentor variabilis. Taxonomy (NCBI): domain Eukaryota; kingdom Metazoa; phylum Arthropoda; class Arachnida; order Ixodida; family Ixodidae; genus Dermacentor; species Dermacentor variabilis. Next base: position 6,326,899 of record NC_134578.1, on the reverse strand, counting down.
CCATCCATCCCCCAACTCCTGTCTATGTGCTGTTTAGAAAATTGTGATATCATATTGTCATTCTTGAGTTACAGAGATGTAAACTTCATACTTGAGTTTCTTTTTTGCAATTTTGCAATTTTGAAGAAATAAAAATATATTAAGGATCCACTTCTGCACTTGATATGAATTCTTGTCTTCGTTGAAAAAACAAGTTATCGCAATCGGATCGGTGCAGTGGTTGCCGAGAACAATTTCTTAGGACGTATATATATATATATATATATATATATATATATATATATATATATATATATATATATATATATATATATATATATATATATATATATATATTGTTTCTCTTTGGTTTTCGTACATTTAGATAGGATCCCCTGAGAGAAAGTTTCCTTTTAAGCGTGCATTGCACAAGACGGGACCTATTCAGGTCTCCGTGCTGAAGATTGCGTATGCATTTTCTACTCCAAACAGGCCGGTATTGTCATTACCACCGGATGGCCAGTGGGGGTACAAAGTGAACGGTAGCTTCACTGGAGCCATCGGCATGTTACAGAGAAAGGTGAGCGCGTACATGGGGTTAATTGATTGATAACCTGACAGGAAGAAGTATCCGTTGAATCAACAATGCATTTCCAGAGTGCACATACACCCGCGTCACCACTCCAAGTGGTTACGTCGTGGTTTTCGTAGTTTATTTTTTATGTTCTGGTTAATTTACATCTCCTATATTTGCGTGTTGTCTTTGTGTCGCGTTAATTTAAGATTACCTTAAAGAATTTCTCGTATTTCACTATACATGTATTTACACCAGAAAGGTAGCGCGAACAATGGAGACAACGACAAGACAACACGGGAAGCATACTGAACACTCAGTTATGAACAAGGTACTTTTTCAATTAGAAAACAGTGTGTCTTCCCACTGGATGACGCGATGAAAATGTAGCTTATTCAAGCATCCGAATTCATCGTATATATGGCTGAACTTGTATGAAAGGTCACACGAAATGTGGCTTAGCATAAAACGTTGTTGGACTAGAGAGGTAGGTTCTTTAATGAGAACTGGAGAATTCTGCCTGGCGGCTCGCTTAAGCCATGCTACTTTAGATGCATGCGCTGATAAATGCCATGATACGTACAGGATATAACACAGACACCTAATGCACAGAACACGCACAATATGCAATTAAATGATCTTATCGAGACCAGCAGTGTCTAGCGTAAAAGTTAAAAGCGCCTTCATGGTGGCAGACAGAAACGGTCTACAGTGCAAGTAGATGTGTGCGATCGTTGAGGTGCATCGTGCACGGAAATTAGGATTGTCCTTTGGAACCAAAAGAAGCTGCAATAGCAGATAAAATCCGCTATTCTCCCTCGTAGAATGCACGCGGGGCACCGTGGCGATCATATCCGTCTAATTTTATGCAGTAAGTATATTGCGTAGGCGACGTTCAGACGAATACGTTGCAGACAAGCACGGTTACCTGCCAAGTCTACACGGCATAGCGAAACCACACGTTGCGTGGTAAGTGCAAATAGTTGTGTGCTGCTGTTCCAGTTCGGTACGGATAGCACACTGTGAGATTAGCGCAAGAAAAGGCATTTTAACTGGATTATCTCTCATAGAAATCTCTTGTAGATTATCTCTCGGTATCGAGATTTGCTTCGAGTAGTTGCTGTGTGCTGAACCAACAGTGCAGTAAGCATGTTCGGTAACAAATCAAACGTCTGTTTTGGTGACGTCCACGCTATCACTACTTATCTTTGAGAAACTTGCTACATGAAACAATTGGGTGCGCTAGTGGCCTGCAAGGGCTCTCTGTACAGAGAGAGAGATGCAAGTGAGAGAAAGGCAGGTAGGTTAATCAGAGTTAAAGCCTCCGGTTTGCTACCCTGCACTAGGGGAAGAGGCTCACCAAGTATACGTGCATCGCGCAGGAAGTGGACCTGTTCATCGGCCCGGCAGGGCTGATCGCCGAGCGACTGGAGGCAGCCAACTTTTACCCCTATGTGTTCGGCTACTCCACCATACTGGCACCGCACCCACGGAAGATCGTGGACCCGTTTAGCTTCGTCAATGCCTTCCAGTCCCAGGTAGTTACCCAGCGTTTCGGCTCCTGCGTTGCAGCAAAAGCACTTATGCGTCCAGTGGGCGCATGGTCATGGTGACATCCACTACAGTGGGTGTTCTAGATCACGTACTGGGTGCACGTTAGAGAATTCCAGGTGGTCAAAATTATTCCAGAGTCCCCCACTACGGCGTGCCTCATAATTACAGCGTGGTTTCGGCGCGTATATAAAAGCGCAAAATTTATTTAGATCACCCACCCTCCTTCTTCACCTGACATGCCACCTAGTTTCCTTCCCCTCCGATTACCGCTACAACTTCGCAGGCCGAAAATGTCTCCCCCGGCGGTAAACACGCGCTCTAATAGCCCCGAGTGTCTGCTCCATTCCTGATAATATAATTCAGGTGGAGGCAGTCTCTCTCTGGTGACTTCGGGCTGGGTTGGCGCTTACCCCTTGCGTAATCTGTTCCTGGGGCCCAGTGCGCGAAGACCCCGTGAAGGGCCCAAAAGGGCTCTGCCCCCGCGTCTGCAGCGGATGCTCGCCGTCTCATGCGGCTGTGCCCGGGGACAAAGGTCACAATTAGAGGTGTCGAGACACGGGAAAGACCACCCACTGACCACGAACAGTAAATTATGGATGGTAAGTTCCACAGGCCGCTTATGCAATGGCGGTGTTTGCGTAGCGCACGAAAGTGGGAAAGGAAGGACAGAGACGGGTAAAGAGAGCGCTCTTTACTCGTCTCTGTCCTTCCCGTCCGCGTGCTACGCAAGCACCGCCGTTATGAACCACGACCTACTCGCCCAAGCCTCTACCCTAATACGCTTATGCAATTTCGATACAAAGGACTACACGCATTTATTTAAGCATAAGATGTCGTATGACAGTTAGTATATATTTCACATACTAATGCAATAAAATCTGTTGGAAGTCAGCGCTACGTCTTGTCTCGTCTCGCCCACAAAAACCGAGCAGTCAAAAAAAAAAAAAAATCTGTAGCCGTCAATTCCGTGAATATCGGAAGATGTCAATAAATGTGTGCGAGCACGAGAATGACGAATCAATGAGAGGGCTCCGAATTTTCGCCTTGTCTGAATCTCCCGGTTAGTACCTACCATACATGTTTATTTAGCATCATAAGAATGTTAAATAAAGTAGTAGTAGAAGTAGTTTCGAGTATTTGCTCTCCAGTGCTTGCAAGATTTTACCAAAGCCCCAGTCTTGTTCTCCCTGAGGTCTGGCTGGCCATTTTCCTGAGCTGGTTCCTGGTGGCTCTCGTGTCAACACTCGGAGAGTCGCTGCTTTCCACGCTGGCGCCAGGTCGCGGCATAAGCGTGCGTCGCGGTGGCTACTGGAACAGCCTCTGGGGTTACCTGCAGTTCATGCTTCCGCAAGGTATGTTGGTTCAACACTGAGCCTCCTCCTTCCTGTGCACGCCTGTCTCGTGCGGACTCTCATTCCGGTGGCAACTTGTGGTCGAAAACTTTCACCCTTGGAACGCCGGCATGACGTCACGATTGCAGGCTGCAACAAGTGCACCTCGAGCGAGTTTGGGCGCGTGCTGCTGGGCTTCTGGTTCCTGGCCATGCTGGTGCTGATGTCCAGCCTCGGAGGCGAGCTCAAGGGAAGTCTGCTCGTCAAGGACATCGAGGATCACGTGGACTCGGTGGACGACCTGCTGCGTTTTCCCTCAATACGCATCTCTGCAGAGAAGGGCAGCGTGCACGAGCGGTTCTTCAACGTGAGCTATGCATGATACGTTAAAGAAATACTGGAGAAAAACAAAATTCGTTGGGCTGGCTAAAACGATAAGACGCACACACGCACGCACGCACGCACGCACACCAAGTACGCGCACATTTCTAGACTATAGCAACTTTTTCGTTGGTGGAGTTAGCGGAAAGACACAAGAATTAATAAAAAGGCCATTTGTTCCTGTCTGTATTTTACCAGAAGTAAGAAGTGACCCAGTGACAAATCGCGACACATAATTTAGTAAATGTTACAGTGCTAAAGATTGCAAAGTTGGTTAAGTCTGAAAAACTGTTGAAAACGTTAGTGATGTAAGGGTGTTAAAATGCTTCGTTATTCTAAATTGACCAAGAATATACAACCAGATATGTGTGATAAGGTTCTAATGCCTTCCTGACTTTCTGACTAGTGCTGACACTGAATTTCGTAAAATCTCGTAATTTCGTAAATACGTAATTTCGTGAATCTCGTAAAAATACTCTAATATCCACTCGGAAGAAAGAAGGATGCCGACAAAAAAGGTGTTTATAAGTTTTAGACGTTTCAGGTTTGGGTTCGTGGACCAGGCTTCCGTACGGAAGTCGGAACGTCTAATACTTATTAACGCCACTTTTCTGGTGGGCGTATCCTTTCTTTTTCTTCTGACATGAACTACCTACTCTACCAGAGGAGATGTCGTCAAACCATCGACTTCGTCAGACTACAAAATGCCATTCACTCAGGGCATTTCGTTTGCCACTTGCTCTTTGTTCGCCGCGTCAAATCCTACGGTGTTTCACAGGCCATTCGTCTACAAACCCACGGCAGCGCACGTGCAAAGGCTTACGTTCCTGGTGTTTTAGATTCATAACTAAATGTGCCCGTCTCGTCTAAACAACCCGTCTCGAGGGCTACAAAATTGCGAAGCCGTTTTGTAGCCCGCGAGACGACACTAACGATTCCGACGTCAGGATAAAGCGTTAATATTTTCGTCATGTGACGAATACGTTTTTGCGATGTAGCACTTTCGCACAACATTGGCACAATTGCCGAATTGATGACTGCGTTTTTTACAAACTCTGGAACAACCCTACTGCATAAGAAGGTGCGCCAAAAAGAAAAAAAAATGAATGAGCACTGGAAAGCTTGAGCTTTTTCAGAAAAGTAATGATTAAGCCCTGTGCAAAGATTCCCGTCTTCTCCAGCCAATGAAGAAGAAAACTACGCGTGTCAATTCATCTAAGATAGCCTCCGGGAGTAAACTAATAGAAAAATCAACTTGCCAAAGGCTGGCCGAGGGTTGTTCATTGATCGATAATGCCAACGATGGTGTCATGACGCAAATAGGGGCGATAGGGTGCGTCTATAAGCTGTATGAATGAAACTCTCAACGCACAGACGACAGCCAAAGTGGAGTCATCAAATGCGACTTGGTTTGCTGTGCTTTTCGATCAAATTGCTTCGCGGTTTTGCTATGAGCAGCAAGTCAAACATCGCAAATCAGGCCACGAATGAGTAACTTTGGGCGCATTTGAGACTCGGACGAGCGCATATATATATATATATATATATATATATATATGCACCATATGACCAACAACTTATGATTTGCAGAACTTTGGTTTGAAGTGCACACAACCACACTGGATTCTTTCAGAGACCGGCGCACCCGACGTTTCGCAGTCTGCTTCCGCGGCTGCAGCCAGTTCGGGGTTCGCTGACGTCAATGGAAGTGGCGGCCGCCATCTTGGACAAGGTGGAGGCCCGCAGCCACGTGTTCGTGCTGCCGCTGACGTACCTCAAGGGATTGCTCAACGCGCGCTACACCGACAGCGAGGGGCGCTGTCGCTTCCACGTGGTTCGTCATCCGCTCTCGCTGACCACGGTCGGCATGTTTCACCGCAAGGACCTTGCGCCGGACACAAGAGAAGCCATCGAGAAAAGGTGCGCCGGCCAGTCATCTCCTCAACAATCAAGTGCGGGTATGCTGGAGTGCGCGTGGTGCGTAAGTCGCCCCCCTAAACTTAGAAGCTAGCTACAGCTGCACACACGTTAACTGTTCGCTATAGTAGCGCAAAGCACTAGTACGCTGAGAAAGAAGGCACAGACATCATCCTCATCATGGCCATTATCCTCAAATTGAAAGCTTGTTTTGAACAACAGTCTTTGATCGCGCCTCTGGAGCTCGATCTTCGGACAGTCTTCTAGTATTACGTGGGGACGACATGTTGGTGTCTCGCAGCGCGCGATGCGCCGTCTGCTTCGCAGCAGGAACATAATCCTGGAAGCTACCAGGCGTCTCAGAATGCTGGCGATACGAGAAGCGTTGCAGGTGTCGCATTTCGACGGGGTACTAGATGACACCACAGGAAAACCGTCGGCGTTTGTACCTTGAAGCTCACCGCACGTTCCGCTCAGACCACTGTGTGCTCACAGCTGCTTAGCAGGGACGCGAGTGTGTGTGCGCACAACGCCAGCTGGGGAAGGCAGAACGCTCACCGGGCTGCAGGGCCGATTCAAATTTGGGCTTAACTCTAGAACCCGATGACCCCAATAACACACCAATAAAGACACACTCGACACATTCCATGAAATTTGTACACATTACAGACACCAACGCCTAATGTATCCACCTCTCTCTGTGCCTAGAGCGCACCAGAGAGAAATATTGCAGCGCCAACTAGAAATAACCACTTTTCTTACCTCGCGCACTTTGAACTTATTCTTTCCAGTCACATACCCGACACCCAAGTGTCGCTTTTGCCCTGTCCCGATAGCAGATATCTTCCATATAATGTGGCAATGCCCCATCAACCCCCCCCAGCCTCCCCCGCACACTCAAACCAATAATTAGTACCGAGCAGGTGTGGGAGACTGCCCTGCGCAGCTCCGATCCCACCCTACGGGACCGAGTCCTGAGGTGGGCTGAGGATGTAGCGGAGGCCTACCGCGACTAGTTGACGGGCTTCTAGCCACATAATGTGGTCACGGACGCCTGCTGGGACTGGAGTACATAGACCTCCCTCTCTCCCCCCTCCACCGGCCCCTTCCCTCTCTTAAAAGGGAAATACTGTTCATTCATTCATCATTCATTCATTCATTGAGCAGAGCGTGACGGGGCGCCACTTGGCTCCGTCGTATTAGCAGCCGTCTGTGATGATCTCAACGTGAAAGCCGCGCATGCGCTATCAATGTCGTGAAAGCAGGGCAGCACCAGCGGTGCAAACATGCCTCGGATACGGCCGCTCGATCTTGTTCGAACGGAAGTGCCCAAAGTTTCCGCATCATTGCTATCGCTACAAAGACACCATAGGTTCAGGAGTAACCCCCGCCTTTCAAATTCAGTCGACGCGTTGGAGCCTGGTTAAGTCCCACAGATTGGATATACTGCGTGTCCAACTGCTAATAACAATAATAGAAAACCTAAGACGACAATAGTTTCTATATTCAATATTCCCATACTATCATACGGGATTCTGCACGTGCTTTGTAGAATTAACCGCATTTGGAAAGATCGCCTGTGGCAAATAGTAAAATTGCGATCTTCGACCGGAAAATGTTAACAGACCTTGCCTCATACTTGTTCAGTAGACTGGACAAACTTTACTAAATTGCGGCTCATTATCTTTACAAAAGACAAATAAGAATTATTAACCACGATGCTTAACATATAATAATGTTAATATTTTATTATACCATAATATATACATTATTATTATGTTGTACACTATAAAAATAATATTATAAAGAAATAAGTAAATAAATAAATAAGATGCAAGAAAGCTTGTTTTTTAGTTGTGTATTTATGTTTAATAAACGTCTATTTCCCTGTATGTCTCGCTTGATTTCGCGCTAACCACATGAGCCACGAATCTAGCCGCCAACTAGCCTGCCTAGCAGTTTCAACTACACTTCTTGCAGTGATGGCGAACACGTTCGTCTGTTCCCATAAGCACGACTAAAGCGTGCGCGCTATTAGGGTATGACTCGTTGCCGTTGTCATGTTACAAACGACATGGCCATTTCAAATTCACATTGCTTTCTTTGCTTTCGTGACCAGAGCCCGGTACATGATCGACAGCCACCTCTTCGAACGCATGATCGACACCCGAGTCATCAACTACACTCGCTGCTTGCAAGAGGAAGAAGACCGCGTCGACGCACTCAGCATCGGAGATGTGCACGGAGTCTTCTACCTCTACTTGGCCGGTGTCTGCACCTCCCTTATCGGCTTTGGCCTCGAGTTGGTTGCGTACGCTTTGTCACCTCGCGAGAGCAAGAGGCGCAAAGAAACAAAATTGTTGACGGTGCGAGTGCGCCGCATTAAATAGAACTTTCAACAGGAGAACCACAGCAGCATAGTGGGAAAGTGGGAGAGGACACGTATTTAAAACCGCTTTAGCCTCTTGTAGCCCGATTTTTTGGCCGAGGAAGAATACACGAGTTACAATGCGAACTACTTTGATACGCTGTTAGAACGCACAAAATTAGCTTCACGCCCAATGTATGGCGAGAACGCTATTGGTGCGAGGACTGTCGAAGGTATGAACAGCACATGCACTGAACACACAACTTATCGTTAATGAAAAAAAAATGGTAACAAATATACAAAAAAAGTGGGTGAATGAAAGGAACAAGTCATGATCCTGACTGCGCAACCAACATAAAGGTTAGACTCGTCGAACACCGCACGTGCTAGCGAGATAGTGAAATTATTTGTCGCTGAGAGTGATAGACACTTGATTAAGACACATGTCGCCTTTCCTTCCCATATGGAAGTGCTCCACCACCTCACGGGTCAGTTGCTGGCCAAGACGGAATAAAATAGTGTCACAAGGAACAGGGAGTGTTCACCCTCATTGGAAGAACAGATCATTGTTTTATAAGTAAGAAATTACAGCAGGTAACCACGTAATTGCATGTTTTATTGCGATAGCAATTATATGGACATTTCGGGTGCATTTCTGCCGTCGGCGTTGCCGTTATCTTCCGTAAAAAGTGTAAGGGCGATAAAATCGTCACCGCGCGCCATATGCTTTAACGCCAGTGAAAGCGTGCGAGGGTGAGCCCGGCATATCGCGGCTTAATCTTGCGCACGCAACGAAGGAAAGCGGGTGGCAAGCGCACCGTTTTCCGTCGCGCTCAAAGGTTTGGGGGTGGGGTAGGGAGGGGAGAGTAGCTCGTTCTACTCCGGGCCGCTGTATTATGATGGCCATCTGCGACGGGTACAGAGTCCGCCTGTGCGCTGTGTTTTCGCCGCGTATTTCGCGTTGATGCGAGAAGCAGCATGAAGGTCAATTCGCTCGCTGCTGCTGCCGCGTTTCCTCGCTGCAGTACATGACGGCGAATTTCCGCGGTCATCGAGTGAGATGCGTTTATGTCTGCATGGTCGCGCGTGGCACTATGCTTGGTAATTTAGTTAGTATGCCTATGTTTACAAGTTTATGCCGCGGCTAAAAGTACTCTCCTTACTTCGTATAGCTGTCCACTAGTTTGCTATCGCAATCGATGCTTCACCTTTGGGGCGAAACTGCGACTTTTTTGTGAAATGACTAATCATGACGTGAAAATAAGGTTTTATATTGCCTATGCGTTCAGCACACATTTAGGATCAGATTTGTTACACCACAAAATCGCAACAACAGTCTAGAGGTGGTTAATCGCCTCGGTCGGCACTTTGCCTTTTCTTTCTTCATTATGGGGGAAGCATAGCGGTTGAATCAACGTTCCACACGCACCAAAATGGTCGTGTGAATTTGGCTAATATTATGGGGGCTAAGTTATATATACATGTGCATAATTACTAAAAGAAATGTACTAAAAGGCCGCCGTCATCGTAGCTCAAAAAAAAAAATGCCAGAGCACCGCAAGCTTAATGCGAAGGTTGTGCAACTTTGGCTCTATCTAATCAGCGGAAAGCATCTTTTCCTTCCACTTTCTTTTTCTTTCTGTTTTTTAATGTTGCTACGAACGATAGATGCCCATTTATTTCACCGATCGCGCTCTTCCTTCAGAGGTGCACTAATTCTTGTTCGACTCACGAGTGGCTCTATGCCAGAAGGGAGGCAAAGCGGGGATCACACAACACAGTTTTCTGAGGCCGTATTTTGCAACAGTTTCAAGCTGAGAATATTTTTGTAAGGACAGATGAATAAGCTATCCGCGAGTATTCACTTCAATAAATTTTATTATTACAGAGTCACGTATGCATAAACAAATAAGCAAATAAGTTCTGACTGCAAGTTTGAAGTCACGCTACAGGGTCCGCCATAGATACGATACTTACTTACTACTTACAAACAAACAAAGAAACAAACAAACAAACAAACAGTCTGTCGTTTCTTCCATGTGAGTTATCATTTGTTTTGCGCTAATTCTCCTCGTCAGCAAAACAAACAAACAAACAAACAAACAAACAACGTGTGTCTAAGTACGCCATTTTATTGACAGTTAAGTAAACAAGCGGTTTCATGTAGGCTAGTTGATTCTTGTTTACGGATACGAAGTTGCGCTGATTCTTGCTTGTGTGGTCCTGTCTTTTCTTATGTGGTCCTATTAGAACTATGCAGATCAAATTTGTATGCGTGAACAATATGGGCTATAGGATGCATTAACAACGGTTCCATTTGAGTATGTTGGTTAAGAAATTTTGTAGCGTACAGCCGTAATTTATGAAGTTCAGTGTTTGACGGAAGCCCGTCTGGTCGGGATGAAACATGGTTAAAAGGTTAAGAAAAACCCGGGGCACTTCGCCGACCAAATAAAGATTTAAAAGAAAAGAATACGTTTCGGCTCCCACACGGGAGCCTTGTTCACTTATGGGTTGGCCATACGCCTGACGAAGGTTAATGAAGTTCAGTGTTTGACGGAAGCCCGTCTGGTCGGGATGAAACATGGTTAAAAGGTTAAGAAAAACCCGGGGCACTTCGCCGACCAAATAAAGATTTAAAAGAAAAGAATACGTTTCGGCTCCCACACGGGAGCCTTGTTCACATTATGGGTTGGCCATACGCCTGACGAAGGTTAATGAAGTTCAGTGTTTGACGGAAGCCCGTCTGGTCGGGATGAAACATGGTTAAAAGGTTAAGAAAAACCCGGGGCACTTCGCCGACCAAATAAAGATTTAAAAGAAAAGAATACGTTTCGGCTCCCACACGGGAGCCTTGTTCATTAACCTTCATTAACTTCATTAACCTTCATTCATTAACCTTCATTAACCTTCATTAACTTCATTAACCTTCGTCAGGCGTATGGCCAACCCATAAGTGAACAAGGCTCCCGTGTGGGAGCCGAAACGTATTCTTTTCTTTTAAATCTTTATTTGGTCGGCGAAGTGCCCCGGGTTTTTCTTAACCTTTTAACCATGTTTCATCCCGACCAGACGGGCTTCCGTCAAACACTGAACTTCATTAACCTTCGTCAGGCGTATGGCCAACCCATAAGTGAACAAGGCTCCCGTGTGGGAGCCGAAACGTATTCTTTTCTTTTAAATCTTTATTTGGTCGGCGAAGTGCCCCGGGTTTTTCTTAACCTTTTAACCATGTTTCATCCCGACCAGACGGGCTTCCGTCAAACACTGAACTTCATTAACCTTCGTCAGGCGTATGGCCAACCCATAAGTGAACAAGGCTCCCGTGTGGGAGCCGAAACGTATTCTTTTCTTTTAAATCTTTATTTGGTCGGCGAAGTGCCCCGGGTTTTTCTTAACCTTTTAACCATGTTTCATCCCGACCAGACGGGCTTCCGTCAAACACTGAACTTCATTAACCTTCGTCAGGCGTATGGCCAACCCATAAGTGAACAAGGCTCCCGTGTGGGAGCCGAAACGTATTCTTTTCTTTTAAATCTTTATTTGGTCGGCGAAGTGCCCCGGGTTTTTCTTAACCTTTTAACCATGTTTCATCCCGACCAGACGGGCTTCCGTCAAACACTGAACTTCATTAACCTTCGTCAGGCGTATGGCCAACCCATAAGTGAACAAGGCTCCCGTGTGGGAGCCGAAACGTATTCTTTTCTTTTAAATCTTTATTTGGTCGGCGAAGTGCCCCGGGTTTTTCTTAACCTTTTAACCAGCCGTAATTTATGGAGAGGACACGAATGCAATACTACGCATGGCAGCCACGACTCGTGTTGCCTCCTTATGTCCTCTCTGTAATTCAGGCGGTAGACGCTAGGGTAACCAGCATCAGTTCATTCTTGTCGAAGAGTTGATTGTTGGGCTAGTTTGTCGTCCATAATTGAAATAGTAACTATGCGCTATAAAAACACGGAAACAAGTAAGGTGCACAAGGACAAACGCGTGTCCTTGTCCAACTTTGTTGTTTCCGTCTTTTTATTGCGCTAAGTTACTATTTCAATCATTCTTGTCGAGACTGTACATTGTACTAGCGGACGCTCTATGGGGACAAGGCTGTCTCTTCCACTCTTCTGCATAGTCTCCGTGTGTACAAAGTATCTATCAATTGGCAAGGAGAAAGAAGAAGAGAAAACCCAGGGTTTCACGTTCCGCTCAGCATATTGGGAAGAAGAAGAAGCTGCCTTGCGCGAACGTTGCAGTCTTGACGCCAGCTGCCAGCCAGAGAACTCCTGAGCGCGATGGGCTCGCCCAAGGCGGAGAAGAAGGCGCGCAAGAAAAGGAAGAGTCCGGAGACGGCACAGGGTAAGCTTTCCCATAGGCAGTGCTGTTCGGCGCCCGAGGTGAACGAGAATTGCTTAGCGGTAAGTGGTGACGTATAGAGACTCATCCACTCTCGGGGCGGACACGTAGTTAGTATTGAAGCTCACGTATTTTCGACGTCAGAGAGCAGTCACTGATGGGAACGCTTAACGAGAGGTATAAGTACAAGAAAGATTATTCTGGAGGCCTTTGTTGAATATTTAGGCGCTTGGACACAAGCGATGGGTTTCCTATAAAAGTGAGTGGCCTTCTGTGTGGTGTCGGCTAGTCGACCAGTGTAAACCTAACTGCCTGGCGCGAGGACCCGAAAGGAAGAATGCGGGTGGGTGAGAACGTATCCCGTTAGAATAAACTGTCTTTATAGGCCCTACGTGACGCGTGGTGCCACGCTGACATGTTTCACGGTTGACAGACACCTAAACGGAAGTCGGCCATGGATAGCACAACACAACACTGCGTGAATTCAAATTTATGGGGAACGAAACAAATGTGATCAGGCAGACTTACAACCAGAGGTAATGAGTCTTTGCAGCGACATGAGCAGTTATCTGTTTTCGTACTTGTAGACTTGGCATTTCTGTATTTGAAAAGTTAGAAGTGTGATTTCCGGTAACATGCTCATTTCCAGTAACATGCGGTAACATGTGCACTTGTGACTTCATGCGCAAAGCGTTTCATCGAACAATCGAAACCACTTTTGATGCGTTGACAATTCCAGCATAAGAAATATGCATCTATGTTATTCTTAGCACTTCAAAGAGATAACCGAAATATTAACGTCAGTATCAATTTACTGCGTTAATGTGTTCCTTGACATTAGTGACCTCACTAACGAGAAGCCCGTAAGTATACTTTAATCTTAAATGACAAATTGTGGTTATAAAACTAGGCGTATAGGCGCAATTAAATTTCCTACTTGCTCACCGTTTGACCTGAAGCGTCATTCCGCAGCTGTTAACGAGCAGGAACCAGGTAAGACTATGTGCTTTTTTGACTATAAGGTTTGCAGCCAGAGCAGTGCAATTTGCGAGCATGTTGCGTTAAGGGCTTAAAAAAATTATGACAGATCCAGCGCACTTGTCAGGGTCCGTGTATGTAAATTGGAGCTTTTATTTAACGTTTCAATTAAATGATACGCAAATAGACGCATGATACGTGCCGTTGTATTTCATTTCTAACTAGGCTAAAGGAACAGGGTGCCGTTCTTCTCTTGCTGCAGACGTTTCGTTTCGCAGCACTTCGCGGTAACGCGCCAGTAACGCGCAAAACGGTTTATCACTACGTGAGCAATTCAGAATAAATGACATATGCGTCAGTCAGGGCTTTTCACCCGGAACCCGCGTAACTCGAACGAAACTAATGGAATTCGCTCGTAGCCAACCACAATCGTCTTCCTTCCAGCTGCGTTACAACGAAATGGTTATTAACAAAAATGCGTAACAATATATATTCCTGTCTCCGATGAGGTACAAGAAGCCACACGGAGCGCCTGCCACTGATGCACCTAACACTTCAAGCTAGCAAAGCTCGAGGGGTGGTGGGCACTCAAGCTGTTCTCTTTGGCAATGCCAAGAAGCGTATTAAACAAAACTCCTCATCATCCGCAATAAATTCATTCTCTGCTCATATCATCGCACTGACCGAGACGTGGCTTCGTGATAACGTTCATGACATGGAAATATTCCAAGACGCACACCGTCTATCAATTTATCGTTGTGACAGGTGGCGGCGTCCTCCTCGCTATCTCTGAACTTTTTTTTATCTTCGCGCATTGTCGTTAACACTAACCTAGAAATCATCTGGGCGTATTTAATAGTTGGCCACCAAAAAATAGTCATTGGCCTTTGTTACTGTCCGCCCACTTACACAAATACCTTTGTGCCGGAACTTCGTAAGAGTATTAATGATTTTGTCTCACGTTTTCCTTTATCTCCCATATTCTTATTCGGTGATATTAACTTTCCTAACATGATGTGGAACACAGAACCAGCGGTTTCTCCTCTCCAAGCTCCTCTCAAGCTTCTCAATTTTCCTCTTAAGCTCACGATTTTTTCGAACTATGCTCTACGCTTTCTTTATCGCAATTAACCACTCAAGCTACTAGAATCACGCCAGTCTCGGCCAACACCCTTTATCTAATCCTTACAACTAGACCTGACCTTGTTTCTAGTATTTATTTCCCAGGTGTAAGTGATCATTCGCTACATTCCTTATTCATTAATGCGCAAGTTCCCAAAACCAGCAAAATACGCAAAACAATTCGCGACTAAACTAGAGCTAACTTCAAGGCACTCGAAAATGAATTAGCTGATTTCACTAACACATTTCTGACTTTCATGAGCGTCCTATCCAACATAACTGGGACATTTTTCCAACTAAAGTAAACCAATTCACGGAAACATACATCCATGTTCGTATTATTACGTAGAATTCTCGAACACCATGGTATAACACCCATATTAAACACCTTTCGAATAAAAAGAAACGTCTATATCGCTGGGCCAAACTGTCATCCTCAAACTCGCACTGGATAGCCTACAAATCTGCACCTGATACTTTAATCGCAGCATTAAAGGAAGCTAAATATAATTTCATGTCGAGTACTTCACCCTCATTTCTTACATCTAACGTTCGAAAATATTGGCGCATGATTAACCCCAGTCTTCCTAACTCCATTGCTTTAGTAGACACAGCTGGCAACTCCGTTCCACCTAACCAATGTGGTGCTATTCTAAATGACACCATTTCGAGAGATTTCTTCGTGGTTACAAATACTCATCTTCTAGACATTTTTCATTACAGTTACTCATACATGCCTCCTACTATTGTTAACACGGCTTGAATTACGAAACTCATCAATAAATTAATAATAATAATATTTGGGGTTTTACGTGCCAAAACCACTTTCTGATTATGAGGCACGCCGTAGTGGAGGACTCCGGAAATTTTGACCACCTGGGGTTCTTTAACGTGCACCTAAATCTAAGCACACGGGTGTTTTCGCATTTCGCCCCCATCGAAATGCGGCCGCCGTGGCCGGGATTCGATCCCGCGACCTCGTGCTCAGCAGCCCAACACCATAGCCACTGAGCAACCACGGCGGATATTAATAAATTACAGCACCATTTGTCCCCTTGTTATGATTCTATTGATTGCAAATTTTTGAAAAATATTTGTGTTTACAGTTCAATCATATTTAAAAAAATATTTCAGCCATCTTTTGACACATCAACTCTTCCAGCTCAATAGAAAATTGGGAAGGTGATTCTAATCTTCAAATCGGGCAATAAAAGTTCACCATTTCATTATCGGCCCATTTGCATTACTAGTACATGCTGCAAACTCTTAAAACACATGTTCTCGAACCTTGTCACCTTTCTTGAATCTTTTTTTTTTCTCACCAGCTCAACATATGGCTTACGAAAATAATTTTCGTGCGAAACACAGCTCATATCACCTACTCATAAACTACACCGCATTCTTGATCGTTCTTTTTTAGCTGATTGTATTAGATTTTTTCAAAGCGTTCGACAAGGTCTCCCACATACTATTTCATGAACTCAGCTCAATATTGATCATAGTTTCTCTTCGTGGATAAAATATTTCCTCTCAAATCGTTCCCAATTTGTTGTAGCCAATGAACGTTGCTCAAATCAATGTCCTGTTCAATCTGAAGTGCCATAAGGCTCCGTAGTAGGCGCCCTTCTTTTTCTCATTTACATCAACGACCTTTCTTCTCGAGTTTCTTCTGATATTCATATTTTCGTTGACGACTGCGTAATTTTTTTGTGAAATAGTTACTGATAACCATGCTAACGTGATAACTACGCTAACGTAGGCGCACGTGGTTGCGCTTACGTGGTTGTCCCGTGTCGCCTTCCTTCGTCCGTTGTTTTACTTGGCGCCTTCGTTGTAGTCACGTATAACCAACTCGCCCACCAGCACGTGCTCAGTGATATTACGTGAACTCTCCTTCAGCCACGGTTTCCTCCTATAAATATTAAGGTGTTCATATCACATCTAATCTAAGTTGGTCTTTGCTTGTCGAGAAGATAATTAGCAACGCTAATCGCATGTTAGCTTACTTACGCCGTAACTTTTCAGTAGCTCCTTCATTTTTAAAGCTCCTGTTATATAAAACACTCATTCGATCTAAATTAGGATACGTCACTCCAGTCTGGGATCCAAGCGCTAACAATTTGATTACTTCACTAGAAATGGTACAGAATCGTTCTACTCGCTTCATCTGTTTCTGTTATAACCACACTGCCAGTGTAACTTCTATGGAATCGGTTATCTCTCTTCCGTCATAAGAATCCAGCCGAAAAAAATTCCGCCTGAACTTTTTTCATAGGCTTTACTACCACCCGACCCTCCGTGACGAATTCATTTTTCAGCCACATTATATATCGGACCATGTTGACCGTCGCTCTAAGGTTAAGGTTGGTATCGGGCCATGCCATACCAAAACCTGTCTTTACTCTATTTTACCTCGCACTTGACAAGACTGGAATCGCCTTCCTTCCGCCATTGCTTTCATTTATGATAACACCCGATTTAAATTTGCTTTAACTAACAATGTATAATTAGGAGTTACCATGTCTTACTGCGCTTTATTGTACACTATGCTTATTGTCTACACACTCCCCTCTGTAATTATTTGGTCCTGAGGTTAAATAACTAAATGAATGAATGAATAAATAAATAAATAAATAAATAAATAAATAAATAAATAAATAAATAAATAAATTGTTAGTTCTATGCATCGCGTTTAGCAGCATGCATAGCAAATGCGTTTCTGCCCGTCAAGACACTCCGAGAATGCTCTGCGGTCCCACGGCGCAGGTGCAAATTCTACGCACACACCCACAACGCGGGTTTTTATGTTGATACAATCCCTATATATATATATATATATATATATATATATATATATATATATATATATATATATATATATATATATATACACATACACGGGTCCCAAAGCCAAGCATTTCACCGGGACCTTTGATTATCAGTTACTAAAGAAATGGGGCAGAAATGCGAAAGCAGTAAGGAAATAAAATCAATACAGATAAACACAAGCAAAATTATGTGTTGTAATGCGAATACATAATTTATAGAAAACAAAGCGCTGTAAATGTAATACAACAATCTGGATTTACATACAGTGAAGTAGTGAAGCAGATTATGTAAAGTTAATTTGACAAGGAAATACATGTTTGTGCCCATGTTTAAATAAATACGAAGATCAGAAGGATTTAAACGCGAATTGCAGACTATTGCAAAGTTTTAGAGCAGGAAAGAAAATAACGCACGCTCTCTCACCCATGCGACACGCCTGACCGTCGCGACCGCACATTTCGGTTTGCGCAGTCAGAGGCGAGAAACCTACCGAGCAGCTATGAAGAACTCGGGACCCAAGAAGCTTTAAAACAGCACAAGCTGATTTTGTTATCAGCCCTCAGAAGCAGAAATATGGATACATATTAAAAGGCATGCCGGCCCTCTGCATCTACGAGACAAATTTCAGTTGATATCTCTTTTCTGTTGCAGCACCTGCGGACCAAGAAAAAACGCGTGGGAATGTTCTACAGTTATGAACTGGATATTATTACCGTTGCAGGATTCATATAGCCTAAAAAAAGTTTGACATTTCAAAAAATTGGTGCTCAATACTTTACATGATTTTCTTTCATATAACCTGTGCTGGCAGAGCACATCCGACTGTCCAGAAGTCGGATATG
This sequence comes from Dermacentor variabilis, assembly GCF_050947875.1. Taxonomy (NCBI): domain Eukaryota; kingdom Metazoa; phylum Arthropoda; class Arachnida; order Ixodida; family Ixodidae; genus Dermacentor; species Dermacentor variabilis. Next base: position 6,308,677 of record NC_134578.1, on the reverse strand, counting down.
AACAGGGCAACCCATTTGCCGCGACAACTGAGTTGCCATAAGTAATCTAATTGACCTAACAATTTTCCAAGAGAACCCAAAAATTGGTATATCTCAATCTGAAGCATAAATTCAGCTCATAGCCAGTCGCGTTTCAAGCTAACAAAAGCTTTTTAAAATCTTTCCCACAAGCGCGCGTGTACAAAGGTGTGTCTTGTTAAACTTGAAATTTGAGCAACCTGTTTAAAATCTTTCTATAGGGGGCTAGCTGTTACTTTATTTTGTTTGAAGAAACATCAAAGATGCATGCATTCTCCAGTGCTTTGGTTAAAGGCAAGAGAATGCCCCCCCCCCCCCCCCCACCTGACAAAGGAAGCGGCACCTAAAATAATAGATACACTCTCACGTGAGCGACAGCAGAAACAAGCAATCAGGTAACGTATAAATTCGAAAGAAACAAAACAGGCAAATAGATATAAATTAGACATGGGCATGGCACTTCAAACTAAAACGCAGTAATGTTAAAATACAGCGCGAGCCAAGTAAGTACAGCAAGGTTACCTACAAATGGCAGATTTCACCTTATATAGAAAATACCAACGAAACGCCGTCCATTACTGTCAGCCGCGCCGAGGGCTACCCGCACACTATGGCAAAAATTGCAGGTTCGGATCCAGCCAGCCGCCATATTTTCGTCCATCCTACGCCCATTTCACGGATAACGCAGGCTTGAGCTTCCACGTCATTTCTGCGATACACCATGATTAAACTTGATGCGTCGGGGTCCCGTTTAAAAAAAGCTTGCACCTTGGCAAGTTGGGCCTCGCCTCCGCAAAGGCGGTTGATGCATGTGTTTGCGAAATGAGGCAGCCGGCGCGTAGTTCTAGGCGACTAGAAACGTTAAGCACATTCGCGGCAATGATATTGCAATATCTAACACCCTTTCATACGAGAGGCCGCAAACATAGAATATAAACTTGCGCTCAAATATCAGTAAAGTAGCTGTAAAATGTTTACTTATAATTATTATTGAACAAGCCAGCCAGGCAAGCAGTTAACCAGTCGCTGTACTTAGCGTCGCATGTTGTTTGCGTATATTCGCGTTAAACATAAGCCGAGAGAAAATTGCGAGGTCTCTGAGAGAATTATTTCCAAAATTCTGATCAGCACATAGCGAAACGACTGTCGTTGTTTTATACGGACTTCAATTGACTTGTATCCTGCTAGGGGTAAGAAAAGCAAGGGTTGTGTGTATGTGAAGCAGGGAAGACGCTCGATATAGAAGACAGTAATGCCTAAAGTGTGTGAGCCAGGATTCTGGAAGCGAAATGGCTTACCGTTTGTTTCGATCGATATGGATGATGTGATTGAGTATGGCGTCTGAATGCATCGGGTTTTGTTCAGATGCGAAGTATACTTCGCATCGCAATTTAGTTTAAAATAAAGCCACGTGGTACATGAAGACAACATAGTCGGAGTGTCTAAATTATTGATGTCAAGAGAGAGAGAGAGAGAGCCTGAGATTGGCACACATTTTTCACTGGTCGAAATGTCAGTTTATATAAACTTTACATCTAAACATGTTCAATAGCTTGCATTGCAAAAGTTCTCCTGACACTTCTAATATTTCTCCCACAGCGTCACCCGAAAGTGAAACAAGTAAGTATGCCATGCCTTCTGTGTATTTTTTCTGCGCAGAGGTCGATGCCTCGCTGACCACGAATACTAGTGGGCGATTAAGAGGAAGGAGCTTATTTGGGCAGATCACATGATGTTTAAAGCAGATAACCGGTGGTCTGTCAGAGTGAGCGCCACGAGGAGGGAAGCACAGTCAATGATGGCGGACGATGGCAGATGATGGGATGAGATTAGAAATTTGCCGACGTACCGCGTATTTGGTTGACGTTGGACAGATATTTGAAGGCGTGGAGGGTGCCTACGCCCTGCAGCTGCACAAAACTGCAGGACATTCGAAATTCGCTGAAGCGTCATGGAGCATAACACAAAACTATTTCTGCTTCCTGAACACTAAGTTGTACATTTCTCGCATTGTATATTATACAAACAAATATATCGTAATTCTAACGCTTCTTTTTGCGACCTTAACCGATATTCTTCCAGAACTACTGATCGCTGGGTGCTCTGAATTATTGTCGCGCAGTTGTATAGGCGTCAAAATCATTTCAGATGCTGGTGAGAGCAAAGAATGGGAAGCCTGCCTTCTCAAGTCTTTTGACGTGGAGGGAGGAGCTGTAGCTGTGACGATGAAAACGCAAATTAGATAAAGCCAGCCGCAGAAATGACAGCAATGTTAGGCAGCTTGGAATGCTCCGACTGGTAGAGGAACCGCAGCTTTTCGACGTTATAGCAGCAGCACATGTGCTCTCTCGCAGTGTGCAGTTCGTGGATGCTTGTGCTCCGTCTTTTATTGCGTCGCGCTTAAACGTGGCCAACCATTACTATTTTGCCCAATTTCCTTTTTCGCTGATAACCTTACGCGGTAAAATGTGCAATAAATATAAAGTTCTTGGCGAACTTATTCACTGTGTCACATCCGTAGTGGAGGAAGACCGATTTCGGCCCTCTCTTAAAACGCTCGTACATGTCGGGGCAATTTATGTTATGCAGAATTTAGCAGGGTAATGTTGTAGGCCAGTTGGTGAGACATTGTGAATAAAACCACTACAGACACACAGGACAGAGCTAGACAACGCAGGCCACCCTGTGTTATCGTCTCCCTCCGTCCTGCGTCTGTAGCAGTTTCATTGACAAAGTTGTAGCGCGTCGAGCGTAACAACGGGATTCTTCAGTTTTCTTAGTAGGAAGAATTTCATCGAGTTAGTTTCACAAGAACAAAAAATACAAGATGCAAAAGCAAACGCGGTTCAGAAGTGCGTGAAACTGCCGTTAACGCGAATGGCTGCTTCCATGCGCCGGGGCAGAGAATCGTACAGAGATTGCACAAACTCGCGGTCTTGCTTAATGCGGTCCCATTCCACTGCAACAGTAAGCCACAATTCTTCTTTGCTTGTTGCACCCAAGTTCATGTGTGCCAAGTTGGATTTAAGAACTCCCCACACATTTTCTGTAATGTAGAAGTCCGCGCACTTTGGCACCCATTGCAGCTGTCGAACTCCTTGCTCTTCTAATAAGTCTTCGGTGACTTTAGCTTTGTGGACGGGGCTGTGGTCCTCCTGAAGCCAGTAAAAGCCATCCTTAAAGGGACCGTCCAGGGCGAACGGGACGAGGTAGTTGTCAAGGATATCTCAGTAGGACGCGGCGTTAAACTTCGCTGGAAGCTGCACAAGTGGGCCCAGTCCATCCCTGCAGACGGCTCCCCAAACATTCACAGCCGTGCGACCACTGCTGAGCACATTGTGTAAGTATACCCGGGCTGATACCTACGTGAAAAAAAACCGTTATCGTTAGACATGTGGGCAAGCGCCGTTCTAAAACTCGTTTTGGTGACGTGCAGACGTGATCGTTAGCTTCCAGACCAAAGTTAAAGGCCTCCGGAACAAATTCCGAAACGCCCACTCGAGAATTGCACACAGAAAAACAGCATCCGGATTATCACCCTTATCGCTCCACCGTCGCATTGCCAGCCTGTCTTTATTTCACAAATTAAACACATCGCAGGTAGTGCCAGAGAAATGCTTGATGGCGCATTTGAAAAGGAACAAGCATCCGCTGGAGCCTCCAAAAGTGATGGCCGTACGCTACAGATAAGGGTCGGCTGATAGCGCGCGCTGCTTGCTGGCGACCGGGCTAATCAGTTACCGGAGCCGGCGTTAGGAAGCGCTGCGACACGGTTTGCCAGGCTCTCGCGCGTTCTATTTACTTGTGACTGCACCTGTACTCCTGTTTGCATTGTATTTCAATATAACTTTCAGTAGTGGGAAGCATTTGCAATCCGTGTTACTAATATTGCAGCGAGTTCAGGATTTACACCACGTAAGCATAATATTAACGTTTTCGTTTGCTATTTGCATGATAATTCCTATTTAAGATGTTGATACGAGTTCCGAGCAACAAAGAAAGCATTGCACAAGTCAAATAAAAAAAATACAAAATATATTCTTCTTGTGCGCAGAATATTTCGTTCAAATCGAAAGTCGATGAAACATCTCAACGAGTCCTGTGTACAAACTCTGTACATACCTTTATAAACGGCGCACCATTGATTGTGGCGGTGAAACAAGTAATGGCAAAACCAACATACGTCAGTTCATTACCTTAATACGTACATTGAATTACCTTGATAGGTGAGCATTATCGCCAGTTAAGAAAGGCTTTGAAACGCGTAATAAGGAATATAAAATAGACTAGGAAGGATTTTACTTTTTGCCTGCGTGACCATATGGGCATGCATGCGCATTTAAAAAAAAACAATTTAAAACACACATGCACATGCGCGCACGCACCTCCCCCCCCTCCCCTCACACACACACTTCTCGATCGTTTCAGCCATTCTCACTTGCCGTACTAATTCGTTCCTAGAAAAAAAAAAAGAACGGTTGGCTAAACATTCACTGAAACTGAACTTATTGTTCCGATACAGCAAAAATATTCCTGCCGACTGACATTTGCCGTTGCATATATTGAAAAAAAAATTGTTCGTTTTATTGAAGACGGAAGATGGGACTTCAATAAGTATCGTTTTTTACACGAGAAGTATCGTTTCCTGTAAAAAAAAAAAAAAAAAACGATTCTGATGTTGAGCGCGTGACCTACGCGCGTCTTTAACAGCTGCGACATTTTTTTTTTACATGTAAGTGCAGCGTGCGCATTGTCATGCAACACTAGCAAGCTTTACTAGTAGACGTATCTTTCAGAAAATGGTCACGCAGTTTAAGGCTACAAAACCGTCAGAGGAAAATTATTTCTTTTCTTTCAGATAGTCCGAATATTATTTTATCAGATAAGAGAAAAAATATTTATGTGTTATTTGTGACCTGCCATTTCTGCCATTCAGCAATGCAGAAGCACGAGCAGTCCAATGAAGTGCAAAGCCATTTGCAGGAGGGACCTGAATATAATGGTGAGAAGTGCCCTCTCTGATGTCAATCGCTGGACATTCATTTTGCCTAAAGAGGTACTACAGAACAACACACAATCAGATTAGCTTTCTAAACTCATCATTTAAAACTATGTTTCACTCGTTTGCCGAGAAAAGGTAGCTCTTTAGATGAGAAAATCTGGACATTTTTTTGTTGAGTTTCTTGCCAAAACTTCACCAAGTTTGTCGGTGTGACGCCACGCATTTCAAGGTACTCTCTCATAGTTGAGCCATTTCGGTGGGGGGTATGGCCTCGAAACTTGCTATGCTCTTTCGCTCTCTTATAACGTAATTTTAAGCTCTTCCACTTACAAACAATTAACCAGACCCGTGTGGACGCTTCCAGAATCCAAGACGTGATGGCCTGCCCTCCGAGATAGCGCGCGCCGCGTTATTTCGTTTTTACGCATTTTGTGGCATATTATGCCCTCTATGCCGGCAAAAATGGTGGTTTTACTACTGCGGAAGTGTCACTGTGACTATATTTGTAATAAATTATCGCAGCTTAACTTATCTTCTTAGTGTTCCTTTAACCCACGTTTATTTTACGTGTCATCGAATGAAACGAGATGTGAAAATCGAAAGAGATGCCCGCGAAAGTGCTAACTTGTAAGCGATATCAAACTCGACAGGTATCAGCATGACAGCCCCTTCTCACGAAGGCGTCAAAGGCATCACTCGGAACAGCGCCAAGAGTGTTTCCAGGGAAATCGACGACAGCATCGCTAAAGACGCAGTCAAGCACGCAGCCAAGGATGCAGCCAAGGATGTAGCCGAGGATACAGACAAGTTTGCAGTCGAGGACGCAGTTCACGATGCATTCAGGAGCGACAACATCCCTGCGACAGGCAAGAACGCACCCGTTCGACTGGAACCAGAAATCAAGCCGCAAGGTATGGCTGTTTCCTCTTCACAGCATCTTCCCTAGGATGTTAGACGTTTTTCCCGAATATTGTTAGTTTAGCGAACGACTGTACGAAAAATCTTTCATTATGGGCGAACGAGTACCAAAGAAGTATATAGGAATTGAGCAATAATCATTCCATCGTTCTCGTCATCGAACACTAAGCCTCGAGCGACGCTTGCGAGCGCCGGCGTGACGTGGAAGTGCTCCGCATCTTGGAGTGTTCGCGTGGGCAGCGCTTTCTGCAGCAAAATACCTTCAAGATTTGTCTTTTATAACTGAGCTAGTCTCTGGCGCTGCAGCACGTTGTGGCCAATTTCTATACTACTGTAATGTCTAGTGTACTTCAACGAGGAAGCTTTCACCGGATTTTTAACGAGGAAAAATTGTTGGAACAGTCATGAAAGTCTCGTTTTATATGGCTGGGATGGACAGTCTACAGTAATAACTTGCCAAGGCTAGTTTCCCTCACTGGAGGGTCCTCATTTATGTTCTCCGAATCAAATAACAGGTTAGCTTGGGTATCCACTGCAATGTTTGCAGCCGTTTTAGGTTAAAGATTGTCATCAGCGGAGCGTGCGTATTCGCTCGCTATTTCGATTGGCCAGCACCCCTTCTTCCAAACCACTCTTGCGCACAAACGAATTCACATGACCACAGCAACGTAAACGTTCAGGTAGAGTGACTGTTGGGCTAGTGCTCGAATAACAAATAACACGTAAACGTTAATCGAGTTTTGGTCCCCGCATGCAAGTCGAACACCAAAACGAGCAAACAATCGGAAGCACGTACTGACGAGAGGGCAAAACTTGTCTTTAATGCAGGGACGCTTTTCACAACCGACTAAATTTTGTGGTCCTACTCACCAGCATACACACTGTGTACTTGTCTGCAATAATTGAATTATAAACGTTGTTTGAAAAAATTACTGACTACTATATTGACTAGACAATATATTAATCATTTATAAGGTGGTCAAATCAATCTTGCGATGGGTTCACCCGTCCCTCCGGTCATCTACCCACACACTTGTCCAGAGAGACACTGACTCGATCTATCGATTCATCGACTACATCACTACACTTGGCACACGGCGATATTTCTTTTTATATTTGGACGACAGAAACGAGCACAAAAATAACAGGGGTGAGGAAGGACACATGACAAATTAACACAGGACACGGACCCGTGAATGAAGAGGACATCCGCTGTTCGCCATCGACGCCTCAATTTTGCTTAGACAAAGTGAATTTGACACCATCGGTAGGCTTCATTATCTGCATTAGGTGAGTGTTCTTCTTCACTGTGTGCATATGCCTGACGATCTGGGGAAGTGCACACTCTGACCTGATTATTTCCAATAAAGGTCAACTGGAATCGAGCGCTCAGACCTTCCTTCTCTTTATGTATTCTGTGTTCCTTCTATCGCCCAAATATGTACCAACTCGTCGAGCAACGGGCCACTGCCTGTTTCCACATGTCCTCTCCGTGGGGAGAGCTGATGTGGAAGAGATGCGTAAGTGAGACAAAAACTGTGATCGACGCATTCTAGATAAAGCGCGGCGTGCTCACTCTGGTGGTGACGTAATCAGGAGATGCCGACGATAAATGCTAGCGCCGGCAGCAAGTGCTCACGAAGTTTCATTTCAGCGATCCTTCTTCGCCCATACAGCACATGACTGAAATTAATCTCCTGTCCCTATCACCGCTACAACTCCCTGCATCCATACCGAAGGATTGGGAAGAGACGAGAGAGTGCGACACACACATGCGTTGGCTTGTTTGGTGTGAATCGGAGCCAACTAGCCGACCAACAACCCTTAACAAACTGACTGCAGTGGCTTCAAGTATGAAATAAAATAAAATTACTTCTTACCATTTATTTGTCCTGAACCAAGTAATGTTTCCAAACGTTGTTGATATACGCCCACTCCTGACGTAATGTTTTCTATTGGACCTGCTTTGATGTGTCAAGAAAGAAAGAACGAAGTAAGAAAGGAAAGGTGACACCTACTGGTAATGTATGGATCCGGAGCTTTTCTGTGCAATGTTACGGCTCAGTGCACGCTTGTGTACACGACTCACGTGCGCTCACTGCCACACTCTTTTCATTATGCAGAAGAACGCAGCCTGTCCAGCATTGCAAATCTGTGCCCACCAGGCTCTTACGAGCAAATTGCACGTGAGTAGCTCTAGGATGTCGCTTCACAACCGAGGGGTTAATTGTGTAGCATTGAAGAGCGCAACGTAACGGAAAGGTTTAGCTCGGGAGCTCCTATATGCCTAATCACACGGTAAAGGAGAAATGGTCTTTCTTTAGGCGTTTACTACATCGAATTTGACAAAATTTGTTGCATTTAAAAGACAAAGTTAAAATCTAGTCACTGCAACAGGCAGATTATTGGTCAGGCACTGCATGTTTATACAAAAATTGAACACTGAAAGTTGATAAAAAAATCAAGTACCAAGTTCAGCTCTGTATCTCGGCAACAATTAACCATGAAACAATTTTGCAAACTACGCTTCATAACATATGAAAAGGAGAAATTGAAGTACAGTGATCTGAAATATACTGCTAATTTCTGAGTAGGACTTGCAAAACCCTTGTAGACAATGTAAACATTCCATGTAGGCTGTAAACTCGCCTCAAACATGTCCGCTTTACATGCTTCAACAGATGCAGTTTATATTTGTTTCTGGTGAAAAGTTACGGGTCTGTAAGCTTAGCGCTTCAATTTTTTTGAAAATTACCAATTTTCGGCAATTTGGGAAGAACATCGATGCACTAAATGAAAATTCGGCTTTCTAGAGTTACTAGAATTAATCTTTCTCTCGCAAATAAAACGCTCCATTCAAATAGGTCTAGTGGTTGTCTCATGATGGCATTTCAGCGTTCTGCATGTATTTTGACTGGGAAACCCGAGGTAACACGTCCTCTGATAAGATGAAAGCGGAGACAGGCCGCACAAAGCACTACACTTCCAAGGAAGGTCGATTCTGAAAAGAAAAAGCACGCCAATATGCGAGAAGCTACAATGACAGCAAATTGAAAGATAAACAGAAAAATATGACAGGAGAACTAAGAATCAGACAAAAGAAATGGTTGTCAGCGTTGCTACGAATGAACACGAGCACAAACTGAGCCCCCCCCCCTCCCCCCCCAAAATAAAAATGAAGAAAAAGAAACAGCTCTTTATCCAAGAGAGACACTATCGTAAATATTTGTTCAAAGTTAGCGGTATGTGCCTCTCGTCCTCGTCTTAAGTTACGTGGTTCAATGTTTAACATGCTGTGCCAACAAGCACAAATCATCACGCTTTCTAGTTTAATAGGTTTTCTTATTTAGCCTTGGCAAACTCGAAACAAAACCTATGTAGTTCAGTCTTTTGGGTGCAGTATTCTGCCGATGCATTAAATTGCGTCGAAAAGTGACATCATGAGATGCCCAGGAAAAGTAATGTTAGACAAAGGCATGGAAGAAATGGAAATAACTCAACCCTATATCAATATTTCTTCAAGTCCTGCGCATTCATCACTCATTAACGCTAAGTCGAAAACAGAAGGTTGCGAATACTTGCCTACACACATTTATAGATTTCTTCGCGGCCGATAGTGAGTCGTTCTTCCCCGGCAACTTGCACAGACATTACGCTCACGGTGTTCATATTGGGCAATATGTGCTTACATGTGCGACAGCTAAACTCTACGAAGGACAATATGCAATAAGTGTCGTGTACAAGTTAGGAAGCGAAAACGGAAGCACTGACCAGGCACCCTCGCTTTCTGCTAGAAAAGGTGCAAAAATACATTTTCAAGTGACAGCTTGACTTATACTTTGTTGCTCTCTTTTTTTTCAGCTTTTGCCTTGCTTTCTATAGGAGGTAAGTTAGTGTTCGCTTTCCCTTTATTCGGGGAGAATACAGTGCGCTAAGCAAAAAACATCAGTTACCCCCCTCCCCCCCGTGGATTAGAGGGAAAACGGGGGTAGTCGATATTCCAGTCGCTTTTTATACAGATAGGGATGTATTTGGGCAAGCCATCTGAGGTATATAGCGGTCACGTGGCCTACCACAGTGAGTGAGTGAGTGAAATAACTTTATTAGGTCCAGAAAAGACGCAGGGAAGACCCCGCGCCACCCGGCTAGTCCCAAGTAGGGACCGCCAAGCCGAGCTTGACGGCCCGATCGCGGGCACTCTGGACGGCCAGAGGCATGTGCTGTACCACTATCAATTGGTATATGACCGTGACTGTGGCCACAGGTCAGTAACAGCGATAAGTTATGTGGATGACTTGCGTGCACCTTAAACAAAAATGACAAGTGAAACCAGCAGTTCCGTAGTGTCATGAAAATCCGTCTAAACGATTACAACGAAGCAGGTTAAAAATCTTTATGAGAAGTTATACGTCCGCGATACAAACGCAAGATCAAAAGAAAGATGCACGTAACAAACAGCATTAAACTAAATGCTTATAAATACTGTGTACAACACAAAAGCGCTGACAGCAATGGTGTGTAGATATATCTAGGAAAAAAATTTCCAAAGAAAGCTCCAATCACTACATTCGCGTGGTAGAATGCAAAAAACCAGGAAAATAATCTTTAAAAACTCGCAGTTTCGCCCGAAAGGCGAAGGATCGATTGCGATACTAAATTAGTAGGCAGCTATACGCAGTAAACATAGTGGTTTTATCAGCCGTACAAAATCGTGAGCATTCGCTTACAAACTAAATTAGCAAGCACGGTTTCACGCACGCACAGGCAAATGGAAACACATCTCACTCAATCAGCGCTGACACTCGCTGTCAAAACACTGGTGTGAGGAAAAACGGCAGCAGCAGCGAGCAAATTAACCTTCTTGCTGTCTCTCGCTTCAACGCGAACTTCAAGGGAAAATAAAAACGCGTTATATTCATACAAATACGGTAGGTGATGTGATACAATTAGTAAATTTCCAGACTTATAGGATGTTCTCACCAGGCGCAAGAGATGAGTAATTATAAATCGTTGGGAGAGGCTCGCATTACAGTGAACATAAAAAGTCGCAGTTAAGCATCAGTTGCGATAGCATATTAGCAGGTAGCTATGCGAAGTAAGTATAGTAGTTTTGTCGGCCGTATAAACTTGGTAACATTCGCTTACTTACTAAATTAACAAGCATGGTGCCACCGCGCACACATCACACTCGGTGGCCGCGGGCACTCGCTGTCAAAACGCTGGTGTGAGGAAGCGCGGAAACACCAGCGAGCGACGTGACCTTCGTGCTGTCTGTCGCCTCAACGTAAACTGAGAGGCGAGAACACAGCACGCCCAAAGGTGTGAGCTGTCGGCACACCTACACTCTGCAGATCGCTTTCAACACAGGGTGCGCACGACCGCGCGCGGCCGCGGAATACGCAGTTGCTGCCAGAGTACAATGCCGCCCCTCTCCCTCCCCTCCCCCGGGGGCATGAGCTCGACGGAAGACGGGCGCGCTGCCTCCCCGGTTTCCTCCCTTTCACGCGCGAGATTGAGCCGCGATGGTCGGCTCCTCTCGGACGAACTGAAGCGTCGTCCCCCTCCCTCTCTCCTCTTCCCCCGGGCCTTTCGGGCGACGGAAGACGGCGCGTTTCCTCCCCGCTTTGACCCCTTCCGCGCGCCAGATTAAGGAGCGATCGTCGGCTCCCCTCGCGCGCTCTTTTACTCGCACATACAGCATACTGCGCGCCGCGACGATGTTATCGCCCTTGAACTTTAGGAATATCACGGCGACGCCGACGGCAGAAATGCGCCTGGAATGTCCATATAATTGCTATCGCAATATGATGACGATGATGGTGACGGCGACGGCGACGACGACGACGCAAGAAACAAATGCTGCCCTATCTCGATACAGTTCAAATTAATCATCCCGACAGAGTTTTGGGCTGACTTTACCGTTGATCAATTTTATACCGTTATTCTGAAACAAGATGACGTTACTGGCACAAATGTAGTTTAATTGCGAAACTAAGCGCCATGGTGATTATTTGATTAATAGACTGCGTTTATTCCGAACTGGGTGGAACATCATTAATTCTAGATCCACCATATTTTGCAGGAAAAACTGTAGAGTTAATTGCACCAGAACGTAAGTATGATAGCGAAAAGGCTGGCACACGTTCAAGCAAAAGAAGTGAACGCGCGCTCCAGTCTTCGAGCAGACTTTGGTGTTCTGCAAGGAAAAAAGAAAGATCAGGATACACGCAGCAAGCCTTTCATATCGCGAGATCAGTATGCGCGCGTGATTACTGACCAATTAGCTCGACAAGCCAAAGAAATTGAGATGATTTCAACATGCACCTTTATGATGATTATGCTTTCACGTGAACAAAGCGTGGTGCAGGAATGCACGAAACGCATTGTTCAATTTCATGCTCTTTCTTTTTTGCTTCAAGGTAAATGAGTTGGTACGTGATGGTAGCCGTGTACCGTTTTCTTATCTGTTGTCTGTTTTCCGGTAGTTTGTTCTCAAGTGCAATCAATCAGAATGATCTAATTACACAGAAAAGCCAGTTTCAGAACGGAACCAGCGTTTCAATAAGTCTCCACCAAGGCGACAAAAGCCTAAGTAGCAGACTAGAGCGCGTTAGCTCAGGCCGACCTATCTGCCTTCATTCGAATAAATTATCTCTCTCTCTGTCCTTGGCAGCGTTCATATATCTATCTCTTCGTCACCCCCAAATGACGGAGGATTATAAGCCGGTGCGGAAATTAGAATGGTATAATTCGGAATGGCCCAAAAGCAGAGTAACAGACACCAATCTCGAAGGCGGCGTTTTTGCGGACTGTGTGCGCCGGAACCAATAGCAGAGCCGGAAACACGTCATTGCCACCATCTTTTGGACACCAGACTGGCTTTTGCTAGACACACATACATCGCTAGGCTACTGTTCATCCCTTCAAGTCTTGTGATTTTGCGAAACTCTGTCTCGTTTAGACTCTATTCCTAAACTAATTTTAACTGGAGTGCTTTCCACAGGAAATTCGACAGCGTAAAATTTGATGGGTGCGCGCAGAAAGCTGTATGACGTTTCACTTACATTGTTTGAACGTTTTAGAAAGCCAAGCTTAGGATGAAAGTCAATGAAAGTCGAACGTACGCTAACAGTCCTCATTCTCTCTATTTCAGGCCGTAGAAGCTCTGCTGGACACTACAGGTCGGGAGGTGTGTATGCCTACGTGATTTTTGTTCCTAGTCATAACATTCTCACCTCGTTCGCGTCTTCAAGTGAACAGACTGAAACGGCGCTCTTCTATTAAGTCATGAACAGCATGGATGTTTTGAACAGAGAAGTGCCAAAATCATTTTGCAGGAATGTATGCCATTGTGAGGGCAAATAGGAGGGGTGTCAGGTGCACGATAGAAAAAAAAATGTGCAAGAACATTTAATACCGCTGTGCATTCTTCGTGGCTAAGCCGCAGTTCTCGATTACCTTGTTGCCTGAACTTATTTCTCGAGTGGACGTCCGCGTACTTCAACAAGGCATATTGGACGCAGGGCAGTGACCTCATGCGTACTGGTAAGACCCGTGTCGGCGGTGAGTGAAACATGAACCAGATTTCCCTGTTTGATTGAAACGCGCTACTCGAACAAGAAAGACTCAAGAAAAGGGGCACAAGGCGCATATTTTCCCTGTGGGAAAAAATATATCGGACAGACAGGGAGATGTCTTAATGACCGATTACGGGAACATTGCAAAACTGTGAAAAATAAGCAATGCGGTCATCTGTCAACCCACTGTCAAGAATAGGGCTGTGCGCCGGTGTATGGATCCTGCCGGGTTCTTGCGAAGCACAAAGATAAAGACGTGCGAGAGATTATTGAGGCTCAGGCTATCTGGCGGAATAGAGACACGTGTGTTAGTGCCCTTTCAATAGATAAAGAGATGGCTTTTTTGGACGGGTAAGATTTGGATAAGGTGGCGCCACTGCGCATGGGTTATATAGGTGTATTTCCTGAAAATCAAGTTGTTGAAGTTAGCGCATTGGGGTGTTGTCGTCTCCCTTCCGTCCTTGTTTGCTGGCGCTAAATATGCTTTCAGTTTACCAACACGCCCAACAAATGGCAATGCTGCATATTTCCTAATTTTTTTTTTACAACTCCGAGGATTTACACTATTCCGAGGATTTTCGAAAGCCCGCTGCCTTCCTTGCCTAAGCCGTAATAAAAAAAGAGAAGAAAGACAGTTTTGTTCGGCATATTAACGAATCTTCAGTGCGTACACATCCCTTTGACGTGACGACTTTTCCAGGTTTTGTGAAGTCGCGTGACAGTGACGCCGCGTGAAGTGGGCGCTGCCCAAAAATGATTTTACCAATATCGGAGTGCTATTGGTGAAAAAGGCGTAGAACAGGAAATGAGTTTTAATTTCTTTTTGTTTGGCCTAATCGTGCATAATCAGGGTGCGCACGTTATATGAGATGGGGAGTGCTCGCAGTTTTTGGACAATCGTGACGGGCTAATGGCAGAAACGGAATAGAAACAGATCAGAGTAGCCTTACGTTATAGTGCCCCTGGTTCACCACCACAAAGTTGTCCATCCGCCGTGGTGGCACAGTCACTAGGTCATTCTGCTACTGAGCAGAAGGCTGCTGGTTCGAAAATTATTTTTGTTTGTTTGTTTTACTTGCCAAAGCCACTATCTGATTATGAGGCACGCCATGGTGAGGGACTCCGGAATAATTTCGACCAGCTGGGGTTCTTCGACGTGCGCCCAATGCATGGTACACGGACATTTTTGCATTTTGCCCCATCCAAAGGCGACGCCGTGGCGGGGATTCGATCCCGAGACCTCGTACTTAGCAGTGCTGGGTCGAAGCCCTCCCCTACAGCAGTCTCTGATAGCTTTATTTTGGGACGTTAAACGTAATTATTCAATGAATATAAAGGCCTAATTCCTCGGACTGAAAGCAAGGACTCAACTCGTAATCCCGGCGTGCTGCTTAGAACCAGAAGAGTACGCATTTAGGCTGGTTGGTTCATGATTACGAGCAGTAAAACAGCGCTAAACAACAGGACGAGGAGAGGGACACAGAAAAAAGCGCTGACTAACAACCAGGTGTCTTTATTCTTTCAGTCAGCATATATATATGCTGCGCCGCTATCTCAAAGCACAGAATCAACAGAATTCAGCATGCGCAGGGGAGAAAAATGCAATTAATGCGATAGGAAGGCAATCTCCTTCGGAAGCAGAGAAATAGAGGGAAGGCTTACACATGCTTCGCCGCTAACATGAATGTGGAAAGCTTCGGAAATAAGACGTGCGCGGTCATCGTGGTATTTTGACAGGTAGGTCACATCATTAAAAGACGGCTTGCAGCCGCATTCATTGCAATGCAGTGGTAAATGACTATCTCTAGCTCGTTCTTGAACTTTGAGTGTTCGCGCATGCGGTCATTGACGCACCGCTCGGTTTGACCCATATAAAAATGCTTGCATAAAAGATGAATTTTATAAACCACACAGTCACAACAGTCACCAACAAACTTCTGTCTGTGCTGCTTCTTACAACTTTCTTAGTTGTCCTCGGCCACCCGATTGACTTGATGGCACAGGCTACCTAACCTATTTCTGGCAGTGAACAGCAACCTAACGCCTGCCCTGCTGACAACCTTTTTGACATTATGCACAACCTGGTGCACATATGGGATAACCGCAACCATTTGCCGTGAGCGATTCTCTGATTGAGTAGCTGCCAATTGCTTTCTTGTAAGGCTTGTTGCGAGGCTTTTAGCGATGCTGGTTAAAAGCAGTGCCGGGAAACCTGCGAGCTTCAGCCTGGCTACTTACTTTTCGAGGCTTGCATCTATTGGTGCTCACAAGACCTGATGAGGGCCGCCTTCATGCAAAATCTTGCAATACCACGCTTGGCTATCTTTGAGTGCGCGGAGGAAAAGGGAAGAAGGCTCTTATGGGACCGAGGAGCGTAACCCCAACATACATGATTACTTGAGAACGATAGCTTTAAGTCTAAGAAACGCAGCTTGTTGTCTGACGGAAGTTTCGTGATCAATTCAAAGGAATTTAAAACTGTACGGAACAGGTCAAATATTGTAGCAGCAGCAGCAGCAGGCTGCGCGTCAGTAGTGTTAGTATTGTAAAAAATTAAAAAGTCATCAACGTATCGCATAACTTTTACAGTGCTCGTCTGGCTGAGCTTGGTTCCAAGATTGCGGTCATAGCTGGCTAATAAAATGTCGCTAAGAACAGGGGCTATACATGAACCGATACACACACCTTTCTTCTGTATAAGAAGCTTATCCTCCATGGAGACGAAAGTGGAAAACATGTAAAACCTCAAGAGCTCTAAAAAGTTGTCGACATTGATACCACATGCATTCTGAAACCTAAGAACACCGTATTTGTCAATGCAATGGCCGACTTCAATGCATACACCATCTTGAGGCAAATAGCAATACAAGTCCTTGATGTCCGCGGAAAAAGCTCGGACAGCCTATTGGACATTCCTCACGGAGAAAGGTGGAGGGGTCTTTATGAGGAAGGGGTCATCGATGTCGAGGAGGCACAAAAACCTTTGCAGGAACACTCCCACTTGTTGCCAGGTTCCACGCTCAAAAACAATGGCCCGAAAAGGGCGCAGTTCCTTGTCTGTCTTGTCGCTGAAAAACACAGAAATACTGGTTCCTTTGCAGGCCTTTATGGAGGAGGCCAGGTAGGAGAGTCCGTCTCCAACCTTCTCTCTATTTCTCTCCTTCCGAAGGACGAGATTGCCTTCATATCACATTAATTGCATTTTTCTCCCCTGCGCATGCTGAATTCTGTTGATTCCGTGCTTTGAGATAGCGGCGCAGCATATATATATGCTGACTGAAAGAATAAAGACACTTGGTTGTTAGTCAGCGCTGTTGTCTGTGTCCTTCTCCTCGTCCTGTTGTTTAGCGCTGTTTTACTGCTTAGAACCAGCACGCGCAGTTTTCTGGTGCCGCACAGTTTGCACAAAGATCTACGCTTGCTTGAACCTGTTTTTGTGCGTGTGCGCGTGCGTGCGTGCGTGCGTGTGTGCGTGCGCGCGTGTGTGCGTGCGCGCGTGTGTGCGTGCGCGCGCGTGTATGTACGATACTATGTGTGTACGCACAAACAGAATCGCGCGCGATACTGTGTATTGCGGGTACTTGGCTTTCGCCTCCCAGGGAAGTCGGTGACGATCCATAATGAACGGGAAGTTAGATGGAAAGACTTCGTGGACTCGCAGAGTTGCGGCAGAGTTGACCGAGTCTTTTTGTGAACGCAACATACATCATATGCTACACAATTTAAGTGCCATCTTAAGCAAGCAACTGTAAAATAAGCACGCATTGTAGGCGAGTGGAAATTCGTGTATGCGAATTATTGCCAAAAACACTGGCTGTTCTCCTCACCGCTACTACTCAATGTATTGGCTTAATACATCAATCGCATACTAAATTTTGTAACGATTAGCGAAAGCAGGTCACCTTCGAGCAGAGTTTTACATGCTATACGGTCTTCATCTCTGCTCTCCTGTGCCACTCTCATTTCCTCCCTCTGCTTGAGCTCGGGATTTTTAATGTTCTTCACCGGCTTCCATGATGCAGGTTTGGTCGCTGCTTTGGATTACCCCAGCCTATAGTGTGTCTAGACTGTCGTTGCGACCTCAGTCTGCAAACAAGTTAAAACAAATGTGCGAGGGGCGTTTCATCTCCGAAGGGCGGCAAATCGGGAAAGTTAGGCGCTCAAGTTGATGGCTGCACCACAGCGCGACAAGGACTAAAGAATAGGAGAGGACACCACACGCGCTGGTGAAAAACTCGCGTCATCCGAATGAAGCCGACTGATTACTTTCTTCTGATGGGCGAAGCTTATGGTGGCACCTTTTGTTGAAACTACGGGGAAATGTCTCCTATAATTCTACGTGGCCTGTGAGACAGCGGTGCGTTGTTTTAGGCACAATAGAGGGTGCTACTAGGCTTCATCACGCAGTGCACGGTCGGCATCGCTTGCCGGCGCGAAGATGGGACGTGCAGGGCACGAACATCGTCATTTTGCAGCTTAGACAAAACCGTTACTCATTTTACGTGAGTTTTTGACAACTCCTATACACAGATTGATTGATTGATTGATTGATTGATTGATTGATTGATTGATTGATTGATTGATTGATTGATTGATTGATCGATCGATCGATCGATCGATCCGTGGTATTCAACGTCTCAAAGCCCAGCACTGGGCCTGCTTGCCACCTTCTTATAAGCGTGCCCGCCAGGGCTAGCAATCAAACCCACTACCTCGCTCTGAACATCAAAATGCCACAGTCACTGAGGCACTGCGATGGGTTGTGATATATTTCAGAGTGGTGTTAACAGTATCACGTATCGATTCCGACCGCTCTAGATGCCCCATTAGATGCAGTGTGCATGACTGCGCGTGATGACCTTTATTGCTGAGTTAAGAGTTGTGAACTTGGTGCTTCAATTTGCACATTTTTCTGATTTAGGCAATTTTTTCTAAACAAAAATTAAAAAAATGTGCAATCAACAGTCAGCAAATTTTAGCATTTTCTTTTAAATGCAACAAAGTAGTTGATTCAAATGATGCTGCGATAATCTATTTCTCCATTTCCGAGGTATAGATAGCTCCGTCTTAAAAAAAAATGTGTTTTGGTTGTTTGATTGTTTAGTTCACCTGTCATTCCCTCACGAGTGTATGTACATGCGTCGTATAGTAGCCTTGCCTCGCTAGTGTTAGCCCCCATAGCACAAAACTCAATTGAGAGAGCCCAAATAACTTTAGCAGTATGAGAACGCACTTGAAATTCATGACGTCGCACTGACTTATATATGTCAATGTAAGGATCTCGGCGCGAAATTCCAAAAATAAAACAACAAGGAAGTTTGACTTTCTTTTCTAGTAATCATCTTACCAAGAAATCAACAAAAATGAAGTTTTAAGACGATACTTTGAGGACCGGCAGTTGTTGTTGCGACTTTGCCTCAAAATCAGATTGCAATTTCGGCACTCCGAACGTCGGAACTCATTTTTATTTTCCCTTCGTGTCTGGCGCAGAAGCCGCTTTGATGTTTCGGCGCCGGTCAGTGCTGCTAATCGTGGCCGCCTCGGCTGTCGGCTGCATCATGCTGACGCTCGTGGTGAGCAAGCTCATGCACAACGCGCAGGAGATAGACCTCGCCTGCATCAGCAACGAGTGCCGAAAGGTGATGCCTGCTGCACCGATCGCCGCGATCATATACGTAGCCTATGTAGGTGCATTCCGCTGCGCGAACGCAGCTGGCACACTACGCAACAAATTGAGCGCTGCGAGACTGCATTCAAGCTCGATGACTCGAGCGGCCGAGTGAATGCTTATAGCACGATCCTGGGACAGGATAGACAGGAGGCAGGAAATATGCTCAAGTAAAACTCTTGCTTGGGCTAGTTGGTTCATGCCTGAATTAGGTAAAGGCAAGGCGCGGAAGACCAGGACTTAGGAAGAAGAACGCCCGTCTTGTCGTTTGTGTTCTTCTTCCTAAGTCCTGGTCTTCTGCGCCTTGCCTTTACCTACTTCAGGCAGAAAAGGCGCGAAACTTGCTCCATTGCCGTATTCCATCGTTCCCTTGACCAAAGTATACGGGTCACAGGCTCGCGGAAAAAAGAAAACAATTTATTCATAATTCAGTCGCACAAGCTTAAATTGACGAGTGCACTGAAAAGCACGCAATGGGAAGCAGTCCTCATTTTCAAGCTACATTTATAGGCGGAGAACAAAATCAGCTTTATCGCGAAATCCCTGTTCCACATACTTTTGCTCAGGGAAATTAGGTAATTATGCGTAACAAGCGTTCTGGATTTTTTTTAGTTTTTTATTTTACATGTTAATTTCTGCCGATAGCAACCGTGCATTGCGTACCTTAGTCAACCGCACATCATGGCTGCTTCGCTTCGCTTTCACCGCGAAAAGGGGACGTTAACAGAGTTGTACTTAACGAATTACAAGTAGTTATTTACTCGTAATTTCTTACGTTGTTTGGAAATTTTGTAATTTAATGATTATTTTGTTTACTCTGTGACGGTTACTGGAATGCAGTTCCTTTTTTTTTCAGTAACACGAAACAAGCTCTGACAGGCGATGCAGCTTTGAGCACTTAAATTTCGCCAGAGCTAAATAGGAATGAAAACGTGACGCACGGGCTACCCCAGTCGGCGCCCTGCAGCTGCGCCTCGATCACCTGAATAGGGCGGGCTCGCAGATTTGCACACTTCTCTTGAAAGTCCGACCTGTTAGCTTTCCTCCCATAATAAATTTTTCTCCCTCTTTCTTGGAGGCACTTATAAGCAGCCTTTATAGGCAGTAAGAGCGGTTGCTGAATTCTCCGCTTAGCGCAGTCTATGACTTCTCTGACATAGACAGATCTTGGCCGTTAAACGCACATGTATTTTATCCGTTTGATACTACGAGGCTTATTACAGTGATTTTTACGATAGTAACACGCGAATAATATTTTTTGGGCTGAATGATGTGCAGCTATAGATTAAACTGCATTGCAGATTTGGTCACTGTTTCATGGAACGTGAGTGTATGCGGCGTCTGTTACAATTAGTCGTGATAGTAGGTGTAAATGGCTAATTTAATTTAATTGTAAATGACTAACGACTGTGGGCACCACGAGGAGATCCACCAGATGTTGGCCACCAAACTGAAACGGCGCTTCTATGGCTCGATAGCGATGTCCACTCCGGAATTGATGCCAGGGAAGCACCTACATAGGAACTTATGTAACAGCGCGAACACGAGGGAGGGACGACGATAGAGACCGATTGGAAAGAGAGCTGACTTCCAACTGCTGGAAATCAGGGCTCTTTTTATCGGTCTGTATTTGTCGTCGCTTCCTTATTTTTTCGCACTGCTACATAAGTTGCAATGAACCAAATAGCCTAGTAAGCAAACATGACACCGATACGGGATATTTATATTTTTCTCTGGCCATATCGGAAGCGCTCCTCCTAGCTCCAGCATCAATGAAGGGTTGCGCTTCACAACGAATCCAGACCCAAGCAGCAGAAGCTTGATGTGGGCGAGTTGGTTTTGCATACTTGAAGAAAAGAGCGCTAAGAAGACGCGGACTAAAAGAAGAACATGTACGACGGACAAGGCTCTACGTCCAACTAAATGTTCTTTTTTTTAAGAAACAGGACTTTAAATAGATAGAACCTAGAATGGTCCATCGTAACATCACGACCTCCCTATCTCATTAGAAGAGCTATCTCTTTTTCGGTAAGCGTCACTGAAGGGCAGCTAATGCACGTGCCCTCGGCCTTTGCAATGTAAAAAGCTTCCAATATCTCCCGTTCTAGTCCATCTCTAGACCGTTCTTCAAAAACATTTAGTTGGAAGTAGCGCCTTGTCCGTCGTACATGTTCTTCTTTTAGTCCGCGTCTTCTTAGCGCTCTTTTCTTCAAGTATGCCAGACCCAAGCATCGCAGGATTGAGTAGGAACAATCTTGTGGCTAAGTGACTTCACAGCCCTCCTCTCCTGAGCACACATCGAGCGACTTATCAGTATCGCTAACAGATCGCTTCACAAGAAAACGAGGGAATATCACGAAATGATATTTTGAAAAGCAATTATTAGTGAAGATAAATCATCTATGAAGGGCTGCCGAGCGGGCACCAAAACAGCCGATTCAACTCTTTCTATTTACTGTATTCGTGCAATGTTATCAAAATTGCGCCGAAAGTATAACGTTAAAGTAATCGATTACTTTTACTAATTGCTCAGTTACATTCATGGGGCACCACTTGCTAACGGTAATCAATTACATTATGGAAATAACTAATTGTGATTTTAATCAGTTGCACTTATTTTGTAACACGTGCAACTCGGCACGTAAACACAAGAGAGAAGCGTCACTTTTGGTAGTTGTGAGCGAAATGGATATTAGCCGATTCGCCCCGGTTGTCCTCCTCCCTAAAGTTCATAGAAATGCGCCAACGAGCGCGCCAAGGAGTCATAGAAAACTGAACCAGGTGGCGTTCTAGCAAACCCCGTCGCGCGTGCGTGCGTTTTCAACTGGCTCTCTTCGACTACGCCCCTTCCGTCTCGATCCCCAAGTGGCGACCAGCGACAGGCGGGATGTCGTTGGAGACTAATCCATCCACCATTCAGGTGGCGGAGTACATAAACAGCGTGGTGGACGCGAGCGTGAGGCCCTGTGACGACTTCTACCGACACGTGTGCGGGCGCTGGCTTCGCGCCGACGTGGCGCCGTCCTCCTTCGCGGCGGACGCGGCGCGCAACTTCAGCGACATCCGTCACGCTCAGCTGTCGCTGGAACGCGACGACGGCGTCGCCGAGCGGAGCGCCTCGCTCCTGTACCGCTCGTGCCTGGATTTCTACGGCCACGCGCTCTACCTCGCAGATGTCGCCGACTCGCTCTTCAAGGTAGGGTGTTTTGTAGCGATAGCTATATTACGTCAGGTTTTTGATTCTTCGCCGTCGCCGCACTTTGAGCCGTGGCCGCACTTTGACGTCACACCATGGCCCTCGATTCTCCAGCAACTCGGCTCGTCGCGGTCGCCGCACGGCCACCGCTCCTACCGTTGGTAAAGGGGCTTTAACCGTTGGGCGCTCGCCGCGCCCTCTGTGTGACGTCACACCACGATCCTCGATTCTCTGGCGATTCGGCTCGTCGCGGTCGCCGCGACGAGGTGACCGCGACGCCCTAATAACAGTTTAATAATAGCAGTTTAATAATAACAGTTTACTAACAACATGTCTAACTACAAGCGACGCCTTAATAATAGTTTAATAACAAGATGTCTAACTACAAGCGAAGCCTGAGCGCAACCGGGGGTCGGTAGCTATCGCTACTCGACTAGGTTTAACCAGAGCTAAACCACAGCCAATTTTTTTTGTCTTATTCGAGTACACCCTTCACGGAAAGCCGCGTCGCCACAGAGCCGTGGACGGGCATCTTTTGACGCTTTGTCCAACTACAACGCGTCTGAACCGTTCTTGTCTTACCCGAGTGTCCACGTCGAACGAAATTTAAAAAGAGGTCTGAATGTTGTTAACGAATATCGTGCTATCGACACTTTACAATCGCAGTTAAGCAGCATATGGGAGGTCAGTGCAATACTAGCTCTGTTCTCTCTCCTTAACTCTTTCCGTACCGCGCCAATTGTGCATCGTGCGCCCGCTATCGATGGCTTGAAATGTCGCTTTCGAGACCTTCCGAGCCGCTCACGGACACACTGCGCTAACGGACGTGAAGGGGAAGAACAATATTTTTGTTTTCTAAGCAGTTCAATATTTTTTGGAGAGGCGGTAATTTTTTAATGCGCCTTGAAGTTTCGCGATCGTCAAATAGAAAGCAAAAATGGTGGCACGCTATCGAATGTTTGAAATGCCGATTTCGAGAACATCCACATCCCTCATGGACACACTTCGCCATCGGATGTGAAGAGAACAAAATTTTGTTTTCGAAGCAGTTTGATGTTTCCCCAGAGGCGGTAATTTTTGAACGCGCTTCGAACTTTCGCGATCATGGAGGAAGTTTCTTTCCTCCATGTTCGCGATCATCAACGTAGGAAGCAAACATGGCTGCCTCCGGAAGTGGCGCTCGCGCTTACAAAATCTCGTGATTCCGCTGCGTCTCATCGATGGATCGAGCAGCAGCTAGTCTGAGGATGCTGCCTTTTTATCGAACGTAGAGTCAGAGTCACGACGATGCAAAGCAGCTCGGCACGCCCGACTGTGGCGCTTGCAATTAAATTTTAACGTGACAGCGTTAAGGAGCTCGTGTCGCAGAAAAGCCGGTGTCGTCGGTGTGGGCGGCGTTGGTCGTGAGCGAAAAATCCGGCAAGGCAATTCATAACTAAAACAACTTGCAAGATGGGCTGGGCGGGAATCGAACCAGTCTCCGGAGTGTGAGACGGAGACGCTACCACTCAGCCATGAGCTCGATACTTCAAAGCGGGACAAAAGTGCCTCTAGTGAATGCGGTGCTGCCTTATAAACGTGCCGTAGGAAGTTATACTGCGGTGTATATCGGTAATTATGAGCATGCAAATTACAGAAGTCGCAGTTCAACGAGTAGCGAAGTATGTTTCCGCTACATTTCTTCTGCGCTTGGCGCACACGCAAGCCTTCTTGCGGCAAACACAGAAGACTCCTCCTCGCAATGTACGGCGATGCCCCGACAGGTGGCGCGCCACTCGCCCGCGTCTCCCCTTCGTCTCGTTTGAGTGCATTGGGGCCGTGCGGGGACCGGTGAAAGGATGCCCAAATACCCTTGCGTTTAATAAGTTTTCTCGCTCTCTCCCCTTCCAACTTCCAGCGTGCATCACTGGAACGTTCGTGTTTAGGCGACGCGGCTCCTCTTTCCGCTCACAGCGCGATTTCTAGGTGCAGCGTCCGATGCGCGACGCCTCTGACGTGATCGCTGCGCTATAGCGCGTCTGCTGGGAAAGCATCCCCTGCAATGTGTGCCGTGTTACTGGCGAGGAGTCATGCGTCTGCGTGGTGCTCCGCTCCCAAGCGAGATAGAGGACGATCCATCGAGGCGTCAACCCCATGATCGCGTCCGCCTTCACGGCGCGTCGCGGCCCGGCTGTCCGTGCCGATGACGACGTTTGGCTGGCGTAGATCGTTTCTCCCTCCGAGACACCGAGTTCTTTGGTTCGTTCCGCTTGCTCAAGCGCACGTTTCATCTGTGTGACTCAAGAGCATGCCGAGCGAATGAGTGGGCGGTGCGAACGGGGTGCGATAACGCTATCGCGTTCCACTCTTGAAGGCGAAGCTTAAGCGTCCTCCAATTTTTTTGTAGTTCAATAAAAAAAATTGTTTTTTTCATAGATAGTGTCTGTTAGATGGCAATCCATTTTGCGCATCATAATTTTTGTTACATATTTTTCTTAGTAGATACAAGTGTGTCTTTACAAACTTTGTCCAATCGTATCTCACATTCTTAATTCTGGCAATTCATGTTTTTTTATGGCATATATCTCGTTGATAAAACTTTTACGCGTGAAAAGTGCATTCATTCTACATTTTTCGTTATTTATGAGATAAAATATTCAGTGCAGCAGTTCCATTTTTCAACTGGTAGGGAAAGAGTTAAACTACGCTTCAGTTAGGCAAAGCTCCTTCGCGTAACACTCTTCCGAGCGATGAAGCATCCGTTCTTGTATTAACACGGCCGAAGTCGGCACTGACTGAACGTGATGCACTTGCGCGATGTAGCACATTGTTACCTTTAGCTTTACCGTTACCATTGGCTTGTGTCAGTCCTATCGCACTAGTGCATTAAGTAGATAATGTTAGGTCATTGTCGTTTCACATATCACTTCATTTTGTTCACGTACCCTATAGCGGCTAGTGCCGGCGATGCTGGAGTAACAAAATGAATGCGGCGTAACGCACTCTGGCCGATGATAGGGAGCGAATGGAGGCCTATGTGAAATTACAATAGCCACCCTTTAATATTTCGCCAGTACTGGGCGAAATTGAACCCGCCGTACACGGATTCCCCTAGCAAAGCAGTCTGACTCTAGCAAGCAGGGCTGCGCCACCAATGCCTGAGGGCAGCGAGGGAAGAACACTCAACGTTTGAGCACACTGGTGCGCCACGCACCTCGTAGGCCACGAACGGTCTTCGTGGCGCCCGCGCACCGCAAGATGGCACAGCGTGTCCAGAGAAAAGCGAGAGAGAGAGAGAGGAGCCCGACGGCAGCGCACGGTTCTCACGTGACGCGTTTCGACGATGGCACTAGGATGTGTCGCTATGCGTTGCTTTAATGCCAGTCGCACTAACGCCATCGTGAGATGGCTTCTGCTAGAATTTGACTAAATCTAACTGGTTGTATCCCAGAACGCTTGAGATATGTATGTTATAATTATGTTGAGTCGTCTTAGTTTGAGCTAGTAGGCGGCGCGGTAGTTTCATCGGTGTTTATGTGTGCCAGTAAACTTACGGGTGCTTCACGAAAATGCATGTTAGTTTAAATTCAGCGTTTGTCTCCGCGTCTTTCTTGTCGGTATATAGTCCGCACATACTGCACATGTACTACCACGTAACAAGGGCACCTAAAAAACGAATACTCGCAGCAGGACCTCTTACATAAGTTTGCGGTATTTGCTCATTAAAGAACATTGAAATTATGAGGTCTCCTTAGCGTTATTCAAGCACTAGCATATAACTCTCTAACTCTCCAGGTGCTTTGCGCGCAACGAAGGCGCTAATAGTCTGTTTTGGGACCTGCAACTTTAGCCGCCTGTTGCCGAGTGTGCTGCGTAATAGGAAAAAAAAAAGAGAAAAATCTTACGTTCTTACAAATAGAAATAAGTACGAGCAGATCTTAAATTAATGTTGTATTTCCTATACTGTCATCCATGCATTAGAATTTCGTATTTTTGCTGGTGTAGCGGAACATTGTAATGTGGAATAATTGCATCTTAGGCATGTCGATGCCTAAGATATGGTGCATTTTTTCTTCGTAATTCCGCCGTAGCTTGATGTATCGTAAAATGTGTTTTTTTTTTATTGTATGCCTATGGTAGATGTCATGGTAGGTGCCACTACTACCGTAGGGGTGCTTCCAGGCATATGCAAGCTCCCAAGTAAACATGTTTGAAAATAAAGTACTTTCAGTTCTGTATTCCGTGCTTATAATTACTCGCGCACATTGCGTGTGCGTGTTTTCTGTGCATGAGCGTGTCATTCCACGCATCACCTATATCTGCCGTAGTAGCACGCTAGGCCAGGCAAATGTCTCTTCAACTGCGCGCACATCGAACAGCTTCTTCGAATAATGCGCAACGTTTTCCAGGAGCTGAACTTGTCCGCGGCAGCGTGGCTGAAAGAGACCGCACCCGAGGCGTTATTCGCAGACTCGGTTCGCATCTCTTTCGTGCACGGCTTCCACTCCCTCTTCGAGATCGCCTCCTGGAAGGCAGGCGGCGAGGTGCACTACGCCGTCGACGTGCAGCCCTCGTTCACGCAGCGGGTGGGCGGGGGCCGCGTGAGCGCCGAAGGCTTGAGGCGCTACCTGGCCAGCGTGCTGGAAGCCATAGTCGGGAAAGGCAACGTGTCCGGTGCAATCTTCGACGAAGTCGCCGCGCTGGATAGAGGCAGAGTGCGGAAACAGTACAACGACGCACCGAAGCGAGCGAAGATGGACGAACTGGTTTGCGGACGCTTCTCGGGGCCGATGTGGGCCGACGCGCTGAGTCGACACGTAGCAGTGAAAGTGAACGGCGCCTCTGTGGAAACGCGTCGGTTTGACGCCGTCTGCCACGATCTCGACGTCGTCCTCGTCCAGACGACTTCCGCGGCGAGGCCGCTGTACCTAATGGTTCTTATCATGGCTCACGTGGTGCGGTACGACTACCGGCTTTCGGAGCCGAAGCGTACGGCCGACTTGCTCAGGGAATCGTGCTACGAGGAGACGTCGGGAGTCTTCGGTAGCGCCTGGCCTCCTCTCCTAACTCGGCTGCTGTCGGTGTCTCAGAGCTCGCAGAAGGCGATAGACGGCTACTTCAGGTCCATGCTCAAGGGCTCCATAATACAGGTTTTTTCTCGAGAGTGGATGACGCGCGTTGACGCACTGACCGCCACCAAGATGCTAGAGAATGTCAGCATGCTTCGTTTCCCCGCTGGAACGCGTTCGGAGCTGTGCGGTTGGGACCGCGTAAACAACGCCAGTTTGATTCTCACACCCACGGATTTCATCAGGAACAAAGTCGCCCTCCAGAACCGAGACAATGGTGGCGGCACCAACTGTGACCGCGCTCCCGGTTCAGACAGACGTGCTCGCCTGCTCCACTTGCTCGAAGGCACGGCGATGAGCATCGAGAGCGCCACCAAGACGCTGGTTGTTCCGCACGCATTCGGCCTGCCCCCTCTGTACTACCCGCAGCTGCAGGAAGAGTACGCCAACCTGGCCGTCGTGGGAGTCCAGATGACGCTGCGAATTCTCGGCATTACGTTTACGAGCCACACCGACGACAGCAGTGAAGATGAAAGCCACCCGTGGAGCCAGGAGACACTGGCCAGGTATGCACGTGCGCTTAATTGTGTTCCAAACTAGCAAGCAATTTTACAAGCTGATGGGATTTTCTGATCTACGTATTCATGTCAGTACCAGTAAGTTTTCTGCCAGTAAGAGCCCGTTTCGTCCTTTCCTTGCGCTCTTTCTTTATCGGTATTGGAACTTACTTTTTGTGTTAGGTTTGTTAAGTGCGTTCGATTCAATTCGATTTTATGGATCAGTAAATCATTACAGAAGCACTTTTATACAGGGAGGGGTCCCGAAGTAAAAACTGCAAGCGGGACACCTTATGACAAATGAAAAACAAAGCATGACAAAGTGAACCTAACCTGGAAATATATAGGGTGTTTCAGCCAACACTCAAATTCCTAAAAGTTGCCTGTGGCAGATAGCGCAATTATTGTTCATGAGCTGGTCTCCTCGAAGTGGCGGAAACTACTTGCACAAAAACGTTGAAATGCATAATCGACTAATTAACAAAGCTTAACGAAAGTAACAAAACAAAGCTTTACTGCATAAAACGACGTTTTGTTGAGAAAGTAACTGGAACGCCAATGCATTTCTCCGCAAAGTTCGGGAATTATTATCTCGAAACTTCGTTTCAAGTGGATCCAAGAATTGGATTTCAAGAATTCGTTTCAAGTGGATCCGTCTCGCGAACTCCACGGCTAAAATTTGTAAACTGCAATATGGGCCATAATGTTATCAGTTAAAAACTTAATCAGTCAATTCTTGTTAATTAGTGGATTATGCATTTCAATTTTTTGTGCAACTAGTGTCCACCGCTTCGAGTGGACCTCCTCATGAAAAACAATTGTACCCTCTGCTACAGGCTATCTTAAAAAAAATTCTGAAAATGTTCGATGAAACACCCGGTGTGCATAGAATATAGGAGAAATGTTTGAAAATTAATGAGCAGATGAAACAAAATAAGTTCACGGTTGAGATAAAAATCATTAAGATCATGAAAGTAAATAACAACAATAGTTACGTATATTTTTTGGCTTAATACTGATCAAGTGACTATTCTTTGGTCTCCGGCCATCTACGGTGCAATAACGTTGTATTGATGAACATATGAACGAGGGCAAAATTTAAGATTATGACCGATGTAGAAACAAATAAGCAGGGCAAACTCTCGTCAATATTTGTCCGGTTTACTGCAGAGTAATTGCGCAAAAACCAGACATGGACAAAGGAGGTGAGACATAGAAGCGTTAACTTTCAAGAAATGTTTAAACGAGATATAAAATACATATGCACGATTTCACAGGAAGTGTGCATATGGCTTTGAAAACTAAGATCGGTCCGAAGGAACGACAGCTGTTTCATTGTGATAGCAGTTATAGGCCTACTCCAGTCGAATATGCGGCGTCGCCGTGATATGCCGTGCGAAACCTACGTGCTATAACGTCCCGTTGTGCCCCGCGCGCCCTATGCTCTAGGTGCGAGGGAGAGCCGAGAAGTATGGTGGTTCGATGCGCGCTGCCGCCGCGCCCACCCTGCGCGCCCAGTGTTGGACGTTACGCGATCAAGCGTGCGAAAACGGGGGGGGGGGGGGGGGGGGTGCAGGTGGAGCTCGCCTCCACCTTTAGCCAGGCCGTTGCTGCGCGTGGCTGTCGGCGCGGTGAGCGCACACGCAGCCCGCGCGCCGCATCACGGAGGCAATATGCGGTGGTTGCACAGTTTGGGCGAGCCGAGATGTCTGGCGGCTTAATATGGCCTATCTTTCTGCGCGCCTGTTGTTGGAGGTCACGTAACCTCACGTTTCAGAGAGGCTTTCGGAGCACGAAGCGGTCGCTCGTCTCTGCCTGTGCTCTTCACACCAGCGTTGTAACTGCGAGTGTTCACGGTCATCGAGTGAAATGTGTTTGCCTGTGCGCGCGTGATTCCGCGCTCGTTTCTTAATTGGTAAGCAAACGTTTACCGTAGTTAAATGGACGATAAAGCTACGAACTTTATTTCGTGTAGTTGTCTAATGCTTTGCTATCACTATCAATGTTTCACCTTTTTGGGCAAAACGGCGCTTTTCTTTTTTTCAAGCAGCCGACAGATGGCGAGCTGACGCATATCCTGTTTCCATCATCATCATTATCATCATCTGTTTATCCCCACAAGGGAACCCTTATAAAGGCCTCTTGTGGAGTATCACATAAGTGAGCAGCAAGCTTGAATATGAATAACTAACAGTGGTCATGAAAACAAAAAAAGAAAAGAAAACGTGAACCCGCCGTGGTGGTGCAGTGGCTTTGGCGTTGCGCTGCTAAGCCCGAGGGCGCGGGATCGAATCCCGGCCACAGCGGCCGCATTTCGATGGGGGCGAAATGCAAGAACACCCGTGTACACCCGCGTACCGTGTGCACGGTACACGGGTGTTCACGGGTGTACACCGTGCACGTTAAAAAATCCCAGTTAGTCGAAATTATACCAGAGTGCCCTACTACGGCTGCCTCATAATCACGTTGTGGTTTGGCACGTAATACCCCAAAATTGAATCTTCGAAATAACATAAAAATGTACAGGGCGCAAATGGTAGAGGGTGTATGCGCGTCGAAGACCTTGCGAACTTGTTCCGCCGTCTACTTGTTTCTACACCGGTCCTCGTCTTCGTTTCGCGCTCGTTGATATTTGTCAGTACGATGTGAGCGGACTATAGCGCAGCGACGAGTCATGCGACGACGTTTCCCACACACACACCAGATACAGGAAGATGCAAAACTGCTACGCCCTGCAGTCTCCCGCGTCCCGCGGCCCGCTGGCCGACCACCAGTTCGAGCTGGCCTCCGTCGCGCCGGACGCCGTCGAGCTGGCCTACTCCGAGAAGGCCCGGCTCGACCCGAAGGCCGTGGGCGACTCGTGGCCGCGGACGCGCGCCACCAGCGCCCTCTTCTTCAGGCGCGTGTGCCTGGCGCTCTGCAAGTCCGCCGAGGCCCCCGACGACGCCTACGGACCCGACGAGGCGACCCTGCACGCCGCCTGCCTCCTGGGAGTCGCCAGCGTGCCCCGATTCTACGAGGTCTTCGCGTGCGCCAAGGACGACCACATGACGCACATGCGAGAGTGCTTCGAAGATTGAGGAGACGCTCGCTTTGACGCGTTCGGGTTGCGTTCCCGTGCACTTCTGCTGGTTGGCAGGGGAACCCATTTTTGCGGTTACAAAACGCGTTACATATGCGCCTTGCCCGGACAGCCTTAGAAGAAAAACCGCGGTGATAAGAAAAGCCGAGGTTAGGCTTAATCTTTTTTTTTTTCTATGCCGGCGTGTTGCTGACAGAAGGGCAGCCTTCAACAGTAAGGCTTTTTTGGTGGAAACGTTAATTTTAGAATTGTTCATGTTTCGGGTTTGTCGGTTTGGTACCTTTTTCTTTCCATCTTTGCGTCTCCATGTTACGAATCGTTATAATTTTTATAAGATACTGTGTTCTTCCAAATATTCACTTGGATGCGTTGTACTTCTATGACTGCGTCTGTGATTTCGGCAACAGACCATGTCCATCGTTTGAAGACGTTCAAGAAGGAAGACCGAGTCACTCTGAATTCTTGTTGTGGTGTTAATCAATGTTGGTGCGCACGTGTTTTGGTTGCGTTACAAAGTGCGTAGGTACTTCAGTAAATTATATGGCCTATACAGCTGAGCTGCCTTTCAGAGCAGCGAATGAAGTGAATTGTTTCTAGGGCGCAGCTCACATTTGATAATCTGAATAACCGCTACAAAAAGCAGATATGAAATTTACCAACATACGTAAATGTAGCAGCTCTACCTTGGATTCCGCTGAGACTGCATTTATCATCGAGCTGATTCCGTGGGTAAAAATGAACGGGCATGATCGATATGGCTTATATGAGTGACCTCCAAATGCTAAAGCAGATTGTGGTTATTTGCACCAAGCATTTCTTTAATATATATTGTCATATTATGGGCACAAAAGTGACACCTTGACATGTTTTGCGAGTTCGCAGCGCCTTTTTATTTTCGTAGCATCTTTTTATTCGGTGGCGTACCATTACTGCCAAGGCAGCATGTTTTTATTTGTACTACGTGTACGGTTTTGTCTATGAGCGTATTATGCATCGAAATTAGTCACAACTAACCGAAAGTTGCAGGAGATCTTCGCTTTTCAGGACTCTTGATCTGGACTGCTCTACCAATAAGTACAGACTCTGGACCTTCAGTAAAATAAATGTTGAATTATTTCTTTTTCTCTCGCATTTCTGATATGATCGACTGCCATAACACCATACCGTTCTTGACCAATCTTCCATTGTGGTTGTGCAGTGTTCCTGTAAGGAGTGGAACAATGCATATATTATAAAAGGCGGGTTTATGAAGGAAGGTCCTATGAGTAGTAGTAGTTGACCTGACGGCCCATGGAGCGCACCTCCCAGTAAGAAGTTGGCCAAGAATTGTTTGGTTACCAGAAATAGAATAAAAAGTGCATTCACGATTTTACGTTGTCCCGAGCACGTGAAAATTTAGGTCACGAGAAAATCGGACATTTAGAACTGAACAAAACAGGCAAACGAGAAAACAATTTTGCAACGTAATAGGCCGATTTGGTGATACCTGTCCCGGCCTCCGAAGTAGTTATTTCCGTGACTCAGCTTGAGAATACAGAATACAGACTTTACAAAAAAAAAAAAGAAAAAAATCTGGAACAAGTTTGTGAAGGGGACTGATTGATTGAAAACATCTTTATTTGCAGGATATTCGTAGAACTCGTGGGTGGGCCGCCTAATCCGGTAGCCCACTGGTTATTGCTGCTGCGCTGGCCCTCCCCACCAGCCAGTGTTGACGGTCAGGATCATCGCTGAGCAAATTAGCCTCCCACTGCTCTTTTGAGGGATTTGGAATGGGGTCAACTATGCGATTAAATTGGCAAGCCCACACCATGTCGTAGAGGTTAGGTACCTCTCCACAGTGTGGGCATTGCGGGGAGTATAGTGTAGGGTACCACTGGTGTAACTTGGCTAACGTTGGGTATGTATTAGTTTGTAGTCTCCTAAGAGTTCTCTTCTAACTTATTGAGGGATTTATGTGGTGTGGGGTATTCCTTCCTGGCTGTTCTGTATGGTGCGAGATTGTCAGCATGCACTGCTAAAGCAGTTAGGTCGCAGCACCCTTAACGGTCATCAGGGGGAGATGCCCGGTATAGAAGAGCTCGGGCATGCCTGTGAGCGGCTTCGTTTCCTCCTGGTAGTTCCAGGTGACCGGGAAACCAGATGACTGAGGCTTGGCTGGGTGGATGCTTGGTCAGCAATGACAACCCTGACCTGTAAATTAATCCATTATTGAAGTTGCGACAGGCGTTCTGGGAGTCAGTGAGCACATCGGCGTTGGGGTTAGATGCTATAGCTAATGCAATGGCTGCTTCCTCTGCGTGAGTGGGGTTGGATGTTTTCATCGAGGCGCAATTCACCATCGATCCTGAAGGCGTTGAGACCACAATAGTCATCACTCCATTCTTTGGCCCTGCGGCGTCCACGTAGAAGGTGTTAGGTCGCTCGTCCCATTTCTTCTCCAGGGCTTCCCCTCTTGCTTTTCTCCTTTCGATGTTATATGCGGGATGCATGTTCGGCGGAATGGGGTACACGTTGATGCGTCTCCTCACATCACGTGGTACCTCTTCCGTTTGGTCTATCGTATAGGGCAGATTAATATGGATCTTTTCGAGCAGATCTCTACCTGGTTTTGTGAGTGCGAGCCTATTGAGTTGTGAGAGGCATTGTGCTTCCCACATCTCTTTGAGGGTATTATGTACTCCTATAGCCATGAGCTTTGACGTTGGCGTGGAGTTTGGTAGCCCCAGTGCCGTCTTGTAGGCCTTCCGGATCAGTGTCTCCAACTTTTCAATTTCCGACTTGGAGAGGTTAAGGAATGCCGTCCCGTACATTATCCGAGAAATCACGAAAGCCTGCACTAAGCGGATGGCGTCCCTTTCCTTCATGCCATGGTGCTTATTTCTGATACGATGCATCATCCGGAGGATTTGCTCGGTGGATGTTGTAAGCTTCTTCATAGTGGTGGTGTTCTGTCGCCCCTGCGGGGTATAAAACCCTAGGATCTTGATCTCCGTGGGTTTCGGTACTGAGTGGTTATCTATATACACCGTGATGTTCTGCGCCAGGGGTGTCCTCGGGTTCTTCAGGATGAGCAACTCGGACTTTTCCGGCGCACACTGGAGGCCTCTTTCCCTGGCGTACTGGTCCACCGTGTCCGCTGCTGCTTGAAGACACTCCTCGATCTCGGCGTCACTACCCGAGTTGCAGCAGACAGTGATATCACCCGCATACAATGTGTGTTTGATACCCGGGATTTCGGAGAGAAGGCCTGGGAGATCGTGCATAGCCAAATTGAACAAAAGGGGTGACAGTACCGCCCCTTGTGGAGTTCCACTCGGGCCTAGAGTGATGGGATCTGATTTTATTCCACCGAAGTTTATAGTGGCTTGCCTTGCTGATAAGAAGTTTTTGACATAGTTGTAGGTTCTGGCGCCACAGTTGGTGTCGGCGAGGCTTTGAAGAATATTTTTATGCAGAACTTATCAAACGCTCCTTTCAAATGAGTTCGCAGTACGACAGAACAAAGATTATTGATGACTTCACCTTCGCCACAGAACGAGCATATTGAGGCAGCCAGTGAAAAGTCTCTCTATCTCTATCTCTCTCTAGATAGAAAGTCGGCGTTCAGCCTTCAAACTTTTGTGTCTCCAAACTTTCAGGCCATGGCAACAGAAATTGTAGCTTACATGGAGGTTTAGTTAACGTGAAGTCTTGCAACGCTTGCATGACTACACGTTTTGGAAAGTTTGGAAAGAACAAGGCAAAAAAAAACAACAACGGAGGGCATGTGTTGTGTTCAAGCATCGCGATCATCGTCATTATCGTCATCGTGATCGCATTCCCTGCTTACAGGGGTCATTGATCTTAACCTCTGCGAAACAAACAAATTACTTTGTCAGTGCTGCCTTATTTTATCAATTCACTGCCTTATTTACACAATTTATTTTATCCTAAATCGAATTATGTAGAATTCAGATACGAAAGCACAGCTAAAAGAGTGTTCCAAATCTGTAAGGTACCCTTCCACACTCCTTTGCTTTCCCTTATTTATTGGTATCTACTTTCAATTTCTTCTCTATGCAAGACTGACTACTGTATCACGCAGAGAGAGAGAGAGAGAGAGAGAGAGAGAGAGAGAGAGAGAGAGAAATCTGCATTGAAACTCAAGGAATTCTGCCGGCATGTGCAAAGTCGCCTACATGCTACGTACTATGCATAGGGGAGTGGATGAGGGATTGAAAGGCCCTGAGAGAAAGAGAGAGCTTCGGAGAAAAGAAGAAGGCGTAAAAAAGGTGGACTTGAAATAGGGGAGTGGATGAGGGATTGTAAGGCCCTGAGAGAAAGAGAGAGCTTGGGAGAAAAGAAGGCGTAAAAAAAGGTGGACTTGAAATGTACGTTAACAAGTTTGCTCCTGGGCTAGTTGGTTCATGCTCAACAACTGAATACGGACACGCGCAATTCCGAGACGGGACAGAAGATAGACACAAGAACAGGACAAGTGCCAACTCGCAGCTAAATTTTATTCTGAAGACTTCGCCTACTTAAGCGCACAGCAGACCAGGATCGCGCAAGCGCACTGCCCATCAAGCCAACTAATGTATCATATCAAGAAGCGGATAGGTTACAGCATCATTACTAAAATTTCGGAATGATGCTGTAATCTATGTAAAATAAGTTTTTAGAAATGATGCTAAGGTGGGCTTGGTATCTACAAGTGGAACAATGTTCGGCGTGTTGCATTCAAAATGAAGGCGAAAATTTATTTCATGTTTAATAGGTTTCCTTTTTATCTTCATCTATCTTTTTCATAGAGTAGTGCCGCCAGATTTGTGGCCCATAACCCCTCAGTGGTTAGTGCCCTTTGCTGAATAACATCAGCATCATCATTATTACCATAATCATCATCATAATCGTCGTCGCCGTCGTCATCACAAACCGGCACCCTGCCGTCCGACGTGTGGCCAATCCCCCTCGTGGGTACGAGCCTTGTTTGGAGGCAACGACAACAACGACGCTTAACAACGACGCAAGGCCTACTAGGTCCCATCATTAGCCGACGTTCTTGCTCCATTGCTGTCACAGGGCTTGATCTCATCGGCCTGTTCAAGGCGGAATTCATCGACCAAGCGGTGAGACGCTGCCTTTCTTTCTCTCACTCCGACTTTTTCCTCATCTGTTTGACGTCACTGAGTTAAGCGTTTCCTTAAGCCTTGAGCCTCCGATAGTGATTGATAAAATAATTTTCCAGAAACCATCGACGATAACTGTCAATGTAATAGAATAGGCGAGCGCTTCTAAAATCTGCTTGATTTATGAAAGCAATGTGGTTGAAGGCATATTTGTTGCAGTGATTGTAAGTAGCTTTTGGGACTATAATATTGACTATGCCTTTTGTAACTATAACTATAGGTAACTATAACGTACAGGCCAATTCGTCTGACGTGCGTTGTCTCCAGCGGCGCTCGCGCCGACATGCAAGGTGACTGCCATGCCGCTCTCTCACCGCCAGAGCCCTGAGGACTATATGGCAGGCTGCTCCCAGTACAGCCGGCGAATCCCACACCACCGCACGGAAGGGACGCGAAAAAAAATTAATTATGGGGTTTTACGTGTCAAAACTACTTTCTAATTATGAGGCACGCCATAGTGGGGGACTCCGGGAATTGGATCACCTAGAGTTCTTTAAAGTGCACCCAAATCTAAGTGCACGGGTGTTTTCGCATTTCGCCCCCATCGAAATGTGGCCGCCGTGGCCGGGATTAGAGTCCGCTACCTTGTGCTTAGCAGCCCAACACCGTAGCAGCTAAGCAACCACGGTGGGTGAGAAGGAACGCGAAGCACACCACAGGAGCGTATCAGCGTCTTGGGGATTAGGCGTCCGTGCATATAGTCGTAGGACCTGCACCTACAACGCGAATAGAATGATAGCTCCTTCACAATACTTTCTTGAAAGCGCGTAGCATGCGAAAATAAAAATAAAAAGCGTCGAAGAAGAGCCAAGAAAAACTTCGCTTTAATATGCGGATCCCACGCACTGTAGGAATCGATGTAAGCGAAGTTTTCTGTGCTAATAATAATTGTGATTTCTGTTACTGACAATAATGGTGATGATGCTTAGGGGGAATGTTAAGTTCATCAACGTTTAGTGCAATACGCGAGTGGTGAGCTGATGTTAAACGTTACTTACGTGTCTCGCTTGTGTTTGTCGGCGCGTAGTACACAGAATACATAGCGAGACGTGTTTGCTTGAGGCGTTGTTGTGCGCCATTGTTCATAGTCTGTGAGAAGGTTAGCACAGTCATTGCCACACACTGCACAGCACACGTTGGTAGCATTGTTAAACTACATATATTACGGGGCATTACGTGCGAAGCCCATTATGTGATTATGAGGAACGTGGCAGTAGGGGATTCCGTTTTATTTCGATAACCTGGGATTCTGTAAGGTAGACCGAAGTCTGAGTACACGAGCGTACACGAGCAAGCTCCACCGCCAGCGCTGGACAGCCGATTTCCGGCAATGACTTTGTATATGGGCTAACACGACATGCAGCAACAAGACAGCGTTACGGCCACCGCTGGCACAAATTATCACGGAATGTTGGACTTGGATAAAAGTCAACGTTATGTCCTACGTACGCAGGCGTCACTAACACACAAGATGCTGTGCGAAAAAAATCAACGGAAGGACCAGACTGGAGCAAGCACACGAACACAGGACGCCTAGCGCAGGTGTATGTGTATTTGCTCCAGTCTTGTCCTTTCGTTAATTTTTTCGCACATGCGGTATGTTTAACCAACCGGCCCACTGCCAAATTTTACTTAATTATGCGACTGGTATACTTCAACTTCACTTTCCATAGACGCCAAGTGTAGAATAATAGCGGGCACCGCAAGATTTCTTTCTACCCAGGGAACCAAACAGCAGGGGAGCTAGCGCTTGGCCACTTTTGACATTTGTGTCGACGCGTACGCGATAAATTTTAACCTGCGTTGTAACTAATCGGAAAGCCATTCTCAAGTAATCTGATCAGCGCTGGTGACAAGAATTACGGGGTTAGAACAGGTCACAAAGAGGAATTTTTTGCGTGCGCACACATGCCTATCCCGGACGAATGTGTTGCACATACAGTTAACGACGACAACAGACGCATGTACGGCCTTACAAATCTGCAGCTGTATAGATTAGAATATACAGGATAAAAGCAAACATCAGGATATGCTTTCGTGGCCTTCACCCGGTTAGCTTGCACACGATAAGGTTGCAGTGCAGACAACGTATAAATGAAAGGTATGCCTACACACCTTCGGCGCCTTTGGCCAAAGTCTTCTGTCGTCTACTCACCCACTGCCCACCGTGTTGGCAGAAAGTTTTGCTCTGAGACATGTCTGCAGCCGCCGTGACCATTGTAAATAACCGAGCAAGCGACGATCAGAAGGTGCTCAATGGCGGGCACTGTCACGTGGCCAGATATGGGGGACGCCATAAGTACGCTTTTGTTTATACAAGCAGCACATATGCAGAACAAACCGAGGTGAACGACACGGACATCGTATTGACAAGTTGGCACGAGTTTTGGGTCACATCGGCGCCTGCGCCGTTTACGCTTTATTCTGTTTTCTATGGGCTGTTTGTATGAAGGCTTTTTCAGCTAATCTGGGCCAAGCGTTTGCGCCTTGTAGATCATTTCGCTTGTCTTTTACCTCTACCGATATAGACGCCCAGCAGCTGTATTGTCTATATCGTCCTGTACTATTTTCTGCGCCGCCTGCATAACGCTGAATACGATCACGTCACGCGCACGCGCGCACACACGCACACACACACACACACACGCACGCACACACACACACACACACACACACACGCACGTACGCGCACCATGAAAAGAACAGCGAGTCGGGTCTTCGTTCTCTACAGTGGGTGCAACCCGCCGTGGTTGCTCAGTGGCTATGGTGTTGGGCTGCTGAGCACGAGGTCGCGGGATCGAATCCCGGCCACGGCGGCCGCATTTCGATGGGGGCGAAATGCGAAAACACCCGTGTGCTTAGATTTAGGTGCACGTTAAAGAACCCCAGGTGGTCAAAGTTTCCGGAGTCCTCCACTACGGCGTGCCTCATAATCAGAAAGTGGTTTTGGCACGTAAAACCCCAAATATTATTATTACAGTGGGTGCATGCACAGAGTGCCATCGATATGATGCTTCTGAATTTTTCATTGTCTTTAGATTTAATCACCTTACCGATAGAGGTCATCTCTGCGGTAAGCACACGTGACAAGTCATGCCCAGCCCTGAAGGTGAGTCGAATTTATCCTAAAGGCAGGAGCCGAGTTCTCCGCTGCGAATTTATAGGTACATTAGGCGCAGCCGTGCTTTTCGCAACCACGTCCTCTCCGTTTTTTTCTTTTTCGTCTTTGCTTGTATTGCCGCTAGCTTCCGTGTTATCTCGGCTTTTCGTGGGATAACCATATATAGCTCGCCCTGTTGTGTCTTTTCGATGTTGGAGTGCGGTATAATTCCGCCATTTTTGCGTTTTGAGCCAATGAAAGAGGCCGTAGAAGTCAGTCAGAGCTGACAAGGTGGCGGAACTTTACAGTGTGCAGTATAACTCCCATTCACTCAAATATTCGTAAATAACTGAGGCAATTTGGCCTCAACTGAGGCGACTGTGCCCAAGTCAATACGTATGTAGCGGTACAAGCCAGATTGCATACGTCTGACTAGTGAATAAAGGAGTACAAACGCGACATATTTTAGTTATCTTTATGTTTTCTTTTGTGGTAATGAAGGTCCGAACTCTAAACATTAGAAAAAGATAGGTAGCGCACTGATCCTACGGGGATGGTTGGCGGCGGTGGTGTGAAGAGCCTTCTTTCCTGTGACAGGTGTGTAACTAGCGATCATACGGGATCGATTCTCGTGGCGGTAGAATTAACCAGACAGAGATAGGGTTGTATGATATATTCGATTACAGAGTGTTTATTTATTTTTATGTGATTTAGTTGCTTTGTATGTGCATTTATAGATACAATGTTGTACATTTGAATATACGTAGACGATATGTATACTCTACACACAGGGTGTTCCAGCTATCATGCATATCGTTTAAAAAAAACATTCTACGCGAAGATAACCAAGTGTATATTGTTTACACTCGAGTAGAGAAGCCACCAGTAATCCTTTTGTTCTCGTTCAATTTATTATATGCAATTAGGTAATATTTAGTTACTACTCTGAATACCGTGCTCTCAATGAAGAATTTGTAGGAAATTGAAAGAAACTTAACGCCGGAATGTTTTCAGCCGGGCACTTCCTGCCCGTTTAATTTTTCCGGCTGATAAAGGAGGCCCACAGGAATGAAACATATCACGTGACTAACCGCCCACCCACATCAAAAAGCTGCGCCCTCAAACAGGCTACACAGGGTTTACTAGCGCTCTATCACGGCCGGACTCGACTCACTCGCTCCTCCGCGCTCCCAAGAGAGCGCAGAGGAGAGAGTCGAGTCCGGCCGTGGCTTTATCTGGCGCGTTCCGCCCCACTATGCCCCGCCCGCGACAGCGCGGCACCTTGGTGTGGATAAGGAAAGTGTGTCGATAACTGGTGGCTGATACGTCGTCGAAAGAGTGCGCTCACTCACTCTTGTGGCGGATGGACGGACGGACAGTTAGCCTCTGTAAAGCCCGTGAAGTATGTCAAATCAAATGCCAATCGCGTTTAAAAAATGCTAGGCTGCTTCAGGACGCAGTAAATATTTTACTAAAGTGCTTGTTTCACAAAAAAACTCGCACACTAGAACTGTTGCTAGAGCGAATTCCAGCCAATCTTGAAGGCGGGCATATTATTAGTGAATGCGGTCGGCCAATGGAATGACGAATTTACGAACGAAGATGTTCGTGAATGAGGCACGGCGGTTTTGGTACACAGCAGGCGAACGCGTCGTGACGTCCTGATACACCGGCTCCTGCGATCCCTGCAGCTGCCGCACACGAACGCCGCGAGAACAAACATTCGCGGGGCATCTTGCTGACGTATGATCAATGTCTTGATACCTTGCCTTATTGCTTGCTACACGATGTCGGCAAATTTTGCTCGGTGTCATGACGTCACGATAATATTGATCTCGCCACGCCTTGAGTTTCGCAACCAATGTAAGGTCAAATCAAAATAACGTGTTATCGAAATTCACGTGTGCAGAAAATATGCTCAAGGAAAAAAAAAAGTAAGGCGAGTTAGATCGATAGAGTATTCGTCTAGAAGTATATCACCGCTTTCTGTCTATATCTCTTCATTGCGTATAAAATTACTGCCAAAGACACCGTTCACGACAGCGCTCACGACACAACAGATATGCCATAGTGCGCAACAGGCGGCGCCGCTCCCATTTTCCATTTTCGTCATTTTCTCGCATACGGAAGCCCTGTTCTAGCTACGAATGACGAATCAGTCATTAGCGAAGCCTAATGTTGCAGTCTAGCTCTACTTAATACCTTCCTTTAGTGTCCATTTAAGGGTTATCCTTTTGCATGCGAGAGGCGTGTGGTGGAGCTTCCACACCTTTTTTTGAATAGGCGTCAGCACTGCTTTAACACCTACGGCAAGGTGAAACTGCGAGTGTGACGGGAAGCAGCCTGTAAAACGTATTAATGCAGATGTAATTGACGCATCTGCGTCCGTCGCCATCACTGCTATGTGGATTGCCACGGGGTTACGATATTTTGCAATCGCCAAGAAAGGCTTATTTACAAAACGCCCACATTAGCATGCTGAAGTGAACAGCTGACTTTTCGATTCACTACTTCGGTTGCTCTTCAGCCACGGCACGTTGGGATCCCGGCGCTCGTGTCCGCATCATGTGAGAAGGTGCATTCTCGGAGTAGAATTTTTACATCGGACGGAATACGAATATTCGAAAAGTACAGGCTTCTGAAAATAAAATGAATACTGAATGTTTTCGCACTTTTGAAAGTAAAATAAAAAATGCCTGCAAGTGACGTGGTACGAAATAATTTACTATTACTTTCAATACATGTCATAAGATGCCAACACAGACACCAAGGACAACATAGGGGAAATTACTTGTGCTTAATAAACGAAATAATAAAAACGATAAATTAATGGAAATGAAAGTGGATGAAAAAAACAACTTGCCGCAGGTGGGGAACGATCCCACAACCTTCGCATTTCGCGTGCGATGCTCTACCAATTGAGCTACCACGGCGCCATTTCCCCGTCCATTTTCTTGGTTATTTCAGGTAGCATTCAGGTAGCAAGTGTGGGTTGATTGACCAGTTGCCTTCACCCAAAAAGATCACGTTCTCGTGACGCCTGCGGCAGTAAAGATGTTCCACGTCCGCCGCCAAAGTCTGTGAGTGGTGGCGCTAGCTAATTAACACTCCTAGGCTTCTACAAGGAAACATAAATACCCACGAAAGTGGATAGGGAAACGGCGCAGCGGTAGCTCAATTGGTAGAGCATCGGACGCGAAATGCGAAGGTTGTGAGATTGTTCCCCACCTGCGGCAAGTTGTTTTTTCGTCCACTTTCATTTCCATTAGTTTATCGTTTCTTTATTTCATTTATTAAGCGCAAGTAATTCCCCCTATGTTGCCCTTGGATGTCAGTGTTTGTTGGCTTCTTATGACAGGAAGATTAAAGTCACCTAAAAGGAGTAGCTGCGCATGACTGAATGACGTCGTAACGGATTGCAGTGCCTCGTGTAAGTGAATAGTTAAGGAAGCATCCGCGTCGGGGGGTCGATAGCATCCACCGATAAGAATTTGTAGGTACAGCAGCTGTTTGGCGTAAGGGGTTCTTTGCAAATGCAGTACGCGGGCTATCGTTATGCCACTGAAGCTTAGCGAAAGTGTAAACATTTTGTTCGACATTTACGTCGCCAGCGAATCTGCAGAATTCTAGCCAATCGAAGCATAACACACGTGTCAGATATTGCAGAAACAAATACCCCCAAGAAGTCCAGGGAAGGTGCCGGTAAGTTTCCTGGACTCGGCAGAGTAATATCGGTTTTCCTATTACTCTAAATGAGGAAAATTTGTCAGTTTTAAAAGAACGTCAGCTGACTGATCCGAGCGAGCGGCTGGGAACGTCGACGGCAACTGAATGCCCTCGTTTTAACCAGAAAAGAGGAACGCTTTCTTACTCAAAACCAGCTGGACGATACAGTGACGTGATACAAAATAATTTACTATTACCTTCAATACATGTCATAAGAAGCCAACACTGACACCAAGGACAGCATTGGGGAAATTGTGGTTAATAAACGAAATAATAAAAACGATAAATTAATGGAAATGAAAGTGGATGAAAAATACAACTTGCCGCAGGTGTGCGAACGGTCCCACAACCTTCGTATTTCGCTTGCGATGCTCTACCAATTGAGCTACCGCGGCGCCGTTTCCCCATCCACTTTCTTGGGTATTTATGTTTCCTAGTAGAACCCTGGGATTGTTAGCCACCGTCACCACTCACAAACCTTGGCGGCGGACGGGCAACGTCATTTCTGCCGCAGGCGTCACGAAAACGTGATCTTTTCGGGTGAACGCAATCGGTCAATAAACCCACACATGCTATGTGAAGGCATCAATGTTGCCGGATTCGGGAGCCTCGTTATGTAATAAACGAGAAGAAGGGTTCTGGTTCGAGAATTGGGCCCCTCAGTTAACCCCCTTTCTTCCTCTTCAATACATGTGGAACACTATTTCAAAATCGATTAAACTCGGCGTCTTAAGATGGCTGACTAGCTCCCGGTTCTATTAATATGGGCAGTTGAAGAGCCCGAAGACCACATGCACAGACAACCTTCAATCGCGGGCAAACCTCCAGCATCTGCAGCGAACTCCTGCAATCAGGTGTCAGTAAATAATTATATGAGACCAAATATTAGAGTATCGAATTCAGTGCTTCGATTAAAAACAAAAGTTTTTTTTATTCGTACTCAAAATTCCATATATTCCATATATTCGCGCGTCCTTTGGCGTAAAAGACCGGTCACTTCGCTGTGGAACTTCGTGTACAACGCAATGAGAAAACATGTCACCGACGACGTGTCACTGGCGCTTGACACGTACCACGCACCTGGCTTTTGAATGCAAATTTCCATTTCTTTATTTGCATTCAGAGACGAAAGAGTCACCTACCCTACAGCCATCATCAGAATTTCAGGGTAAGCAAACTTCAACAACAACAAAAAAAAAAAACGTTCGCAGATGTATGCTAATACGAGCAGCTCATACATCGTAGATAGCGAAGCTGTAAAGCGAGCTCTGACACCTTTCGGAAGTACGAGGGGTCTGTTTTGCCACTGCAGAAAATTTGTACAAGACTTTGCCACTTATTTAATACATATGCAGTGCAGTGCGTTCGCTGTACACGAGCATCTTCGTGTGCTTCAGTGTTTTATGCAACATGTTACATCCGGAGCATGTTTCTCCTCTGTGCTGCGAACG
Organism: Dermacentor variabilis; assembly: GCF_050947875.1. Lineage (NCBI taxonomy): Eukaryota > Metazoa > Arthropoda > Arachnida > Ixodida > Ixodidae > Dermacentor > Dermacentor variabilis. The sequence goes on along the minus strand of NC_134578.1, from coordinate 6,264,163 downwards.
GCGACGTCTGGCCGAGCATTCCGACGGCCAGGGCTGCCTTGCCGGTGGCTCGTCGCCAAGGCAGGCGTCCGGCTGCACAATCTCACCGACGACATAGTCACGTGGTCGCTTCGGGGCTCCCACGTGTAGGTTACGTTGCAGGATATTCTATGATTGAAATTTGACACCGAGCACGACGCCGCACGCCATCGCTGCGGAACGCCCCTGAAGAGCATTAGAGAGTTTTAGCAGAGCGTTTACGGTCCTCTCCGCTCAGACCGGCCTATCACAACAATTGGCACGCAGCTGCTCAGCAAAACGCTACCGGGAACTCTGACGCGCGTGCGCACAGCGCACATAGCGGCAGCGGAACGTGGGACGCTGACCACGTTCCGCTAGGAACCTGATTTAGCGGTGCGTCAGGGAGCGTGTAGTTGCTTTCGTAATCGTTTTACCGCCAAGCTTAGAGCACGTCAGTGACGCCTCTGGGAGACGCGCTTGTTAGATAAGCGAAATCCATGCATTCTATGCAGCCACCGGTGCGCGTGAAACGTGTGCGGAGAGGAGCGCAAGCAAACGCTCTGCTAAAACTGTCTATTGCTGTAAAATGTTTGTCACGGTAACAATATTGTACGAACGCGACATAAACATAATCTAAACATCATAACATCATAAACAGCAACATGTTACGCTTATCGCTGAAAACGTTTTCGCTACGCTGAAGAAGGCTGAAACGGAAACTCTTGACTGCTTGCGAAATAAACTATACCGCCTAACGCACACCATACTAGACGGTGCCGACAATTAATGCTGCGCAACGAGCGGCGAAAAATTTAGAACGTACGAAAAGTTGCTTCTATACTACGGCTTTCATACCGCATTTTTTTTTCTATTTGAAGTGATAGAAACATTATTGCGAAGCACGGAACACAATGCCAATATATTTAATGTCTCGTGGATATACTTTTATTTTCTAGCTTATTCTGCTGAATGGCTTTAGTTACGGTTACGAGGAAACTTTACCTGAAAAGTTCAATTCCTAAATACAACATAACGAATAAATCATTTTGCTCGACACACACTGCCCTAAATATCATGATAATTTTTGCATTTAAAGTAAATAATTCACTCGAATGCAGCAGTAGACCTGTTTATCTAGAATATCAATATTTTTCTTAAAATGTTGAATGTCGCAAAAGAAGAGGAACTTATCTAAGCTATACAACTCTAATTCAGCTCTAAAAAGAAATCTCACAATTCTGTATACTCCACCTATTGGGACATCCAAAGCGGAAAAAAACAAAGCCGGCAGATCCCACGCCCTGCAGTGTGGGAATCGATGTTATGCGAAGCAGTGCGCAGGAAGCCTACCAAGTTAACGAAACGACCATGAGAGCGCCAAGATGTAGGCGGCTGTTTCACGACCTACATGACATGCATGTCATTACATTAATGTCATGAACTATCCTTTATGTTCTTCATACACTCTTGTTTTGATACATACCAAGTTAACGAAACGAACATGAGAGCGCCAAGATGTAGACGACTGTTTCATGACCTACATGACATGCATGTCATGACATTCATGTCATAATCTATCTATGTTCGTCATACACTCTTGTCATATACTATGCCAATTTTGGTACATACCAAGTTATCGAAACGGCCATGAGAGCACCAAGACGTAGGCGGCTGTTCAATAACCTACATGACATGCATGTCATGACAGTCCTGTCATGACCTATCATTTATGTTCTTCATGCACTCTTGTCGTACTATGCCAATTTTGGTACATACCGAGTTAACGAAACGACCATGAGAGCACCAAGATGTAGGCGGCTGTTTAATGACCTACATAACATGCATGTCATGACATTCATGTCATAACCTATCATTGATGTTCTTCATGCACTCTAGTCATACTATGTCAATTTTGATACATACCAAGTTAACGAAACGACCATTAGAGCACCAAGACGTAGGCGGCTAGATAGCTAGCTAGATACTGTCAAAGAGGCAAATGTTCACCAAGAAATGCGTCACATTTAAGAACGAAGTGACGTAATAATTTAGAGCGCTCTTTAACATACCTCTAGTTTGTGATTAGGCTTTTGCAAAAACCCTCATAAATATTGTGACAACTGAACATAAGCTATAGACTCCTATATCAAGTTTGTTCGCCTCAAATGCTATCGTAATGCAGTTCACAGAACTGCGATAGCGGTTTTTCGGCGAAGACTCATTTGTTAACTTTAACTAATTCTTTGCGATTCTATAACAGCTGGCACACTAGATCAAAATTCTACTTTCTACGGTGCAGGTTTCTCTCTCAAATCTAACTAATTTCATTTTAGTCGATCCGACGATTGTTTAACGAGGGCATTTATGTGCTGTCAATTATTCGAATAAACAAATTGTGATTAGCTCCCAGATATAGCGTTCTCTTAACGTGGCAGCACAGCCAGCAAGAAAAAAGTGGTGTTAAACATTGTTTTATCTGGTCAGTTATCGGCTACGTAGCCTTCTAAAAATCCGTAATGTGAGTTCTCAGAGATGCATGGCACCTATGCTGAAATCCCTAGGAGCCGTGACTGCCATACGTGTTTTAAGATTGACTAGCTGCAATTTCTCTTTCTCACTCCCTCCTCCCTGAAAAAGAAGAAGAGAGAAGAGGGATGGGGCGTTCATCCCAAATGATACTGGAAGAAAGCGTCTAGATTCAAATCCCGTTTAATATCTGTAGGCGAACATTCACATCTTGGGATGCACAGAAAAAAGAAAGGTTTGTGAGCAGCATCGTTTATATCCTCCGTCGTCTAAGAAACAATTCATCTGCAAACGTTATAAAGAAACGCACGAATAGGCTGCTGTATTGGTGTGTTTGTTACTGTAGAAGTGTTACTGTGCAGCTTAATATAAAGAAGACATTAAGCAGGCAAAAAATTCTTTTCCAGTGTCGGAGAAGCCAGCAGTGTCTCAAAAGCAAGTGGAGCAAACTACATCAGGTGAGCATTCCTCTTCTACACTTATCAGCCCTCAGTTTACGCATCACCCGCCGTGGTTGCTCAGTGGCTATGGTGTTGGGCTGCTGAGCACGAGGTCGCGGGATCGAATCCCGGCCACGGCGGCCGCATTTCGATGGGGGCGAAATGCGAAAACACCCGTGTGCTTAGATTTAGGTGCACGTTAAAGAACCCCAGGTGGTCAAAATTTCCGGAGTCCTCCACTACGGCGTGCCTCATAATCAGAAAGTGGTTTTGGCACGTAAAACCCCAAATATTATTATTATTATTAGTTTACGCATCTTCGTATGAAACATGGAGAACAGTAAGCTGCGTACTAGCTGCGACGCAAAGTGCAATGCTAAGGGTATTGGCTGCATCACAGCAGCGAAACTGACTCCAATGTCTCTCTAGAATTCACCAGTAATCCTAAACAAGAGGAGGAGGTTAAGCGGGAAGTGTAGGTTTGCCGTGATTAAAACTGGTAGAATGAGAAGTGTGTGTCGCCGGAGCCATCGCTCCGAAACTGGTTTCTGCGTAACAAGTCCTGTTGTCGCAACGTTGGCTTCAGCGGGACTCATTGTTCTACTCTGTTGATCACTAGATTGTACCACTATTTTATATATTATATACAATGTGTATAACCAGTTGTGTAACCACTATTTTATATATTATATACAATTTAATATACAAAATATTCGGTTGGCAATTGCACCCATAATCGCTTTATCTTTTCTTCAGCACTCAAGCAGATCGGTCAATTTTTTTCTAGTATAGCAAAAGAAATCAAACTTTTTTTTTATTGACGAATAAAAACTAGCAAGGAGTCTGGAGAACCTGACGCCCTCTGCGCTATTGAAACGCGATGATCGACCCCCTGCATGGCAGGCGACGCGTTTTGCGCCACCGATAAGTCTGGGGACCAAATGCTGTTGGAATCCGTGAAAAAGGCCGTCGCTTTTGCCGTGTACCGCAATTAATCAGCTCGATGTCCCCGGCGCCCACCGGTGACGCATAAAAGCGCCGGCCGTCGTGCGGGCGAATTATCTCGTTTGGATCACTGGGCACCCAGTAATAACCCCCCCCCCCCCCCGGAAAATTCCTCTAATACTGTTCAGTCCTCTGAAAGCCGTGCACCATTTCAGAAGACAACGGGCCGAATTTACAAAGATAGTGGGACTCTATGTAAATCTAGGCAGAATGTAGACTGTATACGGTATCTAAACAAAAACAGAAGTCACAGGGCTATTACCACTTGACCATTAAATTACTAATTCCTTGTTACGATGTTACGTTGCCACAATGGGGCTGCCATAGTACACGGGCTACGAGGCACGCGAGGTTCTCGCGCACAGGACCCACGCATCAGAACTGCGGCTGGTGCTGCTGTAGGAAAGGAACTCGCGACCTTCCCGTCAGCAGGGCGTCACGCTAGCCTATTCACCAAAGCCACGCGTACCTCCGCCTATTTCTCGAGGCCATGCCGATTACTTCAGACGTGCCACCGCCATATATTTCAAAAAATATGCTGACCGCTTGTGTTTGGAAAACCATGAAACTAACAAAAACAACGAAAGCTTTCAAAGATAAGCATACCGGCGTGTACTGGAGTCCAAATTTCACTCTGACGTCAGTAAGAGGCACTTGTCGTTTCTGTCGTCATAGCTGAACGTGCCATTGCTTTCTGGTTTTTTTCAGAGTTGGAAAGGTCAGGGTCCCCGCAGGTCTTGAGAACTAGATCTGCCGGGTGAACGCTTCTCGAATTTCGGTTTTTGTAAATTTGGCGATTTTTTATCTCTTTTTATACTCTCAAACTGACAGTGCTTAGTCATCACGGTCGCGTCGACAGTGTCGACGGCACAAAAGAAGGCCTGCGCAACGATGATGATAATGAATTTCACGCGTTCCACATGCACAGGAGATGAGCCATTATAGTGTGAATCAAGGAAATAAAAAAAAACGCCTCTATAAAAACAAAAACATGAGGCTTTCGCCATACATCTGCGAGCATATGGTTCCATAAAGCTACAAATTCGAACAATAAAAACGAGTCTTTCTGAACCTGTGGAGTCTGACAGCACCGGCTGAAGTCACATCTTATCAAAGAGAAGCGAAGTTGTGCGTAATTGAATGCTATGGTTTTATGTGCCAAAACCAAGATTTGATTATGAGGCACGCCCTACTGGGGGTCACCTGATTAATTATGACTACCAACAAAGTTATACGTATTATAAAGAGCAAGTCACAGGTTCATTAATCTAAACTACACTTTTCTTTCTGTAATACGACAAAATTTGTAAGCTGTATAAATAATAATTAAAAATATTTGCTTCAAATTAATGCTGGGTGCTTGGTCGCTTTTCCGTATGCTGGAGGAGGGTACATTTTAGGGTTAATCAAGCATGCAAACGAGATGGTGGCGTCCACTGGGAAAGTGTATTTCTGTGGCAGTAATTGAGTTCAGAGCTGAGGGCTGCTGTGCAGTTCTTTTGGAATTCCTTTTTAATTTTCCCCCGTCATTGCTTGTAGAGAATATTAGTAAAAAGAAAAAGTTCTGCATGTGTTTCTTCAAAAGGATGGATAAACTGGCGTTCAAATATAAAAAAAAATTACGAAGTGTTTCAAACTAGTTTGGCCATTTCAAGCGTCAATAGAACAACAGAGAGCTCAGATATTCATGATCACTAACCATTCGACGCCTGATCGCATTTCATTTTGTAGAAACCAAGCGCTCGAAAAAGAAAAGGCACAGTTTTGGTAAGTTCGATGGTGCCTCCATCGTTGCTCTTCGACGAACTTATTTTACAACTTTCAGTGTTTGAGCTCTGTCAAGAGCGCTAGTACTTTCATTCCAGCTACCGGGCAATCTGACAACTCGGTAAACCACAAAAATTGCTTACAGGTTTAAGGCATCTAAGATATAGCTAGCTTTAATTACTTCATATATAAGCACCTTCTCTTTTTGGGAAGATAAGGCATAGTGTGCGAATATTCTTATTTCATTGTGTTTTATTTAGTTGTTTCAAGTTATCATATAAACAAATGCTAAATAAGGAAAATGTAGAATGTCAATATCTTTACTGATCTAGTAGTTTAAGAAGAAGCAAGTTCGCAATATATTCATGTAAGGGGCGCGTTCAATAACTGACAGAGATTAAATAACGCAAGAATAAAAAAAATTCCAAGTGTGTTCCGTCATGCCGTAAGTTCGTACTACTTGAAAGTAAGTCGACTTTATATGAGAAACTCAAGATGGCAGGTGCAACTCTTGATGTTGACATTCTTGTTTGGAGGTCATATTTACAAGGCATGCAATAGTGTGCAGGAGTCACTCGAAGGGTTCATGACAAAGGCAGTCTTACGCAGCAGCGGCGTAGCCAGGAATTTTTTTCCAGCGGGGAGCAGGGCCCACTGTACTCTGTTCCATAATACATCAGCTGCAGCGCTGTGGAGGCTAGAGATACTTTTTGCGGAGGCTGCCTTGGCGCCTACAAATAGTTCGGAATTTCTTGACCAATTTTTGTGAAAATGTTGCTTATATAGACTCAGCTTTGAACGAAAAAAGAATTAATTCTGAGAGACAAACAAACCATGTACCTATAGGGCTGCTAACACGTTGTTTTGGATCAATTTGATTTCCGTTGTTTTTCTTCTAGTGTTATTTCCCGCCCATCGCGGCAGCCTCACGTCGTGCAGCGAAGCACAGAACGAACGCGCGGAGGGATAAACTTTAGTGAACGGTTGCCTCGCGTAGCTTCACAGCGTTGCAGCTGATGCACGAGAAGGAGCATAGGTTCCCTCCTTGGATGTGTGGACTGAGGCAACCTAATGGGAAACTGCTCGGTGTGCTCTCCAACTGTGTGTCCCCTACCTCCAACCCTGGGTATACGCAGAACCACTGGAAAGCCGCTCTTTTGGCCGCCACACCACACGAGAATGGCGAAGGCCGTTATGAAATAGTTTTACAGTGCTAAGAAATACGAATATACGTAAACACTAGCTGCACAGGACATCCTCGACTGGCATTACTGCGCTAAAATGGCTACATGCAAAGTGCTTCGTCATGGGAAGCTCACATTGCTCTCTCTCTCTCTCTCTCTCTCTCTCTCTCTCCTTTATATCTGTGAAAATAATTTCTAACTATATCACCGCCGCTGTGACAGAAGAATTCATGTTTTTCCGCGCCATCAAGCAATAAATGGCTGGTGAGAAAACCATCACCAGAACCTGACCATCTCGAAAGTGCAGTATGCTCTGGTGCTGCAATAGTGGTCAGTAAAGGAGATTGTATTTTGACCCGTCGTAAGCTCTCGACTTCCGGTATTAGTTCCGGCCTGTAAGCGGTTATTCGTGACTGCCTGTCCTCGCGGTTAAGTTACGTTCGCCTTGGAAGTGCTATTTTCCTTATCAATTAATTTCTGATGTTCTGTTGCTGAATGGTAGGCTTCAAACTTTTTGTAAAATAATTCAACTAAGGCACCCGTTGTATTCTTTAGCAGAAAAATCACCATTATACGGTATACTCACAAATTTGAAAATTTGGAATTAGAAAAATCATGCTACATGCTTGATTTTGAAGTGCTGATTGGCTCTAGTTGAACATTCGGGGAACATGTTGCAACATTGTTAATACAGGTATACGTCCTACAGAACGGTAGGCTTTACATCAAGAATGAAAAAAAAGTATCCAATACGAACTGTGTTTTTCTTTTATATTTTTATTTTGTCTGCTCAAAGATGGAATTCTGTTCTTGTGTTTAGAACTTCTTTTAAACGCTATTAAGGAGTCTTGCTGGTACATTCAACCATCGAGGGAATTCAGAAAGCCATATTCGCTTACTTTGGCAATAATCTTCAACGATTCCTGCCAACTACGGCTTTAGCTGTTCATCTGCACTTTCAGCAACGAACGAACTAATATGAATGAATGAATGAATGGATGAATGAATGAATGAACTTACGAACGAATCAATGGCCTGGCATACAGCTCGTGAATCGTGACGAAGATTAAGCTCCCACATTTGGAACACAGGTGTCGCGAAAATTCAGCCTGCCTTTTCTTTCCAGACACGAGAACGTCAAGAAAGAGTGCTCGCAGCTCAAGTGAGTGTGCTTGTGGTAGCGAAGAAGATTTCGCAAATGTGTTTCTGTTTGTGCTGTTGTACAGAACTGTTTACTCTGAGAGCCTAGAACATTTAAAAGGTGTTCAAGTGGATCATTCCGAGCTACATTAGCAGTCCAAGATTTCAAGCATGTCGCAGTTTGCTACGTCTAAAACAAGCGATGTATAGGTATTTTTTTGTCTTTAACTAATGACCAACAAAACCTGATCCCATTTGGCTAGGCTGACACAGTATGATGTCATAGATGGGTTGGTGCCCCATGTGCGCTTGCAGATTTCCCACAGGGAAACAAAATGCCGCACAACGACTAAGAGGACTACTGTTCCAAAAGAATATAAAAATACAAGAGAAAATCCACGCGACGAGCGATACATGGAGTTACTTCGATTAATGTAAATAAATAAATAAATAAATAAATAAATAAATAAATAAATAAATAAATAAATAAATAAATACTGGTTTTTATCAGAGATAGCATACTGCCTTTGGAGGGCAAAAAAAAATCGATTAATAAATACGCCTTAATAAAATGTCCGGATCTATCGAATGTGTACATTTGTTACTACAGTTAACGTTTTCCTAACTCCCAATGCTTGTGGTCACGTATTTAAGTACGCATATTAAGCTTCATTGCTCCTACATAACTTTATTTTATATGAGTGATGACGGCCCGATCTTAAATACACTATATGCGCATCGCTTATAAGTCCAGTATTTATAAACTAATAAACCCAAGAAACGAGTGGTCGTCAAACCTTCCACCGCCTGGATATCGAAGAAGAAAAAAATGGAACAGCCCAAAAGAGATGATGACGAGAAGAAGACGGGTACAACGGACGGGCACTATCTCGTTTTCTCTTTCTCTAACGAAAGTGAAAGACGGAAAGAAGATAGAAAGCGGACCTTTCATTGGGCGAACTTGTGCCCAGAAAGAAAAAAGAAAACATAAGAAGCTTTATTTGAGGAGCCCCTATCAAGGCACATGCAAACGAAGATTCGTTTCCGCGATGCCCTTCCGAGCCGAAGTTTGGAAACACTGCTGTAACAGGTACAGTTTAAAAAAGTGTGAAAACTGTTTATGGCGCGTGTGACGAAATTGTAAACTTCGGGCTTCTTTCTTTTTGATATTTACTGATTTTCGGCAATTTTTGGAAAAAAATCATGCCCTGAGCTAGTATTCTGCTTCTACAGTTGATAGAATTCAGCTTTCTCTCTGAAATGCAATGTCATTCCAGCCGGTTCCGCGCTCTTCTAATGTCTGCATTCTTGCGTGCCCGTGGCAAATTCCATTAAAAGACACTTGTCATTTTAAGTGACGACAATAGCGCCTAGCAGAGACGGTGATCGTTGAATCAGAGCTGAAGCCACTTTCGGCCGGCCGCTATTTATGCATCGCGAAGGAAGTTCCGATATCGCGCTTATCGCAGGGCGAATGTTCGCGAACGAGCTGGAAGCAGTAACACTGAAGATACTCGGATAACATAACAGGTCAGTTTTTGAAATGCGCATAAGCGTATCAACCTTGCGGGACCACTAATGCCACAACTCTTGCTTACAGAAACATTAATCAATGAGAACGTGCGTACGTCGGCGGCGAGAACATGGCAAAGAAAGCAGGTCATGCTGCAGTATGAATAAAATTTAGTCGCAAAAAAGCGCTTAGATATTGTGGATAAAAAAAAACGCGTAAAATCACACTGAAATTGAAGAAACAAAATCCAGAATACAATGAACTGCTGCCACTCTAAACGAATGCTTCGTGCATTACAGCTACCATTCCGGATAAAAGTGAAACAGGTAAGGCTGCTTCTTCAGTTGTCATGGCGTCAAAAACTTGCTGTCAGTGTAGCTCGAATTTGCTGGATGTCTAACATTGTTTCAGCATTTTGGCTATGCACTCGGTCCGGGCGGCGGTGCCGCTGCCGGAATACGTTTGGTCACGGTTCGTAACGGTTCGACGTGGATGGATAAGGCGCTGAAGAGCGATAACGGCTTATAATCACCGGAACGTCGTCAGCCCAACTGTTCACGTACGACGATACAATCAAAAGGTGCTGTTCGGAAAAATTTAGGTCAAACAATGACAACGCCATGGAATGTATGACAGAGCCGAGAAAAAGCGAATATGCGGCGCTTAAGAGAGCGAAGAACTAACGAAGCCGCATACAACAAGTGGCAACATATGAGGTTAGTGATGAGAGAAGAACCGCTCGCTTACCTCACAGAGCCGGGACCATTGCGTTAGGTTGAAATCGGCCCGGCCGATTCTTTGAAGTCAGACCTTCCTCCGCGCCGCTTCTCGCTCGGTAGACGGAATAGTCGCTCGCCGTCCCTTTCACTTGTGCCGCACCCGAAGGCACAGCAACGCGGCATTGCGAACACGTAGCTACGCCAAGGTATATGTAAACTCATAGCGAAGCTTCCATAGAAGCCCACATGTCAAGAAAATGGGGCTCGTTGTAGTTCCGTCGCCATCTACGTATTGTGGGGACAACTAACAGGAACAAAAAATGAAAAAAAGAATTTACGTCAGAACCGGAAATGGCAGTGACGTCAAGATCTTACGCTGCTTGGCGCGAATGTTTGAATTTCTTTAGCGTCCGGCATTACGGCCGCTACGACAGCAGTTATTTTCCTTTTGAGGCTGAGGAGAGCTCGCCACTTGCCTCAGCTGAAACGCCAGGGTATCCTTTAACCATTAGGAGTGGTTAAAGGACTTAAAGTCTCAATGTCTTAGTGTGAACGTAATTAGGCTGTTATTGACGGCAATTGCTCCAGTAGCTTCCTTAGGAAGGTGAGCGAATAGGATGGAAATAAATGACTCTGCCAAAGAGCTATCAAAATCAACTTCACTTTTATTCGTCTTGAATAATGCAACCAATGTAACTGACCTAATAAAACATGTTTCAATGATGAAAAGTACTATGGCCAGCCCACAGGCGTAATGCATAGCAACCGATGTGAACCGTTTTCACAGAATCATTTGCAATTCCGTGCCACACCATGTATTAATATACAACAGTTATCAGACAAGAAAACATTGCCCCACATTATAATTTAGAAAACATTCCACTTACTAATTTTGCTGCCCGTCGGATGCTCAGAGCCTGTGTTACGGAGAGTAAACGAACATAGCGCGAACATACGAACGAACATACGAACGCGAAATCTTAGAAGCTTTTCACATTGGAAATGAGAAAGAAAATTGTGTCAGTGATACGTCTTTATGTTTAACAAACAAGGAACGTGCTTAACTATCGGGTAGGTAAACGATGATTAATAAAAAACTGACATTGATGCACGGGTCTTGGGAGGAGTAGAAGTTACGCATGCGTCGGCTGTTTTCGCGCGGCAATGTACTTTCGAGGTGTTTTCTATGCACATGTCTTGGGAGGAGTTAAAGATGCGCATCCGTCGGAGGTTATGTGCGGCAATGTGAATTCCGATACAGTACAGTTGAAAGTTCCGCGTCCGTCCGTGTCCAACGCCTTTTCCTTGTGTGCGCGTCCTTTTTCGTGTTTCGCTGGTACCCTCCTTTTCAAGTTCATCATGTACCAACTGGCCCAAGAGCTTGCGCTAATGTTGATTAAGATCGAAAAAGTTAGCGGATGTTAGATACCTTACAATATGACAATAGATTGTGCGTCTTTAGTTTGGAATAAACACTGATGAGGTAAATTGGATGGTAATTGTGGCACGGTAACGATGATCCTTTTTTGGCACCGGAATTACGTATTTTACAGTCTTGCGGTACCACTCCAAATGATAATGATGGCTAAAAGGTGTGACACAAAAATACACTAGAGATGTACGCAGTGTTTAAATTTTAAGCACCTTGGAATTGATTCCATCGATACAGGCCGAAGATATTATTTTGTGGAGTTTTATTAACTTGGTGATACTGTATGCCTGAAGTGTTACGTCTGGCATGGTTGGGTGGTTCAGGTAAGGACAGTCTGGGAGGTCAGTGTTAGGTTCAGAAGTGAACACGGAAGAGAAGACAGAGTTTAGTACTTCAGATGCGTTATGGCCAGGAACAGTTATTGTCATCATTATATAGTAATAACGATCTATAGTCATTTGGGTGAATGTATCTGCAAAATAGTTTGGGATTGTTTTGGAGCATGCTAGGCAGTGTTGTTAAGTAAAAGGTTAGCTTAGATGTTGCGGCCAAAGAATCAAATGCCTTTTCACTAACGTGATATTTTTCCCAGACAGGAGCGGTATCGGAATGTCTGGCTTTTCGAAATAATATTCTTTTTACTGTTGAGTCGTTTTAATGTCTTGTTGAACCATGGGGACGAATGTCGCTCGGTTACCGTGATAGTTTGTATGTAAGTTTCAGCGATTTTGATTATATTATTTTTAGAACGCGTCCAGTTGGTGTCTACTGTGCACTTCGGGAAATCTATAATATACCAGCTGTAAAACTCGGTTAGTGCATTGTTAATACTGATATAAGCACCTTTATTGTAAAGTGTTATTTTCGTTTTCTTTTTTTTATTTGAGGTGGTTGCCAGGAAAATTCTGCATGTAGTACTGAGTGATCACTTAGTTCCGGTAGATGTGTTACAGAAGAAACACTGTCGGGATGGGATGTTAAGATAAGGTCAAGTATGTTAGAGCAGTGTTCGTTTTTTTTTTTTTTTTGCCTTGGGGTAGATACCAGTTGCGTCAAACCAAAGGTGAAGCATGTGGTAGGAAAATTACTTTCGAGGTTATCCTTAGACAGCGTTCGGACCATGTTGTACCAGGAAGGTTAAAAACTAGAAGAAAGAGGGTTAACCGAGGGGCCCGATTTTACTAGTCATATCATAAGAAGCCAACAAACACTGACACCAAGGACAACATAGGGGAAATTACTTATGCTTAATAAATGAAATAAAGAAACGATAAATTAATGGAAATGAAAGTGAATGAAAAAAATAACTTGCCGCAGGTGGGGAACGATCCCACAACCTTCGCATTTCGCGTGCGATGCTCTACCAATTGAGCTACCACGGCGCCATTTCCCCGTCCACTTTCTTGGGTATTTCAGGTAGCATTCAGGTATCATGTGTGGGTTGATTGACCAGTTGCCTTCACCCAAAAAGATCACGTTCTCGTGACGCCTGCGGCAGAAAGGATGTTCCACGTCCGCCGCCAAAGTGTGTGAGTGGTGGCACTGACTAACACTCCTAGGCTTCTACAAGGAAACATAAATACCCAAGAAAGTGGACGGGGAAACGGCGCAGCGGTAGCTCAATTGGTAGAGCATTGCACGCGAAATGCGAAGGTTGTGAGATCGTTCCACACCTGCGGCAAGTTGATTTTTTCATCCACTTTCATTTCCATTAATTTATCGTTTCTTTATTTCATTTATTAAGCACAAGTAATTCCCCCTATGTTGTCCTTGGATGTCAGTGTTTGTTGGCATCTTATGACAGGAAGATTAAAGTCACCTAAAAGGAGTAGCTGCGCATGACTGAATGAAGTCGTAACGGATTGCAGTGCCTCGTATAAGTGAATAGTTAAGGAAGCATCCGCGTCGGGGAGTCGATAGCATCCACCGATAAGAATTTGTAGGTACAGCAGCTGTTTGGCGTACGGGTTTCTTTGCAAATGCAGTATGCGGGCTATCGTTATGCCAATGAAGCTTAGCGAAGGTGTAAACATTTTGTTCACACTTAATTAAGATTTACGTCGCCAGCGAATCTGCAGAATTCTAGCCAATCGAAGCATAACACACGTGTCTGATATAGCAGAAACAAAAACTTCCAAGAAGTCCAGGGAAGGTGCCGGTAAGTTTTCTAGACTCGGCAGAGTATTATCGGTTTTCCTATTACTCTAAACGAACAAAATTTGTCAGCTTTAAAAGAGCGTCAGCTGAGTGATCCGAGTGAGCGGCTGGGAACGTCGACGGCAACTGAATGCCCTCGTTTTAACCAGAAAAGAGGAACGCTTTCTTACTCCCTGAAAACCAGCTGGACGATCACCTAGTCACAGAAACCACAATTTTTGGGCACTTACCTACAGGGAAATCAGCGCGAGTACTCAAAAAGGCGCCGCAGCGTTACATAATTGATGCTGGGTTGTGCGACAAATTGTGGCTGGCTGACACAGCGCAGTGTGTGTCTGCGCACGTGGCCTTGACACTGCGTGTGACTATGTGCGACTCGACAGACTTTGTGACAGTATCCCCGCAGATAGCCTTCTATTGTTAAGTATTTCCTTTCTTCTCTCTCATTTTGTATATCTCCCTTTCCTAGTACGCCGTAACGAACCGGGTATATCCTCTGGTAAGCTTCCATGTCTTTACTTTTATCTCTCTATGCAAGTGGAGTCGGTCAAATTTCTGTAGGGGACTCGACTGCTTCGACTGGGTAATATATGCACCACTGATTCTTAGTTAAAATCTCGAGGAAGAAAGTGACTCGCCATCCAGGCCTTGCGAAAGTGGATCTCCAGCGAAGCTGTTGCAGAACCACTGCTACACCTGCTGAGCGGGGGTATGCAGTGCTTTATTAATGGCTCGGATGTTTGTTTTGAGCTAGTTAATTATTGAAACGTACGCTGTTCTTTGTGTCGTATTAGCGATTTTAATGAATCTATGCACTGTTCGCTTCACTTTGCGGAGCGCTTGTAGCATCTGCCTTACGGGGGTATGAGCCACCGCTGCTGATGATATGCCTGTTTTGAGCTGGTTTTTTATTGAAATGTACGCTGTTCTGTACGTTGTATGCGTGATTCCAATGAATGTATGCACTGTTCGCTTCACTTTGCGGCGCACTTGCAGCCTCTGCATTACGAGGGAGATAAGCCATTGCATTTTTTGCTTGCTTAGGGGGGTAGGAACCATTGCTGAAGATGATCGTTTTTGTTCACGGACGGACACGAGAAATGCCAACCACCGAGTGGCTAACAGATTCGCTGTAGAAAAATAAAAGAAAGCCTGCAGTCGTACGAGATACAATGAGCGTGAACTAAGCGCTAGGTTTATATTTCAGAGCACGAAGACAGGATCCTAGAGCGTAATGCATTAACAATACAGACAACTTTTATTATTTGTGAAGCGCGGCTGTAAGAAGACCAACCAAGCAGACAGGATGATAAAATTTATTTAATAATAATTCAAGGCGATATGCTGCTATAATCAGATTATATACTGCTATCGATGGCGTGTAGTGTTTATCGGTGGAAGGATATTCTGCTATCATGATGCCTTGTCCAGCTGTTATACAATTTCGACGATACCCAAGTCCTCAGTGTGGACGACGCTGCTCTGCGTGTATTTGGGCCTGTACATTTGTTCCATTGTCTTCGCGCGGTAGAAATAATCGAGACGTCATGCGCGCAAGAGGAGCTTTATTTTTCAGAGTGAGCCAAGTTCATCAGAAGTGAAATAGAGAAAAAAAATGAACAGTGAAGTCCTTAATTACCAATGGCAAACATGTTTCTATAGCACGTTTTCGCAGCCTAAATTGGCTCATTTTTATATGCCCGAATCTCCAAACGATACTTGTGAATGTGTAGTTTCGAATACGAGCAGCTTGCTTGGTTGCTTAGTTGAATTCAGTTTCGTGATTTGGCTCACTTTGCAAAAAAAAAAAAAAAAATGAATACGCCTTTGTTGCTTGAGCTCGATGGGGTGCACTGTTATGATTGTTTGTGCAGCTACTATATCATTAAGCTCTCTTTGACAACCACATTCCTCCCATAGAGTTTATAACAAAAATCATCAAAATAAAATCTGAATCTAGAGTTTGCAGGAGCTGAAATTACAGTGAGTTGTTCAGTCAGCACGGCAGTGATAGTTTACATGTGGATTTGCCAGCACTTCACTCTTCTGACTTTTGATGATGATGCGACTGTACAAATGGATCATATTCAACAAAATATAGGCTTACTAATGTAGCCATTCGCTATTATTATTCGTGCCCATAGAGACCTACGGTCTCTATACGCTTGAAGTAGGAATCATTGGAAATTTTAAAAGATAAGACGTAATAACACTACAATAATGAATGAAACCCTAAACGCGAAGATGACCCATGAAAATTGAAGTATCCCAGTGCAAAATTTATTCACTTTAGTGATTTTAATAAGAAGCTCTACGAGTCCGCCATCTGCGTTTGGAGGCTTTTCGGATGTAATAAATTACTTGATAGTCTCCTAACACCTCTACCCAAATAGGCTTCCTTTTTTGTCTTGCCATCACTACCACCCACCGCAGCGGCTGCGGTTTCGCGCTAAGCGTCAGGTTGCCGGATCGGATCCCGGCCGCAGCGGCCGCATTTCCATGGGAGCGAATTATGCAAAATTGAATGAATTGTGCAAACGTGCCCTCGGTGCATTGAGGGCACGTTAAAGATCCCCTGGTGTTGCAAATTATTCCAGAGTCCCCCACTACGGTATGCCGCATAATCAAATCGTGGTTCTGGCTCGTAAACTCCCAGAATTCAATTGCATTACTATCAGCCCGATTGGCCTTCGTGTAGTTTTACGCGTTATTGGTTATGTGCACGGCAACGTAGAAAACGTATCTTACTTCATCCGACGTTGGAGTAATTTTTCTACCAAATACTCGTGCCTAATTCGGCTGATGATTTTCGGTGTTCCAAGACGCCTAATAATGACTCGCTCGCGCGCAGCTTCTCGTGCCGTATACCCCAGGGCGGCGGCACGCCAACAATGCACAAACAAGCCTTTTTTTAATCTACTCAAAGCAGTAGCAACGCGGATGAATTCTGGGTCCGAATTCGCACAGCCTTTCGTCCGCAAGTGCTGTTTACCATCGGTCGGCCGCCTTCGCTAATATGCCCAGCACCAGGATTGGCTGAATTTTCTCTTACGAAGAACTGTGTCGTAAGAGCTTACGGGCCCTGTTTCGTCTAAACAATTGCGCGCAGCATACGTGGGTCTCACTCACGAGCGTGTTATAAACTACAGATGCCAAGGAAGGAGAACAAGCTGAAGCGTCGCCTCACGGTAAGCCCCGGCTTTAACCGGTGAACGATGTGAAACACTGGTGTGTATACCTCATGGGTGTTTCGTAAATTTATTTATGCAGTTTTTATAACTTAGTTAAAGGAGGAGTCGAGTTTATATCGTTATATCCACTACTTCGTTATATTGGCTGCATGGCTGCCCTCGCGGCCAACATTGCACGCGGGGCTCGGGTTAAGGGAAGCTGCCAAGCCGACGTTGACGGAACGCCGCCGGCGATGGACAGCCAGAGATGTCTGTAGCTGTCGAGTCTGCGTCAGTGCGCGGTTTTCTCTAGTGCAGCCGACGACACTACTCGCCGATGCCGCCTGCAGGCCTCGTTCGCCGAGCGTGCCCGCTGCGAGCACCTATAGACGACGTGTGTCGCTGTTAGCGCGAGCTTCGGAAGAGCCAAAACATTTCTTGGCGTCCAGAAAGGAGCATTGCGCACAACCAGCGGCTTGCGACTCTCCGAAACGCTGATGGTCCGAACGGCGTGCGAAAAAAAATGAGTGAAGCTCGTGTGTGTTGACGATGAACAATCCGACATATTTCTGTGGCACCTAAAAGAAAGTTACGGAGGCAAATCACGCACAAGTAAGAGTGCTTCTGAAGGAAGCCCCACCCGTTCTACTGCTTTACTTTGGGCTGGAGAAGAGAAAAACGCAAATACCTTAAGTATAACAGTACAATAAGGCGGAAACACAATCGCCATGTTACATTTGAATTGCGTTTCTGCTTTTCACTCCTTCGTCTGGGCACATGCGAAACTACGAGTATCACACGGTGGGTTGCTAACCATACTGAATTTTGCGGGACAGTCCCGATTTGACCCAGTCGGGACGGTTAAATGGCCTGACTCTTACTTTTTTTGTTACAAAATAACAATTATTAAACGAGATTTCATTTTCAGAATGCCCAGTTTTCAGGTTGGACATTTTTACTCTTTGTTGTATTGTCATAAACATCAAGATGGTTTCGTTTTTGTCGTGGTTCTACCTCCATTGTAGGTCCTACCTCTATATTGATTGGTGTCCATGTCAGCCAGGCAATCACTACACCTCCCTTGTTGCAAATCGGACGAAAAGAAAAACGTTTTTGTACGGACACGCTGGCCACTGCTGGCACTGACAATGACAACCGTCACCAGCCCGACTTGGTTCGCTCGAGAATTGTAAACCTATAGTAGCACGTGGAAGTCACACACGCCCATCCAGTATCCGTTCTGAGAAACCGAAAGCGCTCTGAAACGCTGCTGGACTGCTTAGCTCAGTAACACCTGTGCAGAATCACCAGCCCTTCCCCTTCAGTGCCGACGAGAATTGTCGTCAAGTGTACGTACTTCCCGGGCATGTCTAATGCCTGGTAACTGGCGACCCCTGTAAAACTCCCTACAAAAATTATTAGAGGCAACTGTGGTGCTGCGCTCATTCAGCGCCCACGGGTATGACAGCTAGTGCGTGGGTTTTTTTAATCGCAGGGATTGCGGCTTCAGATGTTCTTGCGGCTTTTTTATTACGCTTTCACCAAGCAATTATATATATTTTTTCTAAATGCATGAAAGCAATAAATTTCTGCGCGGATGCAAAATATCACCGCGAATTGTTGCATTTACAGCGCAATGTTCGGTTGAAAGCAAACTGGCCTGGTCACAAAGCCGTCTGAAGCGAAAACGACCAAGTTTAGGCCAAATCCGTGTGCTACCCATCATTCTCATGCGGGCTGAACCGCCACACTTGCAACCACTATAAACTCTAGCGTCGGGATCACAGCGATGACAACGCCAAAGCTTCCTCTAGTAATTTTTGTGGGAACCTGCATGGCTGACACTTGCCTGCGTCCCTCTTTCACTCTTCTTTAACAGATGCCAGGAAAGACCCACCGGTGGCTGAAATGTCGCCCCCTGGAGGCCACACGACTGGTAGTCGTGTGGCCAGTAAAACTGGTAAGTGCGAACGCTTCGACCGCTTCGAGAAGGAAGAGCGTCTAAGGGAGGTATATTAGGGCTACAGGGAAATAGAGGGAATAGAAAGGAACAGAGTTAGCGCCTGCTCTGTTCCTTTCTTCTTAGACTTCAACCAACTCGCCCAGCAACAAATATTTATTGAAGAGCGTGCAGGGAAGGTTGTTACGTTCTATAGAAATTTTTGTGAGGAGCTGTGATGCCACCTCTTGAAATCCGCCGCACAGCGATAAGAGGAGGATTGAGGATGAGAGGGGGTGGTGATGTAAACGTCACATGGGTCCTTGGCTCCGATAATGGGAGAAGGCAGAAATAGACTGTCGCTTGAGGACACTGGCAGGGGAAATTGCTTCAAGTTACTGTATATTGCTCCTTCAAAGGGAGTCGTAAACACAGTAACCTTGCAATACGAGAGAAGCTTGCAACGTTCCATAAGCTTCCATTTCTGCTAATATACTAAACCGCTTTATTGGAATTCTTGTGGTATAACAATCGCTGGACGGCGCCATCTGCTACATTAAAAATATTTCACGCCTTCTGGAATTGTCTTGTCCCCAACAATAATCGTCATCAATCTTAGATACAATCATTTGATTAGAGCGCGGCTCTTAGGCGCCACTTTCTGCTGCGAGTGTCAGCGTCGGCGTAACCGAGCGAACGAGCACAGCGAAAAACGAAAAGCGAACGCGGAGCACATCGGAGGATGAAAGACGCGAGGAGGAAAGTAGAGAGGAGGGTGCAGCGCAACCATGAGGCGCAAAGCAGACGAGGATATGGTGAAAGCGTGAGAAGAAAAGCTTAGCGCGGTGACGATGGCTACGAGATGGCGCCAGAGTAGCGCGCGTTGCCTGGAAGGTCTGTCGGCGGCGGCTGCTGTGAATCGCGCCCACGCGTCTCCCACGCGCCGTTTCTCGCGGTATCCCGATTAGCGGGGCAGTGGCGCCGCACTTCGCTGCATTTGCAACGTGCTGCACGAGACAGCTAGTCCGTGCAAGCGAATATGTCGCGAAATGAAAATATTTATAGAGCTCAGTTTATGTCGCGTTAGGGAGTATCGTAGTCGTAGGTGCATTTTTTAACACTAAGCTCTCGGTCAGGAACGACATGTTACGCTGATTCGGACTTGCCATCCATGACCTGAAAGTATCAGGAGCGCAGTGGGAAAAGGGGGGAGAGGAAGTTTTACCTCTCAAGCTGCTAGGTACATATATCAGAAGAAGTCAACAAACACTGACACCAAGAACAACATAGAGGAAATTACTTGTGCTTAATAAATGAAATAAAGAAACGATAAATTAATGGAAATTAAAGTGGATGAAAAAAATTTGCCGCAGGTGGGGAATGATCCCACAACCTTCGCATTTCGCGTGCGATGCTCTACCAATTGAGCCACCGCGGCGCCATATACCCATCCACTTTCTTGGGTATTCATGTTTCCTAGCAGAACCCTGGGAGTGTTAGCCAGCGCCACCACCCACAGACTTTGATGGCGGATGTAGAACATCCTTTCTGCCGCAGGCATCACGAGAACGTGATCTTTTTTGGGGTGAAGGCAACTGGTCAATAAACCCACACATGCTACCTGAAGGCATCAATGTTGCCGGATTCGAGACCCTCGTTATGTAATAAACGAGAAGAAAGGGGGTTAACCGAGGGGCCCGAGTTAATCATATCAGATTAGATATCGTATATATAATAAAAATCGGCCCCTCGGTTAGCTCCCTTTCTTCTCTTTAAGTACATATATAGAAAGGGAAAAATAATATTGCTCGGCATTTGCTGCACCAATTTGATCAGTCTTGGTGAATATAAAATAAAATGTTAAAATGTCATAACTATAGCAAGCACATTATTATTGCAGAGTTAGGGATCTCTAACGTAGGTCAAGTGGCTGAGAGTTCTATATAGACTTACACAGTACCAGTGCCACCCACGACGATAATGAAAGAGAGAATAGTCTAGAGGAATTCGAAATCCCACAGGTAACGCCGGAAGAAGTAAAGAAAGCCTTGGGAGCTATCCAAAGGGGGAAGGCAGCTGGGGAGGATCAGGTAACAGCAGATTTGTTGAAGGAAGGTGGGCAGATTGTTCTAGAGAAACTGGCCACCCTGTATACGCAAGGCCTAATGACTTCGAGCGTACCGGAATCTTGGAAAAACGCTAACATAATCCTAATCCATAAGAACGGGGACGCCAAATACTTGAAAAATTATAGAGCTATCAGCTTACTGTCCGTTGCCTACAAAGTATTTACTAAGGTAATTGCAAATAGAATCAGGAACACCTTAGACTTCCGTCAACCAAAGGACCATGCAGGATTCCGTAAAGGCTACTCAACAATAGACCATATCCACACTATAAATCAGGTGATAGAAAAATGTGCGAAGTATAACCAACCTTTATATATAGCTTTTATTGATTACGAGAAAGCGTTTGATTCAGTCGAAACCTCAGCAGTCATGGAGGCCTTGCGTAATCAAGGTGTGGACGAGCCGTATGTAAAAATACTGAAAGATATATATAGCGGCTCCACAGCCACCGTAGTCCTCCATAAAGAAAGCAACAAAATTTCAATAAAGAAAGGCGTCAGGCAGGGAGATATGATCTCTCCAATGCTATTCACAGCGTGTTTACAGGAGGTATTCAGAGACCTGGATTGGGAAGAATTGGGGATAAGAGTTAACGGAGAATACCTTAGTAACTTGCGATTCGCTGATGACATTGCCTTGCTTAGTAACTCGGGGGACCAACTGCAATGCATGCTCACTTACCTGGAGAGGCAAAGCAGAAGGGTGGGTCTAAAAGTTAATCTGCAGAAAACTAAAGTCGTGTTTAACAGTCTCGGAAGAGAACAGCAGTTTACGATAGGTAGCGAGGCACTGGAAGTGGTAAGGGAATACATCTACTTAGGGCAGGTAGTGACCACGGATCCGGAACATGAGACCGAAATAACCAGAAGAATAAAAATGGGCTGGGGAGGCCTTTGGCAGGCATTCTCAAATCATGAACAGCAGGTTGCCACTATCCCTCAAGAGAAAAGTGTATAAAGCTGTGTCTTACCAGTACTCACGTAGGGGCGGAAACTTGGCGGCTTACGAAAAGGGTTCTACTTAAATTGAGGACGACGCAACGGGCTATGGAAAGAAGAATTATGGGTGTAACGTTAAGGGATAAGAAAGGAGTAGATTGGGTGAGGGAACAAACGCGAGTTAATGACATCATAGTTGAAATCAAGAAAAAGAAATGGGGGGCATGGGCAGGACATGTAAAGAGGAGGGAAGATAACCGATGGTCATTAAGGGTTACGGACTGGATTCCAAGGGAAGGGAAGCGTAGCGGGGGGCGGCAGAAGGTTAGGTGGGCGGACGAGATTAAGATGTTTGCAGGGACAACATGGCCACAATTAGTACATGCCCGGGGTAGTTAGAGAAGTATGGGGGTGGCCTTTGCCCTGCAGTGGGCGTAACCAGGCTGATGATGATGATGGTGATGATGGTGATGATGGTGATGATGATGGTGAGCCTATATGTGCTTCAATTTTTTTAGACTGACCAATTTCTGTCAACTAAAAAAGAGAAGGTATCTTCGAACCCCACAGTTCCTAGAGTTTGCTTTCTTTTTCCTGTGTGACAGAAGTTCAATTGGGTCAAGCGGTTGTCTCATAAGAGCATTTATGGGTTTCACGCGTGTTTGGACAGGGAAGTCCGAGTTTACCCCGAGCTTCCTCTTTAAGAAGGGAAATGTATGCAAGCTAGATGACGGCTACTGTCGGGAGACAACGTATACCCGAAAGAGTACGTATCATTATTGCGACAGCGATTATACGGTCACACGAGGCGCGTCCATGTGGTCACCGCCGTCGCCGTGCTGTAGTCTTCACATGTAGTCGCCGTGCGCAGTCTCCACATGTAGACTGCGCATGCGCAGTCTACATGTGGAGAATGAGAATGCCTCCAGAGAGGCATCTAACAATTCGGTTGATCTCTATTTCACAGGAATCGGTCATAACACGAAAGTGAAACGTGTCTTCATAGAAGTAGCAACAGTTGCACAGTTTCTACTAGCATTGCGATTGGGCTGGCATGCCAGCCTTTGACGTGGATGCGCCGACGTTGACGCCTAGTGCCACATCTACCCCTTCCCGAAGACTAACGTTGACAACTATCAGCAACCCCTTGTGCTAGCTGAAGGAATTGATGTAGCACCTGGACACAAAGGATGGTAAATGCCATGCAAAGATGGCCGCAATACATGTTCCTTGAACGTGCCGGGTAGACCTTGGGGTTGGTCCGAGATGCAGGTTGAGTATATTGTCCATGTATTCGATGAGCCAACGGCCACTTGGCTTCGATATGTCAACATTAAAGTCACCTGCAACTATCATTGGAGCGACCAGGAAACATCCCCCAGAGCCATCGCATTACACGCACCGGAACACAGCGCAATTTCGCCAGTAACCACAGGCGTTCGCAAACTATACAGGCGAATCCGAAGGGGTTGTCCACAAATCACTTCGCGAACTCGCGGTCCGCTACCGCAGAAGGCACACTACATGCTTGTCGGCGGCTTTCTTGCAGCTTAGCTGAGCGCGTGGCGTGCTGTTGCCGAGCTATTTCGCCGAAGGTAGGAGCATTTTGGTTCGGCTAGGAACTGTCTTGGGCAGCCTGGTAACTGGCGACGCGCTTGCAATGTTGTCACTGGTGTTGCCGAAGTCGCGATGCCTTTTTTTTTTCGCGGGGTGCTTTCTTCGTCGCAATGATAGGTTGGATTTCCTTCAAGTACTGCTCAAGGAGGACACACGTAACCGGCAAACGGAGGCCTCGGGAGAGCAGCTGAGATAATAAAGCGGGCGGTGCAGAAACTCCAGTGCACCCAGGGGGCAAGGGGGGGGGGGGATGAAAGCTGGAAGCAGGGCGATCCGTGGGTTGGGGCC
Organism: Dermacentor variabilis; assembly: GCF_050947875.1. Taxonomy (NCBI): domain Eukaryota; kingdom Metazoa; phylum Arthropoda; class Arachnida; order Ixodida; family Ixodidae; genus Dermacentor; species Dermacentor variabilis. The sequence continues at coordinate 6,240,199 of NC_134578.1, read as the reverse complement.
TCGCCGAGTCTCAACCTATGAACCAGTCCACGGTTCTAGCTTTGGTGTCCTTGTTGACGCTTTGATGTCCTGAAGGCGCCGTCAATAATACGAAATAATGACGCGTTGTTACAAATGGTAAAATAAAAATTCACCGACCTCTACGATACTCGCTTATGCGAAATTTGACCGCAGCTCTATACATGTTTTCATTTCGCGATATATTAGCTGGCGCGGATAATTTGCCTAGTGCGGCACGGTGCAAACGAACAGAAGTGTCACGCGACTGCTTTGCTAATCGTGAGATGGCTAGAGGCAGCGCGTGGGTGACGCGCGGGCGCGATTTACAGCAGCCGCCGCAGAAAGACCTCCACTCATGCAGCGCTTTATTTCCATATACGGAGCCGCACGCTATCGGTAAACAGACGACGGCGCGCTACTCTGGTGCGATGTCGTAGTGGTCGTCACCGCAGAGCCTGTCTTGCGCGACGCTATAGGCTCTTCTTCCAACGCTTTCGCCACCCGCTCCTCTGTTGTACGCCTCAAGGTTCTGCTGCTCCTTCCTCCTTCACTTTCCTCCGTGAGCTATATCTTCGCTATCGCCATTTTTCATTCCACACTGCGCTCCGCATTCGCTCTTTCATCATTCGCTGGGCTCGTTCACTCGGTTATGCCGAGGGACGCCGACGCTAATCGAATGAACGGGCGCCTAGGAGCTGCGCTCTGAAAACTCTATAAAGAAATATAATCACGCCCAGCCATCAACTAGGGACGCTAAGCTCAGCGCTACGGCGCCCCGCGACTTCTGCATCAGCCTTAACCTTGCACACGCGCTCAGCTTCACGAATACGAGAGGCACAGTTAGTAGTGCGCGCCTGGTACGCCCGAATACTTTCGTGCTTCCCGCTAGCGTGTCTCTCGCTGGTACCCTGAGGTCCATTTTATGACATTCGCCCGTCGACGTCGCTGCCTTTCTGCTGCGCTTAGCGCCATTGTAAGCGAAGCAGTAGCCGCAAACTAGGCGTCTTAGGCTAATTCGAAGTGGAGAAGAATCCATGTGGCGAAACTGCGTCATTACCGTAGATGGATAGAGCACAAAGCTAAAATAATTACAGATAATTGCAAAGTGGCGCCATCTCGCAGTGCGCTAAATAACTAGCCTGCTCTTTTCGTGATGTCCTGCCCGTGATGTTCGTACGCACCATGGTACGCACCGTCACGTTCTGCTTAATCAGCTCTGCCAGAGGAGCTGGCGGAGCAGCGTATGGCTTCAACTGCTGGTAAGAAGTGTGCGCGGACTCACACTAACATTCCTGCTGAGGAACTGTGTGCATGCCACACCATGGTTCCTGTTTGAGCGGAACGCTCACAAACAGCGACGTTTTTCCGCCGCTCTCATCTTGTGCACCATCGAGGTGATGTGACCCCTGCAACGCCGCTGTTCCTCATATCGCCCGAGCCCGGTGCATCTGTCAGGGCCCGGTTTGTTCTGCGCAGCAGCAGTTGTCCCGCCTGCTGCGTCGCACTATGTCCCCTCTGCGTAGTGTTTGAATACCGTGCGAGAAGCTCGAGTGCAAAGCTAAACCTTCCTATCACTTTCAGTGCTTCGCCCTCGGGTGAAACTCCCAATTTTCTTAGTCTGGAATCTATAAACAAAAAATTTTACAAGTGTCTGATGAGGGGCCTGCGGAGGCGCTGACAAACCCAATTATATACAACAGCGATAGGATGATGGCCGTTACGAACCGCTCCTTTCACGGGAAATGACGTTGTTGTGGAGCGGTGATAATATCCTGAAAGTACAGCCAGCGCGTAGCTATTTTATTGTGATAGCAACTATATGGACACTCCCGGCGCATTTCTACAGTCGCCGTCGACGCGATGTTCAGTATAAAGTCCTAGGGCGTTAACATCGTCACCGCACACCGTATGCTGTATGTGGGAGTGAAAGCTTGCGAGGGTTAGCCGATGATGGCGGCTCACCCGCGCGCGTGCAAGGGAGGAAAGCGGGGGGAAAGCGCGCCGTCTTCGGTCGCGCGCAAGGCACCGGGGAGTGGGGTCGTTCTACACCGGCGGCTGCTGTGTATGCCGCGGCCGCGCAGGCCCTTTCTTGAAAGCGATCTGCGATTATCTGCGATCTGCGACAGGTGCACCGTGTGCTTCGTGTGTATAGCTTCGTGTGCCGGTGATCTGTCGCCGCTTAGTTCGCGTTGAAGCGAGAGGAAGCACAAAAGTAAATTCGCTCGCTGCTGCTGTCGCTCGTCCTGACGCCAGCGTTTCGACAGCGAATGTCAGCGGTCATCGAGTGAGATGTGTTTATGTTTGCCTGTGAGCACGTGACGCCATGTTTGTTAATTTAGTTAGTAAACGAATGTTTACGAGTTTATACGGCCGATAAAGCTAGTATCCTCACTTCGTATAGCTGTCTACTGATTTGCTATCGCAATCGATGCTTCGACTTTCGGTTAAAACGGCGACTTTCTTACTATTTACCTCTCTTTCTGAAGGTTTAAGATCGCTATTATTTCACCGTAGAAATACTGCACGACGTGTTTTATTGCGTCACTGGTTTTACGAAGAAACTTGAACGTCTTGGCAAACTGCATGGGATATCATATCACAACTCAGGCAAAATTAATACCTTAACCTGAAACAACTAACTTTTATTCTTCAATTAGCCTAAATTTACATTAATAGGGAAAAAGCAATTGAGCTGCGAACAGGCTCCACCTGGCGCGGCTATCTTTCAAAGGTGAAGTAGGTAAAAACTGGTAAAAGTCTGCGGGAGCTGCCGCCCCAGTGTGTGTCATTCATTCATTTATTTATATGGCAACCTCAAGCGCCGAGGCACTGTAGAGGGCAGTGGGTTACGTAATATATGAATGTGAAACAAAATAAAAATATTGCAGCAAATCCAACGAGTTGGATGGAATCTATATTCGCCGAAACTTTGTTTGAGGGCATAAGGAGTCGATCGAGACCACGAGTACACACACACACACACACAAATATATATATATATATATATATATATATATATATATATATATATATATATATATATATATATATATATATATATATATATATATATATATATATATATATATATATATACCGAGCCTCTTGTTAAGTGGAGTTGAATAGCGAGTACGACGGACGCCTTGAACGCGTCGCGGTTTGAGACGCCCCCAGCATGCGTAATTCTAATCCATTCTATCCGCAAGAAGCGTTTATTCCTCATTGGCATTCGAATAGCAGCTTGGGCTTCTTGGTTTTCCATCCTGGTGTTAACAGCGCAAAACGTAGACGGGACACGTGACGAGAAGACAACACCGCAAGCGCTGACTTTCAACAACGTTTATTTGAAAGAAACACGGCTTCTGAGACCACTGCCCACACGTGTCACAGACACGTCATTGCACATCTGAAACATGCACTTTTTTGTACTCGAGATAATGATTGTACGTGCAAAAGCTCAAGTTTTTTTTTGTTAGTAACAAAGACGGCGTGCTAACGCATTGGTCACGAAGTCTGGCAATCTCGGCTGCCTCAATTATCTCCCGAACCAACTGGTCATTGTTTTTTCAGCACTTCACAGCGTCTGAATTCTGCGGCACAAGCTTTAGAGGGGAAATCACTGACGGGGATATCTAGATTCCTGTTCACCTGCTCGACGCTAAGTTGATGTTCCTTTAGTCTTTATGTTCCTTTAGTCTCATTAGCGTGCAGCCGCGGATGCGAGAAGGGGAGTTTTCTTGTTCTTTTTTGTTTCCATTCGATCCCCCGCACTGCAGTCGTGGGTGACTCGTCGGAATATTCGTAAACGGAACAGCCAGGAAATAGGACAGCCAGTCAAGAAACCCGGAGAGGTTCGCAAGGAAAACCCTCACTTTTAATTAAAAAAAAACACGACATGTTACACAATATTAGCGGCAAATCATAGAATCGGCCTCTGCAACAACATGGGTGGTGCATCTGTCGGTGCACAGAACCGGGCCATGCATGTTACTGTTTTGTGAAGCGACTGGTGAATTAATAGGAAAACCAGTGAGACAGACGCGCACACCAAACAAGTGGCAAAAGAACGAAGCACTGGACTTACCCGTTCCCTTCTTGTGGTTTTCCTAATCTCGTAAAAGGACGTCTTGTTGGGCGAGTTGGTCACAATTCATCTTGGCTACTAGGCTCGAAAACACACACGACACAAGGAAGGAGACGGGACAGAGCGCCACTTACAACTGCTTTTATTCGGAGGCACACCACACACTTATATACCCGTCTTAGACGCAAGGACACAATCACACCAAGATCGATATGGAAGCGCACTGGTTAAATATTTCTTTTCAGCCATATATAAATATATGGCTGAAAAGAAATATATATATGGCTGAAAAGAAATATTTAACCAGTGCGCTTCCATATCAATCTTGGTGTGATTGTGTCCTTGCGTCTAAGACGGGTATATAAGTGTGTGGTGTGCCTCCGAATAAAAGCAGTTGTAAGTGGCGCTCTGTCCCGTCTCCTTCCTTGTGTCGTGTGTGTTTTCGAGCCTAGTAGCCAAGATTCCTAATCTCGCCCTGGAAGAAGCCCCATTGTGATTTCACACGGACAACTGGCACAACGCGGCAAAAAAGAAGAAAGAACGTGAAATAAACAGAGAAAAGAAAGACATGCACCATACAATCTGCTACAAAGGTGCAATAAATATAAATGCTTTTCACGAACACGTATGACATGTGAAATGCTGTAATAAATAAAAGCATAGAAGTAACATAGAAACAATAGTGTTCATACATTTAAAGTCCACATGCAAATATATTTCAAGTAATAAAATATATGTAGCTTCTTAAACATAACGACTGAACCACATCTGAACACCTCGGAAGGTATAAGGACAAGATGCCCCATCACCACTGTTTAATGGAATCTCCTTTATGATGATGAAGTGAGCCAAGATTAATTGTCATCGTTTTAGAAACACTTAAGGTATCTTCTTATTTTTTATCTGCAGTGTTATTTATGGTTTTCTCGTGCCTAGAACGAACACAATTGCTGAATGGAACAGCCATTCCGATGATGTTGTGGCCCAAGGCTGACGTAGTTTGATAATTTTTTTTTATCTGCTGTGCTATGTCTGATTTTATGGTGCCTCAATGGCTTTGAAAATTTCGGTTATTGATTCATTTTTAGTGTTTGTTTCTTTTACATTATGCTTCATTCTGTGTGACAATTTGTTATGTACTACCCTGCTATGATATCTAAGATCGCAGTATAAATAAATAAATAAATAAATAAACCAAGTAAACCCGACATGAAAGTGCCTTTCTTCCAGATGGGATGAATGTCTTCAAGCAAAGCGTCGTTGCGGTCGGCATCCTCATATGCATCGGCTGCATCATAGGCATGTCTGTGTTCGTCCATTTCGCGGGCGGTAAAAGGCAGGCCACTAGGAACCTGCCCTGCGTGGGACAGGAGTGCCACGAGGTGACCCTTCAAAGGATTATCTGATGTGACATTTTCCACTTCCGTTACCTCAAATGAAGCTCAAAGACACTTTAAACTCTAAACAAAAAAGGAAGACTCGGCAAGCGTCAAAGTATCCCAAATAATTTACCTATTTCCACGCATCAGTTTCGGTTTTGCTACCCAAGAGGCCTATGGTTCATGACGCCCTGGTACACTGGTTCGCTGCGAGATCGCTGTGGCTTAGCGACACGCGAGAACAATAAAAATAATTAAATACATACACTCAGAAAGTCAGGCTAGCAAATGCAAGCGTCCTATGAAAGTCACCGCCCAAGCATTCTGCACAGATGGTTAACCAGCGAAGCTGGAACGCATGCGGCACTGGTGTCTATCACCGGGTTAACTTCAACGGTTCAATAAACGACGGCTTGATAGGCTGCAGGATCGTCGGTACGCAGTTGCTGCTTGCGCTCGGCTGCACGAGCCTATTCTTGTGCCCGGGTTGCAGCATCGGCACGTCGTAGACGAGCTCGTTCCCGCGGTTCAGTTCGCGGCGTTGCTGATCGAAAGCCGCCTGCTCCTCAGGAGTACGTATGACGCTTGGCCTGCCCATTTCGGAGCCAAATAGAAACTGCTGCGCGGGCGCTCGGTTTCGACGGAGAGCAGCGATGTCACTACTGGCGCAGCCAATCGCACTCCTCTCTTTCTCTTTGTTTTTTTCGCGCATGCGCATGGGGTTGCTCCGGATGAGTTTTCGGCGTACAGGTTAAGGACGGACGGACGGATGGACGGACGAATTGGCTAGCCATACACAGCTTCGCTGTAAAAACAAGCTTGGCGATCTTGCATATATGTATTAGTAACCCAATCATCATAGCCCAATGTTAAAAAAAAACTGGTCAGGCGAGGGTGATACACGGTAAAAATAAAAGCAGCAGTCGATAAGGTTAAAAGAAAACAAACAAAAGATTAAGGGAAAGAAACTGATGGTTCGGGGTCGCTACAGGTTTCTTCACAATGAAGAGGAGTGTAAGATGGTCCGATTATTTACGTGCTACGTGGCGCATGGTGCACGTGGATATTTCCCGAAGATTGACCTGCGTCCGGTCCGTTGCGTGCGTTATTGATCGAATATTTGAAGACTTTAAGAGCGGACGGGAGGATAGACGCTTCTCCGTAGTGATTACGTCAGTAGAATCCCAGTCAATGGTGTCAGAAAACACGTGATGGTCCGTCAAAGCGTCCAAGCTTACATTGCCTTTCCGTATGTCGTTCTGGTGCTTCTGAATTCATTTTTTTTTAAGTTTCTAGTTCAGCCGAACTTGGGACGCGCCAAGATATCTTAGTGCTTTCCAAACTTCATACTTGCTTAGTGTGCTCCTTTTATTGCGAAAAGCCTGTGGTGCAGCTTCTACGACTAAAATATATGCGCAGTTTTAGTTGCCCACGCCAGCGGTAGCGTGGCCACAGTCGAGTTGTGGAAGGAACTCCAATAGGTGATGTCTAAACATGGCGATCATGAAGTGCTTGTTTCCGGCTCCGTCTTGCAGTACAACAAGGCACCGCCTACCATATCGACTTAAATGCGAATAGCATTCTTGGCATCGTAAGACCGGTTTCTTTCCGGCTACCTAACCTAACCAAACATATGGGTCAATTCCGAAGATAGTGCAGACTCAAAATGAGGGCCGATCGCGAAATTGGCGCAGTCAAAACGAGCGGTTCCCGTGGTTATGCGCCACTGGGTACCTGCCGCTGGGTAGGCGTTCGAGGGGCCACTCTGTGCGTGCCGCTCTTCGATGCTCTTTCGCACCAACCGGGCATGTGCCTATGGCGAGCCATCGGCGTTTAATCGACGATAACGAAGTGCCGCCGAAGCGCGCAGCTCCGCGCGCTCTAGCCAGCGCTCGAACAAGAAACGATAGGACCAGCGGCGTTCGGTGATTTCGTCTGCGTTCGAATGACGAGTAATAAAGAACGCGGGACATGATAAACCACAAGTCTTCCCACATGCCACTAGGCATGCCCGGACTTCACGGCGGCGCTGCCAGATGACGCAGCGTGAGAGCATGGAAGGAAGGAAAGTGTATGAAAGATCCCGGCCAGCACGGACGCGCTGGAGAAAGCGTGGCGCAAGACACGTGCTGTTTTTCGCAAAGGACCACTGGGGCTGGTACCCCAAACATCAATGTTGCCACAGCGACCACGCTCCTGAAGCTCTCGCTGCTGGTCTCAGCCTTTGAAAAGTGAGATTATATTCCTCGGCCCGTCTCTTTCTCGCAGTACATTCTGTTCGCAAGACAAGCTGACTTTGGAGTGTGGTGCGCAAGCTTAAAAGTTTAGGGTCTATGAGTGTGACTGTCTGCCAGCAACAGAAACACTCAAGTAATCACGCACGGAGCCTAGGAGCGTAAGCACAGGAGCGCGTCTGCTTCACCAAAACTGTTACAGAAGTTTCGTAGGCTTTGTTCTGATGCGTGTCGGCAGCACACACTTCCGACGGCTTGTAGCAATGTGAATTCAAAGGTCGCGCCTATCTTCTCGGGCGAGCTGATTGGAGGTGCAAAGGGAGATGGCACACCAACATGGCTGCATTTCCGGTTTCAAAAATGTGACGACAGGGCCTCTCCTATTTCGTTTCTTTTTTCCATGCGTGAAAGAGTACGCGCCGACACTCATGACCCGTTTCGGCCATTCGCATACTTCAGGGTAGATGACTTCTGCACGAATATTCGTTAATCCGAAATAGAATGCGCCGTATAGGCCTGATTTGAACACCACCTATACGCAGACGCTGATGAACTGGGATTAAATTTAAGAGCGGAAGGTTATCCAATGTGGGAAATATTTGACAGTCGTAGCAATTTATTTCTTGAAATTGCTCCACCTGGCGGAAATTCGCGAGGTGGAGAACGCTGCCATACTTAAATAATTTCTTCGTTCAGAGCTTCAAGCCAACAAGCCAGGTCACAGCTAGAGCATGTTGCCAAACAAAGCCGTTATTCATTCATTCGTTCGTACAGCGCGTCGAGTTGATCACCTGGACCCCGTGCTGCCACCCCCTAACCTCCTGGTTTTGCGCAGACGATATGCAGCAACCATCCCGATAAGGCGTTGGTCCCTAGTTTGATTCTCTGACCATGACAATTTTTTCATCTGCAAGATTTGTTTTTAAGAGGACAACGAAATAGTTCCCTCTTAAGCATTTGCGCCGAACTTATTTGAATAATAATACATGAGAAACGTATTAACCGTGGTCACGCCACTGTGCAGGTCGTCGAATTTACCGAGAGCCTGATGGATCACAACGTGAACCCGTGCTCGGACTTCTACCGACACGTGTGCGGTCGATGGATCAAGAACACGAAGCGCCCATCCTCCTTCATGATCGACGTGGCGAAAAACTTCTCGGATACACTCCACGAGGTGCTCGTCCGGGCCCACGTCCACGGCGAGAACCACGAACTGATGCAGAACGCGGCTATCTTCTACAATTCCTGCATCACATATCTCAAGGCAGACGCCGACATACAGGCCTCCACGGACGAACTATTCAAGGTGAAGAACTATCCTTCCTTCGCGGTTCGCGCTTGAGGTTTGGCGGGACCTCGTTGTTGGCTGTCTTGGCGATTAAACTGGGCCGACCCCATTGGGAAGGGACGGAGTGCAAAGACGTTCGTGCACCGTGAGCGCGTTAAGGAACTCTACGTTGTCAAAATTAATCCGGAGCACTTTGACAAAGTGTTCTTTTTTTCTTAGCCCCGGTGTTACTTTAAATTTTATATTTCCATCAATCCGCCACGTTCAAGAATTGACTGAGTCCTCTGCCGGTTATACTCAAATAAAGTGCAAGGAGTAGGTTGAGGCCATGGATGCTCTTTCTTTCTGACAGCACTCATCCAGACCCAACTCTGTGCTGCTAAGGCTGCGCTGCTGAGGTGTGGCACGCACAGGGATATTGATACAAAAAGTGCTAAACGAAAATGAACCTTGCATACTAACAGATGCTTATTCATTCGCTTACATTTGCCATACACATACAGGGTGCTTTATTTAGACAATGCAGAGTTTTTGAGCATCACCTGTAGCAGACAGAGCAATTGTAGTCCTTGAGCTGGAGTAGTTGAAGTGAGTGACATTACGCGTGCGAGCAATCAAAGTGCATGCCAGAATAATTAACACAGATTAACTAATCAACTGTTTAATTACCTAATTTGCACATACATTGCAATTTCTTAATTGCAACCAGTGACCTTGCAAGGCATATCCACTTGGAAGGATTTCTAAAGATCGCACAGGTTTCGAGATATGTGCCATGAAACTTGCGGTAACAATGCACTATCGTACCGACTTACTTTTTTTTAACAAACCACCGTTTTTATAATGTCGATGCTTATTCCTTCAGGCTTTGAACATCTCCATATTGAAGTGGCTCACCGAGACCAACCCGATGCAGTTCTTCCGCGAAGTCCTTCGCCTTTCCTTAGTGAACCGCTTCCACACGCTCTTGGCATTCAGCGTCATCGACGACAAAGGGAACATGAGTTTAAAGGTTCGGAGGTATTACCCGTTACACATTTACGCAACACCGGATCGTAAAGAAAATTTCCACGAGTATATGAACCGCTTCATCAAAGTGATAGGCAAAGACTACGCTAGCGACACCGTCGTCGAAGAGGTTCTCAGCCTGGACAAGAATCGAGAGAACGTCACAGAGGACGGCGAGCCTGAAATGAGGCTGTCAGCAATCGAGTGTCAGAGTTTTCCAGGAAAGACGTGGATCGAGGTGCTGCAAAAAGAGCTGTTTCTTCCTGAAAATGTCTCAATCATTACAGTGGGGATCAACACCATATGTGGAGAGCTCAGCGACGTTCTGGTAAAGACAAAGTCTGCTGCAAGAGCTCTTTACATCATGGCCCTTGTCTCGAGGAGCGTCTTACAACTGGATTACATGCTGTCCGATAACCGCGATGCCTACGCCGTGAGAAATGCATGTTACCAAATGATGCGGCTGGCGTTCGAAGACACCTGGCTTCACCTCCTCAGCAGCCTGTTATCGATCAACAAGGGGATCGAAGAAATCGCCGACATTTACTTGGCTACCATAGCGGAAGAAACGAAAAGCCGAGTGGCTAACTGGACCTGGATGGCCGAAGCAGACAGGCGGGCGGCGCTCGAGAAATTGGCCAGGATTCGCCTTGTGCGCTTCTACGGCGCCAGCATGACGAAGCAGGCGGTGCAGTGCAGCAGCGGCAGGAAGGTGACCTCTGCAGGGTTTGTGTCGAACGTGGTCAATCTGTACGTCCGCGACCTCAAGAATTGTCTGTTCCTGTCGGTGGATAGAAGCGACGACCTCGGCCTCGAGGAGATGCTGATCGGAACCAACCTGATGGTGCACAGTGCGAAATTCGCGGTCGTGGTGCCTCCTATGTTCGCCGTGCCTCCCATGTTCTATAGACACGTTGAAGATGATAAGTTCATCAACATCGCCGTGCTCGGAATTCAGCTGGCCCGCAAAGTCCTCTCACTCATTGTCGACCGAGGTGCACGGACGAATGGAGGAGCAACGGCTGGCTGGAGCAACAGCACGTTGACCGACTACTCGGCGTTCCAGGACTGCTACGCCCGCGAGACAGCCAAGCTGCATGCAAAACTGAACGACGACCAATTCGACCATGCGTTCAGCGTCATGGAATCGCTGCGCATAGCGTACGCGGTCAAGCGCCAGTACGACCGCGACATAGTCAGCAGGAAGAAGCCCCGCATGGTCTCTTCGAACGCTATGTTCTACAAACGGGCGTGCCTGACGCTGTGCACGGCACAAGGCGCGCTGCGCGACGGAAACACGCTGGACTTTGAGACAGCCTACGCGTCTGGCCTATTCGCGGCAGCCAATGCGCCCATGTTCATCGACATCTTCGGCTGCCAGGCGGGAGACACCATGACGGCCATCAACAGCTGCCACGTGCATTAGCCCAGTGCATGTCGAAAAGCCTCTTCGGAGTACTCCTCGATTTGTGCTATCAGCAATGTTTCTGTTGTTGGCATCACTTCTGATCAAACTTGGGTTTTTAGCGCGGTCTCAGTTGTATATAAATTTCAGCCCTATACCCTTTAATAGAGTTGCACTTTATTCTGTGCCGACAAATTATATTCCATCTGTTGATTCACAGATTTGCCACTGCTCTGTCATTTACGAACGTGGGCCGAGCATAAATTCTGAAACCCCGTACTTTTGCAACGTTTGCAAACTCAAAACAAAATAGAATTTTGCACGTTCAGACGCATACAGACCAAAAACTTACGTTTCAAATGCCAAACAGAACAAATAAATCTCGGGTCAATTTTTTCTTGATATTATCACGCAGCACTGCCGAGAAATAACAAAATACTTATACTACAATAAAGGCGAAATAAATAGAAACGCGCTTTACTGATAATTACATGGAAGTATACGTCCTTTCCTGAACTTTTTTTTCTTTTTTTCTTGGTTTCTGCCGCTCAAGTCATCACTGTGCTTATAAAAAAAATATCCTTGAGTATTTGTCCAACGCTTTGCAGCCGTCGCAAGTGCAAGAGTTGATGTTTGCGTGGGGAGAGTTGTAGACGGATAGAAATGTACTTTGCAGTCACTTTTTTTATTTTACTGTCAGTTTCTAGGGACGTGCGAACAGCAATTTTTGAGACCTAATCGAATTTTGATCGAATAGTGCCAGAATAGAACCGAATATTGAATAGCTTTCGAATTATGTACAACCTTCTCGCCATTACTATGAAACAATTTCCTTAACTTGTTCCTCACATTAGGAAGTTAACCATTACGCTGCACTTATAAAACCTGCTTTATTAAAGGCACAAAGGGAGTGTTAGGAACAACTTTGCAGTTTGCTCGCCAGCTAGGGTGCTCCTTAGACCATACGTGGTCATACATTATCATATAAAGCTTAGAGAGGCAGCCTTGTTGTGCTAGTCGGTACACGCACAGACCTTCATCCCTAAATCGGTAATGCATGCCGTCTGCTACACCTATAAATAGTAGCGAACAGTTCCCATGGCGGAATGCCCGATTGAAACTATATTTTATTGAGTGATCGCGTTTAGTAGGAAGAAATCTGGTTAAGCAAAGCAGTGTGCTCTAGTACGAAATGTCCATTGTTGATGCGATGAAAGTTATGACATTTTTGTTTAATGTGTGATCGTATACAATCGACGGCGTAAACTATTCGAAAGCTATTTCGATATATTCGGATTTTTTGAACAGTTACGATTCAATTTGTGAACCACATAGAAAAGTGACTGTTTTATTCGATGACCGAATCTAATAAGACAATATTTTATTTGTTATTCGAGCGTTTTCAATATTCTGACACCCCGTTAGCCTCCCAACTGCATAAAAACAAATGTACTACACGTGCGTGCTCTGATAATTTAAATGCTGAAGTCATCCGCATTCTCGACTCTGCAATACAGACTAGCGAGTTACGTACCTACCCCCGTATTCTGAAACGTGCATCCAGTCGCTACTACTACTAGTTCGCAGACAGCGACCACCACCTTGCCGTATATCAAAGCCGCTATGAGGTACGCTGAAATAGGAAGGCTATAGACTGAGGCTACCCGCTCACCAGCCTTTACTGATAAACAAGTGTGATCTAGCTCTTTCATGAATAATAATGATGATGAACGTGGTGATAAGTGAATTCCACTTTGAAACGTGGCGGCGGTAATTGCTACGGACGGACGGGAAAAACTAACGGGAAGTCGTGGCACACCGCAGGGATCAGTCTTATCCCCGTTCCTCTTTACTTTAGCGATGATAAGATTACCGGAACAACTTAATCAGATTCCAGGTCTACACCACAGTCTGTATGCCGACGACATTACCCTGTGGGTGGTTAAAGGTAGCGATGGAGATATAGAAACCACGCTGCAACAAGCTGTAGACACGGTTGAAAAGTACGTTACCGACAAAGGCCTCGCCTGCTCCCCGCAAAAATCAGAACTCTTCCTACTCAGAGCCCCTACAAACCGCAAATCCGACACTGCGCCATCCCCAGAAATCACTGTGCGAGCCGGAGGAGGCGCAATCCCGGTGGTGACCACCATCCGTGTACTAGGCCGCTTCATGCAAGCTCACGGGCGCAACGGCAACACAATTCATAAACTGGAAGCATGCGTTCAGCAGACGATGCGACTCATTTCAAGAATTGCCAACCGACACTCTGGCATGAAAGAAGCCAACCTCATAAGGTTGGTACAAGCATTCGTTCTCAGCCGCATCACCTACATCACCCCGTACCTCTGCCTCAAAGCGGCTGAGAGAGAGAAAATAGAGGGGATTATCCGGAGGGCCTATAAACAGGCTCTTGGGCTACCTATAAGAACGGCCAACGCTAAATTGCTAGCCCTAGGTGTGCACAACACCCTCGATGAACTAGTAGAAGCGCACCTTATATCTCAATACGAAAGGCTAGCTCAGAGTGCCGCCGGGCGAAACATCCTCCAGAATCTCGGCATCAACTACGAGTCGATGCAAAGCATTAAAGTAGACATTTCTCACGATCAGAGGCGCCATCTCAAAATTAATCCACTCCCTAAAAACATGCACCCCGAATTCCACAAGGAAAGGAGGGCCGAGCGGTCCAAAGCCCTACATCAGAAATTCCACTCCTTCAAAGTCGTAGTCTATGTCGACGCAGCAGAATACATAGAACGCAACTGTATGTCCCTTGCAGTGGTGGACTCCTCAGGTCAAATACGCGCTGGTGGTTCAATTCGCACCAGAAGCTACGAAACAGCGGAAGAGGCGGCTATCGCTCTGGCAATAGCCTCCACACATTGTCATTACATTATTAGCGATTCCAGAGCAGCAGTACGCAATTTTGCGAAAGGTCGGGTCTCGGCTCCCGTAAAACACATAATAGACACAAACCAACACCCACGACCAATCCAGATCATTTGGGCACCAGCACACTCCTCCCTACCCGGCAACGATGCCGCCCACACCGCCGCTCGAGGACTCTCCAACCGAGCACCCGGACGGCTCACGCTAGGGTCAGGGAGGGATCGCATGGTCAGTTACCAGGAAATAACTCAGCACTACAGGTTAGCCAGGGCAGTGTACCCGCCAGCACACAAATCGCTTAACAAGCGACAAGAAGTAGCTTGGAGACGACTTCAGACGAACACCTACCCCAACCCCGTAGCCTATCACTACTACTACCCGGACCAATACCCTAATACATGTAAGCATTGTAAGCAAAAAGCGGATCTATTCCATATTATGTGGTCGTGCCCAGCCGAAAATCACACAAATCACGAAATAAGTAGTACTGAGCAGTGGGAGGCCGTGTTGCTCAGCTCCGACCCTGACCTGCAGGCCAAGGTCATCGAGAGAGCTGAAGAAGACGCCCGGGCCCAGGGGCTCGTGGCTGCCTAACAACAAGGTCATCCGTCAATACCTTGTTTTCAAATAAAGTCTTTACTCACTCACTCACTCAACGGGAAAAGGACCTGCGAGGTTGCCAGCCCGGGCTGAGGCCACCCGGGCATTATGTGCGGTGAGGCATAGCCTTTCTACCGCTGCCCGGGCCCGCTGGATAGCCCATAAATGGTCGCGTAGTTCCGAGCTAGTCAGAGCGCTTAGCCATCGCTCCTCGAGAAGGCCCGGTTCTATCTTGTCCTCTACATACACTGATCTGATCTGTGTGCACTTCCATAAGATCTGTGCCATGACTGCTTGTTCGTGCTTGCAGAGCTTGCAGCTCGCGTCTTGGTATTGTGTTGAATTTATTCTGTTTAAGTGTACTGGGTTTCGGAACGTTCTGGTTTGCAACCTTCTCCAATCTGTTTCTTGAGACCTGTCGAGTTGTTTGCGGGGTTGTGGGTATGCTTCTGTTTGTTTCGTGTAGTGTGTCAGTATATCGTGGTACGTGACCAGTCTGCCCTGTCGTCTTTTATCGCTTCTTCGTCGTCGTCGCCTCCTCCGTCTTCTCCATCGCCTCCACCGCAGTCCTTCCCCCTTCCCCGGGGGTTACGGGGTGTTGGGCCGTCATTGTCCGTGCCGCGGTGGGTTAGTTTTCGCGCGGCTCGGTGGCCCTTCTCGTTGAGGTTGGGAGGGGCATTCATGGTTACTTCTCCCATATGTGCAGGGATCCATTTGAGGTATTTGGCGTAATTTTGCCGTTCCAAAAGTCTTCTGCTCTGCGGTTCAGGATTTTGGCCGTCTCGGTGGAGACCCTTTGTGAAGTTCCTAATAGCCGACTTGGAGTCGCTGATATTGATTTTTGTTCTGTATTGTTGCCGACCGTTGATTACAGCCAATGCGATTGCCGTTTCTTCCGCTGCCTCCGACGATCTGGTCCTTACGGAGCCCGCAGTCACGGTCTTTCCTTTCGTGCACACGACCGCCATTGAGAAGAGGGAGCTACCTTTGTCAGCGCCGACACCACCATTGTCGTCCGTTTCGGGGGTACCGCGCGGCGTCTACGAAGCGCACCCCCTCGCGCGCGCCGTGGTTTTTGATAATCGTTTTCGTGCGGCATTTTCTTCTCTCGACATTGTGCACGGGGTGCATGTTCTTCGGGATATTTCCCGTGTTTATTGCAGCTCGGAGGTCTGGGTGAATCTGCGTCTTGGGGCCGTTCATTCCGTGGTAGTTTATGTCGATCTTTTCCATGATTTCTCTGCCCGCCTTGGTTCCGGAGAGTCTTTCGAGTTGCGCTATCCTCTGTGCTTCCGCGATTTCCTCCAGCGTGTTATGTACCCCGAGCTGTAGTAACTTTTTGTTTCTTGTGTATTGGGGGAGACCCAGTGCTGTTCCGTACGCTTTTATAATGAGCGCGTTGATCTTGTCTTTTTCAGTCTTGTTCCAGTGGACGAGCGCCGCCACGTACGCTACGTGGCTTATCGCGAAGGCCTGAACGAGCCGTACGACGTTTCTTTCTTTAATGCCCCTGCTGTTGTTGGAGACTCTCTGTATTAACCGAATGGTCGCCGTGACTTTCTTTTCCAGGCGTGTTATAGTTTCCGTGTTTGTTCTCCTGGCTTCGGTCCAGAGACCCAGAACTCTAATCTCTTGGACCATGGGTATCTCCGTGCCTTTTCTTGTGGTTAATCTGATTCCCTTTTTGTGCAGTTCCGCTACGTCTCTGGACGGTTTGCCGAGCCTCCTGGGGCCGTAGAGCAGCCGTTCCGATTTCTCCGGCGAGCATTCTAGTTCGGTGCCCTCCAGATAATTTTCAATTGCCTCCACCGCCCCTTGAAGTCTGTTCTCCATATCGCCCTCATTTGTGTCCTTCATGGTCCAAATCGTAATGTCGTCTCCATAAACGGTGTGATTAATGCTTTCTACTCGCTCCAGTTTTTCCGATAGTCGATCATGACGAGGTTGAAGAGCATCGGTGACACGACGGACCCTTGCGGTGTGCCAGCGCTGCCCATGTCCATCTGGATACTCTCCTCCTCGTCCAGTCTGATTCTGGCTGTTCTTCCGGTAAGGAAATTTCGGATATAATTATGCGTTCGTTCGCCCGGGCCTAATTGCGCGATTCTTTCGAGGATGGCCGTGTGCTTGACCCTGTCGAAGGCCTTCTTTAGATCAAGCCCAAGTATTGCCCTCAAGCCCCGCCCCGTGGTGTCTATGACTTGCTCCTTGAGTTGTATCATGGCGTCTTGGGTAGAGAGCCCTCTTCTGAAGCCAATAGTTTTGCTGTGGTACAGGTCGTTTGACTCCAGGTAGCCGTTACCTCTACTCAGGCAAGCGTGCTCCATCACTTTACCAACGCAGGAAGTGAGAGAGATCGGCCGCATGTTCTGTATTTCTAAGAATTTACCCGGCTTGGGGATGAGGATCACGTCGGACCTCTTTCATTCGTCGAGTATCCCGCCGTTCCGCCAGCACTCGTTGGTGTAATCTGTCAAGCGGCTTGTTGCCTGGTCGTCCAGGTTCCTGAGCATCTTGTTGGTCGCTTTGCCGGGGCCCGGTGTCGACTTGGTCTTGATAGTCTGCAGGACCGACTTGATTTCTTGCTGGGAGAAATCTCTGTCGAAGTCCTCGTTGGGAGAGCCCGCGTAGTTCCGGTGTTCAACGGCTGGAGGTCTCTCAAGGTACAGCTTGACGATTTCATCACCTATTTCACGGATGTTTCCTTTGTCTTGTGTCTGAGCTTAGTCATTCCCGCTTTCGCCGCTGTCTTCGTTCCCGACGGGTCGAGCAGGTGCTTGAGGATCTTCCACGTCTTGCCCGTGTTGATGTTGCCGTCCATGGCGTCGCATACCTCGTCCCAATCCTGATTGCATAACCGGGCGCAGTGTGCTTCGATGTTCTTGTTTAGTTCCGCGATTTTGCGCCTTAGATTTCTATTGTGTTTTGCCCTTGCAGACGTTTTTGTGTGGATTTTTTTGCTTGTACGAGGTGCGCGATCCTGCTGTCCATCCACGGAGAGTTACCACCACCGTTGTCGTCGTCTTCGTGTTCGTGTGGAGCCCCCCAGTCGTCCCACTCCATCTTGGTCGTGGCCTTTTCTACGTCTCGTAGCAGCTCCCCGTTCCATTCTTCTATGTTTCTTATGGGTCCCTGTTCTTTTTCGTCTCTGATTTTGCGGAATTTGTCCCAGTCTACTAGTCGGAACTTATGTTTTATTCCCTTCGTGACGCGGGCCTCTCCTAGGGCTATGCTGAGTATCCTGTGATCGCTCCCCAGGTCCTCGAAGGTGTTCTCCCAGGTGATTCTCCCGGCTCTCTTGCATAGCGTTAGGTCTGGTGTGGTGTCCCTATGAAGGCCCGCACCCACTCTGGTGTGTGAGGCCGGCTCGTTGAGAAGCGTTAGGCCGGCCGTTTCTATGAGATCGGACAGATCTCTTGCCTTCTTGGACGAGTGTCCATATCCCCACTGCGTGTGTGTAGCGTTGAAGTCACCTCCGATGACGAGCGTGTTGGTCGATGGTCGTCGTTTCGTTAATTAAATCTTCGAAATTGCGTGTTACGCCCTTCTGGGACGGGCTGCTGTAGACATTCAGACGAAAGTGCTGCTCTCCTTTTTGCTGCGAGGCACGACTTCTATGAGGATGTGGCTAATGGGTAATTGCCACAACACTCCTTCATAACATTAGGTTCATAGACAACCCTAATGTCATTAAATAGTATGAGTTTTATTTACCATCCTGCCGGTGGCCACATACCAATTTTTATTCGGCATCACTGTGGTTCTTCTTACTTATGCGTTATCAATCTTCCCAAGAAATATGGCTTAGAAGAACTTTCTGTGGGCCTAATTGGTGCATAATTGACAAACATTTTTGAATGCGCAAACAAGGAAAACGGCACAAAAGGAAGGTCATTCACAGACATGCGTTTGTCCTGTGAATGACCTTCCTTTTGTGCCGTGTTCCTTGTTGGCGCTTTGAACAGCATTTGTCAATCTTCCCAAGTCTCTCTCACTAAAAAGTGGATGTAGGTGATGATGATGGTGATCGTCATTGGCCCTTAAAACGGGTGGGCTCGTGTCAGTGTACAAGCCGTGCTAGTCATTCACATTCCCAACTCTGTGCAAGCGGCCACTAAGACGCACCCCGGAATTAGCAGCGTCGCCCGTATGGTGGCGCCGCCCTTGGATTAAAGTAGCCACTATGGTTATTGCGTTTTAATGACCATGGCCTCTGAGGTCGGGCGCCGCGTGGTGTCCTTCAAGGAAAGTGATATTTACAGTGCGTGCCGTAAAATGTCATAAAATGTTGCTTGTTTATTCCAGGCATAAAGAGAGCGTCTATATGCTGACAGTGCCTCATGGCAATATGATGAAGAAATATTTCGCTTATTGGGACCATAGCGCTTAGGTTACGCGGACAAGGGAGAGCGAGAGCGACGGGCGCTATACTTCAATTGATTGTATTTCTGCTGTTATTGAATCAATTTGAAAATTTACGCGGGAAAACGCTGCCTTGACGGCGCTTCATGACTTTCAGTGTACCACCAAAATTTCCCATTGACCTTGGTGAAAGACCTTTTAACATACTGAAGGGAAGGGGCGACTTTGTTTCGAAACAACTACTTTTATTAGTTTCATTTCTTTTCTTCTCATTTTTGTTTTCATGCCATGACGAAAACGCTTAATTCGTGTAACGAAAAGGCGGACGTTAGGGCAAATATAATATACAGCAGCAGTATGTATGAGACGCGTCCCTCCTCTCCCCCAATGATGCGTTGGCAAAATTGACCATGCAACTGGCAGGGACACACTGCTCAAGATTGCTTTGAACCCAGCTACAATGGGAAAGCGGCGATGACTGCCAGTATCATGACACTTGAAGGGACAGATGTGCGTTCGTTCTCACTTGGTGACGTCGTCCAAATGGTAGTTTGCCAATTTACTCGCATAATGTTCGCACTTTTTATGGCGGAGTTTCATGCGAAGTTCGAGGTTGCGATAACTACTCGGGAAAAATTTTCCGCGAATTATCTAGGTTCGAAATAGAAATATTAAAAAGGAAGTGTCTGTTAATAGGCGCTCTCGGTCTTGCCGTTGTAAGCTAACATAAAATACTGTTATTTTGAAACAGCATTCATCATTGTGATAAACTTACAGCTTCTACACAAGCAGGAACTTAAAGGCTCTTTATTTGCAGTCAATAAATGAACCTAGAGTCACTAAACGTAAAAGAAAGTCGCACTTTCGCCCGAAAGGCAAAGCATCGATTGCAATAGCAAATTAGTGGACAGCTACACGAAGTAATGATAGTAGTCTTATTGGCCGTTTAAACTGGTAAGCATAGGCATACTAAATAAATTAACAAGCATGGTTTCACGCGCGCACAAGCAAGCATGAACACATCTCCCTTGATGACCGCGCAAACTCGCTATGAAAACGCTGGAGTGAGAAAGCGCGGCAGCAGCAGCGAGAGAATTGACCCTCATGCTACCTCTCGCATCAACGCCAAGCCGCGAAAACACAGCTCACGGTGGACTCTGTCCCTGCCGCTGACGGCTTTCAAGATGCAGTGGCCCGGATTAGAACGCGCCCCCTCCCTATCCTCGCCCCGAAGTCTTGCGGAGCCTTGGTCGCGCGGCCACCCGGGCACCCCCGGAGTTGAACACCTCCCCCCCTCCCTAACCTGCACCCGGAGCTCTGCGCGCGATGTAAGACGGCGCGCTTCCTTCCTGCTTTCCTCGCTTGTGTGCGCAAGATTGAGCCGCGATCGCCGGCTCAGCCTCGCACGCTTTCACTTGCATATACAGCATATGGCACGCAGCGGTAATTTTATCGCCCTTGGAATTTATACGGAACCTCACAGCTACGCCGACGGCAGAAATGTGCCTGGAGTGTCCATATAATTGCTACCGCTATAAAAATAAAGTGGCTCACCCGACCTGTTCAAAGTAGGCGTCAACACTGCCGTCGCTGACCGCTATATACGCACTGATGGTCACCTCACCAAGTCTGCATCATCACGGTCTTTGGCTTCCAGCTTGAAACCAGCCGTGCAGCTCCATATCATCCCACGCCGAAGTGCCGAAGCGACGCGAAGAAACATGCCGACGTTAGCTATACCCACGTGCGACTAAAGAAAGTAAGGCCGATAACACGTCATTTGTGGCTTGGATTGAATGATGGTTGAGTGCGCCGATAGTGTGCATCAGCATGACGCGTGACAGAAGGCGCTCGGCTATGCACTCCCACCATCACAGGCTGGAACAAGAAGACGACAGTCGCTGGAGCAGTTTTCAAGGGTGAGATGGTCACTCGAGGAAAAAAAAACAATATGCAGATCCAACGCACACGTTGGTATCTAGGTGACGCCATGCGTAACCTATATTCCTTCATTTCTGACCTATAGAAAGAAAACTGGCGCGCGCATGTGCTCTCGCGTAACCGTGCCACGCAATGCGCCAAATATTATATAAGCTTGTAGTTGTCCATTATTTCTTATTTATTTTAAATGTATCTGCCACTTCTTAGCCAGTTCCCCCTTGTGGGTATGTTCCCTAGTTTGGAAATCATAAACATTATGAACAAGCGGCAATCATTTAAAAGAGCTGGTTGACGTTAGCACTACACCGTCTCTTTATTTTTTCAAGAAGAAAGCTTCCTAGCACAATAAGTGCTTTCCACTTCTTGGCCAACTTCTTGGCCACTCTGGGTATTAGCAATGATCACAAAGATCTAGTTGGCGTTGGCACGAGAGAACAGTACCTGCGGTAGTGGTTAGAACATTGGGCTGCTTTGCTCAGGGGGCCCGCGGTTCCAATTCCGCCGCCGGATTAGCTTTATTGTTTTTTTTAAGTGAATGCAAATCTCATAGGCAAGAACCAGACAAGCGACCGACCGACCCAGACGAAACCATAGAACGGTAGCGAAAAAAGCATCGCTTTAGAAAATTCACCGACGATTACGATACTCCCTAATGCGAAATTTGAGCACAGCTCTGTGCGTGTTTCCGTTTCGCGATATATAGGCTGTCGCGGACAATCTGTCTCGTGGGGCACAATGCAAACGGAGCGAAGTGTGGCACGACTGCCTCGCTATATATATATATATATATATATATATATATATATATATATATATATATATATATATATATATATATATATATATATATATATATATATATATATGTGTGTGTGTGTGTGTGTGTGTGTGTGTGTGTGTGTGTGTGTGTGTGCGTGCGTGCGTGCGTGCGTGCGTGTGTGTGTGTGTGTGTGTGTGTGTGTGTGTGTGTGTGTGTGTGTAAGATCACGAGAGCAGCGCATGCGTGATACGCGGGCGCGAGTCACAGCAGCCGCCGCAGACAGACCTGCGCTCATGCAGTGCTGCGCTTTGTTTGCATGCTCGCCGAATGGCATCGGTGAACAGACGACGGCGCACTACTCTGGCGCCATCTCGTAGTGGTAGTCACCGCAGAGCCCGTAATTCGTGGCACTACGCTTTTCTTCTCAAGCTTTCGCCGTACCCTGCCCCTCCGCTTTCCGCCTCATGGTTCTGCTGCAACCTCCTCCTACACTTTTCTCCTCGCGCTCTCTTCGATGTCACCGTATTTCATCCCCCGCTGCGCTCGGAGTTCCTTCTTTCATCCTTCGCTGTGCCCGTTCGCTCGGTTACGCCGAGGGATGCCGACGCGAAACGCAGGAACGGGGCCTGAGAGCTGCGCTCTGAAAATTCTGGCAGAACGCATCTACGACGAAGTATGCAAACAGTCGAAACGGGTCATGTGTGAAGCGTGTACTTCAGCCGTAATCCTTTCATACTTCCCCCTGGACACGATGCGTATTCTGACAGCGCGGCCGTGAAGTCGGCGCGTACCAGCGGCACACACACTGTGACCCAAGTTGGCGTCAAAAGTTCATTGAACAGAGGCACATACTCAGTGGCAAATGCCCAGTGGCACATGGCCATTGGCTCCAGGCTAAAAACTCAGGTCGTCGAATAAATAGCTTGAGAGGGAGGGTACTAAGTAAGGCCAACCTGCTACAGCGAATAGCTAGCGAGCTTAAAGGAAAACTGGAAAAGCAGGCCGAGCTGGAAGAGCGGGTGGAGGCGCTAATGGCGCAGGTTCCGCGTAATCCCGGTTCGGAGCAGCGTCAGGCGGAGAGCGAGCACAGCGCGGAGTCTCAGGCAGAGGCACGTAATGAGAACAAAGGGTCATGACAGGAAGGGACACCTAGAAGCAGTAGAACCGCACACGGGAGCTGGCGGCAGCCCGAGGGCTCCACAACGCTACAGTGATGTAGTGCAGCAGGCTTCATGTGGGGCGGCACTTGCAGCAGCGAGCCCGTTGCCGCGTGACGGTGGCGGACAGCGGATGGAGGGCCAGCTAGCGCAAACTGGAAGGCAGAAATCCCAGGCTGGCGGCGAATGAGTTGAACGAAGAAGGGTACTGATGGTAGGGAACTCCAACGTAGCGAGGGTTGAAGAGGGGGTCTTTACAAGAGTGAAGGCAGAAAGGCGGGTGAAGGTGGAGGCCCAGTCTGGGAAGTGCATGGCTGACGCAATGACCACAGCTCAGGAGGTGGTATGGGACAACATAGAGGACGAGTACCTTGTCGGTATCCTTGCTGGTCTCAACGATGTGCTCAAGGAAAGGAACCAGAACCTCAAGAGACAGTAAGAATTTGGGTTGCGTAAACTCAGAGGTTCAAAGAGGTGTCTGCGAAGGTGCACGTGACCATACGCACAACCTCAGAGGTCCAGGACAGTCTAGCGGGACGGAAAGAAGTGTTGTTGAGGCTAACCGTGTCATTAGGGGCCTGAGCAGACGACTTGGGTACGGCGTAATGGAGGTAAACTGGGATGTGTACTAGCCTGGCTCCGACCCTTTTGTACAGAATGGCGTTCACTACAGTGATGCCACAGGCAGGAGGGTAGGTAGTAGGATAGGCCGCCAAGCAACAGCTTTCTCGGGGGGACCCAGAGCACTGAGGCTACCAGTGTAGACAAAGGTAGACCCGGAGAGGCCAAAAGATTCAGGAAACGTACAATCTGTAGGAGAAGAAATAGACGCAAGTACAAGTTCCAAAGTAATTCATACATAGGGTATATTAATATGCAAAGTGGCAGAAATAGGATGAAGTGGGAGAATATCGACGAACAGTTAAGGCAGGAGGAGCTGACGGTATACGTGTTTGTGGAGACACATCTTAAGGACATGGAGCAACCACCTTGTAATCCTGAATATGCTTGGGAATATTGCAACAGAACTGAGGGCAGCAGGAAGGGGGGTGGAACTGGGACATTCAGTCATAAAGGTACGAATTGGCAAAGGTTCAAACCAAAATGCAAGAAACATTTATGGATAAAAGGGAAAGCGGCAGGGGAGCAGACAGTCCTTGGATTTGTATACCTGTGAGCAGGGAGAAATGTCAAAGAGGAAAACAAAGAAACGGCAGAATGCATAGCAAGAGACATTAATTAATGAGCTAGGAGGAGGGTGCGGGGCAATTACACTAGGAAACATGAACGCACACATAGAATATGTAAACGGGTACACAGACTCAACAGGAAACATGCTGCTGGATATGCGTGAAAGGCATGAGTTAGTTGTACGTAACAGTGCTGAGGAGTGTGGAGGGCACATAACATTGGAGGTAGAGAGCCTGCAGTCGACGAGATATTATGCACTAATGTCACATAGGATGCATGATAGGCTAATGAGCGTAGTTGAATATGGCTCCAGAGGTCTGGGTAGTGATCACAAACGCATCAAGATAACTTTTAGTAGTGAAACGAAAGTAGGAAGGAGACAAGATGAACAACTAGGTGAGATTTTTTTATTGGGAAAAGGAGCTGGAGTAGTAACCCAACAAATTGAGGAAGTAATTTCTGAGGATACTAAAATAGAATGGACATGCGCAAATTTAACAGGGCTATTTGAACTAGAGCTTGCTAAAGTACGAGTCAGGCGAAAGGGAAAAGGCGGATACCCAAGAGCTGGTGGGATCAGGAAGTTAAGAGGGCCATAGAGAAACGTCAAGAAGCATCCAGGGAACACAGATATTCTAAGCAGAGAGGTGAACCAGAAGCTGAAGTAGACAGAAAATGGTATAACTTCTTAAACTGTAGGAGGGAAGCATCCCATTTCATCGATGAGAAAGTTAGAAGAAAGGGGACCCAATGGTTGTCAGAAGTAAACAAAAAGGATAAAGAAGCACCTGATAAATTTTTGAAACATCTCAACTCCTAGAGCAATAAGACGAGCCTGGAGCGGAAGTTTATTGTTACAGCTCAAGGTGTTCTGTTAGAAGGAGATGAGGCAATGGAACATATAAGAACGATGATGACAGAAAAATGTAAACAACAAAATGTTACATATGTACTCCATCAGACGAGGATAGACAGGTTAGTGCAGCGGCTCCACTTGAACAAAGCGAGTGGTTAAGGGCAGTGAAGAGGGTTTCTTGTAGCTCGTCGACAGGACCTGATGGCATCCCAATTATGTTAATCAAGACATTGGGCCCAAAATCTAAGCAAGCATTAAGAGAGGTACTTAGAAAAACGATAATGGACAGTAAAGCCCCCGATGGGTGGAAACTAAGCAGGATGAACGTGATATATATGGGAAAGGGGGACAAAGCCGACATAAACAACTACCGTCCCATAACAGTGACGTCAGTGGTTTACAGAGTAGCGATGCAGATTGTAAAAGACAGACTGTAGGCATAGGTGGAAAACGAGGAGGTGCTGGGGAAACTACAAAATGGGTTCCGGAAACAAAGTAGGTTAGAGGACAATCTGTTCTCATTGACGCAGTGTATCGAAATAGCAGAAAAGGAACAAAGGGCCTATGGCTAGCACTTCTGTATATCAAGGGAGCCTATGACAGCGTAATCCAAGAGGATTTGTGGGACATACTGGCCACACTAGATGCGGAAGATCGAGTAACTAATTTTTTATAAAATATCTGTAAAAGTAACAAGGTTCTTATAAAACGGGAAAGAAAGGTATCTCAGTCTGTAGAGACGCAGTGGGGGCTTAGGCAAGGGTGCCCTCTGTCACCTTTGTTGTTCATGTTGTATCAACAAGGATTAGAGACCGAATTAGAGTGGAGTGGACTTGGCTTTACCCTTTGTTCTTTTCAAGCAAGGATAATGGATTGAACAGTCATTAACAGGACTGATGTACGCGGACGAGGTTGTACTTATGGCAGACAACGAGGAAGATTTACAGGGATTGATGGACATTTGTGGTAAAGAGGGAGTTAGGTTAGGTTTAAAGTTTAGTAACGAAAAATCGGCAGTCCTGATTTTTAATGATAATCAGGGCAGCGAGCATAGGGTACAGGAGGTTACGCTGGATGTAGTGGATAAGTACAAATATATTGGCGTGTGGATAAACAATGAGGCTTAATACATATTGAACATGGAGGATATGTAAAGACTAAAGGTAGCAGAAATGCAGCTGTGATAAAAAATATGGCACTGTGGAATTACAATAGGTAGGAGGTGGCGAGTGGGACTTGGAAAGGAGTGATAGTTCTTAGTCTGACTTTCGGCAATGCGGTCCTGTGCATGAGATCAGAGGTTCGAATAAGGTTGGAAATTAAGCAAGGGGGGGGGGGTAGGTAGGCTCGCTTTGGGAGCACACGGAAATACACCAAATCAGGGTGTGTAGGCTGACATGGGTGGACATCATTCGAGGGCAGGGAAGCTATCAGCAAGATAGGATTTGAGGAGCGACTGAGAGAAATGGCGGAAAAGCAGCAGGCAAGGAAAGTTTTCAGTTACCTGTACATGAGGAATGTTGACACAAAATGGAGGAAGCGAACCAGAAAATTTTCACGCAAACATATGGACAACAGCAGGGGAGCAAGCCAAGAAACATTGGTTAAGAAAAATGTTAAAGTAACAGAGAGGGGTCTGTGGAAAACAGAGATGCAAACGAAATCCGCACTGGCAACATACAGAACTTTCAAGCAGGAAATTGCCAAAGAAGATATCTACGATAAGTCTAGGGGAAGCGCTTTGTTGTTTGAAGCCAGGATGGGAGCATCGGGGACTAAGAAGCGAGTAAAGTGCCAAGGGAAAGACACGTTATGCGGTGCACGTGGAGAGGAAGAGGAAACGGCTGAACACCTGATACTTTTCTACAAATGGCTTAACTCTACAGTTCAAAGCAACGGGGCGGACTTCTTCAAAGCATTGGGGTTTAGAGACAGTGCAGGAAAAATAGACCTTAAGCGGGTAGAAATAAGCAAACAGAGGTTATCTCATTGCTGGCTAAGATCAAGGTAAGAATGAAATTTCACTCTCCACTAAGTACAAAATATATTACTAGTCACGGCTAAGTGGTGTGTGCCGCCGCCCGATTTAAAGGGTTCAGCCTTATCCATCCATCCAGCCAGCCATCCAGTGGACAGGTGTAAAAAGGGCAGGGAAGGGCAGGCGGTTTTGGCTAACGTCACAAACATCTAGTTAGAGGAGGCGCTGGTCCAGCAAAAATATTGCTGTCTGAAGCTTCGTTCTACCAGCTTTGGCGGCGCGCCGAACACGATGAGAAAAACTTCACTCGATTTAAGCTTTCCATACGAATAAATAGATGTCTGTCTGTGTTTCTGTATGTTGTAAACTCAGTTCCCGACAGCATTAAGTCCACCTGGCTTGTACGAAATTTGTAGGCACATCCTGCTTCATTCACCACTGACAATAATAGCCAGTGTGAGCTTACTTGTTTGAAGTGTTTTTTTTTTTGCCAGTTGAGGCCTCTCGATCACCTGGCGACATAATAAAGATATCTGTAGCCATGTTAGAGTACCGTACACACGAATGCCGCTCCAGCAGCGGTAACGAAACGCCCAATACCAGCGAGCAAGCAACGGAACCAGCCCCACCAGCCGCTACCACAGCGGCCATAATGCCACAGAACACCTATACAAACTTAGAGAAGGGAAACTGTACCTTCCACAGTGCTACGGAAATAAGCGTAACGGTGGCATCGTGAACTAAAGTATGTGACCACGAGTGGCGCTGTACAACAGGAAAAATGTGAATGTGAAGAATGTGTGAATGTGAAGAATGTTAGAATGTGAAGACGTCTATCCAGCGGTCGATTTAGGCACCACTGGCCTCCTTGAAGCCCTTGGGTTCAGCGGGAGCAGTGGTAAAGCAAACAGGTCCGCAATAGACATCAGTAAGAGGCGATTGGAGGATTGGTGGAAGAAAAGTAGGGAAACGACAAAAGACGGAGACGGACAAAAGCACAGTTCGCAATAGGGTATCAGAAAATTTGGACGTGGTAGTTCATAGTGTTTTTTTTTCATTGGTTAACTTAGGTAGGATATTAGGCAGCATAGTAGCAAGAGCTTGGTGGCGCAAGCCACCGTCCCGTTCCAAAGGGGACGCTCATAACATCCATCCATCCGGAAACGGTGTTTTGCACAGTTTACCAGGTGTTCTGCGGCTTTACTGGGTTTCTGGCTGCTGCGCCTCGATCGTGCTCCCGCCAGTTTAGTTGCTGTGTGGCAAACGTAGCGCCTACATATTTATGTAGGCGCTACGTTTGCCTCACAGCAACCAAACTGGTGGGAGCACGATCGAGGCGTAGCAGAATACATGTAGCGCTGAGTCATATCGAGTT
This sequence comes from Dermacentor variabilis, assembly GCF_050947875.1. Lineage (NCBI taxonomy): Eukaryota > Metazoa > Arthropoda > Arachnida > Ixodida > Ixodidae > Dermacentor > Dermacentor variabilis. Next base: position 6,211,686 of record NC_134578.1, on the reverse strand, counting down.
AAGGCACACTCTGAACTGACTTTTAAGGGCATCCCGAGCGGTTTTTCGTTTTTCGGCGGCACAACTCGGGGCACCCCGAGTTGTGCCGCCGCGCTCCAGCTGTTGCATTTCGAGTAGGGCTACTGACAGAATGCGGTTTCCAGATGGCACGATGGCCTCGACTGGAATAAACGCACACGACACCAAAGATTGAGTAAGCCTGAAAATATTTTATTTGCATCTTACAAGTACAACAAAAAGCACACGTATCCGCAAACGCATCCACACGCATCCTACGAATCCACAAAACGCGGTTACATAGTCAAGAACATAGTCAAGAAATGGCTCATTAATAAGGGTAGCACAAACGCACAAGAAAGAAGACCTAAGCTACAAAACGTACGGTCGGCTGCTAAGTATAATAATTTCCCTGTCACCGCGTGTCACTTTTATACAGCATCTTTACAGCGCTACCAGGCCGGGTAGTTTGGCGTTAAGAACGCAACAGCTTACGGCCGTCAGCTGCCTCTTCCTTACGGGCGTCATAATTATCCTAATCTCCGCATCAACGTCGTGCAAGTCCGCATACAGGTATCTGTATCTGAACCATATGCCAGCTTAATAGATGTGTAGTGAAATTATGATAACCACTGCGTCTTATCAAACGTATTGGTTTTGCAAATGCGCATTACAGCTGACGGAACGACATGCTGTAAGTGAAGCACAAGAGAACAAGGACAAAAGGAGGATACAACACTTGAAGAAGAAATGAAGAATTAGTAGGCGTACAGCAAACAAGCGATGACGGAGAACACACAATGATGCATCGGGTGTTCTGTGACATCGGTTTGCGTACTTACGGTGTTATGGAGATCAACGGCATAAAAACGTACCTTCAAGCGTACTCCCTCAACCTCCGCCGCATTCATTATGATAACGCCTAAACAAAATGAGGCACTATTCTTTGCCAAGAGTAGACCTTTTTACAGCAAGTCTATGTAATGACTCGCAGACAAAACCAGCATGCTTTCGAAAATGTTTTACCGCCGTAGTATTCGAACGCCAACGGCCAGGAAACACATCGATACCAATAGGTTGTCGGTTGACGGTGGTTAATCAAGCACAAAAACCTTGACGCTATGACTAAAAAGCAGCTTCAACAATCAAATTTTAAAAAAATCAACTGCCTATTTGCCTGAGGTAAAAAAGCATCCTTAGACACCTCGATTGTTCATGTCAATGGTTTGTGTAAATTAAAAAATTCAGCGTGTTCAGCGCCCCTAGCAGAGAAAGCACAAATTAAAGTATTCGACCGAATTACAGTAGCTCCACTTGCGCGCTTACGCTGAAACGCGCCTCGATTGATTTTTCGCCCTCTGTGGCCATTTGTTGAACTTGAGAGTGTGCGAAACCTTCCTACGTAATGATGATGATGGTAGTTTTGATTTTGCCAGCGCCATCTCTTTGTCGCGTATTTTGATTTATGACGCCACCACTACTTCTTTTTCGTTGCATTGTGGAAGGTACAGTTTCTCTTCTGTGCATATTATAGGTGCTTTGTGGCCTTGCCCACTACATGGCCTCCGAGATTGCGCCCGTCGTATACATATAACCATGGCATACGTACAACTGAAATCAAACCTTTAATTCATCGTTTTGTTATTTTCAAGAGCCCCTCCATGTCCCTAGTGTGGTTAGGTTTGTATATAACTATACGTGTTTTATACAGAGCAAGTAACAATCTTTAGAAGTCGGCTCACTCAGTCGTCTGATTTGCTTCTACATCGGCCCTCACAACCAGTAGCAACACAGGACGTGTCTGAGCGAGCTGCAGTGAATGTTAAAACGCCACAATGATCTCCTCTTACATGACCCTCTTCTCAATCTTGGCGCATGGCCTATGAAATCGGGCAGTGCACGCAGTCGACCAACGTTTACAGATACTTTTTTAGTTTCCGAAAACCCCTGCCTCGCCTTGTGGTAGCAGGCGGCCCGCTGCCGCTCCCGCCACCGCAGCGCTGCGGTCTGCCTTTTCGCGAAGCATGCGAGCGTCGTCTGCTGGATCCCGGCGCGGTTATGGTTGTTTGTCGCGGCGCTCGGCATTTGCATGGGGCTCGCTGATTAAAGGAACCGCTTTGCTCCACAGCTTGTCATTCTCTTATATACCAAGAAGCAAAATGGGAGGAAGGGTACACAAGCTGTGTCTCGCTGTAGTCTGAATAAAAGGTGTTAGTCCTGCAGCCCTCCTGTTGATTGAAATAAAAGCAAATTCCTGGAGGGATTTTCGACGCACCGCGCTTGAACCGCGTGATGCATATAAACACACCTTGCCCTATACGGCAGTTGAAATTGAGTCTTTGTAGCCGCGTGGTCACACACAATTATCAACTGTCGCATAATCGGCGGCGCGTCATAAGCGTTACACCATCACTATCCATGGGCAGAACGGCTTGAGTGCAGTTAAAGCTCCAAGCTCGCACATTTTTCATGTACTACCATTTACAAATTTCGTCGACCAATGCAGCATTTCGCCAAATTTCATGCACGCTCATAGGCAGCTATCTTTTCTTCAAAAAACGATATTCAGTTAAAGCAATGCCCGTTCGCGCCGAATTGTTGCCCTCTTCATACGTCAGCTACCTACACTCTCAGGCAAAGTTACACCCTTTGGGGTGTATCTCTACCACACAACAATAATCGTCATCTGCCTTGCTTGCGTTTCCTTTCTTGAAAACGCCGCGACCGCTACTTTCCTGTCGGGAATGCTATCATGCTGATAACGCGCATGCCGTTCGTTACTGGAAAGTACCGGGCTCGCAGCGTTAAAGAAGGAAACGCATCAAGGCATATGACGATTATCGTTGTGTGGCAGAAGGGGCACTTTTGGGGTGTAAACTTTTCTCAGAATGTACACTCTTAAAACGGTTGCACCCTTTGGGGTGTATATTTGTCTCGCAACAACAATCGTCATCTGCCTTGCTTGCGTTTCCTTTCTTGAAACTCGGCGCTCGCTACTTTACTGTCGAGAATGCTGTGTCATGCTGATAACGCGCAAGCCGTTCGGGACGGGGAAGTACCGTGCTCGCAGCGGTAAAGAAAAGAAATGCGGACAAGACAGATGACGATTATCGTTGTGTGGCAAGTATAAACACCGAAGGGTACAGCTGTTTTTAGAGTGTATAGCTAGCTCTTTGAACAGTACCCAAACAATCTTTAAGAATGTACACCCTTTGGGGCTTATATTGTCCCACAACAATAATCGTCATCTGTATTGCCCGCATTTCCTTTCTTTAACGCTGCGAGCTCGGTACTTCCAAGTACTCCCGGTACTTTTAAGAAAGTAGCGAACGTGGCGTTTTTAATAAAGGAAAAGCAAGAAGGAAGATGACGATTATTAGAGTGTTTTAGATTATAATCTAAAACGCTCTAATAATCGTCATCTTCCTTCTTGCGTTTCCTTTATTGAAAACGCTACGTATGGGACGCAAGAAGTTGGGCCCCCCTAGCGCTTGGGCCCCATGGCCTTGCGTCCCCCTAATCCAAAACTCTCTATTGTTGTGCGACGAATATGCACCCAAAAGGGTGCAACTGCTTTATGAGTGAAGTTCACCTTGAAAAAAAAAATACAACTATGGGCTGTCCAGAGGGCCCACGATGCGGCGGTCGGGCATGGCCTGACTGTCCCAACGTGTGAGCGGCCCGCAGCGCGCTGAGTCGCGCACCTCAGGACCTTCATTAAAGTTTTGCATCCATCCATCCATCCATCCATCCCAAGTTTACCATTGACGGGAGTACTCAGAATGTAAACTATGCCACTTGTACTAAACCAAAGCGCTCGTCACGAGCACACAACAGCCAGTGGTTCTCCCCAAGAATACCATTAATGCTTGACATTTTCACGCTCCCGCTGCGCTTTAAATGAACGGTCGTTTTAGTGGTATTTCATTCATGTGAAAAGTGTATGCCTGTAACAAAACGGAAAAGATACTTTCGACTTGGAATTTCAGGCAGCGCATGCACTCGGCCTGATTTCTCCTGCTTGCATGCTCAAGCGCAAATTACCTTTATCTTGACGACCTTCGATTTTTTGGGTGGGAACAAAAGCAGACGGGAACGACTGGAAGCAATGAACTGTGCACTTCTTTATGCATGCCCATGCACCGTGCTCACTTTCGACGACGTCACCGCTTATGGTATGTGATCTCATTATGTCACCTTCCTGGGACTGTACATCTTAAACCTTGCATCATTTCCCCCAGACCTTTCTCCGCGTAGGAAATCGCTCTTTGCTATTTTTAAAGTGACTACGAGGGTCTGATAGCGGGAGGAATTATGTATGTCATTTGTAGGACATTTCCTGTACCTGCTGGTGTAAACAGACACGAAGCACGTCGGCATGTTGTTGTCGTGAAGTTGTATAACATGACGTATAATATGACACCAGGAGTAAGGTTTATCTCAGGAGGCGAAAAAAAGTGGGCCCACAGAGTACGCGCGATATCAACACTCGGCGACCCACGCGTCGCACGTACTCGTGTCTCCGCGTGCGCATAATTTGTACCGGACATAGAAGACCTCGACAGACGGCCACGTGCCCGCGGATAGTGAGAAGGCACACAAAGAAAATAAAAAGTTCGGCTGCATCTTGCATTTCTGATATTACGTTTTCTGATGTAAAGAAACAGCAACCTGACGCCGCATGGAAAGTGCTAAATAGGGTTCTCGGTCGCGAAAGTAAAATGGAAATGCCCTCAAAGTTAACGCAGAATAACCGTGACATAGTGGGTCAGGCGCTTGTTGATCATTTTAACCAAGCGTTTCTAGAACATGCTCTTCCAGATAGTAACCTACAGGTTATCAGACCGTCAAGCAATTGCCCTGCTGAGAGCTTTGCTCTGCATGATATAAGTGAAGCTGAAGTTTATCAAACATTTCTAGGTCTAAAGAACAGTAAGGTTTTAGATATAGACAACCTACAAATAAAGCCCATAAAATATGTTATCGAATGCATTACACCTGCGCTCGCTCCCATATTCAATCTCGCTATCCAATCAGGTCAAATTCCTGACGCACTGAAACGATCGAAGGTGACAGTCGTTTACGATGGGGGCAATAAAAATGAGACAAAATATTATAGGCCAATATCTGTGATACTAATTTTTTCTAAAGGCTTAGAAAAAATATGTTTTCTCGACTGACTAACTTCTTTGACAAAATAAATCTTCTTTTCGACGCGCAGTTTGGTTTTAGAAAAGGACGCTCTACTGAAACAGCTTTATTAACTCTTAAAGAAAGTGTCCTACAAAACATTGAAAATAAACATATAACTCTCGGCCTTTTCGTAGATTACAATAGAGCATTCGATTCACTTAACCATAACATACTTATACTAAAACTCTCGGACTACGGGGTTCGTGGTAAGCAGCTCGAACTATTCCGTTCGTACTTAGCCAACAGGACTCAGTGTGTGTACATTGACAATTACCATTCATCTCCCCTCGATATAAAATGTGGTGTCCCTCAAGGCAGTATTTTAGGTCCTCTTTTGTTTAACGTATACATAAACGATAATTTCCGTATTGACACAAGCTCAAAATTTATCATATATGCCGATGATAGCCCTATCCTACTCTCCGGAACTGATGAAGCCGATCTAGCGTTAAGATGTAATCACGTCCTTGAAAAGCTCGTATCTGGTCAAATTCTAACTGCCTCAAAATTAACCCAGCTAAAACTAAGGTACTTTCCTTCCGTGCAAAAAATAAAGTAATTAATTTAGAACAGGGTATGTGCTGCGACGGCCACAGGATCGAAATCGTTAATGAATATAAAATTCTCAGAGTAACATTTAGCTCAAATCTCGCATGGGACTCGCATGTTGACAACTTATGCAAAAAACTATCAATGACCACAGGAGCTCTATCGCGTTGCCATGCAATTCTCCCAGTGGAAGCAAAAAAAAAACAAATTTATTCTGCATTGTTCGCTTCCCATATTAATTACTGTAGTCTCGTATGGTTGACCACTACACAAAGGAATATTACGAGAATTTGTTTATTACAAAAGGAAATTGTTCGCAATATCGCAAATATTGATTATTTAGCTTCCACAGAATATTATCTTAGGTTGTACATAAGAAAAATACAACATATGTATGAATTTCGTGTTTTGCGTTCATTCTATGTGTCTTCACCCACTTTTAAAAACTTTATTAGGACAATAGCACTGCTTCAGCAAAAAACCACTGTTCGTACACGTTGTCTTGACTTTTGGATAATAGCACGTTTCCGCACTTTTTACAAACTGCAGTCTTTGAAATATAATCTTCCGTTAATCCTCAACAAATACAAACATATAGTGAAGCCCACACTAGCACCACTTCATCAGCTCTTTAAATAAAATCATACCTACCACTATTGTCGTGAAGCTACGTACATTAATAATTCTTCTTTTTTTAAAAAGAAGCCAAATCCTCCTCTGTCTGCTTGTATTTCACATTGTAGTGTTTTTAGAATGTGATATCTTTTGCTGATGTATTATATGTGTTTGTGTGTATGCATGTGTAATACACGTCATTTTCCCCCTTCCTTTCGTTATATTTGACTTTTTTTATACATTCTTTTTTTCTTCTGTGTATAAAACATTATATCTAGTATTGTGTATTCTTAGTCTTACAGTGTATTCTTATTCTGACGAACTGTTATTTTCTGTTTCGTATGTTTTTGTTTAACGGTTCGACGTGCACGTCGAGGTCATGCCCTGCCTTGAATATGATGTCCGGGCCTCTGTCAAGCTGCAGACCGCAGCTTTTAGCCCTGTCAACCACAAAAACTTGTTTTTGGAAACAAAGAATTTGAATTTGAATTTGAATTATTGTAATACGTGAAGGAGAAAGCCTGCTATACACTTGGTAATGCATGAAGTTATACGATCGGAGGGATCAGACTTCTTGCAAGACATAACGAGCCATTAGTATGGCGCAAACTTGTGCTATGCCGTCGTATCGTCGCGTTGCAGCTTTCGGAGTTTGGCTTCTTCGGCTTGTTTTCGACGCTTAGCTGCGGCTTCGCGCCACCGCATAGCGAGGTCAGACTTGCGCGAACGAAATCTCTCTTCGACTTTACGTTGCATCCCCTCAGCAGCGGCAAGCAGTATACTCGCGGTCGAAAGCCTTGCTCCCACCGCTTCCTACGCCGGACCTCGTTTCTCACTTGGCGAGCACACTCGGTCGTAGCGTACTTCCGAGCGGGGTATGCACTGCCTTATTTATGGTTCGGATGCTTGTTTTTAGCTTATTCTTTATTGAAACGTTTGCTGTTCTGTGTGTTGTATGGATGATTTCAATTAATGCATGCACTATTCACTTCACGTTGCTGGGCGCTTGTAGCCTCTAGCCCGAAGGGAGTATGAGGCATTGCTCACGGGGGTATGAGCCACTGCATCTTTGCTTGGTTACGGGGGTATGAGCTATTGCTGATGATTATATTTTTGTACCACTCGACTAGACGGCGCGTTTAAGGCTATCGCCTTACAAATAGGCTACCAGCACAAGACGCAGCGCAAACAACCGCAACCAGCGAGCACAAGCAGCGCCGCTCACTTGGGACAAAGCGAGACTGCAGCGCCCTCAGAGCCCCTAGGAAAAGGTAGCGCCCAGGTCGAGAGGAAAAATTGCGAAACTATAGGACTATTCATAAGCTATGCTATCGACAGCGTGCGCCGGCCATCCTCGGAGGTCATAATCCTGGAAAACGAAACCGGAACCAGCTGTAGAGAAGAAACTATTTTTTTACGATGCTCTGAGGCTTGCGAGTATTGCGAGTATAGAGTTAAAACATGTTGTTGCGGAATGAATGTAGCACTAACAATATGTTAGTGCTACATCTTCCCGAAGCACTCCCCCAAAAGTTTCACGTAGATATTTCATTTTCGGCTCCTTATGGTGGCGTGCCACTCAGCAATTTGAAAGTATTTATTTTATTCGTTACTGCACGTAAAGGATGTTAGGAATGTTTGGAGCACCTTTTCCTTATATTTTCAGAGCTGAAATTGGTGAGGCAAGTCTTCACTGCAAGTGTTTGTTTTTTCTGTCACTGCAGTTTTTTCTGACCTGCAAGTTCTGTTAAAGTGCGGCTATAATTGGAATTAATGCCAGTGCATAACTACTGCACATGACCGGCAAATGACGGTGCAAAGCCCTCGAAGACAAGCAGGAAAAGTTTGAAGGACTACCAATGAGGATAATCGCTGGAATATGGCGTTTCTCGAACTCCTTTGCGCATGTTAAATACGGCCATAGAGTTTCATACTAAATAAATTTCGGTATGGAACTTTTAATATAGCAAGTTGAAATACGTTAAAGCTCATTGCTTTCTCTAGGTGGCGTTGTGAACATAGATAACTGAGAAGTTGCACACCGCTTTAAATGTTGTATTAGTGTGGTGGCACACGCCACCACACCGTTTCCGAGGACAATTCACTCACAGTCTTCAACAAGTATAGTAGGCTGTGTCCTACTACAAATTGATCTGAGCATAAGATGCGTGACATTTCTTCTTCGAAATACATGCGTTTCGCTCTTTTAGCTTTCCAGAATCTGCAAAATATTAACGACCCCTTTTTCATCAAAACAATCAAGAGAGAGGGAGAGGCATCTTTATTTGTCAGAAACAATCAAGAGAGTTAATAGTTGTCTAAAAACTTAGAGTGACTGTGGAAGAAACACAACTTCAAAGATTTCCATTTGGACGAGTGCGTCCTATATGTGCATAAGTACTCAGTCAGGTTTTATTAAAACTCAAGTACTTGTAACCTAGTTACGTTAGCCATACATGAATATTGTGTGGGTACCCGGTGATACGAGTTCAGCGCTAATGTTTTGCGATGGCGACTCGCTGAAAGGGAACATCTATTGCAAATAATGTCAGCGCAGTATTTTACGTCTACTATGTGGCAGGATTATCAAGTGCGCGGGTTCAATAAAAATTATTCGGACAAGTCGGGCCAGTAACCGATGAGTGACGCGATAAAGACGTACAGAAAGGAAGGCATGGACGGCACCCAGTGGCGTAGCTAGGTCGTCTGCCACCCGGGGCCCACAGGTCTTCTGTCACCCTCCCCCCCCCCCGGGTTGTAGTCGAGGAAGGTGAGGATATCGGCAATTTCCGGGTGTCTTCAGACGTATATGACACCCTCCCCCTCCCCCCTCCCTTGCTACGCCACTGATGGCACCTGCGCACGTGTCGCCCATGTCTTCGTTTAGGTACGTATTTATCATGCGACCTACACTACGAATCAGTACCAAGTCTCGCAGCTTTCGGTTCAATAACTGACGATTCCATGCATGTCAGTAACCGACGAAATTGAATCACCTTGTCGCCGTAAGGACTTCACGCCACTTCAGTGCCGTTCAAACACCCCGAGTAATTTCATATGCGTGGACATTTCGGTACTCGTTGTCGCATTGGTGCTGTAATTCATTTAAAGTACTAAAATAACAGTTCTAACTTTTTTTTGCTTTCATTGAAAGTTCTCGATCTCGAAGACCTTGAAAAATATACTAGGAGTCCTCCGAGTGCCCTAAAGAATTTGCTATAATGGTTTATCTGCAACCAGTTTCGGTCTTATTTCTCAGGTCTGCAACGAAGGAATTAATGGTCAGGAGAGCATTGCGCAACACGACCGAAGCACTGCGATCCGGCTGCCTCACGTAGATTGCTGACTGACCTAGGCTGTACCTTCCTATCCAAAGTCATCGACGATATCCTGTACTGCTGATCCACGCGGCACAATATCACCAATTCATATCATCCTCACACGAACGGGCTCACCGAGCGCTTGAATCAGACCTTAACAGACATGCTTTCAAAGTACGTGTCGGCTGACCACCGTGATTGGCACCTTGCACTACCATACGTGACATTCGCATATAATCCATTTCACCCCGACACTGCTGGATACTCTCCCTTTGACCTTTTGTTCGGAAGGGAACCAATTTTACCGTTGGACACATTTCTTCCTTCTCCTGCAACTTCGACTAGTGAATATGCACCGACGCCATTGTCTGGGCTGATTACGCGTCGCAGATAGTAGCATCCCCAAAACAATCGGAAGCGCGTTTACGACCAGTGACACCGCGACGAACGCTTTTCTCCAGGTGCCCTCGTGCTACTTGGGTTCCCCTCCCGATATGTGGGTCTTTCTAAATAGCTTCGTCCTCGCTACACAGGCCCATACCGATTCCTCTGACAGGTGACTGGCGTCACGTACGCGGTTGTGTCCGCCAGGGCCACTACATCTTCCGTTCTGTTGTGCAGCGACGTCGTCCATGCTTCGAGAATCAAGCGTTACCACCCTTCCTCTGCTGCAGGTCCTTAGTGGCGCCGGGCCGGCGCTCCTGCCGCCGGGAGTCATGCTACGTGCTACTAGAAGACGATGATGCTGACCCTTGGATTTAGTGGGACGTAAGCGGCCACTCCTGATCTGATGACGACGACGTGCCTTGCTTGATGTTGGCTGGCTTCCATGTTCGCCAGTGCTTGCTGCCCTCTTAAATACACCCTGCAAATAGCTTCGCTATATTGCTTATGTCGATTGCTGACCGGTTGATGCTTCCGTCTGATGATGATTTATTGGCATCCCCCTTGGAACAGGGCGGTGACAGTCACCTAGCCTGCTTAATTTAATCAGGTATACTGTACAAGTTTACAGCGAATCTGTTAGCCTCTGCTGGTCGGTATATTTCGTGTCTGCGTCTGTAGTAAGAAATGTGGGCCGATCCCGAAGGTAGTGCATTACCAGGCCGACCCGCGGTGGAGGTGAAGCAAGCTTAAAGCTCTCAGCAAAGTGAAGTGAAAAGTACATACATTGTTTGGAATCACGCATACAACATACACAACACCGTTCGTTTCATTAAAGAACAAGCACAAAACAAGCATTCGAACTACACATTTGATGACTACCCCGCGAGAAATTCATAAGGGAGTTTTATGCCGCTTGTGGACCCGTGCGTCCGTGGCGTAAACAACAAAGAAAAATGAGAGCGTCCATGGCGTAATGGTTTCTATATCGGTACTTCTGTACTAGCAATTGCGTGTTCGAATCCTGCCATCGGACAGTTTTGATAATATTTATTTATTTATTACACAGTACTTCATTCAAAATGACGAGTTGACAAAGTCACGAAGCCTTTTGAACTAGAAGAACGAAGTTTAGGCAAATTCATGTTGTTCCAACAATTTACATGCCGTCTGAACCACCCCGATTCCACTCCCGTTGCAGCACTGCTATCGGTCAGCCACGCAGACCTAGGGCGGCCGAGGAACAGCGTGAATACGAAGAAAGCCAAAGGCAGCAGAAACATTAATGTCAAAATCGGCGTTCCTGTTGTTTGTCCGGGAAAACTTTGGAATCGCATGCTACAACATGATATGTACCACGTAGTTGGTTGATTGGGGTCCAATCAACCAGTTACGTGGTACAGATCATGTTTAGATTTGATTTTCGTCAAGAATGCAGCGAAACTTGACGCGGAGCCCATTACGGTCTACCACAGCGACGATGAAGCGATTATCACCACCATTACTCTAAAATAACAAAACATTTCAAACCCCCATCAGCAGGTGTAGTGTCCTTGCAACAGCATCGCTGTACATCTGTTTTCGCAGGGCCGGGATGGCGAGTAATTTTTTGTTTCATTCTGTAGAATTATGATTTAGATTATTATAGATTATGGATATGTATACAAAAATGCTATAGCATTTTTGCGTACATATCCATAATCTTTCTTTTTTCTCTCAACACTTCTCATCTACCTTTTATCGCTACCTATGCCTACAAAGGAACCAGCCATATCAATCTCTTCCCATTTTTTTTACCTTTACTTTAAACGTCTCTTGCTTATCTCGACTACTGACCGGTTGACGCTTCCGTCCACTTAAAATCCAAGCGCTTCTGGAAGGTGTACGTTACCTCCGAGCCTCACTGGGGCAGGCGCATTCCATTAGGATGCGCTGAGTGGTCTCAAATTGTTTATTGGCATCCCCTTTGAAATGGGGCGGTGTCAAACATTCATCTAGCCTGATTAATTTCATCAGGTATACTGGTACACGTTTTTCATTCTAGGATTTTTGCATACTTCTCCATACTCTTTTTCTTTCTCCCAAATTTATCTACGTTGGATCGCTACCTATGCCTATAACAGATCCGGTCGTATCAATTACTTCCCTGCTTTCTTTTCCAACAGTTCGCGATGGATGGATGGATGGATGGATGGATGCTATGAGCGTACCCTTTTGGACGGTGCGGTTGATTGCGCCACCAGGCTCTTCTTATTATATTGCCTAATGTCCTACCTATCTTGAAAAAGAAAAAAAGAAAAATGCAAAATAAACCAGCGAAAAATTCATATAACCAAACTTTCTGAACCCCTACTAGGAACTTTGTTTTTGTATGCCTCCGTTGTTTGTCGTTTCCCTACTTCCACCAATCTTCCAATCGCCTCTGACTAATCTCTATTGCGGGCACGTTTACTTTCCCCTGCTTTCGCTGAACCTAACGGCTTCAAGGAGGCCAGAGGTGTGTAAATCGACCGCCGGGCAGATATCTTCGCATCTTAACAAAACCTACTACGTCGTTTCCCTATAGATTTACCGCAGCAAGCATGCATGCGCTTCTCCATTGTTATATCTCGCTTTGTAAGTGCGTGTTCTAAGGCGCCCTGATCTCGCTTCGGAAAGTAGTGAGCTTCCCTTTGAGTTATCATAAATTGCTTCTTTCCTGCTTTCGTTGATTTCGTATTTTCCTTTTGAGTAGTTGCTCATAGCAGGTTTCTTTCCCACTGCCGCCACCCATGAGATTATCTCAGCCTCTCTGACTTTCCACAAGACGTTTTTTGTTGGCATGTTGATCGCCATACCGGTCGTATACTTGCTGGTGAGCTTCCTAGTTCTTTTCCGCCACTGTGAATCAATGCTTTTTCCTATACAAATATGTGAAAACCCACCCAGCCCATTTACTTTCTCCAAGCAAATGCTCCAAGTAAATGCTCGCGGCCGAGCCAAGAAACAGCCGATCCAGGCTCAAGTAGGAAGCGAAAAATCGTGTCCTACCCCGGCATGCGCTGAATGCCTCGTAGGTCTAAAATCGTCGTGATGCCGCCGCGCACAAGCCCGAAAATGAGAAAAAGATGGATGTTGAAAGACTTTTGCTGTACATTATCATGCGTGTGAAGGTGGAGGAAAGACAGGAATGTATGACTTCATCGTTTCATTAAAGAAGCAGACGACGTGCATATGACGACGACTTGGATAAGAAATTTGCGCATCGGCAAAAGGTGACTGGTACTATGCCGGTATCGAAACAGTTAACTCGAGTCAAATTCTTCATTCGCGATGAGTACACCACTGCTTTGTTTTTATTTTAATTACCTTACTGGCGTTTCAAATCGCGCAGTATACTTTGTTCAGTAAGGCACTTTGATAAATTATGGTAATAGAAACTTAAGCTTCATTTAATGTTTGTTCGTTTATATAGTTTTCTGCCCCAGCACTAATGTTACTAATGCTTTAACAGCGAGAATATTCTCGCTAATGTACTTTCGCCTGCAAGCACGGTAGCAGGAATAATAACTGCCTCGGAAGGCCTGAAGTGGATAGTGACACATGTTATGCCGCGAAATGAAATATCGTTTATATAGCATGCTTCAGTTTAGCGGTACAAGCAGAAAGTGCTGTTTTCTCATTCAACGGGGTGAGTTGCCAGTTTATTTGCACGCAAGAAATTTAGAAGCAACTGCAAGCAGCGATCGTTCCAGCTATGGAGCGTTCGGCCTGCGCACAGCGCCGCCAGTTTACTTTCCTACACAATGCACACAGTTAAATTCCACTACAACTGGTTCACTTCGTGATACAAGTAACATAGCGCAGTAAGGACGAGGAACAAGTCGAGACAGTATGAGCGCTATCCTGTTGTAGTTGTCTTGTCTCGACTAGTCCCTCGTCCTTACTGCGCTATGGTACTTGTATCGCAATGAATAACCAACACGCCCAAAATTTATTCCCTTCTGGTTCAATTCGTTTACAAGCCATGCATTTACACTAATACGAGTGACTTTGCCAAAGCCGATGTTTTTTTTTTTTTTATTTACAGATACTGCAGGCCCTTGTCGGGCCCATGCAGGAGTGGATACTAAGAATACAAACAAGAGAAGTAAACTTAAACTAATTACTTGACATAATTGCAAAGATAATAATACATACAAAAGTGAGATACACAAAAAAAAACATGGCAATACACTGGACATAGATGACAAATGAATACGCGAACAGGGCAATATTATCAACTCAGAGTGTACACCACTTGGACTCGATTTTCAACAAAAGCTGACATTACTAATACACTCAACAAATGATTCCAGCGAAACGGAGTTCACTGCCTCCTCAGATAACGTATTCCAATAATAAATTGCGCGAGGAAATAAAGAGAACTTGTGAACATTGATATGGCTGACTGGCTGTCTAATAGTTTTACTGTGGTGCGTTCGCTCTGATCGTTTGAAAGGATCCTGAAGATATCGTTCCCGTGATAGCTTAAAGTTCTCGTGATAAAGTTGGTAAATAAATGTTAATGTAGATATCATCCTGCGCTGCTCAAGTTTTTCTAGGTTGGCCCTATCACGTAAGTTGCTGACACTAGAGTGACGGGAGTAAACAGAATAAATAAAACGTAAAGCTAAATTCTGTACTCTTTCGATTTTGTTAATCAAGTATTGTTGGCAAGGGCTCCAAATAACCGATGCATACTCCAATTTTGGTCGTATTAGCGCTTTGTATGCATTTAGTTTTACTGAAGGAGGCGTATTTCGCAGTTTCCTTTTCAAGAACGACAATTTCTGTAGAGCACCCCGACAGACATTTTCAACATGCGGCTCCCAATTGAAATTACTGGTAAGTGTGATGCCTAAATATTTAACTTTGTGAGTTCTTGCGATGGTAACGTTACCTAAAGAGTAAGTAAAGTCAAGGGGCTTCTTTTTGTTACTAAACGTAATGGAAGCTGTTTTGGAAGTGTTTATTCTTAAGCCCCACCTTGCGCACCATGCATCAATGGAGTGTAAAGAATTGTTCAGTTTAATTTGGTCATCTCGGTTATTTATGGCTGTGTATACAACACAGTCGTCTGCAAATAGTTTAATCTGGATTGGTGGTTCGACGCAAAGATGAATATCGTTAATGTATACCAAGAAAAGGAGAGGCCCGAGGACCGAGCCCTGCGGAACACCCGAGTACACATCCAAATCTTCGGAGACACTCCCATTTATGGCAACACACTGCTTTCTATCTCTTAAGTAAGATTCAATCCACGCCACTACTTTCTGTTCAATGCCAATTGCCTTTAGTTTTGTTAATAAATCTTTATGAGGAACAACATCAAACGCCTTTGAGAAATCCAAGAAAATAGCGTCTGTTTGGCCTTTTATATTGAGTGTACCAATTAATTCATCAGTTATTTCAGCAAGTTGGGTTACAGTAGATAAACCGGATCTAAAGCCATGCTGTTGCGGAGAAAGCAAATTATTATTTTCTAAGTAAGTAACAATAGCCTTAAAGATAATGTGTTCCAACATTTTACAACAGGTGCTAGTTAAAGAGACGGGCCTGTAGTTGTTAATTTCAAGAGGAGAGCCAGATTTATGCACCGGAATGATTTTTGCCGAGCGCCAATCATCAGGAATTACTGCAGTGTTTAAAGATATAACGAAAATTTGATGTAAATATTTGGCCACCCATACAGCATATCTACTCAAAAAGGTATTGGAAAGTTGGTCAAGACCAGGTGATTTCTTCACGTCTAGCCTATGCAAGAGGCCCAGAACACCGTCCTCTGTTATCTCTACCTCGGGCATAGGACAATCATAGCCATATGATGGTAACAGTGCATGCGAAGCTGTACGCGTGAACACGGATTGGAAAAATGCATTAAATTTGTTAGAAATGACAGTCGAGTCAACAATACTTTCACCCGAAACTTTTATCTCTGATATACCCCGTTTATCCTTTGATAGATAGCGCCAGAACTTCTGGGGTTCTTTGTTCATAAATGACTGCAAAGTGACTGAAAAAAAACGTTCTTTCGCCAACCTTGTTTGCTCCTGCAGGTTAAAAATAAGGCTTGAAAGGTCGTTTGTATTGCCGCGTTTACGTCGTCGCTTAATTTTACGTTTTAAATGAATCATTTCTCGCGTGAACCACGGGTATTCCCTATTGGTGCGTTTCTTCTTTAACGGGACATATTCTTCCTCGCAAAAAAGAAGAGTTTCTCTAAAGTATGACCACATTTTATTAACATCACTAATTTTCTTGAAGTTAGTAAAGCGTGATTCCAAATGGTTTAAAACAGCGATATCGTCGGCGTGTGTGTAATCTCTGACGAAAGTATCTGAAGGCTTAGTAAAAGAACGCCTTCCCACAACCGGACATGACAGAGCAAGCAACTTATGGTCAGATATGCCGTCTTCAACACTAACCGTACAGCTTTGAAGTGAGCTGCTAACAAGTGCTAAATCAAGGAGTGAAGATGATGAATTATTGACCCTGGTATCGTCGGAGACTAGTTGGTGTAAACAAAAGTTGAATGTAGTCGTGAGCAATGCATGAGCACTTTTAGAATCTTTGCCGTCGTGAGAAAAATTAGACCAGTCTATTCCCGGCAGATTAAAGTCTCCCGTTATTATTATGTTCGACCGGGAATTCGTATTATCTGAAAGGTAGTCGTACATGGCTTCCACATATTCCGGTAAAGCAGTTGGGGGTCGGTACACACCCCCTAGAAGTATACTTTTGCCCCGGAATTTAAGTTTGCACCATATGCTTTCATGGTTATTAATGCCATCCATTAGTGTGAATGCAATATTATTTTTAATCGCGATAGCTACTCCACCACCTCGTGACTCTCTGTCTTTACGGATAAGCCTATAAGTAGAAGGTACGACTTCCGAATCCTGTACATGAGCATGTAACCATGTTTCAGTAATTACTAAGACATGCGGATGATAACAGGAGATTACATCTTCGAGGGAACCGGATTTATTTACGACGCTGCGCGCATTGAGCGATACAACTCGGAGAACTTTGCTTGAAGATTGTCATTTTTTATCGCGACTTCGTGTGGTCACACGGGCAGAAGCAGGGTGATTAGAATCACGCTGCGTCTGCGCATCAGATTGTGTGATTTCCACTCGGCGGTTTCGAAGCTGATCCCAGATATAAACTTTATCATCTATTTTCAATTTATCAAAAACAAGTGAAACCTTTGCTCCATTCGCCTTTTCCACAGTTGCAGAACGCCACAGTCTACCGCGCAAGTCACGAATTCTTTTAGAAAAGTCCTCTGATATCGAAATCTGGGTTCCTTTGAGCTTATAGCATGATGACATTATTCTAGCTTTCTCAGAAAAATCGAAGAGCCTCAGCATAATTGGTCGGCATTTCCCAGCATGTTTATAACCAACCCTGTGAATGCGCTCAATTGAATTCACTTCGGTGTCAAGCAGCTCCTTAAATATATCTTGTTTGACTCTGTCTTGCAAGGATTTATTATCCTCTTTTGTTTCTTCACTTAATCCATAAATGATCACATTATTTCTTCGACTACGGTTTTCAAGATCGTCAACCTTATTCGATAACTCATTCACTACCTCCCTCGTCTCTTTGTAGTTTACTTCGTACTCAGCCAGCTTCTTCTCACATTTTTCTAATCGCCTAAGCTCTTTCTCCATTGAAGATAGCCTTTCTTGAACGTTGCCTACAGTTAATTCCAGTTGCGTCATGTTGGCGGAGAGTATGTTGAGTGTCTTATTGGTCTTTGTTTGCTCTTTTAGGATTTGCCTTAGAAGCTGGCTATTTAGAGTCGCCTCGGATTCTGACTCTGAGGACGGTCCAGGGTTAGGCTCCACATCACCTGATGACAACAAGAGCAGTCTAATAACATGCAAACAATCGTACAGAGAAACAAGCAGGCACTGTGGGCTTGGCAGCACTGTCAATGTAAGTGAATCGTCCCGAATAGAGTAGACAAAATACTTGTCACCAACCTGGACGAAAAAGCAGAAATGCATGAGCATCCGTCCGAGCACGGTGCTGCCAAGCCCACTGAAAGGCTGCTGGAGATGGCTGCGGCTTTTATGCTCGAGCTGGGAAGTGTCTGTTGACGTCACACTGCTGACGAGATCGTGTCGGAACAGCACTTGAGGCGAGGCGTTCCATGACGGTGCTTCATCGAGGGGACATTCCGGCGCAGGCGCGACAAATCTGTCTTGCAGTGAAAGAATCACCGTCGGTCCCGCCATGGCATCCGCCCGCAAAAGGGCAATCTGGACGAAAAAGCAGAAATGCATGAGCATCCGTCCGAGCACGGTGCTGCCAAGCCCACTGAAAGGCTGCTGGAGATGGCTGCGGCTTTTATGCTCGAGCTGGGAAGTGTCTGTTGACGTCACACTGCTGACGAGATCGTGTCGGAACAGCACTTGAGGCGAGGCGTTCCATGACGGTGCTTCATCGAGGGGACATTCCGGCGCAGGCGCGACAAATCTGTCTTGCAGTGAAAGAATCACCGTCGGTCCCGCCATGGCATCCGCCCGCAAAAGGGCAATCTGGACGAAAAAGCAGAAATGCATGAGCATCCGTCCGAGCACGGTGCTGCCAAGCCCACTCAGCCGATGTTAGTCTTGCGGTCTTGAATTATTGGAAGATAGGTGCAAGAAGCAGAGAGTAAAAACGTTATTTCAAATAATTCACGGCGAACTAAAAATTAATAAAGATTTGTATTTAAAACCTCCAGGCAGACTGAGCTCCCGCTTAAATCATAGTGCAGCTATTCAACCGTACTTGTCCCGAACCAATGCCTTTCGTTGTTCGTTCTTCCCACAGTCAATAGAGCTGTGGAACAAGCTGCCTGCAGAAATTGTTCGCAGTTCTGATACTGCATTGTTTACAAATGCAATCAAGGTTCTTTACTAAAACTGTACCACGTGGATATTGTAAAGTGTTTTTCTTTCCTTTTTTCTCTTTTTCCTTTTTTTCTGTTTGTGTGCGTGCGGCAGCTGGTTGAACATTTGAATACATGTCTTATAGTCTGTATATCGTATCTTGTATTGTATCCGTAGGACACTGTAGTGCATGTGCATATTTCTTTTGTATCTGGCTGTCTTGTACGAACGTATATGTAACATCCCTCCCTGTTATGACCCTCAACTGAGGGTTGACAGTATTTCTAAATAAATAAATAAATAAAAGAAAATCCTAGCTAAATTTTGGTAACCTGCTGGAAGAAACTCAACTTGGTCTGATTGGTTGTTATTCACTTTTCACGTTTCATTGGGTTTGAGAATTTCTACGGACGGAAGGTGTCTGCTGTGTTCCAAAGCGCGGGCCCTACTTAGAACACTGCGTACTGTGAGCACGAACAAACGCCAGTCATCGGACGCAGACGACCTTATAAATAAGGACTATAAAACAAAGGTACACCCCGACTCACAATAAACGGATCTCGCATTTGTTTTTGTACCATGACACACTGATCAGGTAACTCTACACTTTTTAGCCTCGTTCTATCAGTGCAGAACGTCCGTATAAATCTTCTGAAATAAAGGACAGACGTTACTGCCTATATATTGTGAGATGTTATGTGCGATATACTGCAACATGGGTAGCAGTGTTGAGTTGAATATGAAGGTCGAAAACAGTCAATTATCGTGCCTGTAGCAGTGGAGCAACCCCGGGAACAAGTGCTTGCACCTTTCGGAGGCCCGCTACGCACAGACACTTCCTTTTCTTTAACCTCCGGCTAGCTTGAACGGCGGTGTTTAAAAACATATATCTGACGAGGCTCGCGGGGAAGGCCGGACGTTCGCCCGCACAGCGCAAATATTTCCACGATTTCGGCGCTCAAATCCCCGAGACAGATCAAAATGAGGTGATCGGTAGCAAGGACTCTTTCGGCTTCCTCGAAGCACCTCGATGCGTCGTAAAAAAAGCGAAACATGACATACCACCAAGCGATAAAGGCGCCGTGCAGCTGGATGTCGTAGCCATCTTTGTTTTTTTTTTTTTTACAGTCTTGTCAGCTCAAACAGCAGATACTGAAGCTGCCAATGCTCTAAACTTCTTTAGTTTATCTCTATTCCAGACTGGTTGGTGCGTGCTTCCATCCACTCTAAATCCAAGCGCTTCTGGAAGGTATACGTTACGTCCTGCTGGGGTCGTAGTCTGCGACGATCACTCTTGGTGACAGTGTCGTCTCGGCGATAGTATCGCTGTCAGGCGCGTCCTGAATTGCTGGTTGAGCAGAATCGGATGACTTAGTGCTCAATCAGCCAATCAGCGCATGCCTGATGGCCAAGGCGTGGCCAAAGCGATCGTAACGCCGAAGTGGATCATCGTAGAATACGTGCCCATGTCTCCCTGGGTGAATCCCTTCGCATTCCATCAGCATGTACTAAGTGGTCTCCGACTTTTTGCAGTAGAATACTAATGCCTAGTCTTGTTGCGAATATTTACCCCGGTATGTTTTTGTTCTTACTCGAGCTTCAAATAGCAAGGCACTGTCCCTTGTGTTGTCGCACAGATTTTCGCTTGTAACTTATTTCCGGCTCATCTGAGTGACTACGAACACCGAAACGCCTGCCCTTGGTTAAAAAGGACGAGGAACCTCCGTGCTAGGAACTCCTTAATTACTTCCTGCGAAATAAAACATGCGTTGTCATATCCGTTAAAAACAGAAGTGACGACATTTTTTGTTGTGAAAGCCGCGAATTTATTTTTGTGACCTGCTCTAGAACTGTATTTTCAAACGCCAGTGTTTACCTTTTAGTTCGAAAAGCAGTGCAGCATAACGTCAGCGGTGCGGGTGCCGAAAGCGTATTCACTGCAGGCGGAATAAAGGTTTAGCTGTCGAGTGGTGGTGGCATCATCAGACGCCAACCTCCTCGGCCAACGCACCCGCACGAAGGCAGCTAAAATAAATTATGCCGTGGTCGTAACTTAATACTTTTTATTGAGCACGTTGACCAACGATGACACACACCTTGCAAACACCGCACCTCCATAATTCAGATAAATGTTGACAAATCAAAGAATGCAACGTGCGAAAGGGGGGGGGGGAGGGTAGGGGGCGTAAGCAGCAGGTGAACTTCACGAGCGCCTCTTTCAGCATACATCCAATAATATTAAGTGTAGAGTTACTGTATATGGCTTCCTGCATAACTCTAATGGATGGATGGATGGATGGATGGATGGATCGATGGAGGGATGGATGTTATGAGCGTCCCCTTTGGAACGTGGCGGTGGGTTGCTATTGGCGGCGAGGAGTTACGGAGTCTCCCTCTATCGGAAGCGCCTCGCTGCCGTAGTATGAGGGATCACGTGGCGCGCTCCTCATAGGTTTTGCTGTCAGCGCTCCCTGAAAACGCCACGCGCGAGCTCTCCCGGACATTTCTGTAAGTACTTTCGAAACGAGAGAAGTTTCTTGCTGTCTAAATAATAATCTTGGGCAAACTGAAAGCACACAATCGTTTACAGCCGCTATCTCTTTACCGAATACGTACAGTGAACGCCACTGCGCACGGTCGCCGCGATGGAGTCTCCCGAACCGGCTTCTTGCGTGAAAGGTAGGTAAACGCTGAGATAAAACTATGTGAAATATGTTCTTATAGTGTTTGTATAATTAAATGGAGCGTAATAGAATGAAGCCTCAATGCAGCGATCGCGCAGATTCGCAGCGACCGACTGCGCATCTGCATGCTTGTCCGCGCACTGTTTCGCTTTCTCCGCGCGCGCGTTTTCGCACCGTGCCATGAGCTTTAGGCCGCAGAATATGAGCATTTGACAGTATACAAGCAACCATTGTTGCGTTGGCGCTATGAGAGCTGTTCAAAAATAATCTCATTGTAGAGACTTCGACGCCTTCGATGTGCCGTCGCGACGATTCAATCTTTTTTTTCTTCTAAATTCTTTGACCTTTCGATACTATTTCTCGAGTTGCGTCGCACAGTATGTTTATCGGCGTTCTCAGCGTGCAATATCCCGCTGCTCCTTTTTTGTAATCGAGTGCATTAATTCATAACATAAACATGACCATATGCCATGCTTTCTTTAAATGTGCTTCTTACCGCTGCCTTTCCACTACATTGAACTTGCCATTATCTATAGTATCGACAAGTTCATAGACCAAACCGTCATGACATTAGTCGGGCAGCGGACTCGGGCGTGCGTTTCAGTGCGCGTTTTCAGAACATCGCAGACCGGGCGCCGTAGCAGAAATCTTCCTCGCGTCTGTGCTTGCTGCATACCCGAGTTGTAGCCGATGACTGTTTGCCGGTTTTATGTTTCGCGAGCCAAGCTTCACACAGCTTCTTGTCCTGTGGCTACGTGTGAATAAGGCTGACACCGGCCTCCGTTACGTGCGTCCGGCCCTGCGGCACCGAGCAGTAGCCTACCATGCCGCGCGCCTTCAAAGGCAGCCACTACCTATTGTAGTGCTTTCAAGCGTTGTAAAGGAGACACTAGAAGCGGGAAAATTTCGCCACTAAATGAAAACCGCAGCGTACGAGGGAATTTAAACTCGTTTTCAGCTCGCTTCGGCCTCCGTGGCTTCGGCGCGCCCGAAGCAGCCGACGCGGCCGCTATGTCCACGTGATCCCTCCTAGCACGTCACGCCGACGGTGGCGCCAGCCTTTCCAGTGGTGGAGCTCGAGGCCAATACCAAGCTCTTGCTATTTACTGCCTAATGTCCTACCTAGGTTAAACAATGAAAAAAAAAACACTATGAACTACCACGCCCAAATTTTCTTATCCCCTATTGCGAACTGTGCTTTTGTACGTCTCCGTCTTTTGTCGTTTCCCTACTTTTCTTCCACCAATCCTCCAGTCGCCTCTAACTAATGCCTATTGCGGACATGTTTGCTTTACCACTGCTCCCGCTGAACGCAAGGGCTTCAAGGAGGCCAGTGGTGCCTAAATCGACCGCTGGGCAGACGTCTTTACATTCTAATAAAACATGCTCCGTCGTTTCCCTAGCTTTACCGCAGCAAGCACACGCTTCTTCTTTCTTCTTATATCTCGCTTTTAGGTGCGTGTTCTAAGGCATACCGATCTCGCTTCGAAAAGTAATGAGCTTCCCTTTGAGTTATCATAAATTGTTTCTTTCCTGATTTCGTTCTTTCCTCTTAACTAGTTTATCATGGCAGGTGTCTTTTCCATTGCCGCCACCCATGAGATTATTTCAGCCTCTCTGACTTTCCGCTTGACCTTCTTTGTTGCTGTGTTGCCCACCCTACAGGCCGCATACTTGCTGGTAAGCTCCCTAGTTCTTTTCCTCCACTGTGAACCAATGTTTTTCCTCTACAGATACCTGAACACTCTCCCAGCCCATTTACTTTCTTCCATATTCCTCAGCCGTTCTTCATACTCAATTTTACTGCGAGCTTCGCTCACTTCAAAACTAGTCCAGCCCAGATCACCCTACACAGCTTCATTTGTAGTCTTCCCGTGAGCACCCCAATGCGAGGCGACCCGTTGACCTTTGGTTCCCATCGAGTCCTGCTTGTACCCCTGATTTAAAGCAAACAACCGCATTTCCAAAAGTAAGTCCTGGAACCATTACACCTTTCCAAATACCTCGGAGGACCTCGTACCTATTGTATCACCATAGCGCTCTGTGCTTCATTATGGCTGCATTACTCTTCCCCTTTACTGTTATGGTTTTTTTCTGTGTTTCCATATATCTATTGCCTTCGTTTATCCATATACCAAGGTATTTATATTCTGTTACCCGAGGTATTTCTTGGCCCCGTATCTCCATTGTCTGTTCACTGTTTTTATTGAATACCAGGACACCTGATTTTCTAACCCTAAATTTCAAACATAAATTGTTTCCTTCCTGTCCACAGATATTAGCTAGACGTTGCAAATGACTTTGCTTGTTAGCTAGCAATTGACACAATGTCATCCGCATAATATAAACCTGGGAATTGGCTGCATCGTGAACGCCCCCTCTTGTAGCGTGTGCTGAAAAGGGTATTTGTTCCCAATGATAACATAAAAAATAATTGCCTTTTCTTTCCTTGCGACGCGTGTATAATATTCATTAGAAATTTTAGTTTAGTTGAAAGAAATCAAACAGTCTCGTTTTAAATAAAAGACAGATTTTCCTTTCTGAATGTTTGTTCTCTCCTCACCTAGTCGCGCTTCAATAGCTTCTCCCACAAACATCCTTGCCGATGTCGGTGACACTTGGTGCTGGACCACTTTTCGCCCGAAGGCTTCGCGATCAATTTAGATTAACCTTGCGATTTTGCCGCACTGTGCGATAATATCCTCGGCTTCTTGCCTCTGTTTTCTTATACTTTTTTCGATTTCAATTAGAGAACCCGAACAAACAAAAATCGCTGTCCAACCCGATGTCCAACCGCATGCGCACGCCTGTCAGTGATGATGACTGGACAGCGCGCACTACCATAATATATGCTTCGGGCACGCGCTCTGCTATTCGGAGTTTCATTTGACGCCGATAGTATGCTGCATACATGTTAAAGTTCTAAAGCCCTTCATTTCGCTTCTTGTTTTCCTTTGTTGGTCACATAAACATCTGCTATAGTTAGTACTACATGCACAGACCGGCATCAATGGAACTTGGTTATCACGACGCCTTTTGAGGACAGGACATAGAAATAATGCACAAAGGATAGTCGCCAGCGTACTGTCCTCAACACGCGCCGTTATAGCCCTGTTACATCAAGCCAACAACCAACTAGCCCACCCAAGTCTCTTAATCGGCATCTATGCGCATCAAACGAACTTTGAATCCGTATAGTGCCACGCAGCTGAACTCCTCAGCTTCATAAGCTACAGAATTTAACTTCAAGAACTTCTTCGTAAGTGATATTATCTGATGAACGATATTATCGGTAAATATGTGCGAATATATCTGGTTCATTTAGCACCAAGCGCGCAAAAAAAAAGTTTGAATCGTTGCGCGGCCACATCGTGACACAACCTCCAACGGCACTCAGCCATATATCCCCCAAACTGGGTGCTTGAATAACTTTCAGTTTATCTGTACAGGGCAAACAAGATACAAAAACGGAACCCCATGCCTACCTCAGCGCAACAAGGCACACACAAGGTGACAGCAAAAAGCTGCTCCCCTCAGCGGCTGTAGCTCATCTTTCTGTAACCATCAACGAACATGCTCACGGCAAGTCTGGCCGCATAATTCGCGATCACCGTCTCCGATGTGCCCACCATTGCGCACCGTAGGAGGTGAGCCCGTTTGAACGGCTTGGACCGTTGGGCGTCACATTGGAGTCTTAAAAAACGAGCAACAATGATCGCGGAATATTGTTGCCGAACTTCTGCTGGCTTCCGCCAAACTTATCGATCACAGTGGAGTTGCGTTATTGGTGGTGTCCAAATCCACGCATCATACAGTAGTGCCCCTGAATTTACAATGTGAATATTAAAGGTTATGTTTTTCCTGGTTGAATGCGACGGAATGGGTTTTAGGAGCAAGGAATACGTCACATATGTCGAGTTTTGGACACAATCTATTATAAAAATTATCCGCTTAAGAGAACTTGCAGAACATTTATTTTGCATAAATTTGCAGTTTAATAATGTAATTTAATGCACACATATAAAAGCACAAAGAAAATATTTCTGAAAAGTTTACAAACTTTAATAACACTAATTGACAGAATCTAAATGACTGCATGGTTTTAAGGCAAATAGTGCGTGTGAAATCAGCTTTATGACCTAAAATAAAACGTACGTGTTTGTAAACTACATTGCATAATTTATTACTTCGTGGAAGTGTTTCGATCAGTGCTATGGGCACACTTCCGATCTTACAATAAATTTATGTGAAGGTGGCACTTAACTATGAACAAATGATTTTACTTTTTTGGCTGCATGGTTGTAATATTTGAAGCTCCACAAGATGCCTTGATTTGATATTGATATCTACCGCTGCGGGATCAACACAAGTTCCGGTACCGTTTGTTGTTTCCGCTTTCGGTTTCTTTGTTGATGGGATAAAAAGCAAGAAATTAGCGAGCGAGCCTTGTTAATATTAACCTAATTATGTAAGGCCAAATAAAGTTTGCATGTTGTGCAGTACATTTCAGCAAATCGGCTGACGCTAATGGCCCGCAAATTTTAAAACCACTGCTAACCCTAACAGGCGACAAATCGCGAAAACACAAGCGCCGCATCGGGTGCGACATCTAGCGTATACTCTGTTGCCAACAAGGCTTAGCTCGGTTTTTTTATCGTTCCCTGACGCTGTAGATGTATCCGTCGTTAATTTGCGTCCCTTCTTGCTGTCCGCTACTTCACCTTTGGTTAATATTCTTGTCGGGAACATCATCGTGAAATCGTGAGTCGATCATACGCACTTCCAAATGTTGCTAACATTTACCGTTTAACACAGCGTTTCGATGCTTTTGAAGCTGGCTCGACAAAAACGAAACGCAAGAATTGTGTTTATTTCTGCGTGGGATTGCATGTAATTCGGTTCTACTGATATTTGAATGTCAGGCGCCGTTTAGTATGGCGAAAGGGCGGGATTAGGCAGATCGATCTTGTTTTGTACAGTGGTCAGCCGTTACGAGTGTACTGTGTAGATCAGCCACTAGGGATTATCCGTACTTCTGCAACTTGTGGTGTGCGCATGTCTGTGTTGGTGGTATAGTATAGAGATGCAGTAGCGATTTGTGGTTGGGATTAGTCATAGCGTCTGCCTTGCGCACATTATTTTCATTCGGCAATATGAAATATTTAAATTCTGTACTCTTTTGTTTGACCGCGCAGTGCATGGAGCTGCCCCTCCTTTTGTTGCATATATTGCGATTGATACTTTCTTTCGCGTGATGCATGACGTGCAAGAAGTACTCGCTTTGATGTCGAATGTCGACCATGCGTTTGTGTTGCTACCTTCTCAACCGGAAGTCGGCACGTGGATTGCCGGCCAATGGCAACTCGTCTGGCTCGCAGTGGCGCCATCTTGCACGCTTGCAGTTGACAGCGTCTCAGGCTCTATATTGTAGCGACCTTAATTTTCATTATGCAGCAACATGCACATAAATTCCGCGTAGCATGTACTTAAAATTTGCGCAACGTCTGTCAGGAATGAATGTGTGTAAATGACAAAGCTTCTGCCACATTGGCAATGTGTAGTGACAGGTAACTTTTAATTGAATCCAAACACAGAAGCTTGAAGTTACAGGCAGAGGTAGAACAAGTGCTGGTGCCATCATTTCAGCTAGGGGACTTGCCACAGTCAGGGCAGCCCTGACGATGACAGGTCCTCTTGTTTAAACTTGGCTCCAACGACATTACTTGTTCTACTACTGCTTTTCATTGAATGTGTAGTAATCATTATCCATCCCAGCTGCTAACAGTATTGGCCATAAACCTCCGCATTTAGTATTGCGAATGTGATTGCACCATAGCTGCCCAAATTTAAGTTGGGGATTACAAGCAGTATCTCTAGCTGTAAATCTAGCCTGAATTTAGTTTTGACATCTACATACAGGGATGTGCCATATGCTGCTTAAAGTCTTAAAAAAAGAAAGATATTGTGCTACCTACTGCACTGGCCTATGTCGTCCACTGTGACACTTGGCGCAATCACTTGCCTGGTCTTTAAGAAAACAAATCACAAAGTTGCCTTTCTTTATGGGGATGCAAGCTGCTGCTGAGACAGTGCTAGCATAAACTTGTGTCGATGCCTGCTGATAGCTGCAGAAAGCACCCACTCAGAGGAGGTTGCGGCATGTTTCAGGGTAGTTGGCAGCATGTGGCAACCCTCCCTGAATTGCTGCTTACTGCAGCTGCCGAAAGACAGTGACACAAGTTAGTGCGGCCTTCGCAGCAGCTTGCATCCCCATAAACCAAGGCAACTTGCATTTTTTCCCTGATAACTTGGTAAGTGCCAAGTGTTAAGTGCCAAGTGGCAAGTGTTACACTGAATGGCATAGACCTCAAAATGTGGTATTTCTGTGAAACTTAAGCAAGAACAGTACACTGCAGTTGTAAGCAAAAAACTTTTTTCAGATTTTAAGCAAAATATGCACGCCCCTGGACAGAAGTCACCATGATAATCTTAGCCTAATTACATTGACTACAGGACAGAGATATAAAAGACTTGCTCTATCCAGAAATTTTGGTATCTTCTCACTACTTGAATTCAGTGTTGTCTTTGAACATGTTCCCCATTCCATGGAACAAATTTGCGCTAGTGTGCCACTGGCTACCTGTTCCCTATATTGTTAGGCCTGTGTCGAACTCTACCACATACTTACCTCAATACAGTATCATAATCAGATGTGATGCTTCATCCGCATGGCTGTTTTTCTCTGTATGTCTGCTGTGATGCCCTAATTCAGACCAAGTCACACTAGAATGGTGCTACTTGGTTGCTGCATGCACAACTGTGTCTTCGGTTATATATAAAATTGTAGGTTTTCTAAATGATGTCGGTGGTGTCAAATGAGCTGTTGCATTTCTGAGCTGTTAGTTATAGCATTCTGCTTAAAGAGACACCAAAGGAAAATAATAAGCAGTTTGATTCATAGATTATTTGTCTATCATTATTTCTTGTGTGTGAATATATGATTTTGTTGCATAGAAAATTACCATTTAAAGCCTCGTTGCTGCTCCTTTATTTGAATCGTCTGCATCAAAATGGGCAAGTCATTATTCCATGTGACGTCCTTCTCTGCAGCTCTCTCTGAATTAAACAGTGCTGATGTCACAAAATAGGTGGCACTACTGTGATTTTTGTTTTGTCATTTGTTGCTGATTTTTTGCCATATTTGTCATCTACTTTCTCACAAAAGCTCTTTTCTCACTATAAATGACAAATTCATTACAGATGCCTAATCCCTCTATCCAGCTCCAATTAATATCTTCCTTTAGTGTCCATTTAGGCATGCAATGTTTGCTTCATTTTAATTGTAAGGTTGCACGTAAACACACCTGGTTGACACTGCTCCTGTGTGCATTTTAAATCTATGGGGGTGATAGATTGCTGTGGTCATTATGCTGTTATTTGCAGGTAGGGTTAGACTGTGCCCTTATCAGGTTGTTTGTGATTTTCTATCTTATGAAAGTGTAGCCAGCTGCAATAATATACTTTTGGTGTGACTAGCGATGATCATATGAATAAGTTGATGCCACTTTCCAAGATAGTACTAGCCATAGTTGAAATCCATGCAGTATTTTGCTGATGTGAATGTTTTTGTCATTCATTGCCCTAAGATGGAAGGCCGGACTAGATAGTCGATGTGCATCATTAAGGATTTCGAAGCAAAACAGCTGTTGCACACAAAGAAATTCGAGATGATACTGCCACTTTTTCTTTATGTATCTGTGTTGTCTATGTCCGCTGTTACACTTTAAATTCCCTCATGATGAGATGGCTCTGTCTGCTGGTGAGCAGAGCCATTCATGAATATTGTTGCTTCTGGTGTCAGTGATTTCTCCAGAATGTAATAAAGCATTCTTTATAGCCCAAGTATAGATTCATTGTTTAAATTTTGAAGAGTTGTTGTCATCGTGTGCACTGTGAGCTATTATTCATTAATTTAGAATGTAGTACTGTGTATTGTGAGATAAGTGTGTGAGATCTTGACCTCCTGTTGAAGTTGAACTGAAAGCCAAAGACTTTTTTGGTGTGGCTTCATCTCCACAGACATAGAGGTGGTGTTATAAGGCTTCTGATTGTGCTTGTAACTTCATCTCGAGTAATTGAGGCATTGTTAATGGCAAGATGGTCACATGACCACCTAAGACAACCCATTGGTTGTTCAACACATAAAGAAATCATGTTCTACAATGTCCACAGGATTTCAACTTCGGCCCTCTAGCCGGGAATATACCTTGACCACTCAGCCACGACACCAACATGATTTACGCTGCAAATAGCTTGTCCTTGTACCATGCACAACGCATTTCAGTGAAAGTTAATCGTTATTCCAAACACTGGTTGCATTTGAAGAACTCTGCGAAGCAATAATAACCAAGTGCTTCCTCACAAACTTAATAGGAATGTTTTGGAACATCCACAACAAAAGGATGAAAGAGTGCAGTTGCAAAAGACCCGAGGAAGATGAAACATTTAATGTGGGCACACGCACATGCTCTGTTTTGAGTAGCAACGAAAAGTGATGCAATCTGTGGTGTGACATTTCTGATGCATATGGCCAAACTATCGTTAATTTTTAAAAATGAAAGCTTTTGGTGAGAGCTGTGTGCTAAAAAATATGGATGATGATATCAGAGCATAGATTAGGACTAGCATTGTTTGAATCAAATGGAAAGATGCACCCTATTACGTGTAACAGTAAATTTGTAAGTTACAGCAATGAATCCCAGGCTTTTTTGAAAGTGCCTCTTCACAGCCTCATAAACAATAAAATTTAGCCGTATTTAATGGTTGTCTGGTGTGCAATAGAAGGCCTAGCCAGGATGCAGGAACGTGAGTAGTTGTTTTGTCCTATTTATTATGTGTTTATCTTTAAATCTTTGCCACATGGTTCTGACGTAAATTGTTTTCTGTGATGTCCATGTTTTCATTGAACACTGTTACCATCTGCACTGATGCAGAGGACTACATCACTCTCTCTCTTTCTCTCTCTCATGGATGTATCAATTGATCTTGTTTTTAATATTTTGGGTAGTTCTTGTTTATAAACAAGGACTTGTCTTTTATCTGAATTCACTAAAATGCCTCAATAACAATGTTATTAAACTTTTCAGTAAAGGTGGCGCATGCGAGTGTTCGTGAAACTCTGTGCTGGATTTATGGTGCGCAATTTTGCTTCTTAAACACAAATAAAACAAGGTCTGCTGTTGTACCAGAATCCACATTTTAGCAGTGCCGCCCTGTCCACATTGAGCTCCCAACTCCAGATTGCCACATGAGCATGAGTTTGATTTGCAGTGGCGAGTTCAGGCAGTTTTTTTTTGCTTCGCCAAATGGCAAGAGTGCAGCTGACGATAAGGAGTTGGCCTGACGACAACTTAATGGTGACAGTGATGACAAAGGCATAATGGGAAAGATGGACAGGCAGACACAGTATTTAACTGCTGTCGCAATAAAATGAAGAATGGCTAGCAGCATTGGCCTGAAGTTTTCCATTAAGTTCATCATGATGTCTGGTTTTGAAATATAGGTTTGGGTCTGGTTAATTGTTTATCAGTAAAGAAGAACTACATTGCATTTTAAAGGAGACAAAGGCTTAACCATGAAGTTTCGATAACTTTTACTGTATTCTCATTGGAAGCTGTGCTGCTCTTGGTGCGCATATTGAAATGGTCCCATTAAAAGGTATCACAATTTGTTGCGCTTTCGGAGAATTCAGGTTCCATAGTAATTACTGTCTTGACGGCTATCCAATCTTAATTTGGCCAGTTACTTGCTGTGTACTAAATTCTGCTTTGGGTGGCCAGACAGCATCACAAAACGCACAGTTACTTTACTGCTTTTTTCACAGTGACTTGTGCCGATCTGCTCACGGCATCCATGGATGAACCTTCAAGCAATAGTGAGAACTTGGTGATGGCCTGGGACATTCCGCTTGTATCGTAAGTACCTTATATATTTTGTTGTTTCTTGGAAGTATAGTGCAACAAACATCTGTTCTAATTCTTTGCGGCCAGGCATCACAGCATGATGAGCACATGCTTGCGTGCACTAGTTCTTTTTTTGTGTGAGCATTGTGGTAGATTTTGGAAACTTTTCCAGCTATTGTTAATTGCATTTTGCAGCATCTGAATGTGAGGACAGCACTTTTAAGTGGCACACTTTAAGGACCTAAATTCAAGAGCACTTTTTGTGTAGCAGAACGTTGAGGATGGCAACACTTTTTTTAACCATGCTTTTAACGGAAAGTACTTGCATGATCTTAGTGAATCTGAAGACAATTGTAGCTCTGACAAAGAATATATTTCGCCTTTGGCCAGCCAGCAAATTTTTTCAGATGAGAACCCTGAAGAAATGACGGCGAGGAACTTAAGAAAAATATTTCATGTGGTGATCTCACTACAGTATGCTAGCTAGAGACTATGTATTTGTACAAGGCCTTAGGAAAAACAAATATTTTCTGAAATAATTCTCCTGCTCATCATCATTATCATCCTATTTTATCTCCACTGTAGGACGAAGGCCTTTCCCTGCGATCTTGAATTACCCCTGTCCTGCGTCTACTGATTCCGACTAGTGCTCACAAATTTCCTAATTTCATTGCCTCACCTAGTCTTCTGCCATGCTCTACTGTGCTTCCCTTCTCTTGGTACCCATTCTGTAACCCTAATGGTCCAACAGTTATCTAACCTGCGCATTACACGACCTGCTCAGCTCCATTTTTTTCTCTTAATGTCAATTAGAATATCGGCTATACCAATTTGCTCTCTGATCCAAACCACTCTCCTTCTTTCCCTTAATGTTACCCCTAGCATTCTTCGTTCCATTGCTATTTGCGCGGTCCTTAACTTGTTCTCAAGCTTCTTTGTCAGTCCCCAAGTCTCTGCCCCCATATGCCAGCACCGGTAAAATGCACTGATTGTACACCTTCCTTTTCAATAACAATGGTAAGCTTCCAGTTAGGAGGTGACGATGTCTGCTGTATGCGATCCAACCTATTTTTATTCTTGTATGAATTTCCTTCTCACTATCAGGGTTCCATGTGATTAATTGACCTAGGTAAACGTACTCCTTCACAGACTCTAGAGGCTGACTGGCGATCCTGAACTCTTGTTCCCTTGCCCGGATATTGATCATTATCTTCTACTATGTGTTTATTCACTTGAGAGCTGCATTCAAAGCATGTGAAATAGTTCCTGACCATAATGACTGGAAGGGGGTAAATCCTTATTGCCGCAAAGGGTTTAAAGCAAATTGTGGATGTACACTTTTTTTCAGGTGTGATTTTTTTTAAATGTATAGGGTAATCACAAGTTTCAGCGGATGTTTGTATATGACCACAGTGACTCAAATATTCGCTTATGTGCTGTGTGTGTGATGAGTGGACATAAAGTCTTTTACTTAATATTCTCTG
Organism: Dermacentor variabilis; assembly: GCF_050947875.1. Lineage (NCBI taxonomy): Eukaryota > Metazoa > Arthropoda > Arachnida > Ixodida > Ixodidae > Dermacentor > Dermacentor variabilis. Next base: position 6,178,592 of record NC_134578.1, on the reverse strand, counting down.
CAGGTGAGTGCAAAAGAGCAGGCATATTTTGTTTGTATGGGTGCACCTTGTTAGCACTGTACTATCTTATACGAGAGCTTGTTTCTCATGTTTGCCAAAGTCAGAAAGTCCCCAGAGAGAGATCTGGGGACGTTTTGCTCAAGATGCTTTCTTCTAATGTGCATTTGCCTAGGCACTATGAAGGACGACGCTTTGCTCTGTTTAACCACCATCTAAGCTTCATCGAAACACTATCGTGGCAGGCGATGCAGAGTCTGTAATGGCAAAATGGCAGTTGTTTGTCATCAGTGGTGGCCCGTGTCACTGAGGTGCTCGTAACATAAGGTTTGTCATTTTGCAGAGTGCATTAGGTGGCTCTGCCAGTGCTAGAGTCGCCAGTAGTGGGAGGCGATCTTGACAATACAGGCCGCAGGCTGCTCTGCGTATGCTCTGCACAGCCATGAACAAAAACTTCACTATAACTTTCAAATGAATATTTTGCAATAAAGCAAAATCACGGTAACAATGTACTATTATTCATTGGTCTGTAGCCGCTAAAACGGCATCTACCTAAGCCCCACCTCCCCCACCATGCCGAGTCGCCTCACTCTCCTTAGCAGGGACCCTCTGTGTCAGGCCTTGTGGTTAAGCATAGGGAAAAAAAATCTGCAGCAGAAGCCAAAGGGGAAATGATATAAGGATGCAGAAATAGTTATCTTAAAAAAATGAAAAAACAAAACTATTCAACACACAATTTGGGCCGAGAGCCTTGCTGTCATAAACGCAGAGCTTTGGCGCGACGCCATGAAACATGAATGGAGGGAGAGCTCATTCCTGAGTATTTATCCGCTGTTGCACAATGAAGCTCAGCTAGGGACAAACAGAGCAAAGTGTGTGTTTGATCTCCATAGTACCTAAGGAAACATGAATTTTCAGAAGCAAAAGTGCCTAGATGTCTCTCTTGCAACTCACGCAAACACACAGACCAGGTAAATACCAGAAAAAAAGGTCTCGTTCACCTCATTGTAAGCATAAACTGAGAAATGTCTGAAAAGGTGCTACGTCCTCACCTTGTTACAACATGATGCGAACATTTTATGTATTCTAACATCAAATTACTAAAATATACATCATATAAGATATGTAAGTACATATATGTGCATTTCTGATCTTTTGCTGCAAGTACTAGAACTTTCAGTTATGCAAAGGTGCAGATATATTGTTGTTCGTTTGTTTTCCTTGTTTGAAGAAATCTTATATAAAATATTAAGGTTTTTCAGAATGAGCAATTTCATACAGCTGCCTTGCGTAGCATAAGAATTCTCGCATTGCATGCAGACTTCTTGTAATGCTTTGTACTCGGCACATGACTGTCCTGCTTCCTCTGTGCTCACGCACTTCTCTCCATGCCTGACTTCTTATTGCACTATCTGTTTTATGCATGCATTAGATAACCCTTACCCTATTCGAGGCAGTTGTAGAAATTTTGTGACATGCCAGTTTCTGGAAACTGGCATGTCAATTGTAAATTGGAATGAAAACGATAAAGATGGGGGTGTGGGGGGGGGTTCAGAAGCAGATAGCGGCTTGAAATAATAAGCAATGGTCGAAAAAGGGAAGTCTCCAGCTGGAGTGAACGTTTCGGCAAAGTGATTTGCTGAAACGCTGGTTCCAGTAAGAGGCTTCAGTTCTTTAGGCACTTCTTATAAATTGGAATGGGACATTCACAAATTCCCTCACCAGGCTTGAGAATTGCAAATAGACAAGTGTGTTGCACAGACCACACACTTACGATTTTAACGTGATAGTGTTAAGGAGCCCGAGTCGCGGAAAATCCGTTGTCGCCAACGTCCATCGTCCCGCGTCTGCGTCCAGTGTTTGACATCGGACGTTGCTTTGGCAAAAAGATTTTTGAACCACACATACCCAGGTCGTTCATGTGACGCAGGAAATTCACTGAACTAATTGAATTTCTCAAGCTAAAATACGTGGAAAAATCATAAACTACAACTTACACACAGCCTACAGAAATGATAGCTCTCGGATTGTAATTCGAATATACGAGAAAACATAATTCACGAAAACTCAAACAAACCCCCTTTTTCCAGCGTTTCTATAATGCACAGACTGGAGACGGTGTCTGCCATTTATGCACCCTGATGCGTAAATATTTCAGAGTCCACAGAGCGGCACAACCACTTTCTTGAAACACTTCCAGATGGCGCTCACCTCCGCCGCATGCTGGCCCATGCACGAGGCCACATTTCAACCAGAAGGCTCACCTTTGGGCATAGCGTTCACTGTGAGCATTTCCCGGTAAACATTACGGTTACATAGGCTGCATTTGCCGGGAAGCGCGAGAAGTGGTCAGGGATCTTTGAACACTATCACATTCCACTCTTAAAAGCGAAGCTTAAGCGTCCTCCAAATTCTTGTATGCAACATATCAAACTGCTGCATGATGCAACAACAGTGGAAATTTTAAACAAAAGCCCTTGTGCTCCTCCTCTCAACGTAGTTCTGCTTTCTGCCAGGTAATCAAGCTCGCACAAGTAAATCCCTCCACATCAGATGCTCTGCCTGCAATGTCACCAATTGTGGCATGTGACTTCTGTGAATAATTTATTGCAGAACATGCAAAACTGCCTGGAAGGGTGATGCGCAGCAAGAAAAAGAAGGTGGAAGCCATAATATATACAGGCCTTTTGTCTCTGGTATGGGAGAAGACACGGAAGGAATTCCATTTGCAAACACTATTTTAGCCAAAGGAAGAGAATTTCAATGCTGACAGAGAAGTTTACTTCCTGCCAGCATGGCTATGAGGCATTGCAACTTCTATATTTTTCAATAATGGACCAAGTTGAATAGTGTTTGTCGTAAAATTCTCTACACAGAGCTTCACAACTTTCACACACAACTGAAATTTTCGACGAGGCCTCATGAGCAAACTTTTAAGCATACGAACGCAAGGTCCTGATGTTGGGTGTAGTTTCCCAACAAAAGGACGTTGGCTTGTCACCACGTCACACTTGGAAAACTACTTTCTGCACATGGGTGTTTCTAGTGATGTGTAGCACGCTAAGAAACTCAGCTGGCTACTTCTGTTCGAAGCACATGTTGCTGTCATCGTTTCTATAATAGATCTGTTCAGTTTGCTGACACTACTGTGGACCAGTTCACGATGGGCATGAGGAGTTCTGAAATTGTGCAGCTTTACTTCATTGGCGCAGGCAAAATGCAACACTTGAAAAGTATGAATAGGTGCAGGCATGCCACAACAGCGGGGGGGGGGGAGGGGGGGGCGCCCCCCGAATTTAAGCCGCATAGCCCCCCTCCTCCCCCCCCCACCCACGCCACCGCTCCTCACACACATTCCTAAAGTGCCGCCAAATCAATCTTGAGACTTCACAGCTATTTAGTGGTCAACATTTTGCTGCCTTTTTCACTCCTTTTGGATGGCGGCAGGGTGGTTGGTGTTCCAAATAGGAGGGCATAGTGTGAGAAAACGAGTATAGACCTTTTGATATGACAAGAAGGAAAGGGTGTGCGGCAAGCCTTTCCTCCTCTCTGGCGTGTGTTAGCCGGTGTGGTTTGGCATGAATGTGTTGCCGTGATGCGGAATGATATTGAGATGTTTTAGCTTGTTCTCCGAGAATTTGCGCGATGTCAGTTCATACAAGGTCATTGAAGAACCTCTGTGTAGCTTTTTGGAGCAACAGTAACCAACAGCCACCAACATCGTTCTAACACATTTCAAGTCTACTAGACTTGAAATCTCTGTGCGATGTCTACATTAGCCTCCTGTATGAGGTCGGTGGCATTGCTCAACTTAGCTATCACTGTGGTTGGTAAACCAGCATGATACATATACTGCACTAGTAGCGACAACTAGGTGACTTAGAATATATTCCTGATGTCTTAGCATAACTGGACGAAGATGAAAAGGAAGAGACGATCACATGCCTGTGATCGTCTTCTCTTTTTCGCCTTTGTCTAGCTTTTGCACTGACAGAGAGAGTGATTGTGGAGAGGAAGAGGCACTATTTTCTTGAATGATAAATATAAGATTTGTGCTTTGGCATTGCCTTTTTACCCTGCAGAGCACTAATATCCAAAGGGAATCACATAAAAAGAAACGGAGGGATACCTGTGAGGACACATTTTCTGTCGAATGGTCAGACACAATTTCTGTCAAATGGCCGGTTGCATCGTAGATGACAGAACGAATGAGGCCCCCAAATTTTGTTTCATCCTCTTCTTTAACAAAAAATAAATACATAAAAAGAAATTAAATAATAAAGAAAACTGGCTAATGCCGCAGTAAGACCTAGCTTGGTCATGCCATATGCTTGTACCATGTGGTACATAAAACAAACAGATCTATAACGCAGCATGTACCACTGTTTCGGACGCTCACGCAGTCTGCAGCCAGTTGCTTGACCACTCGGAAAGTGGGATTCACACTTTAGGGTATGCTGTTATTACTAACCAGAACTCTCTTATTCGTGGGCAGAAAGCTTGTCCAACAAATGAGGTGGTTATGTAATGTATCTATAGATAAGGGTCATTTCACCCAAAATGTCCCAGACCGCAGAAAGGACCATTGCCGATTCCTTTGGAAAAAATTGGGCTTGTTGGTGATTGTGTGAATCAGGTTTCACCAAAGTTATTTTCTTTCCGAAAAAATATCTTGGTGACATAAGTGCGCTTTGAAGTTTACATGAAGAAGCAAAAGTTGGCTGGAAGTAAATATTTTGTAATGAAGTGTCAAATTAGGTAAAATTAAAAATCCTATTTTAGAGTATTCTACTGCCATTGTTCATTCATGTGACATCATAGGTGAACACATTTATTAATTTTCCACCTTTGTTTTGACTCAGTTAAAAAGCAAAGGATTGTGCATTTTCAGAAATTTTTTGCATAGACAGCATTAATGTTTCAGGCACAACTTTTTTACTATGTTTTCACATTGCTATAGTTTATGCTAAAAATAATGTTTGGCTATGAAATCAAGTACTTTTCTAGAAAATTACTTCCGAATGTGGCAAAAAGTCACATTTTCATGATGTTCAGACCTAATTTAAACGTTGTAACCTTCCCAATAAAGGTACGTGAAATAGCTCATTATATGCACCGCCCTTTTCACTTGAGATCCAGAAATTTTAGTTTGAGTAAATTTTGTTTCAGGCGAGAGAAGGATTTTTCAAATTTGCAACCAATCTCGCCAGTAGGCATTCTTGAACTGTACCTTCACTGCAAAACGCAAGTGGGCGAAAATTGAATTTTTGCCATGCTTGTGAACTTTTTATGCATAAAATATATGTGCAAGCTTCTTTATGCACAGGAAATGGCAGTGAAGTACCTGGTTACACTTTTTGAATGTTAATGCCCTCGTAACTTCGTTTTACGATAATACATTTGTGTGATAAAAGTGAACCCTGACAGCTTCGAGGTTGCCGTGAGGACTGGATAGTTATCAGACATAAGCTATTGTGAATGGCGCTGATTTGTTGTTTTGTAAGTACTACAGATCAACAGATTACTTATGCAAGGCCCTGAACCATCGACACTCGGTGCCTACTGTAGCATAAAAGACACAGAAATTTTCAGTTTGCAGGCTGTAGTCTGCTATGAGTGTCCATGGGTGTGATCAAGTGCCATTTTTGTTTTAGTATAGACAGGAGAGAAGAGATTACCGTTTGATTATTCTGCCTCAGCATAGGACAGAATGAGGCTAAGTTAGCTACACTAAAGATCTCACATCAATGCCGTGTTCGCCTACCTGACTGCCACGAGGCTTCCAAATTAGAAGGGGTGAACTGACGAACATGCGCCCTTTACAATGTATTTAAACTGATGTCAAGTGACACAACATGCGTTTGCTTGGAAAATAGCCACAGCGCATATCCGTGCCAAAAAAATAAGCTAGTGGCACATACTAGTTCTGCAGTGAAGACACAGTTAGGGAGTGCCTGCCAGTGAAATCGGTAGTGGATTTCATAAATGTTTTTCTCGCCTCAAACAAAATTTACTTGAATATGAATTTCTTGATCACAAGCTACAAGGCTGGCTTGTATAATGAGCTATCTCATGTATTTTTATCTAGAGGGCCTTAATGCTTAATTTAGGTTTGAACATTGCCAAAAATGACTGTACCAAATTTGGAAGAGAGAATAAACATTTTTATTGGGTGAATGCAGCTTTGGAGAGGCGTCCTCATTCCAGAATGCCTTGAGCTCAGGCCATGTCCTGGGCCCTCGCAATCAGCTGTTGCTGATCCTCGAGGTCGGAGCTGGCCAAGACTCTCAGTGCTTTCCCTGAAAGTTACTTCCAAATAGCCCAAATTTGGAAGTCTCTTTCAGGGAAAGCACTCAATTTCATGGTCAAGAATTATTTTTAGCATAAACTGTCGCAATAGGAAAAAATGGTAATAAAATGTTATTGCTGAAACCCTAACGATGTCTATGCAAAAAAATTCTGACAACGCACAATTTCTTGCTTTTTAACTGAGCCAAGTAAATGTGAACATTAATAAATGTGTTCACCCATGACATCACATGAAAAAACATGCCAGTAGAATATCCTAAAATAGATTTTTCATTTTACATCGTTTCACACTTGATTACAAAAAATTTACCTCCAACCAACTTTGCTTCTTTTGCAGAAACTTCAAAGAGTGCTTAATCACCAAATATTATTTTAACGAAAAAAATACGTTGGTGAAACCTCATTCACACTATCACCAGCAAGACCAATTTTTTCCCATGAGAATCGGTGACGGTCACTCATAGGGTGTGGCACGTCTCGCATGGAATAGCCCATAACTGTTTTACAGAGAGACAAAGTGCCAAGACAGTAATCTCTCTGGGCAGCAGGGTGTATTGAGATACCAATCATTTGTGCACTGCTGAATGTAATCAAATCATGTTTGACTTGTGGATCAGTTATAAACAAACCGGACAAACTACAAAATTGCACTGTGCAAGAAGAAGGGAAACTGATGGCCCTAGTTTTTATTGGCCATAATCATACGTGAAGCCAGCAGACAATAAGCCAAGGAGAGCAATGAGGGAAAAACTTGTTTTCCTTTTTTTGAATTAAAATGTAGAAAAGTGAAGGGAGATTATGAAATTGAATGAAAAAGCAACTTGCCACAGGTGGGAATTCAGAACCCAGAAGGTGCGAGTTCAATTCCCATCTACACCGAAGTTCACATACTGCATGATACCTGTAGTGTTCTACATTTGCCACCATGGCCACGAGGGATGGTGCTGGCTAATACTCCCAGGGTATATGTGTATCTAGTACACATATATGATACCCAAGAGAGTGGAACGGAAAATGGCACTGTGGTAGCTTGATTGGCAAGAACATGGCATGCATAATGTAAATATATTTAGGTTTGGTTCCCACCTGCAGCAACTTGTTTTTTTGTCCTATTTCATTTCCCTTTACTTTATCATTTCTGCACTTCAACTAGTACAAGTAATGTCTCTTTCGCCGCTTCATACAAAATTACACTGTGAGACGTTTTGCTACTGGTGTTCTTGCTTAAAGAAGACGAAGATTTGGGCTCATTGGACTTGCATAATTTTCAGTTAGATTAGTGATGTTGAAGGATCAAAACATGAAAGCATGATTGTCCATTTGTTGCGCTAATTCATCTGTGCATCTGGGGCGGTATTCTATAAACGACCACCTAATGGGCATATCAATGTTGTCTGCTACTCAAGTTCTGATTGGCTGGGCTGAAGTACGTGTCAGAAGAAGACTGGTATCTCCAGCCAATCAGCACTTCTGCAGCAAACAAAATGGACATTTCCATTAGGTGGACACTTGCAGAATACACCCCTATCGCCTGTAAGCTCCTCCTATTTGGGTGTGCTTCTGTTGTATGTCAACAGATTGATAAAACAAGTAAACAAATCACTGAGTAATTTTTATTTGAAAAAACATGTATATAAGAAAGTATGCCATTGTGGTGTAGTCTAACGAATGCCTCAGTGGAAATAGTTATCGACATCATGTGACCACTGCTGCTAATTTTTGTGGTGTAACTGGATTCTTGCTTCACAATCATAGTTGTGCTGTATTCAGCAAGCCTTTTGAACACATTATGTTCAAGGATTATGTAATAATTATGTGTCGAGTCCTTGGGAATCGAGGCATTACATCGCAATCATAAAGTTGACAGTTGTCTCTTAAAGAAAGGAACGAGAAACAAATTTTGTGTCAGTAATCTTTCAAAGGCATACTAAACAGAAAAATAAATTACAGTTGCACAGCACCAGGAAAGATGCAGAAACAAAACACAGGTGGCAACACTATACTTTTTGTGCCAGCTCTCTGTGACATCATGTATTATGACATCGCCTGCTCTGGCTTAGTAGCTGTTTATTGGTAAAGGTGGTCTGCACTATTCTGCACTATTCTAAAAGGGACTAAACTTTGAAAGTTCTGAGAAGCTCTACTGAGCCACAAAGGCCCAAATAGAAATACTTCGAAATCCGTGGCAGCTCACTCATGTACTGGGGCTAGGGTTTAGGCACAAGATTAAAAAAGAAAATGGGAGATTGACCCTTGTGTTCTCTTCAACTTCAACTACATAATAGAAATAAAGTTTTGAAGACTAGTTTAGCAGCCTAAACTGTTATCAGTCTTTTGTGTCCCGTTAGAAGAAGAAATGCAGATTAAAAAGTTTATAGTGACGATGTAAGGCGAGCTTATATATGCATGGTCTTTTAGTAATAAATGCCAGTTGGAAGTCAGCGCTTGTCCTTGTCGCCTTACTAGTCTCTCGTGTCCACTGTTGTGTTGGTTACATCTGCATGGAATACAAACTAGCCCGGTCTCACACCTTCCTTAAAATTTTGTCAGTATTCGTTCATGTCTACCATTCTGCAACATATTGACTCATCAACATTGTGGTCTAATGAAAAGTCAGCACCACTGCTTTACATGTCCTACTGACTTTGCGTGTTTCATGTTCCTTGCACACCAATTTGGGAGGTGTATCAAGAGCATACAGTTCTTTCATGCTCAAGTGGGTCTTTCTTTGTTGCTTTGTCAGCATGGAAGAATACACAGCATTCGACTCCTTCCATGTCATGGTGAAACTTGTAATGTTGCCAGTATCTTTAATTTTTTACAGTGAAGATGTTAAGGGCTACTTTCCCCACTATTGTGTCCGCGTGTAGAAAAAGATCCCGAAGATAGTGCAATGCTGGGCTGACCCGCAGCCACGGAGTAAGACATTTAGGAGGTGAAACTCCCATCAGTGCGAGTGAGCGCGGGCGACCAGATAAGGTCACAGTTGTTGTATGTGCTGACGGGACCGTATACAGTGGCGGCGCCATGCGGCGCGTTGTAGAAGCCGCAGCGAAAAAAAACAAATGCAGCGCCCGGGCAGGCGGCTTCGGCGCACTCTCAACGGCGGTAATTTCTTTCCAGGCCGCCAGGCGCCGCCAGCACGATAAGGGCTCTGCGGGCGTGTGACTTTTTCTAGTCGCCGCAAACAGCAGAGTTTCCACTCCTAAATGTTTCTTGCTCCGTGCCCGCGGCAGAGGTGACGCATGTGTTAAACACTCCTTATACGTGGGCTGATCCCAAAAATAGTGCAATACCGGGCTGACTTGTGGCAGAAGTGAAGGAGGCGTTAAACACTCCCCATACGTGAGCAATCCCAAAGATAGTGCAATGCCAGGCCGACCCGCGGCGGAGGTGACGCAGGTGTTAAGCACTTACCATACGTGGGCCAATCCCGAAGATAGTCCAATACCGGGCCGACCCGTGGCAGCGGTGCAGTTCACCATTAAGGGGCCCACATACACAGCTTCTGTGGTCATCTTTCTTCACAGAGTGGAAGTGCAGTGAGTTTTTGCTACAGCTCAACGCTTCATTTCTGGCATAATATTCTTTTTCTACTTAAAGAGTTCTATTACCGTTTTGTTTCATTATAGCTTTCCACAACCTTTCTTTCCAACTATTGAATTTTTGCATCAACCACCTTCTCAAGCCTTGTCCACCTCGTCTTCATTGTGAGGTTACCTGTTATCCCTGGACATGACCGACCTGCTCCACAACCACCAGTATCATGGCATGGCTTAGTTGGTAGTGCTAGCCTTAGAATCAAAAAGTGCAGGGTTCGAGTTCCTCCACAGTTGCACAGAACATACTTCTTCGCTTGATGCTCTAATGGCTAGTGATTAAGTAGACCTGTTAAAGCGTGACATTATAGGCAGCAACTGCATGAGTCTACGGTGGCTTGACTCAGACCTGCTGGCACTGCCTGCAAGCATACCATGTTCTACAGGGACAGGTATTAAAGGGACACTAAGTAAAATATTAAATAAATTCATAATGATGGGAGATAGGCCGGCACCTGCGGCTGCCAGCCACTGGAACGAGAATGACGGAGTGTGTAGTGGAACACGTGCTCTCCGAGTATCATCCATTATTAAAGGAACACCATTTTGCCAAGACCTCACTGGTTAACTTCGTGACATATTTCTGGAGGAGGTGCTGGGTAAATGATATGATCGCCCAAGACACAGCGCACTCCTGACTCGATGCCAATGAGTAATCTGACAGAGCTCACCCCTGTGCACGTACGTACCTGCCGTCGTCTTCAGGGGGCTCCATCCACAGAACAGTCTGCTTTCTGATCCTATCAGGACAATGCACCAACCATCTCCTGCTGCAATCGCAGCACTGACGCAGATCCTTTTGCATCAGCCCCAGACACCCATTGTCTTCCACAGAAGTGCTATTGAAGACGTCGAAGACTGGCTTGAGCACTTTGAAAGGGTCACCTAATTCAACAGTTGGTCCCAAGAGCGCAAGCTGCATAATGTGTACTTCGCTCTTGGGGATTCTGCAAAGAGTGATTTGAGAACCACGAGCCAACATTGACATCGTGGGATGAATTTTGTTGGCAGTTAATCACCGCACACACTAGCGTAGACAAAAAGGAGATAGCAAAGTTGGCCATCCAGTCAAGAGTTCGAGCTCCTAATGTGAGCATCACCATGTATACTGAAGACATGGCTCTGCTCTTCAGGCATGTAGATGCTTCAATGCCCGTAGACAAGAAAGTCCGATACCTAATGCGAGGTGTAAAGCAGGAAATCTTTGCCGGCCTTATTCACAGCCCACCGACTACGCTTGTGGACTTTCTTCTGAAGCCACTGCATTGGAAAAGGCACTATAATGTGCCAGGCAGTACAACTGAAGTGTAATTGCACTTTTGAGTGACATCCATAACGTGATACTGGGAAGCAACATCAGTTACCTGAGAGAACTGATAAGAGCTATCATAAAAGCTCCAGAAGATACAGGTGGTCGAGCACCTGGTTGTGTGACTTTCTGTGTTAAAGATGGTGCGAGACGAGATCAGGCAAGCCATCCAAATTCCTGAATGCTATGGGGCATCACAGCAGCAGGAGCAAGTTTGGATTACTCATGCGGAAGCCATATGACGTCAGTTGCTGTATAACACCTCAAACATCGTGCATACTACGAAACAGGCGGAAGTGGGTTTAGGCACTGGAATCCACCGGTCATCAACGGGCCCAGGCCAAGAAAGAGTGATGTGTGGCATGGCTCCTCACCACAGCCCCCTCTGTTTTCGATGCGGCAAAGCCAGCCATATCTACAGGACGTGTTTCTACTATCATGTGGGTCTCTGTGGGTTCTCCCTGAATGTTCCTTGTCCAAGACCTGGTGAGCGCCTGCTGATGATTGAGAGCCTCTTCACAAATGGTCGCAATTTGTTAGAACAGCAAAGGCACAAGCCTCGCTCGTCATCACCTGCTCCATCACGATACTGGTTGCCAAGCCCTGTTTTTCCTCGAGATGCTCTTAGGTGCCGTTTGCCCAGCCCTGCAAACTAGGAAAACTGAGTTCAATGACCTGCGAAGATGAGGCCGCTGACGCCGAGTGTACCGAATGTCCTCCATTGCAATCAAACGACAGCAGCGACGACAATAGACTGATGAACTTAAAAAAATGGGGTACCAACGAAACACAATATACGCGCACACGAGGAAAAGGCATTAGACACTGGACAATAGTGTCCATCCAAGTCTAACGCCTTTTCCTTGTGTGCGCGTCCTTTGTGTTTCGCTGGTACCCCCTTTTTCAAGTTCATGTACCAACTGGCCCAAGAGCTCATGCTAGTAGACTGATGTTCAAACACACTCAGATGATTGAAGGCACATAGTCACATCGGATACACCAGTAAGCGTAGACAACGAAGAAGTCGCAGCTTTAGTCAACACTGGCATGGACACCTCAGTTTTGAGCAAAGAACTTTCTGCTAAGCTGAAAAAAGTTTACACGCAGTGGACTGGGTCGCAGGTGCCAGCCTATCTCATGTCAGTATTGACAGATTGTACTTCTGTAATTTTGAGCAGGGCAGTCTTGCTGTAAGTAAAGGTTTGATGAACTTTCATGATAATTGATGAAAAGTTTGAGGTCCCAGAGTGACACTTGGCTTACGAGAGATGCAACATTAGGGCTTGGGATTAGCTTTGATCAGCTAGTGTTTCTAACATGCATCTGCATGTGAGTACATAAGCATTCTTGCATTTTGCCTCCTTGCAATGTGGCTGCTGTGATCTGGAATCAAACTCAAGACCCTCTCACAGAACTGCACAGCTACTGTGGCAGATGGCTGTGCCACCTTGAAATTGCCACACCAGCTCCCATAACATCAGAAGTCTCAAAGATTGTTCATTGCTTACCAATAAAAGATGATTGTATTTCATTCAGAAGTGAGGACAGGCTCAACCTAAACACTTTATTTTTCTGCACAAAAGGCACATGAAAATGCCATGAAATTTGTTAGGTTAGTCTAACACATCAGTATGACAGCTTAGGTGCAGAATTTAATAAACGAGGAGGTTCTGTATGTATGTTCTGTATGTATGTATGACATTCTGTATGTTGGCTAAAACCAATATTTTTTACAGTTTTGATAGCTTAATCCATCAGTATAAACTGTTTTAACATCTCCATTTGGTGTCCCTTTAAGCTAACATACACAGGCTTTCCTCAGTTACTTATTTCTTCTGACTGCTGGATACTTTCCTACAAAGAGTTGCTTGATGTCCACTGATGCATGTTCTATGTCAAAGCATGCTCCCTGCACATGATTGCATGTCTCCAGCATGGCAAATAATTCTTGTGAGGATAACTTAGGGCTAAGGTTTTCGGTGCCTGGAAAGTAAAAACATTTGTTGTAAATCATTGAAGGCATGATTAATTCCATCCAAGAGTAGCAAGAAACCACAAATGAACCACACACAGTTTCTTCAGAACGAAAGCTTTGTAGTTTTAAAAACATTCATTCTGGTGCTTGGATCGAATGCTGCACCCTCGCCTTTCCATGGCAGCTACTTTGCGAACTGTGCTAACCGGTCATGGATTTGCTTTCACCCTCCTGGTTAGCTCAGCTGGTTGAGTGATCACCTTGGAAAAATGGCAGTGGCAGGTTGAATCTATGGTCTGGGATAAACATTTATTAATTGCAAAGCCTTTTTTCTGTGAAAATATCTTTGTTTGTAGCTTTATGCCACTTTTGGGTCGGTGAAAATTTCTTCCTTTCACGAAAATTTCCTTCAACCTTTAGATTGCTGCAGAACTTTCTTTTTTTTCATGCTTTTTGAAACTCGTGCTCTTCTGTTGTTGCTCTCTTGGAAAAAAATAAGTTGCGTGGCACCGTGAAACTTGCCTGGACAGGATTCTGGCGAGTTGGAAGTTGGCTGATCCCTCACTTGGCCAGGAGCTGTGAAGACGCAGCAGCCATACATATGTTACCTGTGTGACTGACGGCAGAGTTGATGGTGAGCTCCCAGTTTTCCTTTCTGATGTGGGTACTGCACCCAGAACTGAACTGAGCTATTGTCTGCACGGTGTCACTTAAGAGTGGCAAACATGATATTCTTTTATTTTGTTTACTTTCAGTACATAAGCCCTCTTGGGCTGTTACAGAGTGGGAGACATGAGTGCCCAATAGAATACTGCACAATGACAAAAAATAGAAAAGAAGGAAATTAATTTTGGCGGCTTTCACAACAAATCGCACAGGGTGTCTACCATTAGGAAAAGCCTGCAAATTTCAGGAAATTTGGCAGTTCTGGAAACTGTATGTAGAAAACAGGCCATTTTCACCCCAGTTGCTTTGAATCATAGAAATTGGTACGTACAGTGGTTATATCAACGCTAGTGGTATGCCAGAAGGAAGCAAAACTTTCAACTGAACCTTCACTATCTGCAAACAATGGTGTCTCCTGCTAGTTTTGCAAGTGTGAGTCTGGCTGGATGGTTGGAACAATGTCATGGAACACCTGATGCAGTCAACTTTATTAGTACATCCCATCTGATTTACAGCTTGCTGATAGTACTTTTTGAAAGTTGTGGGCTGCCATAGTAACTTGGTAAGCTACAAACATCATTTCTTCTTTGCACCTAGCCCTTCAATGCTGTACATTCCAGGGAATTCTCACAAAAGCAGTCGTTAAAGGGACACTAAAGGTTAATATTAAGTCAACGTGGACTGTTGAAATACCATCCCAGAAACCTCGAAACGCTTGTTTCGTGCGAAGAAGAGACTTATTTTAAGAGAAAATGAGTTCTGAAGCGTCCGCGTACCTCTAGCGCAGTTCGAATCGCCCGCCCTCCGATCGACGAGTATTGACGTCATGATCTCATAGTGACGTTGCACCGTTGGTGAGTAAAACGGCTCCCGTAGACGGCGCTACGGCTTTTCTGCACAAAACGCAAACGCGCGGCCAGAAACAGAGCCAAGACAGAGCCGACAGCAGCGCGAAAGCGGAACTATGGTGGCTAGCGGAAGGGAAAGCGCACGACGATAAGCTGGTTCTTTATTTTATGACGCCAACTTCGATGCTCGTTGCAATGGATGACCCTGAGAACGAAACATTAGCTCGCGATGCTGGGCTCGAGTTCAGCGGTTTAAGCACTGATGAACGTGACCTGCTGTTGAGGGTTCGCGCTGCCGGCGTCGTTGCGTCGACGACGACGGCGTGCTTTGAAAGGCACTTCACGCGACTTCAGTAAGTCGGCGTTGAACTCGTAATCCTCTGGACGAATGTGCAGCGAGCACACTGCGTTATTTTTCGGCTTTTTGCCAGCGCGCTGTGGCAGAGGTACGGCACTCAACCACTTCGAACTGCGAGTTTCACTCGTTGGCACACAGTGATAAGTAACGATGGATTCGCCGCTGCAACTGCCCTTGGCCAAGTACCACGGACAGTTCGCGCATCCCACGACATCACATGGACGTGGAATTCTCGCTGCTTTTTCCAAATGCAAGTTTCGCGAGCCAGCAGGACCACCGCAGCACGACGCGATAAAGAAACAAATAAAACTCCAAAGCGCGCGCGGTGCGAAGTCGAGCGCGCAGAGTCGAGCGAAAACGAAACCTTTCGATCACCCATTTTGACGTTACCCACACTCAAGGGTAACGTCAAAATGTTATTTTTTTCTTAAAATCGAATAGAAGTAGACAAGTAGAATTTTCTTCCGTCTTATAATCTAATGAAATGATCTTTTTAATACGAGTAGTTGAGTACTAGTGACATAAATTATGATGAGAAGTGCTTTCGTCATCAGGCTAGTACCGGAATGTCGCTGGGGGGTCTCAAATCGTGTCATGCATTTACCTCAATTTCTTGGTTACTAAAGCTCTGTTCGCGATTATATTGACGCCTTAGACGTTCTAGAGCATTGCTTTATCACTTTAACTTGACTTTCTGGTAACCTTTAGTGTCCCTTTAATAACTGAAAAGATCGGGGAATTTGCAAGTGCCAACAAGTAGACAAAGGAGCAGCAATTCTAACTTGTTTTGAATTGTGTTGCATAATTTGCCCCATAAATATCTCGGCATAAATATGCAGTCTACAATAATTATCACAAGAAAAGACAAGGCATCATGTATAGACAAGTTGGGCATAAGAATGTGAAGGTAATGTGACCAATTTAGCCAACCCAGCTAACTTTAGTCAATGTTTTAAAATTTGCCAAAGTATTACAGAAGGGGTTAAAACATGAGGTACACTTAACGGTGGGATATTATCATGAATGTGGTCTTGCATTTTGCTGATGCTAGTTTTCGTAGCGATGTGTGATGGCAACTGTTTCCAGACCTTTATCGTGTGCGGTATGAAATATTTTGTGGAATGTGTTGAGCAGCATATTATTCGTTTTAATTTGTTAGCACGGTACTGGTGTGGAAAGATAGCTGCTGCTGGTTGCAGGAGGAAGTTTTCATGTAGAGATGTGTTATAGTAAAGTTTATAATGAAAAAGTGGTAAGCAAATAAGTTTGCAGAAATGCAAAATACCTGACAATTGGGTGCACCATTTAAAATCTGTGACACTTTTGAAACCTGGGTAGTCTGAGAAGGTGAAGCCAACAGCAAGGCTTTAAAAGGTAGTGACACGTGTACTTATCTTTATCGGGCGACCACGTTTCGCCGCCTAACAAATGTAATCGCACAGCGCAGGACGCGCCTGCATGTATCCGAAGTTTCTGGAAAGTTATTGATGCTTCTACCCGACTGTCTGTTGTCGCCAAACCTTGTGTTATCAGATTTCATCGCGTGACGCGAATGGTGTAGAACTTTGTGGAAGGCACGCGGGCCCAAACGATCAGTCTGGAACATTCGACGACTGCTGTATAAAAGCCGACGCGCTTGACCCGCTGATCAGATTTTCGACGATCGCCGACCGTGTTCGCCGCTATCGTTGTGCTATAAGTGTAGCCTGTTTTTGTGGGCACAGGTTTGCCCAGTAAAAGTTGGTTTTGTCTTTCACAGTATTTGCTACTGTGTTCAACGTCACCACCACGTGACATCTGGTGGAGGTGCTTTTTGTTCATGTACCAGATGCCCCCGACAAGCCGTGATCCAAGCCCGGACCGCAAAGAGAACACCAACGTAGTCCCGGAGCATCGAGCAAGCCGCCGTCTTCAATGGCTGCCCCCGAAGCACGGACTTCTACCTGAGAAGACCAAGAAGATTGTGGCCAAGGCAACCCCAGTGGCAGCCCCAGCATCCCCCATCGTGCTACAGCAGCCCAGGGAACCTCCGACATTCCGCGGATCAACATTCGAGGACCCGGAAACCTGGCTCGAGATGTATGAGAGGGTCGCTACGTTTAACAGTTGGGACAGCGACGACAAGCTGCGGCATGTCTATTTCGCACTGGAAGACGCCGCCAGGACCTGGTTCGAGAATCGAGAAGCCACCTTAAAGACGTGGGACCTGTTCCGAAGCGGCTTCTTGCAAACCTTTACAAGCGTCGTGCGAAAAGAGCGAGCCCAAGCACTACTAGAAACCAGAGTGCAGCTGCCAAACGAGACGATCGCGATCTTCACGGAGGAGATGGCCCGTCTTTTCCGGCACGCCGACCCGGAAATGTCAGAGGAGAAAAAAGTCCGCTTCCTGATGCGGGGCATCAAGCAAGAACTTTTCGCAGGACTTATTCGTAACCCGCCGAAGACCGTAGCTGAGTTTTCTGCAGAGGTATCGATGATCGAGAAAACCCTGGAGATGCGCACCCGGCAATATAACCGCCAGGGGCTCACGCCGCAGTACGCCATCCAAGGACTGGATTCCGGCGACCTTCAGGAGACCATCAGGGCCATTGGGCTCGAAGAACTGCACAAGGTCCTGCCTTCGTTGCAGCCCCAAGTGGCTTCGATCACCGACATCGTGAAAGAAGAGGTGCACCGATCGCTTGGAGTTCCCGAGCTGCAACCACAATTACCGCAGCCCCAGCCAGAAGCGATGACAGACGCCGCCGTCGCACGCCGTAAAGGTCCCCCTCCGTGACCACGCCAGGGCCCTGCAACGACGCAATTCCGTCGTCCGCCGCCGCCGCCAGCACGCCCACCCGTCGCCCAGCGCACCTACGCGAGGAAGACGGACATTTGGCGAGCCCCCGACCACCGCCCGCTCTGCTATCACTGCGGAGAAGCTGGCCATGTGTATAGCCGATGCCCATACCAGGAGATGGGACTGCGAGGTTTTGCCGTCAACGCTCCGCGCCCGCAGCAAGGTGAACGCCCTTGCGATATCGCCGACTACCTCGCCGCTACTCAGTGGAGCTCTCAACGACCGTCGCATTCGCCATCACTAGGCCGCTACCTCTCGCCGCAGCGCTGACCATACACTGGCCCAGCCCGGGGCCGGTCAGCGAGCCCATATCCGGAAAACTAAAAGCAGCAACCGATGGAGGTGCAGTTGCTTTTCGTCGAACTGATGAAGATCCTCCGCCGCCGACGAAGACGACGAAGAAACCATCTCAATGACCTAATGACGACATGCCGCCGTCCCGACGAAGTCAGGAAGCCAAGACTACAACGACGAAAGACAGCTTGACGACGCGACGTTCCAGCTTCAGTTCAACATGACGCAGCCATGATCCGATGCGAAGACCCAACTGCAACGCCAGACAAAGAACCACCGGCCTCGACATACTTCTCGACGGCCACACAGTCACTGCCTTAGTCGACACAGGGGCCGATTACTCCGTAATGAGTGGACACATCGCCGCCCAGTTGAAGAAGGTTGACTGCATGGGAGGCCCCCCAAATTCGGACCGCTGGAGGACACCTCATTACGCCGACTGGAACCTGCACGGCAAGAATAACCGTTCATGACCGGACTTACCCTGCCACCTTCGTTATCCTCCAACAGTGTTCACGAGACGTCATTCTCGGCATGGACTTCCTGAACCAACACGGCGCAATCATAGACCTGAAGTCAAAATCGATAACGCTGTTGGAAGATCAAGCGATACCGCCAGAGAGCTTTCGTAGTCACCACGCCTTGAGTGTTTTCGAAGATCAAGTGAGCATCCCGCCTCGCTCGAGCATTGCTATTTCGGTCGGCACCAAAACACCCGCTGACGTAGAAGGCGTCATCGAAGGCGACCAACGTCTACTGCTAGACTGTGAAATTTGCGTCGCAAGAGGGATTGCTCGACTGCATGGAGGGAAAACTGAAGTGTTGCTGACAAACTTCAGCCAAGAGTTCAAGCACATCAACAAGGGCACGACGATTGCGTACATCGAGGAAATTCTGGAAACCGGTAATGCGTTTGTCCTCTCGGATTCCGCCGCATCTACCCCGACGACGATGGTTCCCGAACCAGACTATGACATTAATCCAAGTCTCCCCGTGATTAAGCAACAGCAGCTCAGAAGTCTGCTCCGACGATACAAAGGCTGCTTTTCGACGTCATCGAGGATTCGACAAACACCAGTTGCTAAGCATCGCATAATCACTGAGCAGTGCGCTCGACCACTCCGCCAGAGCCCTTACCGAGTTTCGCCGCGAGAACGTGGAGCTATAGAGAACAAGTCGATGAAATGCTGCACAACGACATCATCCAGCCGTCGAAAAGCCCCTGGGCATCCCCAGTTGTCCTGGTAAAGAAAAAGGACGGAACCCTACGTTTCTGCATCGATTATCGTCGTCTGAACAAGGTCACGAAGAAGGACGTATACCCCCTCCCACGAATAGACGACGCATTGGAAATTGATCAGCTCTGCAACGCTAAATACTTTTCGTCGATGGACCTCAAGTCTGGCTATTGCAAATAGAAGTCGACGAAAGAGATCGCGAAAAGACGGCCTTCATCACCCCAGATGGCCTCTACGAGTTCAAGGTTATGCCATTCAGACTGTGCTCGGCGCCTGCAACGTTCCAGCGCGTCATGGACACGGTGTTAGCAGGATTGAAATGGCAGACCTGTCTCATTTATTTGGATGGCGTCGTCGTCTTTGTCGGAAATTTCGACGATCACCTCAGGCGGCTTGTGACAGTACTAGAGGCCATCAAGTCGTCAGGGCTTACTCTGAAGCCGGAAAAATGCCGCTTCGCTTACGATGAGCATCTGTTCCTAGGCCACGTAATCAGCAAATCTGGTGTCCGTTCAGACCCGCAAAAGACAGCTGCCATCGCACAGTTTCCGCAACCCATCAACAAGAAGGCTGTGCGTAGATTCCTTGGCATGTGTGCCTACTACAGGCGCTTTGTCAAGGACTTTTCACGCATTGCCGAGCCTTTGACACGTCTAACTAAATCTGATGTTGAGTTCAAGTGGGAAACGCTGCAGGCTGACGCATTTGAAGAACTCAAATGACGCATGCAGTCGCCGCTGGTACTTGCGCACTTCGACGAGTACGCCGATACAGAAATCCATACTGACGCCGATAGCCTAGGCCTCGGTGCCGTTCTAGTCCAGAGAAGAAACGGAGTCGAACAGGTGATAGCTTACGCTAGCCAGTCGCTGTCAAAAGCGGAAGGCAACTATTCTACGACCGAAAAAGAATGCCTCGCCATCGTTTGGGCTACAGCTAAATTTCGCCCTTATCTTTATGGCAGGCCATTCAAAGTCGTCAGTGACCATCACGCGTTGCGTTGGCTAGCGAATATAAAGGATCCTTCAGGACGACTGGCGCGGTGGAGCCTCAGACTACAAGAATACGACATCACTGTAACCTACAAGTCCGGACGAAAACACTCCGATGCCGATTGCCTATCACGCGCACCCATTGACCCGCCACCGCAAGATGACGAGAATGACAACGCCTTCCTTGGAATGATAAGCGTGGAAGACTTTGCTGAACAGCAACAGGCAGACCCAGAGCTAAAAGGCCTCGTCGAATATTTGGAAGGGCACACCGACGTTGTCCCCAGGGCTTTTAAGCGCGGATTATCTTCCTTCACGCTTCAAAACAATATACTCGTGAAAAGGAACTTCTCACCAGTCTGCGCCAATTACCTTCTTGTTGTCCCATCAGGACTTCGTCCAGAAGTATTGCACGCCCTACATGACGATCCGACCGCTGGACACCTCGGATTTTTCCGGACACTATCGAGGATACAAGAAAAGTATTATTGGCCGCGCCTGACCGCCGACGTCGCCCGTTATGTCAGAACATGCCGAGACTGCCAGCGACGCAAGACACCGCCGACAAGGCCAGCCGGATTACTACAGCCAATCGGGCCTCCTTGCTGACCATTCCAGCAGATCGGGATGGACTTGCTGGGACCATTTCCGACGTCAATAACCGGAAATAAGTGGATCGTCGTGGCGACAGACTACCTCACCCGCTTCGCTGAAACAAAAGCACTGCCGAAAGGTAGCGCAGCCGAAGTGGCGAAATTCTTTGTCGAAAACATCTTGCTGCAACATGGCGCCCTAGAAGTCCTCATCACCGACAGAGGAACGGCCTTTACAGCGGAGCTCACCCAAGCCATTCGGCAGTACAGCCATACAAGCCACAGGAGGATGACTGCGTACCACCCGCAGACGAAGGTCTCACAGAGTGCCTGCCAATATGCTAGCAATGTACGTTGATGTCGAGCACAAGACGTGGGACGCGGTCCTGCCATAGCTAACCTTTGCTTACAACACGGCGGTGCAAGAAAACACAGATCACGTCGTTTAAGCTGGTTTACGGCAGAAACCCGACGACGACGCTCGACGCCATGCTGCCTCACGTCACCGTCGAAGAGAATCTTGATGTCGTGACCTATTTCCAGCTCGCCCACCTACGGATCAAAAACCAGCAGCGTACCGACAGCCGACACTACAACCTCCGACGACGCTTCGTCGAGTACCAGCCCGGTGACCGTGTTTGGGTTTGGACCCCTATACACCAACGAGAACTGAGCGAGAAGCTTTTGTGTCACTATTTCGGACCGTACAAGATCATCTGACGTATTGGCGCACTGGACTATGAGGTCGTGCCAGACGGCATTTCGCTATCACAGCGGCGCCACTCACGACCTGAAATATTCCATGTTATGTGACTCAAGCCGTACTACGAGCGTTAATGAACTTTGGGACTTCGCGTAACTGACCTTTGGACTTTGTTTCTTTTCGTTGTTTTGTCACTTTTATTTAATAACTGTCCTTTTGTGTTTCGCTCTCTTATATTTGTAGCATCGGGACACTGCTTTTTAAGAGGGTGGTAATGACACGTGTACTTCTTTATCTTTATCGGGCAACCACTTCTCACCACCTAACAAATGTTATCGCACAGTGCAGGACGTGCTTGCATGTGTGGGAAGTTTCTGGAATGTTATCGATGATTCCATCCACTGTCTGTGACCGAACCTTGTGTAATCTGATTGCATGTGTGCGCAACGCGAATATTGTAGAAGTTTGTGGAAGGCGCGCGGGTCCCAGCGATTAGTCTGGAACATTCGACGATTGATGTATTAAAGCCGACGCGCTTGACCTGTTGATCAGATTTTCGACGATCGCCGACTGTGTTCGCCGCTATCGTTGGGCTTTACGTGTAGCCTGTCTTTATGGGCACAGGTTCACCCAATAAAAGCTAGTTTTGTCTTTCACAGTATTGCTGCTGTGTTCTTTAACATCACTACCACATGACAATATGGTAACTCCACCTCCTTATCTAAACTAGAATATCTTCTACCTACATTTGGTCTCTAACCTATCCTGTGTTTTTATTCATTATGCTACACCAATAATTTTCTTGTTCATCAGTTTTTGTAAAGTAGTAGCTTCCTTTCGGGCTTTTTTTTTAGACCTCATGTTATGGCCCCGTAGATTAGTACTCATTTATTCTATTTTTGGGAAGACTTACTTATTGATGGTGGTTGTGGCATTACAAATGCACGGATGATTTGGTGCTGTTACAAATATTTCAGTATGAACAGCTGGTTTTCATGGATAGCTTCACTATGTTTATATATGTTCGAAAATTAAAGCATCGCAGCACATAGCAACACTTGGTTCCTGCGTCTTTAGGAATGGTTATAAGTTCAGTTGCTGTCAAAGGTGCAGTGAATGCAAACATATCATCTTACACTGACCTGCATTTTATTTTTAACCTTAAAAAAGATATGCAGATGTAACACACAATTAGAATCTATGTGAAGCGAACTGTTATAGCGGGACAATCTTAGGGCTAAGCAACCCTGTGTTACCATGTGTCACGTGACGGCGGTTTCCCGCCAGTCTGTACCCTGCCTCCGGGAATAAAGGGTGTAACATAAATTGGCGACGAGGATCGAAATTTAGGCCTGATTAGGCGCGGGGCTAGCCGAAGCGGTTGGTGGTAGGGAAAATGGCAGCTGCACTGGGCGCGATTGGGGAATTTGTTCCGACGGAGGCGCCGTCTTGGCCCTTGTATTTGGAGCGCCTCAAATTTTTCTTTCAAGCAAACGACATCGACGGTAACGAGAAGAAGCGAGCAACGCTCTGCAGCGTTTGCGGCCCAGCAATGTATGCCATCGTTCGCTCCCTTTGTTCTCCGGATCCGCCGTCGGCGGTGGCCTACGATGAGATCGTCAGGCGTCTCTCAAACCACTTCTCGCCGCAACCGTCGGTGACGGTACAGCGTTTCAAGTTTGGCACGCGTCAGCAGCAGCCCGGTGAGTCAATTGCCGACTACATCGCAGTTCTCTCGGAACATTGTGATTTCGGTGCGTCGCTCGACGACATGTCGCGCGACCGACTGGTGTGCGGGGTGCGAAGCGAGACTCATCAGCGTCGGTTGCTGGCGGAGCCGGAGCTTACGTTTGCGACAGCTCGGGAGAAAGCCATTGCCATGGAATCTGCACAGCGACAGACTGAGCAAATTGACTACTTGCAGAAGTCGGAGCGCCACCTAGCGCGAAAAACAGGAAACTTGCGCCTCGCCGCTTGGTTGGAAAACATCCCGGCTCCAGCCTTGCTTTGGTACGGCGGCATCGAGTGGCGACGTTGTGCTTGCAGAGCTTCTTTCACGTTTTGTGAAAGCGTCGACGTTCTTTGGTAGTTGCCATATATGACCTGCCTTAAATATGATTGAAGAGGACTTCATTCTCTTGCCGTTTCTGCAAATGGGACGGAGAACTGACTTCTCAGAGTGCTGCATAACGAGCGACAATGCGTGGGGTTATCTTCATGCCAACACTTTGTCCGTTTGTCAGGCACACCGCCGATGGGCTTTAAAAAAAGAGGCTTAAGTTAAGCACATAAAACTTAACGTAAACACCGTGGACCCTCCACTTGGCCTCATAGGAGCTACGTACATGCCATCCATGAAGTCGGGCATCTACGTGGTTACAGCATAGTTCACAAAAGCCATTGGCGACATTGCACTGTGAATGTGTGGCCAGATGAGTGCTTTATGCCTGTCGCATTCCCCGAACTCTTAGTTGTTGCATGGAACAATAGATGTACACGTTCTAGCTTGCAAATTTGATATTCATCTCGTGCTGTTTCGCCAAACTGCTGTGTTGCATGATTGTGGTTTACGAAGCCGTATACTAAATTTCGCATGCGCTATATGTATGCGGTAGGTTATTCAGTCTGGTTTTGCGAGCGCTAAGGCCTCAAAGCTTACGCCAACATATTTTATTATACATTATATTAGCTTAAATAAGGGCAGTGCGTGCGTCCGCAGGCCAGCATGCTCCTGCTTACTCGCGAATACTCATCAAGGCAGATAGTTCGACGAATTGTTTCGAAGTCATGGTGGAAGAGAGCGCAACACAACTGACATGTACGGAAAAAAAGAAGACGAGCGCGGACTCACAAATGACATGAAGTACATAGACTGGCCGCATCTGTTTGCACCGTTTTTCACAAATCGCTTAATCGTACTCGCATATACTCAGGGTCACTCAGTGACGAGTGCGAAGGAAAACTGCATTCTTTATATTTTACAGCCTCAGCAAGCCCTGCCAGCACGTCGCTGGCCTTCTGTTCAGCGTTGCAGAACTGGCAGGAGATGACAAGGGAATAGAAGTCGCCTGCATAAGCCACAGATCCTAGAATGCACTGTTAGCTGCCACAGCGTGCCGTCCGGGTTCGACCGCTTCACCGCTGCCGTCCACAAACTTCTCCACATTAACCTTCGCGGGCGGAAATCTGAAGAAATTACTATTTCCATTTCCACAATAATAGCTCGTGCAGCCGAAAGCGACTCAGTTGGCCGGCATGTCACGCCCGAGCTGCGCAGTTTGCTTTCCAACCACGGAGACTGCGCTCACGAAGCGCCGCCCCGCGGCCGGTTTTGTCGCATGCGCAGTCGTACTTCTGCAAGTGGTCAATTTGCGGCGGTGCCACATCGTCTGAAGTTTGCAGCGTGAGCGGGAAGCGTTTCGACCCATGTGTTACGAAGGTCTCTGTGCCAGTGACAGCCAAGGAGGGTACCCAGAAGCAGGCTGGTTCGCCTGGGAGCACAAGTGGATGTTTCCGCTGCAAGGGTGCGCATTCGCCGAGCAGTTGCCCATTCATTAATGTGCAGTGCCACTTCTGCAAACAACGAGGGCGCATAGTAAGAGCATGCAGGAGGAAGGCTACAGCTCACGCTTTGGCTGAACCAAACTCTCCGAACGGAAAACGGGCCAATGGAGGCCGTCACAAGAATGCTGCGTCGGACGTATACGACGTGTTCGTACTGTCTGGTGAGGAGCCAGCCGTGAGAGTGGAAGTGTGCGTCAACGGAAGTCCCCTAGAGATGGAGGTGGACTCGGGTGCAGTGTGTTCAGTCATCAATGACCGGACTATGCGGAAGCTGCGAATATTGAAAAGGGCGTTGCGCCCAAGTGGCCTTCACCTCCGAGCTTACAATAACAAGGAACTACGAGTGCTGGGTGAACTGACCGTGACGGTGGAATTTAAGGGGCAGGAACATCGCCTGCGATTGGTGGTGGTTAAGGGTGCTAGTATCGGACTTATCGGTCGGGACTGGTTCAAGTCCTTGGGAATAAGTCTGAGTGGCGTTCACAGTGTGTGCGAGCCGAGTAGAACTGGCAGTAAAGGAACAACGGCCTTGCTCAAGAAGTATTCTTCAGTCTTTGAGCCTGGACTTGGGACAAGTAAAGGGCCTCCTGTACGCATAGAGGTGAACCCGGCAGCTCCGCCACGATTTCTGAAGCCACGGCAAGTACCGCTTGCATTGAGACCGAAGGTCGACGAAGCACTGGACAGGTTGGTGAGCCAAGGCATTTTCCAGCCTGTACGGCACTCGAAGTGGGCAACACCTGTTGTTCCAGTTGTCAAAAAAGATGGATCGATAAGGATCTGCGGCAACTACAAGAGCACAGTCAATCGTGTGGTACAGTGGGAAACGTATCCTCTGCCAACACCAGAGCAGCTGTTTGCCAGGCTGGCTGGTTGCTCGAAGTTTTCAAGGCTAGACCTCGGACAAGTGTATCAACAGAAGACTGTTGATGAAGAAACAGCTGACTTGTTGATGGTTACAACACATCGGGGACTGTTCCGCGTAGCCCGTCTTCAATTTGGCGTGGCAGTGGCTAATTTTCAGGGGTACATGGAAGAGCTGTTGCATGGAATTGATGGTGTGCTGGTGTTCTTGGATGACATCTTGATCGGTGGAAGGGATGAGGCACAGCACCATGCTCGTTTGCAAGAGGTGCTCAAAAGAATCCACGAAGACGGTCTGCGACTGAAATTTGACAAATGTCAATTTTGTGTTGAGGAAGTGCGTTACTTGGGGTTCAGCGTGAACTCTGCAGGTGTGCAGCCGACAGTAGAGAAGGTGCGTGCTATTCACGAGGCCCCGGAGCCAACATGCAAAAAGGAGCTGCAAGCCTTTTTGGGAGCTCTGAACGTTTACAACAAGTTTCTTAAGGGAGCAGCACATGCCTTGGAGCCACTGTACCGGCTGTTGGACAAGGGTCGCGAGTGGCGTTGGGCGGGAGCCGAGGCAGACGCATTTCGCCAGGCGAAAGATCTGCTGCAATCATCGCATGTTCTTGTGCACTATGATGTCAACAGGCCCCTAGTGCTGGCCTGTGACGCTTCCCCGTATGGACTGGGTGCTGTGTTGAGTCATGTGGGGGAAGATGGCAGCGAGAGACCGGTTGCATATGCATCAAGGACTATGAGCGCGGCAGAACGGAATTATGCCCAAACAGACCGAGAAGCGCTCGCCATTGGCTTTGGCATTAAGAAGTACCATCAGTTTCTGTATGGGAGGCATTTCAAAATTGTGACGGACCACAAACCTCTCTTAGGACTGTTGCACCATGCCAAGCCCATTCCCCAGGTGCTATCACCATGGATGCTACGTTGGACTCTCATGTTATCAGCATATGACTATGAAATTGAGTATCGACCAGCAGAGAAGCTTTCCAATGCTGACGCATTCAGACATTTACCACTGAGGGCCAGTAAGGCGGAGGAAGAGGAGCAGCGTCTTTGGGAAGTAGGAATGCTAGAAATGGCGCCAGAAGTAACATGGAACTCTAGGAAGGTGGCAAGTTTTACGTCAAGGGACAAGCTGTTGGCTAGAGTCTGCAATTGGGTGCAGCATGGGTGGCCAGAGGGCAAGCTACCGGAAGAGTTTGCAGCATTTGTGAGCGGCAAGCATGAACTTTCGGTGTACCAAGGTTGTTTGCTGTGGGGCAGTCGTGTGGTCATTCCGGAGCCAGCTCGACCATATGTCATGGACATTCTTCACACAGCTCATCCAGGAATTGTCAAGATGAAGGGGCTCGCCAGGGGAGCCGTGTGGTGGCCAGGCATTGACAGAGATGTTGAGCAGAAAGTGAGGGACTGTGCACGTTGTCAAGAATCCAGGTCTGCGCCAGCAGCTGCAAAAATTCACCCTTGGGAATTCACCAAGCGTCCTTGGACAAGACTACATATCGATTTTGCTGGGCCGTTCCAAGGCAACGTCTTCCTCATTGTGGTGGACTCTCACTCAAAGTGGTTGGAAGTGTGCCGAACGATTTCCATGTCGGCAGCTGCAGTTTGTGTGAAGCTTCGTTTTCTTTTTGCTACCCATGGCATTCCAGAAACTGTTGTTTCGGATAATGGAACTGCATTTTGTTCGGAGGAGTTCAGAGACTTCATGTGCCGAAATCAAATCTGACATGTGACCGTTGCCCCATATCACCCTTCTTCAAATGGTCAAGCAGAGCGAATGGTGCGCGAAACCAAGGAAGTACTCAAGCGCATGGTTGGAGGCAATATCGACACACGTCTGGCTAGGTTTTTAATGACCCAGCATATCCTGCCTCGTGCTACAACAGGCAAAAGCCCAGCCGAATTGCTAATGGGAAGAAAACTTTCAACTGTGTTAGAGCGTCTGCATCCTGACCTGCAGTCCAGTGTGCAGCAAAAACAAGAGCAGGTGATGCAGCACCGTAACGAGGCAGTGCGACTGTTTGAAGTGGGGAATCGAGTGTTTGTGCACAACTATCTCTACGGGCCCAAGTGGTTGCCAGGCATTGTGGATTCTGTCACTGGACGAGTGTCGTACTTGGTCGTCACCAAGGATGGACGTCGGTGGAGACGCCATGTTGACCAACTCAGAAGTCGTTCTGCCAACTACGCATTGGATAGTTCCACTTCTGGAATGTGTGAAGAGGAGGAACCGTTGGTTGCTTCCCCGGCAGAGTGTTCCGAAATTGGCATTCCTTCAAGCCCAGAGGACCCTGGAAGACGGGACCAAAGAGAAATACGAGAGGAGGCTGCAACACCCAGTACCGAACCTGGTTCCTGTAGTGAGGACAGTAAAGTGAGCGCATCCCTTCAAGTCCAGCGACCACAGCGCCAACGCAGCCATCCTGCGTATCTGAAGGACTTCGTGACGTAGGGGGGAGGAGTGTTATAGCGAGACAATCTTAGGGCTAAGCAACCCTGTGTTACCATGTGTCACGTGACGGCGGTTTCCCGCCAGTCTGTACCCTGCCTCCGGCAATAAAGGATGTAACACGAACCTTTAGTGAAGCAGTGGTAACTAATTTCTATATAACTTTGGGTGATGCATACAGTTGTGTTTACTTTATTCTTTGCAACATTGAACTTCATTCAATGTTTATGTTTATCCGCCAGAATGGTTGCAACTTTCATCTCGTACACTTTTTATGTTCATGCACTGCACCGCTCACAAGCTATTCCCAAAGTGTGAAGTGCAACACACTGGCAGCTCAACCTTATAGAGCTCTATAAGGCTGTTTTCAGGTTATTGCCATTCGGTACACATATAACCTCCCTATATACAAACATATCCACCTAGATTCTGGCCAACCCAGCTGCAACAGCAGCCTCGCTGAGCTCGGGAGTGTAGGCAAAGAGAGCTTCACCTTGAAAGATTTGGTACTTACCGCTCCTTTATGTTTGCTAAAGTTACACATCAAGTTCTCATTTTGTGGTTTGGATCATTCGTTATAACACTTGACGCTGCATGTATACTTGTTACTTGCTTGGTTTGATGAGAAAAAGTGAGAAGTTGCTTTCGTCAGTGCCCCTCACAGTGAGTGATGTCCAAAACCTGTCAGCCCCAATGTTGCCTGGTCACTGCAATGTTTACAGTGTGGCAAAGCATGGTCTTCAATACTGGGCTTCTGTTATCACTGGAGGGTGCAATTGGGACATCATAAATAGTGCACACAAAGGTAAATTATCCTATTTTTTTCAACCAACCAGGAAACAGAACGAAGTGTTATATTGAATGATCAGTATCATAAAATGCAATCTCGCTTTGAATTTTGAACAAGAACAAAGACCAACAATGGGCTGTCCAGCAGGCCCGCAGTGACCGCCAGGTACTCCCTGTCGGTACCTGCATGGGAAACACCCACTGCGTGCTGATGTGCTTCCTGCAGGACCTTTAATAAAGTTTATCCAATTCAACAAAGCAGCAGTAAGCAGGAAATTGTTCAAAACGTAGGCCATTGTCAAATGTTAGATTGCCTTTGTAGAAACATTGTGACATTTGTCTTACGCGAAGAGGTGGTGTAATTTTGCATGGGCTGCAGAATTGCAATCAAAACTGCACGTGACAAGTTGAGTCTCTTATGTGGCTGCACTGACAATCTCAGAGATCAGGTTGGGTGTATCAGACGCTGCTAGTTGGTGGCTTGCTCACAGAGGGTGCCACATGTTTACCCATACCAACGCCAAGACAGGGGTGGGCCAGATAGCAGACTTCAGTGCACTGTGCTGTAGAAAAATCTAGTAAAACTGAATACAACATAACTAAGTTGTTTTTTTATTAGTGGTTCACTAGGGTCTAGAATTGTGATACATATATATAACTCGAAGAAGACGTTACTGCATTGTTACAGTGGCAGCACAAATCCTGGCCTACATTTTCACATTTCTTCACACACAAAACCTATATGTCTTTGATCAGAGTGATGCTTTGGGCACTTGTAGCACTACTCTGTCACCTTAGCGTTATGTTATGTTTTTCTTTAGTTACATTTTGAAAGTGCTACACAGGCAAACACACACAGATGCAAAAAATGTCTATTGCCTTTCTATGCCCCATCTCAGTGACTGCATACTATGCAGTTAAAGCTATGGGTCATGCCAGCCAACCAGAAGAGAAAACTAGAAGAGCTCCAACATTGTTGTCTGTAGCCCTCTGCGTGAAGCCTGTTGAAGAGAAGCTTCATGGAAAGAGTAGTGTCATACAGTGGGTGAGCCCCACTCTTGTTTCTAAGCATGCAGGCAGTTCTTGTTACTGATTGACTGACATGGGCTGAAATCCAGTTGAACGGAAGCTTCAAGGAAGGGTCAGCGGCACCCATCTCGGAACACGCTGGCTCTCGCTGCTGATCAGCCGAGTTCGTAAAGTGGATTATAGAAAAGTCAGTGCATTTGTGTAATGCTAAGAAACAACTTAGTTGCACAGAAAACTGCAACCAAAGGGGCTTCACAATCCTGTAGCAAAACCCCCACCCAAGGGATTGGGTCTTTCACATAGCTACACCTTTTATTTGAAACTTCATGCTGTACCTTGTGTTACTAGGCAAAAAGCCTGCACAAAGAGGCCATGCAAGCTATGCACACTTTAAAAGTGGTTTGGCACTATATGCCTGTTCAGTTTACGGTGCCAATTAGGCTGGGCGATTAAATTTTTTTACAAAAAGTACTAAATGGAACTCTTGTGCTAGGGTATATGGCTAATGCAAGTTTGCTGGTTTAGCCTGCACAAGAAAGTACTCATGAAATTGGCATGCAGTACGTCTATTTGCACAAAATTAGAATACACCTCGGCAATGTGGTACCTCCATCAAAAATACCTAATAAGCTTGATCGAGGCCATTCAAAATCATGCCGTGCACTTTATCACCACACGATACGATCTTTACCAAAGTGTCAGTGCCATTAAACCGTCACTGGAACTACCCCTTCTTGCTCACCGTCAAAAGACCACTCGAATATGTCGGTATCACAACTTATTTTACAACTTCTCCGGCCTGCACAATAAAATTTTTTTCTTTCCATCACATACCTCACGACTGTTAACATAGTTCAATTTATAGTTCAAATTGTGAATTATAGCTGTTATGCTGTACTGCTTCTTCCGTGTGTTACTGTGCAATAATAATACATTTACACATTATGCTGTTCATTATTATTGTTCTCTTTTGCTTTGCATCTTCATTGTCATACTCCTAACTTTTTGCCTATATCGTCTTGTGCTTCTAATTTTGCAAGAAAGCTTTGTATTTGCTCTCCCCTTGTGTAATGACCCACTGGGGCATTTGAGGGTGAATGAATGAATGAACGAACACAACAGTTGGAGTGTGTGGTCACGGATACATGCACTGCTGCCCTTGCACAGCCATAATGGCAAGGGGTTGCATTGTGGTATACTGCAAGGGTGAGAGAGTTTCTTGAGCAGAATTCCTGCTTCCCACAGACCCAATTATGACAACTGTCCAACTGTCGCATTTAATTCCATGAGTACTGCGCATGGATTTGCCTAAAGTTTGTCCTCTGGGCTTCAAATGGCTTTTGACGTATTCAATTGATCCTTTCCAATTACATTTTGCATCTTAAATGCAACAATTCACAATGAGTTTGCATGTACAGACTTGTGGCCTTGCTATGTTTGTAAAAGTATGATTGCTTGGGAATTTAGGGGCATAAAACAAAAACAATTCCCCAAACACTCCTTAAGCCACAAGTACAAATATTCGACAACACCATGTACTACCCATTGTTCCCATGGTAGCTGAATGAGTCCAATACCACTGTTCCCTCTTGTAACATTTGTAGGAAATTTGATGGGCTGGGTCACCCATCAAAGGGCCTTAAAGGGACAGTAAAGGGAAAAATGATTTCTTCTGCATCAGTAAATTACCGTTCTACAACACCAAAAATACCTCTTGCAATGATAAGACGTTTGGTAAGCCAGAAAAAGTGCAAGAACGAAATACGGGTGGCAACGCCTACTTAAGTTCCCGCATCTGGGGGCTGTGACATCTTGGATTTTCATGGCAACTTCTAGTGCCTACTAACTATATATAGCGGTACAGATTGACTACATCGTGTTCTTGAGGAACCAAATATTAAACATGGCAAGTTTCGGGAACCTTTATTCAGCCAATGCGGCCCAAATGTGAAAACATACTTTGGAATCCCTGACGTCACGCTGACGTACCGGCGCTGGAGTTACGGCGCAAAATTCAAATACTGATACTTGGACCTTCATTTTCTCATCTAATAATCAAACTATTTTTTTTAAATGACTGCCTGCAGGGTTCTCAAACAATGCTCCATTAGTCTAAACTGATATATTGTTTTGCTTTAGTGTCCTTTTAAATCAGAATAGTTAAGCAGACACATCCATTGTTTTATGTACAGAAAGACAAGTTAGTTTAGCTGGCACTTCTGATTTCACTTTATTGAAGCAAGACCACTAATCAGGGCTGAAGTTAGCTGTCAACTGTGCTGCTGAGAGCATGCTTTGGAAAAGAACCTCAGTAATAGCGTAGCTAGGACTGAACTGTTAATATGTCTTTTTTCAGGGGAGACTAAAAGATAAACACTAAACCAGTTTAGACTGATACTGGTGTTCTCTTAAAACTCCACTTTTGTTAATTTTGTGCCATGGGGTTGATTACTAAAAGAGGAAATAAAATTCAGAATTAATATCTAAGATTTTTCAGTGAAGCACCAGAGCAGGCTCTTCTGCAGTGGCGTAGTAACAGGGGGGGCCGGTGGGCCCCGGGTGCCAGGTGCCAGTTGGGGCTGTCATATATGCCTGAAGACCCCCTCTCATTCCGCTGGTTTGACGGGGTGTAAATGGTTAAGAATACTCCGGTAACCAGTAGCCTGAGCTCATGTATCATCATATTCGATGTACCAGAAGTGTAGGGTCGCAGAATTGTCAGCTGAAGCTTTATCAACATCCTCCATAATAATTGCACGAATGTGCAGGTTCAAAAATTTGATTCGCTAAGTGGTCGCTAAACCACTCACCATGCGCTGCACTCATGATCGGAGCGGTCGTCACTAAACATACAGTCTGGCAATGTGGCTCTTGGGTCCCTCTTCCGTTTAGTCCACACTAGCTTAAAATAGGATATCTTAAATAACTGCTTAAATAGCAATCATAGAGGAAACATTGCAATTCTGGAATTGAGGGCCCAAAGTCATATTAATAACTCAACGAAAAAATTTTCTCTATACAAAATCGTCTTGGGTGCTACAGCCTGCAGTACTTTGGCACTGTGGGTGGCCCAGTATGGCAGTACCAAAATAAATATGAAATACTGCACCGGTGACGTCAATATTTCTATCCTCTCTATTCCTATCCTATCCATTCTATCCTATCCTCTCCAAATACTATACGCCGTAGTACCTACGACGAATTCTGTGACGTTGTTGGGCAACATATTACTGTCAGGCTTCAATTTTGTGAATGCAATATTGTCTCTAAAATCGCTAATTAAAACTTCATTAGAATACTTACGTTACTTGTGAGCCATATTTTCCACAATGCCGCATCTGTATTGCCAAGCATCTGTATTGCTGCCAAGTGTTACAGTTTGACAGCAGACGTGCAAATGTGCTTACCATAAGTTATCAGTACAGCACCCTGTGGTATTTGGTGCAGAAAATAAAACAGTATGTATACCTGCTACATTCGCGATCTCTGGGAACGAAAGCAAAGAATGGGAGAGGGGGACATGTGCGATATCCAAGGCGGCTGTGCTGGTGCTGAAACAATACTCCCCCTCCCCGAAAATTGTTTATATCCTCGCTTTCCTCACTGTACCCAGGGGGGGGGGGGTACAAATATTTTTGGGCCCCGAATGCCAGACGACCTAGCTACATCACTGCTCTTCAGTGTGATGTCATGTATTTCAGAGTATTACATATTCTTTTTTTTTTCTTATTTGGGTCATTGTGGCTCGGTATAAGTTCTTGAAATTGCTAACTTTATGTAGTCCATCTTTACTAGCATAGTACATATTTACTGATCAAAATGAACTAGTGTTGAATTCCAATGGTAGATCCAGATCAAGTTTTTCTGCTCTGTATGGAGCAATCCTATTCCATTGGCAGAATGAGAGCATGAGTTGTGTGTTCGAGTGGCAGATAGGGACTAGCCACCGATTCCGGATCGCTCTGCAGAGCAAAAATATTTGCTCCGCTGAAATTGGCAAATTTGACTGGAAGTGCATGTGACGTATTTCTTTTACCCGCCTCTGCTTCTTGTCAAGGTCACCTGTTTCTGGTCGTGGGCAGCTATGAATGACATGAAAAACATGGACGCTATGTCGCGCTGTGCATTTTTGCTTCTCCTCCTGGATAGTGACAGCTTTGACTCGGACACCATAAGTTCCAAGTCCAGCTATCATTGTTCCGACACTGAAGAAAAATAAACACATGGAATGCTGGTACGGCGGCTAGAGCCACTGTAATGCTGGTATTAGCTGGGGTGATCCAGAAGATGATGGTGGTGATGAGGCCTACCTGATCCACCTCTAGCCTAATGCCCTCACACTTAATTTCCCTGTACTAAGTGCCCCCGCGGGAGCGCATGTATTCCATTCACAGATTGACAAGAGCGATCTCAGACGGTGTGACGCCCCCCCGTTCGTCATCCGGCCAAGCGCTCACGATCTGCCATTGGAATTCATTATAGGCCTGAGTAAATTGAGTCGAAATTTATTATGTTTCTCATTTTTTTGCATCTCTTCTGGCTTAACAAATTTCCTCTCATAGCAGGAGTGGCTTTTTCGATATTGTAGAAAAGCAGTGTAATAACACAGCTCGCTTTACATTTCTCATTGCTGTTCTTTGAATTTGCTGTTCAATTAATGGAAGTAAAAAGTCTAGCTTGAGCGATAGGTTATGATCGTAGAGAATTTGTTCTGCTTCAACAAGCGGCACTGAACAGTTAAAGGCAGCAGCTGGACTGAAAAATTGAGCAATGATAAGGCAGCTGCAACAGAAATCTAGATCATGCTCTGCCATCCTGGTCGAGCCCCTTGGTTCCCCATCTTCTCTTGTTTATTAATTTCAAGGGTCTCAAATCTAGCCATCGGGCAATAAAAGATTTGCCACATCCACCGAACATGGCTCTTAGTGGTGCTGGCTGAAACTCCTAGGGCTAGATTAGTAAACATTAATATCCAAGTTACTGGACGAACTGATAGCCGTTGCCGTAGCACAATTGGTAATGCAATGCACACATAATGTGGAGGTTGCGGGTTCGGCTCCACCTTTTATTCTACTTTAGTTTCCCTTTTCTTCATTATTTTCTACAGTCCAATTTCAACCACAGTTAAAGGGACCCTGAAACGATTTTGACGATTTTCTACAAACGTACTGAGTCATTAGAGTAGGTCCTTCTGATCATTTATTGACGCATCTAAGTGCTCCGCATAAAGCGTGTAATTTATTAGAAGGTTTTAAAAATGTACATCGCTGCCGATCGTAGCACACTGCTCGGCGGAATTTTCAGCCGCCCCTACCCATATGACGTAAATCACCCATATGACGTCAGGTGGGCGAGCTATCCGATTGGCTGCCCAGGGCACGTCAACAATTTTTCTACTGTTATGGTGAACAACTGATGTTCGTAATAGTTGGAATGTTAGTTAACTTGTTTCTATAAAAAAAAGTCACAGAAAGAGAATAAACAAGAACAATTTCTCACTACACTTTAAGAACTTCCAACACACAGCAAGTGTCGTCTGCTTGTGTTACAATGTGCTCCGTGTTGACGAGAGCTCCGCGGTCAGAGTCGGTCTCACTCTTTTCGCGAGCACTATGATTCGACTTTGTTCCGTTGTGGATTGCAAACGCAGCGGCTGGCAATATGTCAAGCTGCGACATTGTGTCCCTCTGCACGGCGGCAGACGAGCGGACTGGCTGCAGTGCATCGGACTACCGCTATCCGATCGCCGCCAGGATTTGCACATTTGCAGCCGTCACTTTACACTGAAGATTACTAATGCAATAGCGTTTCGCGAGTCCGGTATTAGGGTGAATGCAAGTGCAAGGGGATAGGGCCTGGCCATGTCCCCTTGCGTGTTTTTCACGGGATGAGCAGAAATGCAAATGTGAATGGTCTGCATGGTGCAGCCACCTGGTGTCACAGAACTCAACCACACACAGTATCAGTAACATAATGTATTCTTCTTTGCTGCTGGCGTAAATTTTTTGCAGGAGTGTAATCGTTAACACATTGTTTTTGTAAATGTTTAAAATGTTTTACACTTGGTTAGAGCAATATTAGCTCTTTGTTTGGCTGATTAAGCTCTGAACTGTAAAGACCGATCAGGCAGCTCACGGACGTCTACGCTAAAGTTCCTTCATCAGCTTGAGTTTATATGCCTCCACCGTTCCATCAAAACGCCTGGCTAGCCTGTGGTTACCGGAATACCAGAGACGTTTGGTGCTTCGACAGAATGGTCGCAACGCACGCTGCTTCGATAGCTGTCGCTTGGGGTCGACTGCCAAGCAGCTGGCGGAGAGTTTGGAGAGGCTTCGCGTGCTCGCTCCTAGAGAACCAGAAGTCGACGACACGACGTGCCATCATCGCGCAGAGCCAGTGAAGGTAGAGCTTAGCCCTGATCACTCGGCGAACG
Source organism: Dermacentor variabilis (assembly GCF_050947875.1). Classification (NCBI taxonomy): domain Eukaryota; kingdom Metazoa; phylum Arthropoda; class Arachnida; order Ixodida; family Ixodidae; genus Dermacentor; species Dermacentor variabilis. Next base: position 6,141,738 of record NC_134578.1, on the reverse strand, counting down.
AGTTGAGGGGAAAATGCATGTCTATGGAGGAGGGTAACTTGTAATCGTCCGTAGCTCTCTTAATATAATACGTTTCACACAAATTGTGGTGAGAATGATTAACTTTAGCTGTACCCTAAGTGTCTACAAAATTTGTCCGAACCGTTTCAGGAGCCCTTTAATTTCCTCAATGCTCTCGTTGGCTTCATTGTCTATTGGTCTCATGTGGTCATGATTAACAAAATCGAGCCCCGCGGTTCCCCCGTCTTTTCTCATTCATGTGTATGTGCATCATGTCACTGTGTATGTGCCACTGAGTATGTGTGAGCTTTACAGCACTGCCGCCAGCAAGTCTAGCGTGTCCAGAGGAAAGCATGAGAAAGGAGCCCGGCTGCAATACACACCTCACGCACGACATGTTTCAGCTAGTTGCATACTTCCATAGTATTTTGCAGGAATTTTTTTAAAGGAGCACTTAAACAAGTGAAAGCCACAGAAGCATGCATTTTGCATTGGGCGGCCGTAGATTTGTCATCTTGCTGGGCGAATGCATTAGTGGCCATGTGACTATGCTCTCGAGAATGGTCGCTCAAGGGACACCACTGGAGGCCTTTTTGATGAGGGGACTTCGTCATAACGAGGCTACTTGTTGAAACATTGACCCTAGCAACATCACTCGTTCGATCATTGTTCTTTTCATCTCCACCTTTCCGTGATCCTGTGTCACGTTACACTCTCACAAAGAAGCTTATTCTGTTACTCTTACTTTTCACACCAATCTGTGGATCTGCTATTTTTGCTTCTGACACAAAGGTATCATCCACTCATTTTCACTTGAGTATGGGCTACAAAAATGCAGACTGGACAATGACCCAGGCGGCTGAAACACTGGAGCAATGCAGCTCTTCCAAAACCTAGCTGTACCACCTCCTAATTTATTATTTAACATTAACAGTACTATATGGTATAGTGGATTTTATTTACTCAAGGAGTGTTACATGTAATGCTTTAAAGGGAAATTTCTTCCTTCCTAGAGTCTGAAATGTGTATGAAATGAGAAAAACTTTTGAATACTGGTGTAAGTTGTGGCACCACTTACCTATAGAATTCTATTCTTGTCATTTTTTGTCGTTTCTTATCATTGCCAAAAAATATTACTTAATGCATTAAGCCAAGACATTTGAATGCATATTTTTCTTGCATGCTTCAAAAATAGTTTGAATGTCTATATAATCTCTTTGTATCATTATTGGGAAGTTGTGTGTTGTTTTCCTTTTTTCTGTGACATTTGTTGAAGCACTTCTATGTGTGATCACTTTGAAATTTTTCTAATTTTCTCAGTTTCTATGTTGCATGGATCCCAACAAGACCTCCGCTGCATGTAGCTCACTAAAGATTCAGTGCTTTAGCACACATTCCTGTATAGTATGTTGTTCCTAGGAAAGAAAATCTCTAAATAATTGAATTTTGCATTTCCTTTTTCGGTGGTTGGCTTGCTGTATGTTTGAGGTGATGAGAAAGTGACTGTACTAATAATGCATAGCTGATGAAAAATCGACAGTGCAAAACAGACAAGTGAGGTCTTCATTAACTAAATTTAGGAGTACATTGATATGAAGCATGACTAGTTAAGATTTCTTTTGTGAAAGAGCTTAATAGACCAGACCATATTATGTATGCACTGGCTTACAAAAGCCACAAAATTTGTTATGACCAGGGCCATCTATTTAGGTAAAGATAATGGTTCACAGATGTTTTTTTGTTGAAGTTATGTTGCAGTCTACCTAAAAGTAAGCTGGTCATCTTTTTGTACGCACTAGTCACCTTTTGTGTTGTATACTGCTTCGTATATATGCTTGCATCTTTTTGCTTTTGACACTGAAAAGTGCAAATTTGTTTTGCAGGCATGAGCTGACCGTTGTAACAGAACCGGATGACACTTCTGACAGCCCACTAACTCAAGAGATTCAGTTGACAATGCCGAAGCCAGCAGAAACATCTAAAGCGAAGAAAATGCCACCAGCGTCAAGTGTGGTGTCTCTCTTGTCCAGACCTTCACCCACAGAAAAACTCGGGGAAAAGATTGCTTCACCAACATCAAAAGTGAACTCAAACTTTCCAAAAGGAACGATTGTGACCTCTGTTGCACCTGCACCAGACATAAGTGTCAGTGGGATTTGCAGTGGAGGTAGTGGCTCTGGGGCATTATCAAACAGCTTTGCGCCAGTGGTGCCTGTAAAACTATGGCGTAACCCATATGCATCAGTCAGTGATGTACCCCCAGCACCAATGATTCGTGTGAATAAGCCTTGTACATTGCAAGGCCCACTAGGTCAGTTGGAGGCAAATTTGGGCAAGCCATCCACACTGCCAATGAATAACGAAAGTAGTATGCACTCCAGTGCGGGCAGGAATGCTGACACTATTCTCGTTGTCAAGAAGATGCAGAATGGCAGGACTGTGATAACAGCACAACCAGCAAAATCTGGCACCATGGGGCGAAGCTGTGGTGACATGTCCCAGCAATGTTCACCCTGTCACGTAAGTGGGGCCTTGACTAAAGTGACAGGAAGCACCGTCAAGCCAACAACACCTGTAAATAATTTTGTGAAGCTCACTGCAAATGCTCCAAAAATGGCAGCTGCAGAGCCCGTGCAAGCAAACGTTTCTCACCCACACCTGTCCACTGTAGCCATCCCAACGGTAAAGTCACAAGGGAGCCCAAGAGACAGCAGCAGTCAGACAACCGGGAAAGTGGCTAAACGCTTGACTTCCGTACAAAGCAGGCATTCTCCTGCAGTTGTCCACATAACACCGATACAAGGCTCCACCTCGGGCAAGACAATTGTTGTGGTTCCATCCCAAGGAGCAACAATGCGCATGAATCCTGCTATGAGCAGAAACCATGTTTCGCCCTCTGCCTTTAACAAGCCAGTGGATGTGGGGAGGCTCGCAGGGAAGCAGGAAAGAGTTGCTGGAGGAGTGCAGAATGTAAGCGAAACAACACATACCATTGGATTCGCACCTGGAAAACAGCAAGACGAGGATGGCTGTGGCATTAAGATTTCAGACGTCATCAGCTTGGCTGGAAAGGAAGGCCTGACTTTTCCTGAACTAGCAGTCCCACAAAAGACTGCAGAAAATGAATCAGCTGATGCCATTGATACGAAGAGTGGTTGTGAGACCAACCAGAAGCTTGATACAAATGAAGATGGGGAAACTTACTCAAAATTTGAGATGCCTCCACTCTCATCATGCAAGCTTAATGTGGGGGCAAATGGGTCAGAGGGTGATGTTATTGAGCTGTGTTCATTCGAAGCAAAGACAGGAAATTCTGTTATTGGATCACAAATTGTGTTTAAACCAGCACCTGTTGCAGGCAACACAAGCGGAAGCACTTGTCCAAGTTCTAAGCTCGACATGTTAAACAAGCTGAAAGAGGCCATCAGGTTGCTTGAAGAGCCTACACTTCAGAGTTGCAACTTGTTTACTGAGAAAGAAAAGAGCTTGCTGAAATCTTTCTTACATCGTGTAGAAAGTGATGCCCAGGTTTCAGAAGCAAGCGAGAACGACTCAAAAGAATGTTCAACTGATCCCGATTTAGCGGATACAGGGAAGTCTCAGAAAATTGACAGTAATGTTAGAATAAAAACAGAGCCCGGAGTTTCAACTGCCACCCATGTTCAAGAGCCAGGCCAAAGGGACCCTGAACAAGGTTCAAGAGGTCTGAATGTGGTGGATGTTGGGAAGTCTCAAGGAAAGTCACTGGAAGTTGACAATAATGTTACAATAAAAATGGAGCCTGGAGTTTCATCTGATACCTTGGCTTTAAAACTGTACCAAAAGGACCCCAAACAAGGTTCAAGCAGTTTCAACACAACAGATGCAGGTAAGATTCACCACAAATCATCACAAGGTCAGAGCAGAGTTAACACAAAAACAAAATCTGGACCTGAATCTCCGCAACACTCACTGCCCAGTTTTAATAATGAAGGTGCAGCAGTGCAGCAAGACAGTATCCCTCATAAACCTCTCCGTCGTATTGTCATCACTTCAGATGAGGTTCCGCTGATCAGCTCCGATGAAGTGAAAAATGGACTTGAGGCATTCCTTGTTAAGAACAACATATCGAACAATTTTTCCAAAGATGAAATTATTAAGCTGCATTGGGATGGAAAAGATGTGAGCACATTTCACTTTAGAGATATAGACAGTGAGGAGCTGCAGCAGCCACCCATAGTGATTCCAAAAGCAAACAGGCCTGCTATTCTCAGGCCTGTGAAGGTGCCTCAACCTGCAGGGGATATCGGCACTGCACCTTTTACGACTGCCACGGAGACGAGCAGCAAACAAACAGTTTCTGAACCAGTGCTTTCTAAGGCTGAAAAAGTTGTGGAAGAGTTGACGATTCCCATCGATGGGTATGCAGTACCAGCCGGCTTTAAGGCTGTCAAGCTAAGTTGCCGCGCAGATACCGGAGAGATGGTGCAGCGTGTTGTCTTGAAGTCAATGAAACCTATTCGTGTCGTTAACAGTACCACACATCCTGAAAAGCAGATTGGCTTCTTGCCTCGTGTCATTCGATACATAAATGAAACCGGGCAAATTATCGAGAAGCTTGTGAACCCACATCAACAGATTGTGCCATTTCTGGCATCCACACCAGCTGTGAATAAGTCTACGCCTGTATGCGCTGCAAATGTGCCCACCCATGGCACACCAACAACCTCTGTTTCAAGGCTGACCAGCCTCATTAAACCACCTGCTGCTGCTGCTGCTGCTGCTCCTGCTCCTGCTCCTGCTATAGTTCCTGCAGAATCAGTCAAGAACTTCCTGTCTGAAGTGGTAACCAGCAATAACACCTCCAATTCACTAATCAAGCGACCAAAGCTTATAGCTCTCCCATTAGCACCTACAGCGGGTCGCCTTGGCAGCACCATGCCTGTTACAGCTTCGAAAGTAATTAGAGTCAAGCGCCCACCTTCAGTGCTGCTTGGGCCTCAGAGTTCAAAGGCTGTTCTACCAGAAAGTGCAGTGTGTTTCCAGGATGACCTTGCACCAGTAGCATCAAAGCCCGAGACATCTGCTGAAGCTGATGATGCAGAAAGGATATTTGAGCCAGAATGCCTGCTTGAGGTGTGCAACAACACATGGGAAGTTGAATCATTGAAGAGAGAAGAACTGAATGGTGACACTTCGTCTGACACTTCCAGCACAAGCAGCTCAGATGCTAGTGATAACTATGTTCCATCAGTTGTAAATCGAAAAAAGGAAGTGCAGCCAGCACCGAAGCGTTCACCCCCCAAAAAATCAACTGTTTTACGGGAATACAGAACACGCAGGCGAAGGCAGTGCAGGAAACAAAACCCTCGTGTGGTAGCTCAATCTTCAAGTGTCAAGTGCAAAGCAAGCAAGAATGATGATGTAAATGTGGCCATGATGTCGCCAAACTGCATAGACAGGCCATGTGTTGTGAGCATGTATCACCTAAATGACCATGTTCTTGCGAATGGCTTTGTGAACCTGACCTCTGTGAAGCACGAGGACCTCTTTCTGTTGGCATCAAGCCCAGTGGTGAAGTTGTCATCAGACAAGGTGGTCTCAGTAGTTGAAGTGAAGCACCGAGCATCAGACAGTCTCCAGCGGAGTGCAGAGGTGTCCACCATTACAGATACAGACAATTTGGAGCGTTTGCTGAGAGAGCAGCAGAATGAACTGATACAATTGCGCAGGAAATACAAGAAGCTAAGCACTTAGCATTCTTATTCACATCTACCTTAAACAGACCGAAAGTGGTTAATGTACAGGATAATGAAACCACATCAGATTTTTTTTTAGTTCCCCCATACGGCAGTGTCGTAGACGAGCGCCAGCCAAGCTCAGTGTTTTACGCCAATGACTCGGTGATTTTTATTTATATTTGAAAGTATTCCTACATTTGTGCTACTTGCACTAGTTTGCAGTGTACATAACTGCTGTGTACAGTGGCACTGTCAGGGTCACTCGCTAACCTCAGTGACCCATCAGTGTTTAATAAAACATTCTGTCATCCTGTGTGAGTTGTCACTGCTTTCATCATATTGTGAATGTGCTTTTGTGGTACATCCTGTACAGTTTCTTATAATAGCAGCCCGAGGAAAATCTGGTACCATAATCTCTGCAAGAGAGAGAGAAAACATTTATTTCTTATGAGGCGGGGAAATTTCCTCCTAGAGTGGAGCCTTTAGTTCAGGGCCCCATTGGCTGGCACCACTCTGCATGCCCACTGGATCGGCCATTGCTGCTCTTGCAGGTCTAAGCTGGTCAGCACAGTCTCCCAGGAGGAAGGTGAAGGAGCAGGAATAGGGGAGTAACCCGGAGGGTGTGGGGACTCCCAGGTGCAATGATATACTGGGGGTTTTTGCTCAACAGTAGGAACAGTAAGAGGGATATTGTGTGGGGTGGAAGAGGTGAAGATAAAAGAGATAGGCAAATAAATTTGAATCTGTTGCCACTCTCACCGTGAAGTTGCGTAGTTGTGTAGTGTGTGTGGAGAATGTTTAGTTTGAAGCTGTGACACTCGACGCCCCTGCAACCGCTACGAGAATATGTCGCGCTACCCTAACGCGTCTTACATTAACCTAACCTAACGTTGGTGAGACTCAAAGCCAATAATGCTCACGGCATGACATCAGGCAGTGGCGTTCAACCGTGGATGCTAAGGTGCTGTGCGTTTGTTGTACTCAAAAGGGACCACTCGGAAATGCTCCTGAAAAATCGCGGACAGCAGCATACGAAAAGCCTACTGAGAGTGAAGATACTGCACCAGGAGAGCAGGCCGGGCTTCTACGGCCCCTACTAAAATCGGTGATGTTTTTTGAAGGTAGAGCGTAAGGGGCGAGAACTGTTTAATCCGGCATGAATGATTCAGCGCCATAGCCACGAGAAAGTGTCTGACGTACGTAGCTTCAGACCACGGTGTAAGAATATTAATGATATTCTTTCACCGTGCTTCAGATGCAGCGATCACCAAATGGGGCGTCTGTGCCCACTGCCTCAACGCGCGGGCAAGCAGTGTCGGAGCATAAACAAACTCTACCCCACTCCGCAGTGCCGGCACGACTAAGGACAAACGCCTACAACAAGCGCTAAGAAACCTCCTCCGTAGTGGCTTGGCAGAGTCATATTCAAAGAGCAAAAGCCCCCACATTTTCTCTCGCGCCTGCTCACAAATGGTTGGCGATCCCTTAAATGAACATCTCGTGGCATAAAGTGATGTGTATGTGGATCTTTCGTCACAGACACTAGCTGCAGATCCGGCGTGTGGCCACCTAATCACGTCATGGATATTGGCCCGTAATTTTTTTTTTCGTAGAATAATGACATGGAAATGAGTAATTCAAACCTATGCATTTTGTGACTGTAAGCGGTTGTTCTTGAAGCGCTGTCCCCTAAGGCTCCAAAGCGAAAGCAGAATGCTTTAGCGGGAGGCCGCTGGCACAGAAACATCGCATACAACTTTTTATTTATGCAGAAATATTGACCGGTCAAGTAAAGTGTCGTCTGAATTGGGCCTTTCGCGAAATGTTATTCAAGCATTTCACATGAATAGGAGCTACGACAACTCTGAACAAGCGTACCGCTGCTGGCGTACTGCAAACGCAGCTTTACTGCTGATTCGCAGCGGATATCGAGCTGTATTCCATTTTTGTGGGAAACAATGATGAGGATAATGTTAAGCAATGTATAAAGTGAGCATTTTGTGATCGGGAGTGCTTGTTAATGCGCCGTCCGCTACGGCTTGAAGAGACAAGCATAGCGGTGCCGTTGGCATCGGAGGTCCGGGGAGTCCACCGAGGCGATGTCAGGGCTATCCCAAGAAGCAAAAGTTGGTTACTAGCTAGTTTGATACAGCTTGCGCAGGCTAGAAGCAGCTAGAGCTATGTCAAGCTACAGTTTATAGACATCTGTCTCCAAGCCATACGTTCTACCCATTGTGAAGAGAAGTAGAAAAAGTGCTGAAATTTCGAAAGCATTGCCACAGAAGATCCACGGAAGCCTCAACGAATTGGGGTGTGGGGGTGGAAGGGGAGGTGATGTGATCAATTTTGCGAGCGCCGAAGTTGCTGGCATGTCTTGGAAAAGGAGAGGGGACAGTGACGTTGATAGGGCATATGAAACCCTCTTGTGTAATCAGTGTCGCAAATGTAGCGCGTGCAAACCGATTCTTCGTAGATTATGGCCCGCTCTATGGGACCTTGCGCCCCGTAGCTCGCAGGACCTTTCATTAAAGTTATTCCATCCATCCATCCATCCATCCATCCTACGCACATCCTGAAATGCGTGCCTTCGCTGGTTCAAATCTCGCGCCACAGTGATAGCATGCTGCGATTTGCAGCCTGCAAAGGGGGTGCGCAATTTAATATGTACATAAAAAGTAAGTAAAGAAATAAAATATATGCTGTTCAAAAACATAGCAGTGCATTAAAGTTGTTTTAAAGTGAGAATATGTAAGCATGAGAAATTATTAGTTTTATTCAAGTGCAGTGCCAGCAAGAAAGGTGGCGCTACATGCAATGGTGCCACCCATAGAGTTTCTCACTACATTACCTAGAGGGAAATCTGGCGCTGCTGCGCTGTGGTATGCATGGGAATGCCGGTATATTGTGGATTCGGATTGGCATCGTTCTCGTAGAGACAGGACACCTTGAAGACGCGCTTGGCAAGTATCGTTCCGTCTGTCACAATGATTCATTTTCTACTAGAACAGCACGTGAAAAGCTGTTTTAGCTTTATTATTACGCGAAAACATGTTTTGTTTAACTATGAGAACTTGTTATTGCGTGTACGCTTATATGTTACGTAAGAAGTATCAGCGGGCCGCTAAAGTTGAAGGACAGACGACAAGGTTCCCGCTCGCTTTGAAACAGTTTGTCGTCTGTTCTTGCTTTTCTTCGCTTGGTCATGCATTGTGGGTGAGTAAAGATGTAATATGCGTGAATGGAAACATTTTATGAAGATCTTACTTTGAGAACGCGTTATTTGCACAGCCACATCCACGTTTTAGACGAAGCCTCTTACAACAACAACCAACACGAGCCTCGCAGACACATATACCGTCATTCCCATGGAGGCACGGTGCCCCCTTAAGAAACTCCCATAGACGGTGGCGCCAGATTACCCTCTAGGTGTTATAGTGAGAAACTCTATGGGTGCCACCACGACCTACTCATCCCGTGGTCGCCTACGGCTGCGCGCGGCCGAAGAAATACCACGTGATCATTGAGTAGGGACCAAGCGTGCCGGTAGAGGCCGCCAGTGCTCACCCTCACAGCAACGTCCGAAACGCTACGGTCCTGCTTTCAGGAGTACGGCGATGACGGCAAAAATTCGCAGAGGAGCTGCAGTAAACTCGGCATTTCACATCATTGACAGGGTGCAGCTAGAAAAATGCGCGTCGATACATGCGATACATGCCCCATATAATTGATATCTTCGCTGTGCAGTGCAATGAAACTACTTTGAAAGCGCGGCCGTGCGGCTGTTAGGATTGAAATAGTGTAATCCCTTGGAACTTTTTTTTCCCCCTCATTGTCTGCTAAAATGTTGGCTAGTGCTGTGGTGCCAATATGGTCTGGTGCGCACCTTCCGCGCTAGCCGAGGCCTGAGCGCGCCCGCACTTCGTTCTCCCGTAGGTTTCGCTAGTCCCGAGCCGGACGCAATGAACGCACTACGTACCGCTTTGCAGGGCCCACGTGTTCCTTTGCTGCATTCGGCACATTCACTGAAGTGACGTGCTGTTGAGAGCGCGGCAGAACGTGAGTAGTTTTAATTGCAGTGCATGCCACAATCGTAATAATGTGCTGTTATAAACGTATTTATTTACGCCGCTTTACCAAATGATAACGAAAGTCTAGCTTGAAAAATTCCAAGGGCGATTTATTGTGCCATCACACTGATAGTCACTACTCTTTAAGCACTTTTCTGGAGTTGGACTTTTGAAACAAAAAGCTTCACTGCGCTAGTCAACACCGCGCTTCGCGCGAGCCGGCGTATGTCGGAATTGGTTCCGTAAGCGTGTTCGGAGTCGGCGCAGGTGGCCACTGCCGCGCGCTATGCGTCGTCGTTTGACGTCCGCCGCAAGCGCGTGTTTATTGCGGAGGCCGACTATACAACCGCTTGTCAGCGAACAGGCGTAACATGGAAGGAGAAGAGAGTGATACTACCGATACAGAGAGCTGTGTTTATGGCTACAGAAATCGCAAGACAATGTGCTCAACAATTATGAATAAAGAAGTTTAATAATCCTACATAACTTATGGTATATATCATTGATAATTAGCAATTTGCATAACTACACAAGGCACACGTATAGAATATCCATAAGTGAAACCGTAAGCATAACCACAGGCTAAATCATAAAGCATAAGTATAAGCTAAACCATAAGCATCACCGAACCTTTTCGCTTCGAGATATCCAGGCTTGTTGTTGTTGAGGTTTCAACCATTGGTTCCTAATATCGGTCACGGGGAACTCGTGAAATGAAATTCCGCTTGACTTTCACAACGGCATGCAGCAGTAAATCATAGTGCATGAAGAAGCCGTAAACGCGAAAGCCGGCGCCCACGGGTCTGAGAATCACAGTGTCACTGGAATAGAATCTGGTAATCAAGATCTAGCGACACCAACAGATCACCAAGCACTCAGCTAATCGACTCTATCGCGTGCGTGCGTTTGCGTCCTTCCGTGCTCTCGCAGAAAATTCTTGCTGCCCGTGCGTGCGGCCGGCCACGGGGTTGAGGTAGGTGGGGGTAGTGTTCCTGTATATGCTCCCGCAGGGAGCATATGGGAGCATATACAGGAACACTAGGTGGGGGTAAAGTCCCTCGATAATTTTAAAGTAGCGACACTCTTTGAACTCTACCGCCGCCGCGCGACCTCCTCGCCTCCTCCTCGCCCCTTGTGCGTTCCCCCGCGGCAACCAGTTCTGCCCCCGTTTTCCTCCACGACGATTGGTCTCCCTGCCGTTGCCCTTGGAAACGCGCGGAGCTTTAGTTTTGCTTGTGTTTTTCTTTTTCGTTCGCGCCATTTTCCTCCTGAGCACGGCTGGCTCGGCGCTTTAGCTCGGGGTAGCGAACGTTGTACGCTGTGTTTCCTGCTCTATGTGCTAGCGATATGCCGGGCTGTTGCGCATATAACAGCAACAAGAAGCCCGAAGATGGTTATGCCGTTTTCATGATACCACAAGGGAAGCGTGACGGCTTGCGCAGGAAGCAGTGGCTGGTCGCGTTGTAAACTGGAAGTCCACTGAAAGGTCGCGTTGTAAACTGGAAGTATCACGTGACTGAAAGCGTGTCCACCCCTGTATAAGAGAATGATTACCCAAGTTAATTAATGAATCATCAGTTATTGACATAAGGTGGATTAGGGAGGATTAAGGTTGATTAGAGGGTATTAAAGAAGATTAAGGTCGATTAGAGAGCATTAAGAAGGATCAAGATGCATGAATAAAGATTAAGGTGGGTGGAGGAAGATTAAGACGGATTATGGTGGATTAAGGTGAAGGGTTGATGAAAGTGTATTAAGACCGATTAGGGTGCTTGAACAAGATTAAGGTCGATTAGTGTGGATTAAGGTGGATTAGGGTTGATAAAGGAGGATTAAGGCCGATTAGGATGGATTAGGGACCATGGAGCTGGATTAGGTTTGATAGAGGTGGCTTAGGGTGTTAAGGTAGATTGGGACTATTAAGCAGGATTAAGTTGAATTAAGGTGTATGAATAAGGATTAAGGTGGATGAAGGAGGATTAGGGCGGATTATGACGGATTAGGGTTGATAAAGGAGGATTAAGACCGTATAGGATTGGCTAAGGTGCATTAGGGGCGATGTAGGTTGACTAGGTTTTATTAAGGTGGATTAGGGTGGACTAAGGTGAATTAGGCTTCATTGAGTATTAAGACCGATTAGTCTACCATAATCCTCCTAATGCACATTAATCCACCGAATCCACATTCATCGACCTTAATCCTCCTTCATTCACTTTAATCCACGAAAGTCCTCCTTAATGCACCCTAGTCCACTTTCATCGACCTTAATCTACTCCAACCCTCCTTAATCAACCGTAATTCTTGCTCATTCACTTTAATCCACCATAATCCGCTATAATCGTCCTTAATTCACTTTAATCCACCCGAATCTGCATTCATCTACCTTATTCCACCCTAATCCTCCTTAATCCATCCTAATCCTCCTTCATTCACTTTAATTCACCCTAGCCCACCATAATCCTCCTTAATGCAGTTTCCTCCTTCTTAATCCACCCTTATCCTTTTTCATGCACTTTAGTCCACCCTAATCCACTATAACCGTCCTTAATGCACCTCAGCGCACCTTCATCCACCCTAATTCACCTTCATCGACCTTAATTTAACCTAGTACTCCTGTGTGCACCTTAAGTCACCTTCATTCACCCTAATGCACCTTCATCGGCTTTAATCCACCTTAATCCACCCGAATTCATCTTAATCAAATCATTAATCAATCATTACTTTGCTAATTATTAATCATCTCTTATACGCGGCTGCACATGCTTTGGTTCGCTTCCTGCCTTCCTTCGGTCACGTGAAATTTTCTGTAGCTCACAACGGGACCTAGGTCTAAGGCTTTCGCTTAATAAGTCACACACAAAGGGATGTGTCACAAGCAATACTAGATCAGACGCACGAAGTAAAGCATCCCATCATGCGGCAGAAAAATTGTCTGGAGTATAGAACTCGCCTCAAAGTTCCCTTTACATCTGTATACCCCGTTCATACGGCTTTAGGAAAAAACCAACCTCCTCATAAATGTTGCCTCTAGCATTATCGATGCTGTTATTAGCATTTCTCAAAATTTTCAACCACAATGGGGCGCGTAACTGGCCTAAAAAAACACGCCTCCATAGAATCCTGCGGCCCGTCCGCGGGAGCCCAGGAGGAATAGCGTGCCGTGCGCAGCCGGTGGGCGAGGAGAATCGAGGAGGAAAGCGCAGTGAGGAGGAGAGTGTCGCTACTTTCAAACTATCAAGGGGCTTTACCCCCACCTAAAGCCCCTTGATAATTTGAAAGTAGCGACACTCTCCTCCTCACGGCGCTTTCCTCCTCGATTCTCCTCGCCCGCCGGCTGCGCACGGCGCGCTTTTCCCCCTGGGCTCTCGCGGACGGGCCGCAGGATTCTATGAAGGCGTGTTATTTTGGGCCAGTTGCGCGCCCCAGTGGGGTTGAAAATATTGAGAAATGCTAATAACAGCATCGATAATGCTGAAGGCAACGTTTATGAGGAGGTTGGTTTTTTCTTGAAGCCGTATGAACGGGGTATACCGATGTAAAGGGAGCTTTGGGGCGAGTTCTATACTCCAGACAATTTTTCTGCCTCATGATCAGATGCTTTACTTCGTGCGTCTGATCTAGTATTGCTTGTGACACATCCCTTTGTGCGTGGTTTATTAAGCGAAAGCCTTAGACCTCTGTTTCAAGGTCCCGTTGTGAGCTACTGAAAATATCACGTGACCGACGGAAGGCGGGAAGCGAACCAAAGCATGTGCAGCCGTGCATCATCATCATCATCATCATCATCAGCCTAGTTACGCCCACTGCAGGGCAAAGGCCTCTCCCATACTTCTCCAACGACCCCGGTCATGTACTAATTGTGGCCATGTTGTCCCTGCAAACGTCTTAATTTCATCCGCCCACCTAACTTTCTGCCGCCCCCTGCTACGCTTCCCTTCCCTTGGAATCCAGTCCGTAACCCTTAATGACCATCGGTTATCTTCCCTCCTCATTACATGTCCTGCCCATGCCCATTTCTTTTTCTTGATTTCAACTAAGATGTCGTTTACCCGCGTTTGTTGCCTCACCCAATCTGCTCTTTTCTTATCCCTTAACGTTACACCCATCATTCTTCTTTCCATAGCTCGTTGCGTCGTCCTCAATTTCAGCAGAACCCTTTTCGTAAGCCTCCAGGTTTCTGCCCCATATGTGAGTACTGGTAACACACAGCTGTTATACACTTTCCTTTTGAGGGATAGTGGTAACCTGCTGTTCATGATTTGAGAATGCCTGCCAAACGCATTCTAGCCCATTTTTATTCTTCTGGTTATTTCAGTCTCATGATCCGGATCCGTGGTCACTACCTGCCCTAAGTAGATGTATTCCCTTACCACTTCCAGTGCTTCGCTACCTATCGTAAACTGCTGTTCTCTTCCGAGACTGTTAAACAATACTTTAGTTTTCTGCAAATTAATTTTCAGACCCGCCCTTCTGCTTTGCCTCTCCAGGTCAGTGAGCATGCATTGCAATTGGTCTCCTGAGTTACTAAGCAAGGCAATATCATCAGCGAATCGCAAGTTGCTAAGGTATTCTCCATCAACTTTTATCCCCAATTCTTCCCACTCAGGGCTCTGAATACCTCCTGTAAACACGCTGTGAATAGCATTGGAGATATCGTATCTCCCTGTCTGACGCCTTTCTTTATAGGGATTTTGTTACTTTCTTTGTGGAGGGCTACGGTGGCTGTGGAGCCGCTATAGATATCTTCCAGTATTTTTACATATGGCTCATCTACACCCTGATTCCGTAATGCCTCCATGACTGCTGAGGTTTCGACTGAATCAAACGCTTTCTCGTAATCAATGAAAGCTATATATAAGGGTTGGTTATATTCTGCACATTTCTCTATCACTTGATTGACAGTGTGAATATGGTCTATTGTTGAGTAGCCTTTACGGAATCCTGCCTGGTCCTTTGGTTGACAGAAGTCTAAGGTGTTCCTGATTCTATTTGCGATTACCTTAGTAAATACATTGTAGGCAACGGACAGTAAGCTGATCGGTCTATAATTTTTCAAGTCTTTGGCGTCCCCTTTCTTATGGATTAGGATTATGTTAGCGTTCTTCCAAGATTCCGGTACGCTCGAGGTTATGAGGCATTGCGCATACAGGGTGGCCAGTTTCTCTAGAACAATCTGACCACCATCCTTCAACAAATCTGCTGTTACCTGATCCTCCCCAGCTGCCTTCCCCCTTTGCATAGCTCCTAAGGCTTTCTTTACTTCTTCTGGCGTTACCTATGGGATTTCGAATTCCTCTAGGCTATTCTCTCTTCCACTATCGTCGTGGGTACCACTGGTACTGTATAAATCTCTATAGAACTCCTCAGCCACTTGAACTATCTCATCCATATTAGTAACGATATTTCCGGCTTTGTCTCTTAACGCACACGTCTGATTCTTGCCTATTCCCAGTTTCTTCTTCACTGCTTTTAGGCTTCCTCCGTTCCTGAGAGCCTGTTCAATTCTATCCATATTATAGTTTCTGATGTCCGCTGTCTTACGCTTGTTGATTAACTTAGAAAGTTCTGCCAGTTCTATTCTAGCTGTAGGGTTAGAGGCTTTCATACATTGGCGTTTCTTGATCAGATCTTTCGTCTCCTGCGATAGCTTACTGGTTTCCTGTATAACGGCGTTACCACCGACTTCTATTGCGCACTCCTTAATGATGCCCATGAGATTGTCGTTCATTGCTGCAACACTAAGGTCCTCTTCCTGAGTTAAAGCCGAGTACCTGTTCTGTAGCTTGATCCGGAATTCCTCTAGTTTCCCTCTTACCGCTAACTCATTGATTGGCTTCTTGTGTACCAATTTCTTCCGTTCCCTCCTCAAGTCTAGGCTAATTCGAGTTCTTACCATTCTATGGTCACTGAAGCGTACCTTGCCGAGCACGTCTACATCTTGTATGATGCCAGGGTTCGCGCAGAGTATGAAATCGATTTCATTTCTAGTCTCACCATTCGGGCTCCTCCACGTCCACTTTCGACTAACCCGCTTGCGGAAAAAGGTGTTCATTATCCGCATATTATTCTGTTCTGCAAACTCTACTAATAATTCTCCTCTGCTATTCCTAGAGCCTATGCCATATTCCCCCACTGACTTGTCTCCAGCCTGCTTCTTGCCTACCCTGGCATTGAAGTCGCCCATCAGTATAGTGTATTTTGTTTTGCTTTACCCATCGCCGATTCCACGTCTTCATAAAAGCTTTCGACTTCCTAGTCATCATGACTGCATGTAAGGGCATAGACTTGTACCACCTTCAATTTGTACCTCTTATTAAGCTTCACAACAAGACCTGCCACCCTCTCGTTAATGCTATAGAATTCCTGTATGTTACCAGCTATTTCCTTATTAATCAGGAATCCGACTCCTAGTTCTCGTCTCTCTGCTAAGCCCCGGTAACACAGTACATGCCCGCTTTTTAGCACTGTATATGCTTCTTTTGTCCTCCTAACCTCACTGAGCCCTATTATATCCCATTTACTACCCTCTAATTCCTCCAATAACACTGCTAGACTCGCCTCGCTAGATAGCGTTCTAACGTTAAACGTTGCCAGGTTCAGATTCCAATGGCGGCCTGTCTAGGAGATGATTAATGATTAGCAAAGTAA
This sequence comes from Dermacentor variabilis, assembly GCF_050947875.1. NCBI lineage: Eukaryota > Metazoa > Arthropoda > Arachnida > Ixodida > Ixodidae > Dermacentor > Dermacentor variabilis. Next base: position 6,125,303 of record NC_134578.1, on the reverse strand, counting down.
TGATTTATTAGTGATTGGATTAAGATGAATTCGGGTGTATTAAGGAGCGTTAAGGTGGATTAAAGTTGACGAAAGTGGATTAAGGTGCATAAAGGAGGACAAGGTTGGATTAAGGTCGATGAAGGTGGATGAAGGTGCGTTGAAGTGCATTAAGGACGGATATAGTGGATTAGGGTGGATTAAAGTACATGAAGGAGGATTAGGGTGGATTAAGAAGGATTAAGGTGCATTAGGGAGGATTATGGTGGGCTAAAGTGAATTAAAGTGAATGAAGGAGGATAAGGGTGGATTAAGGAGGAATAGGGTGGACTAAGGTAGATGAACGTGGATTACGGTGAATTAAGGACGATTATAGTGGATTAGGGTGGATTAAAGTGAATGAGGAAGCAGTAGGTTCGATTAAGGAGGATTAAAGTGCATTAAAAAGGGTTAGAGTGGATTAAGGTCGATGAAGGTGGATTAGGGTGCATTAAGGAGGACTCTCGTGGATTATGGTGGATTAAAGTGAATGAAGGAGGATTAAGGTCGATGAATGTGGATTCGGTGGATTAATGTGCATTAGGAGGATTATGGTAGTCTAATCGGTCTTAATACTCCATGAACCCTAATTCACCTTAGTCCACCCTAATCCACCTTGATGCTACTTCATCCACCTTAATCCAGCTTAGTACTCTCAACCCACTTTAATGCAATCTAATCAACGTACATCGCCCCTAATGCACCGTAGCCTGCCATACATGGTCTTAATTCTCCTTTATCAATCCGCATCCATCATAATCCACCTTAATCCTCCATCCACCTTATTCATACACCTTAATCCAACGTTATCCTGCCTAATAGTCCCAATCTACCTTAATACACCCTAATCCACCTCTATCAAGCCTAATCCAGCTCCATGGTCCCTAATCCACCTTAATCTACACTAATCCATCCTAATCGGTCTTAATCCTCCTTTGTCAACCCTAATTCACCTTAATACACATTAATGGACCTTAATCTTACTTTATCCACCTTAATCCTCCCTAATCCTGATTCATGCAGCCTATTCCACCCGAATCGGTCCTAATACCCTTTCATCAACCCTTCACCGTAATCCACCATAATCCGCCTTAATCCTCCTCCACCCACCTTAATCTTTATTCATGCATCTTAATCCTTCTTAACGCACTCTAATTCACCTTAATCTTCTTTAATACACTACAATCAACGTTAATCCTCCCTAATCCACCTTATGTCAATCACTAATGATTCATTAATTAACTTGGGTAATCATTCTCTTAGACAGGGGTGGACATGATTTGGGTCACCTCTGACTTTCCTTGGGTCACGTGATACTTCCAGTTTACAACGCGACCTTGAAACATAGAGATCTAAAGGCTTTCGGCTTAAAACTAAAAAAAAACTCAATGTTGACTAGCTAACGCTTATCACCTGCAATATAAGGGTATATTTGCCACTAATTATTTCAGGGCGCAAAGCAGAATCTATAATGCTGCACTTCCGACTGAATAACAACAGTTAGCGACGTGCGAAGGGAATATTAAGCATACTGAGGACAACCGCAACAAAAGCGCTGGTGAGCAGGCCGGATGAATGAAAAAAAAATGCAGAATTACGGGATGCTTTGCTACGAGCTATAAGGAAGACGCCTCAGCTCGAAAACAACGCTGTTCTTTGTCAGAACAAAGTTCTTTCGGCCAATGTCACGCAGCCACTGCTTCCTGCGCAAGCCGTCACGCTTTCCTTGTGGTATCATAAAAACGGCATAACCATCTAGAGACTTCTTGCTGCAGTTATATGCGCAACAGCCCGGCATAGCGCTAGCACAGAGAGCAGGAAACACGGCGTACAACGTTCGCTACGCCGAGCTAAAGCGCCGAGCCAGCCGTGCTCAGGAGGAAAATGGCGCGAACGAAAAAGAAAAACACAAGCAAAACTCAAGATCCGCGCGTTTCCAAGGGCAACGGCAGGGAGACCAATCGGCGTGCAGAAAAACGGGGGCAAAATTGGTTACCGCGGGGGGAACGCACAAGGGGCGAGGAGGAGGCGAGGAGGTCGCGCGGCGGCGGCAGAGTTCAAAGAGTGTCGTTACTTTCAAATTATCAAGGGACTTTGGGTGGGGGTGAGCACTAGCGCCACCGTTCGCGGCGGCGGTTTGGAAAACTAAAAAAAAAACACACACACAAGCAGAAGCAAATCAGCGGCGCTGGCGCAGCGCCGCACGCGCAGGTCGCCCAGTAGGACCTGCGCGTGTGGCGCAGGTCCTACTACTACAGAGGGCATTAAAAGCGGTCATCTCCTTTCTCGGTGGTATTGGCCTCTCCGTGTCCCCGTCAAAGATAGAGGCACTGCTTGTACACCCGCTGGCCTCCGCACGCCACTACGTGAAACAGTTGCGCATTGCAAACACAGCCGTCCCATGGAAGCGGGAGGTCACCTATTTGGGCCTAACCATTGGTCATCGCTTATCCTGGATTCCTGCTGCCAAGGCTGTCACTTCCAAAGTCCGAAGAGTCCAGGGGGCAGTGAGCAAGATGCAGCAGCATGACCGTGGTTGCACCGTCAAGTGGGCGCTTCGTATGAACCAAGCTGGGGCCACATCCATCATGCTATATGCCCTGCCACTGGTTCTATCTCCAGCCAGGAAGCAACAGCTCGAGAGACTGTACAGGGGTGCAGTATGGAGCATCCTCGGTCTCCCCAAGCACTCCCGAATTGCTGCCACGCTGGTTGAGGCTGGTGAATGGCCACTGTCGCTGCACATGCTCCAGCGTGCCCTTGGGCACATTGACCGTCTGCACCGTGCTCCAAATGGTGGGGCTGCGCTCTCCCGACTGCGGAGCCAGCCGCTATCTCGCATGAGGGGGTCTCTGTCAGCTCTACGAGGAGCTGATTGTGCAGCGACCAGTTCCCATGGTCACATCTCCGCCATACGAGCAACCTCCAGAGGTGTACCTATTCCTGAATTGAGCATCAAAGTGCCGGACGCCAGCAGCAGCACTACAATAGGCTGTTACTGGCAAACTCCTGGAAGAGCTGGACGGCAGGCTGCTCGTGTTCACGGATGGCTCCGTGCTCTCCAACGGCTCCGCAGCGGCGGCCTGTGCCATCCCATCTGAGGGCAGGAGCAGGCAGTGCGACTACCGCTTCACGCGAGCTCCACAGCGACTGAGCTGGTGGGACTCCACCTGGCTGCAGACCTCCTGGCTGAGGAACCCCCGACAAAACCAGTGGTGGTGCTAAGTGACTCGCGACCGGCTGTCCAGGCACTCACCGATCACCATCGGCACGGAGCCACTGAAGCCCTCCTGAGAGCAAAAATCTCGGCCCTCTCTGCAGTGGGGGTAGCCATCTGCTTCCACTGGTTGCCTTCCCACGCAGGGATCGCCGGAAACGAGGAGGGGGATGTACTTGCCGAGGCCGCGCACCACCCAACCGTTCCACTCACCAGAGCAGTTGCAGCATCGGACTTCTCCAGACAGCGAGTAAGACAGCTGCTCACTTCCAGCCATCCGGATAACCGGGTAGCTACCAACCGAGACCCAAAACTCCTCCCTGAGAACGGTCTCTCGCGACGGGACCGTTCCACACTCCTGCGTCGGCGCACGGACTCCATGTGGACGGCGGCCAGACTTCATGCCAAGGGACGCATCGCCTCACCGGCCTGCAGAAGGTGCGGTGACGCCGAGACCCTCAAGCACCTACTCTGCACCTGTCCTGCAATAGCCCAGGTGTGCGCTCAAGTCTTTGCCACCTAACGACGGTATGGACTCCCGTCTACCTCAGGAACACACCTGCTCTTCTCGGCCCGCTACCACCTTCCAGCACTGGCAAGCCTGCTTCAATACTGTGTACACAAACGGGCTCCTAGACCGCCACTAGACTTCAGCCTCCCATGGGCATCTGCCTCGCTCGCCGGCCACCACCCCTGGATGATGCTGACGTATGCTGCCTGGCACCTACACTCCCTTTCCCCCTCTATCCCCTCATCTTTCATCCCCCGCTCCCATCCCCAATACAATGCGCCGTGCTCCCATATGGGCTGCAGAATTAAGCATACTTTTCCTCTCCCAAATCACGAAGAAGAAGAGCTACGCGCCGCGATAAAAAGGGTTGTCTTTGCGGAATTCAGCTCAGAGTGATGTTATAAATTGATATTGCGTGCAAAATACTCTTCCGCGAGATGTGAAACTTGGTGAATTAAAGGAACAGTAGCTGTAGGTACGCAAAAATGTTAATTTAAGAAATCGATTTTTTCGAGTTTTCTTTTTTGTCTCAAGAATGGTGTCCCACCTTAAGTAGTCGTTTGTGTTGCCTGCATCAGCTGATCAATATTTTATGAATTTCAGAGGGGGCTAGGAACAACACAACATGAGCTGGTACGTGTGTGAAAATAGTGGCAGACCAGCTGACAACACTGCCGCTGGAGCATCATCTGTGCCTAAAAGGTAAATGTGATGCATTTTATAAGATTGATTACATTGAATTCTTACTGTGTTTTCATGCATATATGAAAATGAGCTATGCTTGCATTTAATTGTGGGGAACCTTTACCTTTTTAATTAGATATATATATATATATATATATATATATATTGCAACGGGGGGTGTTCGCCTAGCAGCACTAGCTCTAGGTTGCAGCGGTAGGCTTAAAACAGGTCGGTGCTATCTCGAAACGGGGAAGCAAGCACACCTTGTCGTCTTCTTCTCATCCACTAGCACCATGCCCGCTGCCCAGTGCCTTCAGTACAATCACTCCGCACCGAAAGAGGAGCCAACCTGGCGACCTAAGGGCACGAAAACACAGAAGGGTCATGGCACTGCTTGAGCCGGGAGACGTGCACAATTTCCTGGCCGCGACGACGCTGGTCGGAAGGCGCTTCCGTTGGCTCGATGAGGTAGTTGACCGCGGATGTTTTCTTCAGTACCCGATAAGGACCGTGGTACTTGGAGAGGAGCTTAGAGGAAAGGCCTGGAGGAGTAGAGGGCACCCACAACCAGACCAGCGAGCCAGGAGCAAAGCACGTAGCCGCAGTAGATGAATCATGGCGATGCTTTTGGCGCCACTGGTCCTGGGATGTCAACGAACGAGCGAGCTGGCGACATTCTTCGGCGTAAGCAGCCGCTCTAGAAACAGTCGTGCACTCCGAAGCATCTGGTCGGTAAGGCAGAATCGTGTCCATAGTGCATGAAGGTTCGTGTCCGTAAAGGAGAAAGAAAGGGGAGAACCCAGTGGTGCTTTGCGTGGCGGTATTGTAAGCGTAGGTGACGAAAGGCAGAATGCGATCCCAATTCGAGTGGTCAGATGAAGCATACATGGCCAACATGTCACCAAGGGTGCGGTTGAAACGCTCTGTCATCCCATTAGTTTGAGGATGATATGCCGTGGTGGTACGGTGAATGATGCGACACTCCTTTAGCAATGCTGCAATGACGTCGGAGAGAAAAACGCGACCGCGGTCGCTCAGTAATTCTCTAGGTGCTCCATGGCGTAAAATCAGGTTTCGAAGGATAAAACTGGCGACGTCTTTTTCTGTGGTAGATGCTAGGGCTGAAGTTTCGGCGTACGGCGTGAGGTGGTCGATAGCGACAATAACCCAGCGGTTGCCACTTGGAGTGTTGGGAAGCGGACCGTATAGGTCAATGCCGACGCGGTCGAACGCGCGCGCGGGGCATGGTAAAGGTTGCAAGGGACCGGTGGCATGTTGAGGTGGCGTCTTGCGTCGTTGGCATATGAGGCAGGACCGGACGTACTGGCGAACGAAGCGGTACATACCGCGCCAGTAGTACCGAAGCTGGATGCGAGAGTATGTCTTTAAGACACCAGCGTGGCCGCATTGGGGATCATCGTGGAACGTGGCGCAGATGTCAGGGCGCAGGTGTCGGGGCATAACAAGCAACCACTTGCGACCGCTCGAATTGTAGTTGCGGCGGTACAGCAGGTTATCCCGAATGATGAAGTGCGCGGCTTGACGACGGAGCGTTCGAGAAATTGGCGCTGGCGACTGGCTAGACAGGAAGTCAATAAGCGAAGAGATCCATGGGTCCTTCGCTGCTCTGATGGCATGTCGGTAATGTTGAGGGCGAAGGCTCCATGTGTGGAAATAGACGAGTGGACAGGACCGGAGGGCAGGGGTGACCGGGATAGAGCGTCTGCGTCTGAATGTTTTCGGCCGGAGCGATAAACAACGCGGATGTCGTACTCTTGCAGGCGCAATGCCCAATGGGCGAGCCGACCAGTTGGATCTTTTAATGAAGATAACCAGCATAGGGCATGATGGTCGGTCACGATGTCAAATGGACGCCCGTACACATAAGGACGAAATTTTCCGATTGCCCATGTTGCGTTTCGCCTGCGACACGCGGTTTTGCCGGCGCGACTGCGGCGGGGCGGCAGACATTTTGGCCCGTTCGGCGTCGCCGCAACGCTCCCCGCCAGGCGTTTCCAGGCGTTTCCAGGCATGTTCCGATGCCACGTGTCTTCATGTGCGTGTGTGAGTGTATGTGCCATTGTGCCCAAACCAGGCGATGCGACAGCAGGGGTCACCCTCCCCTTCCAGTCATTGTGCCCGAACCAGGCGATGCGAAAGCAGGGGTCACCCTCTCCTTCCAGTCATTGTGCCCGAACCAGGCGATGCGAAAGCAGGGGTCACCCTCTCCTTCCAGTCTTTGTGCCCGACCGGCGGCGCTACGACAGTGTGCGTCACCATTAGCCCATTGTACAATCACGTGCTCGTCTATTGAGGGGTTCCTTCTTGCCCTCAACTGCGAGAGTATAAAAACAGCTGCCCCCGGACGCCAAAAGGAGGGCTCCGATTTCTTCTGTTGAGTAAAGTGCTCTCCCGTCTCTCTACTTCGGTCAACCTGACCGCCAACTCTTTGCGATGTTAAAATAAACGAGTTGTTTTGTTGTTACCAGTCGACTCATGCTTTGCCGGGACCTTCGGATGCTTCCAGTCGTACCCCAGGCCGCCAGGCCAACGCTACCCTTGGGGCTTGCGACCCAGGTACAACCACGGGCGTCAGCGCCGAGTTCCCAACAACCGATGCCATCGGTGGGATCCAAACACCCAAATGATGGCCAGACATTCCTTTTCAGTAACCGAGTAGTTCGCCTCGGCTTTGGTAAGGGTGCGGCTGGCATACGCGACGACGTACTCTTCGAAGCCATCCTTGCGTTGTGCAAGAACAGCGCCGAGCCCGACACCGCTAGCGTCCGTATGGATCTCAGTTGGTGCAGATGGATCGAAGTGTCGCAGTACTGGAGGAGAGGTGAGAACGCGTCGCAGTTCTTGGAATGCGTCGTCGCATGCCGGGGACCAGGCTGATAGGTCAGAACTGCCGGTGAGAAGCTGCGACAAGGGGGCGATGATAGAGGCGAAGTTACGGATGAAGCGCCGGAAATATGAGCACAAGCCGATGAAACTGCGAAGCTCTTTCATGGTGGTTGGTTTGGGGAACTCGGTTACGGCGCTAAGTTTCGTGGGGTCCGGGAGGATACCGTCTTTGGAAACTACATGACCGAGAATAGTAAGTGTGCGAGCGCCGAAGTGGCATTTCTTCAGATTGAGTTGCAGTCCTGCAGTGGAGAGGCACGCAAGGACTTGCTCGAGGCGGCTGAGGTGCGTCGCAAAGTCGGTGGAAAAAACCACAATGTCATCCAAATAACAGAGGCACGTTTTCCACTTCAGCCCTCGAAGAATGCTATCCATCATTCGCTCGAAAGTGGCAGGCGCGTTGCAGAGGCCGAACGGCATGACGGTGAATTCATATAGCCCATCAGGAGTTACAAAGGCTGTCTTGTGGCGGTCGGCCTCTGCCATTGGCACTTGCCAATACCCTGAGCGTAGATCCAGCGAGGAAAAGAATTCCGCTCCCTGCAGACTGTCCAAGGCATCGTCGATGCGTGGCAGAGGATAGACATCTTTGCGCGTTATTCGATTAAGGCGGCGATAGTCGACGCAGAACCGAATGGAGCCGTCTTTTTTTTTAACAAGGACAACCGGAGATGCCCAGGGACTGTTAGAGGGCTGGATGATGCCACGCTCCAGCATGTCGTCAACGTGCTGGTCGATGACACGGCGTTCAGCGGCCGACACACGATACGGACGCTGGCGCAATGGTGTTTGTTGGCCGGTGTCGATACGGTGAACGACTGCGGACGCCCGGCCCAAGGATGGTTGGCCAATGTCAAATGAGGCACGAAAACGCTGGAGGAGCTTGATGATTTCGGTGTGCTGCGCAGGTGTGAGTTCTGCGTCGACGGCACGAGCGAAGACGTCTACAGGGGCATCGGTCGCGGCGGGAGGAGTTACGGCACAAATCAGAAGTGATGCCGTATCACCAAACATGGTGGCCGGAAGAATGCTATCGAAAGCTTCAGCGGTACCCAGGCACTCGTCACGGAGTAGGGATGACGGGCAGGCGGACGGATTGCACACGTAAAGGGCAGCAGAACCTTCGCAAAAAGTGACGACAGCAAACGGAAGAAGAAAGTTCCGGCGGCGCGCACAAGTGGTCGACGGCGTAAAAAGGACAGATGAGTTCGCAGCAGAGCTACATAACACAGGAACCAGAGCGGCGGAGAAAGGTGCAATATCGATGTCAGAGGCGGCAACAACTTTAGGAGAATAATGGTCGTCAGGGTCAAAACACGGCACTGATAACGTAAGTTCGCAACGAGCGCAGTCGATAAGAGCTTGATTTACAGATAGGAAATTCCAACCAAGAATAACGTCGTGCGAGGAACGAGGCAGGACGACAAATTCGATAACATGCATAACGCTTTGAATGACAACCCGGGCTGTGCACGACGCTGAAGGCTGAACGCGATGCGAGGTTGCCGTACGCAGAGAAAGAGAGGTAAGGGGAATGGTCACTTTGTTCAAATTGCGGCAGAGCTTCTCACTAATAATAGAAACGGCGGCTCCGGTATCGATAAATGCGTGTACGGTGACGCCGTCTACGGACAGTTCAATTTCGTTCGCCGGCGCAGAATGAGGCCTTGAAATGTTCGACGGAAACGCAGTTCTTGCCTCTGGAACTGCGACTGCTAGTTTTCCTCTCGGGCTGGGCTGGGTCGGCGAACCATCGGGGAAATGGATCGGCGACGTGGGGAAGGCGACCGGCGTGAATCGAAGGGGAGGCGACTGTAAGAGGTGTCCGGAGGAAGGTTAGATTGGTCCTGACGCGGAAGTCGAGCAGGCCTGTAGCTTGAGGCACCCCCACTGTCAGGTAAACGGGGGCTGCGACGGCGGCAGAATCGTGCTACGTGGCCCGGAAAATGGCATGAATAACATATTGGTCGGTTATCAGGTGTTCGCCACGGGTTGACGACAGGGGCTCCAGCAGCCGAGTAAGGAACGACTATCGGACGCGAAGGTGGCGGCGGTACATGGAAGGTGCCGGTGGCCCGGTAGGAATCAGGAGCCGGAGGAGTGTAAGGCCGCGCGACAACGTCAGCGTACGTTAGCGGTCCAGCTGCAGGCTGCGGAGGAGGGGCAGATGGCAGCGCCGCGGCAACTTGCGTCTGAATGACGTGACGAAGCGAAGGAGCCAGGGTTGTCGACGGCTCGGGTGCGCTATTCGCCAGAGAGAGTTGGCGTGCGACTTCCTGGCGGATGAACTGCTTCATCTCCGGCATTAAAGCAGAGATGTCGGCAGCGTCGCGACCGAAGTCCAACGGGGAGAGATCCGCAGTGTCCTGCTGAGCAGCGCGTGTTGATGCACGTTGCTTGCGCAGCTCGTCGTACTGCTGGCAAAGCTGTATGAGCTCGGCAATCGTCCGGGGACTCTTCGCGACGAGCATTTGAAAGGCATGCTCATCGATGCCTTTCATGACGTGCTTGATCTTGTCTGCTTCATCCATGGATGAGTTGACGCGCTTGCAGAGCGAGAGCACGTCTTCAATGTAACTGGTGAAGGTCTCGTCCTGGCGTTGAGCTCGACCACGCAAGCGCTGCTCAGCGCGAAGCCGGCGAACTGCGGGACGGCCGAAGACCTCAGCCAAAGTCGCCGTGAAAGCCGACCAGGTGGTAAAATCGGCTTCGTGATTGCGGAACCATAGGTTGGCCACGTCAGTCAAGTAAAATATGACATTTGTGAGCTTGGCGCGGTCGTCCCACTTATTATAGGCGCTTACACGGTCATATTCGGCGAGCCAGTCTTCCACGTCGTGGTCGTCTGTGCCGCTAAATATAGCCGGATCGCGCTGGCGGATAACACCAGAGCAGACGATGGCCGGGGGCACGGGAGCAGCAGCCTGGGACGGTCCCGGTTCATCCATTGTAACAGCTGGTAGTAGCGTCCGACTGCGGAGTTCCAGGATGTTGAAGAGAAACCCAGCAGCTCCACCAAATGCAACGGGGGGTGTTCGCCTAGCAGCACTAGCTCTAGGTTGCAGCGGTAGGCTTAAGACAGGTCGGTGCTATCTCGAAACGGGGAAGCAAGCACACCTTGTCGTCTTCTTCTCATCCACTAGCACCATGCCCGCTGCCCAGTGCCTTCAGTACAATATATATATATATATATATATATATATATATATATATAAGTCTGAACTCTAGCTTGCCAAGTTGCAATGTTGAAGTGCTGTCAGCATCAGGAAAGGGAGTTTTATGTTGTGTTATTTGTCAGTAAGGAAAATGGCTTTTTCAGAACTTTTGAAATTGACAATATCCAATGTGAATTTGGCATCAAAACGATGATCAGGTTGTCAATGTTTGTGCTGACAAAAGAGCACTTAGATTTTTAGGAGTATACTACAAAATTTTTGTCTCGTTTTTACACCAAGAATAGATAGCTGGCAACTCAGTAATTATGCTATGGAACCTCAGTTACTTGTTTAATAATATAACGAAGGAAGAGGAAGAAGTGCCCAGAGCTCACTGGTGCTCTCGCTGTTATGCAATTTTTTACGTATTTCCCATTTTCGTGAGAGTCACTTCATGAAAGATGAGCACGAAGATGTTCCCACGGCCACCTGAACAAGGTCTGTCGTCTGCTTCATCGCTCACTTTTGGACGACGTGCCTTTGGAAGCTCGGACCAGCTCGATTCTTGGGAGAGCTCAAGGCCAGAGCCATGGACTCTGATGGCGAGTACACCGTAGTCATGGGCCGCAGTATGAAGAAGATGCGCCGTATGTCGACTGAGACGACTTCATCGAATAAGAGTGAGCAGGAACCCTTCATGGTTTCTTACGTGCCGCTCTCGACGTCACACAGCATGAACTCCCTCAGCAGGCAGTTTCTAACCGAATATTTTGAAAGTGTGGCCCATGGGCAAATCAACGAGATCAGGATCAACGCTCACAAGAACATCCTGACAATAGATGTGAAAAATTCCGCAATACTGGAGAAGTTAAAGACCATTCCACAGCTAAGCGCAATCCCCGTCCGCTCCTTTATTACTTACGGGAAGGAGACAACGACTGGAGTGATTTCGGACGTGGAGCTTGACATCATGCATGCGGACCTCAAGGGTCTTTTGAGGTCATCGGTGCGCATTATTGAGATTCACCGCTTGGGGAACTCCCGATGTATCAATATTTGCTTCTTCGACATTATCAGCGTCTGTCAAAGTGGGCTACGTGGTACACCGTGTACGACCATTCGTTCCGAGGCCCGTTCAGTGCCGGAAATGTCTAAATATAGGACACGTGAGCGCTGTTTGTAGAAGTGAAGCCACCTGCTCGCATTGCTGCGGAGACCATAATACCACTGACTGTGATGCGTCTTAATTGAAATGTTCCAACTGTACTGGCTCTCACGAAGCGACTTCGAAGGAATTCCCAAACATGAAACAAGAAGTTCGTGTTCTTCGAAAAATGGCAAGAGACCAACCTTCACGTAAAGAGGCTGCTCACTCTGTTCGCCAAAGTGACCAACGCTCGCAAAAACCACAAAGCCATTTCAAAAGAACTACACAGCGGGGCAAGGGCGCCACGACCACCTCTGCCTGTGCATGCATCGAGGACGGTAACGCGCCTACTGCTAATTCAAGATCGATGACAGCACGCGGCAAACATTCATCTCCACCGGCTGATAAATACACGGAATGGCCTTTGCTGCCCTCTGGGTGCACGGCCATGCCAGAGGGCCCTAGTAGTCCTCTGCGCCATGAAGCCAAGAATGATACGGCCAATGAAACAGGTGGCACTACGGGCAAGCAAGGAGATGGACACGATGAGAAGGTGAGTGTACAGGAAATGCACCTTGTGGAGTCAATGCGTGTAATTCTCCGTGGTCTCCAGAATCCGGCCGCTAAAACTGCCCTGCAGGTGCTCGCCGTACTGGAGCCGCTTATCGTAGCTCTTTACATGCTATAAAGCTTTTGTTTGGTGCTTGTGCTGCTCACGCAGGGGAGGCCCACACACCAGCTTCGTCCTAGCGCCTTTAAGTTCACTTGAATTGGTGACTACTGACTATATACGGAACCAGATAGAGGCTTCATGAATGAGCTTTATGAATATTTATTATCAGAATGATGAACTTGTTTTCACTGTTGCGCATCCATCTTTCTATGTCATTATCATCCCTCATCACAACTTTATGTCCCTGTTTCCCCTCCTCCTGTGCAGAGTAGCAGGCTAGAGCGCGTTAGCTCAGGCCGGCCTCTCTGCCTTCATTCAAATAAATTATCTCTCTCTCTCTCTTGTTTAATAATATAGAAATATTATTAATTCATATCTTGCCTTTTAGTGTTACAGCTCAAAACATGCGCAAAGTGTAGTGTGGCTTTGGATGTAAAACAGAATTAATGTCACCAATACTCGATATGGCAGTCTCTGGTACCAGACACAACTGATACATACACATACGCTATGACCATGCTGTGAAGGAGATATGATTCAACACTCGACAGGATAACGGAGGGAGAGTCCTCATACATTTCATAGAGAAGCAGGCGAATTGGAAGGGTCAATTTGACTTCTTTTAGTGACAAGGTCATTGTATCGCTGTCAAATACTGCATTGAGCCAACTATCTTGTGCCTGAGTTGTTTACGACACCGCATGAATTCCATCTGGTTTCGGTGAGGTGAATCATCTCTTGCTTCACATATAAAATGGTGCTGCAATTGGAGTACATATTAAGCTAGCTGCATAAAATGTGATATAATAATTATTTGTGCTTTTCAAGAAATTGAGGTGCCATGTTATAATTGTGGGATCAGTAACTACCTAAAAAGGTACGAAATGGGGCACAATGTAGTTATGTCAGTGCTGCCTTAATGAATTTCCCCTACGCTCATCAATTGATTTTAAGAGAGAGTAATAATTTTGATGCACAATTTGTTTTACACTGTTTATGTCTTGTTTTAGCCCCTGCAGAAACCATTGAGCCTGCCAACCCCTGTGTAAGCAACCGCATCCTTCCCTGAGGTAGCATGAAGGAAGCCTCGTAGCTGTGATATCATCCACCAGCTTTCTGCATGGGAGCCCCAGTGGTCCATAGGAGATTGCTACAAAGTATTCCAGGGTGAAAATCAAGCCTTTCCGGTTAGCAGAAATGGTGTGCCTCCTAATCAAAACATGGCTACAGCCACAGTTTATTTGCAAATTCGAATGGTAACTTTTGAAAGCACCACAAATCAGTCGTGTGTGTGTGTGTGTGTGCTGTGATAATGGTATATTTTTACAGCCATTATTTAGGCAAACAAGTCTTTAGAACATTGGCTGCTATAAAGATATATTCAAGTGAGCATTGTGAATGCACTTTTCCTGCCTTTTCAGTTTACAATTCTGTCAAAGTCACAGCCTGTTATTTTTCTGTGCTGTTTGCTTTATTTGAAAATCAAGTGTACTACAGTTAGTGATGCTCTAAAAAAAATAAAGAAAGCTACTTGATCCATGTACGCATTTCATAAATATATGAATTACAATCTTTTTGTTGCATTGATAATTAAGATTTCTAAGTTCTCTGTAAAGAAGTTGCATTTCTTAAGTACCCACTATATTATACATATTCATGGCGACCATACTGAAACACATTTGTATTTATGAAATAAACTGCATTTTTTACTGCTCCCTTAAGCATCTGTGAGCCATTATGGATGTTTGCCAAGATTGAAGACTGGGCGTGTTGGTATAGCATATTAGAGGTTGGATTGCGCAACATTTTGACGAGACACACAGAAGAGAAACACACACCACAGAGCGCTACTTGCAACAATAGTTTTATTCCCTTGTCAGTGGAATAAACACAGGATGATACTCAAAGGGGGAGAGCGACAAAAAAGCTTTACAAACATGGCCATCCCTCAATGCCAAGCTGGCTTTGTAACGTGATCATTTTTGCTGCATTCGACAGCGCAAAAGAAAAGGAACGAGGATACAAAATTTCAGATTAGCACGTGAGGAAATCTATTTCGTTTGCTCTAAGGGAGACAGATGGCATGCTTACGCATATACTTCCCACACGCGCAATCTCAGCTGCTTCGATTATCTCTCGAATCATTTGGCTGCCATCTTTGCTCACAATCTTGCAATTCTTAAAGAATGGCTGACTTCTGCAATCTCTACAATGTATCCCAAGATGTCTCGTCAAAATGTTGCGCAATCCAGCCTCTAATATACGAATATGGTTGTGTCTGCGTAGAGACAGAAAGCAGCCTTTCTGCATGCTGTTTCATCTTGCCTAAAATGCACTCTGCATACTCAGTTCTGCTGCCATTAGTACTATATGCAACCTTTTGGATGGCAGTTTACCCGAGGTGATAGTGATATTTATTGGCTGTATTTCGTCATGCAAATGGTATACGTATTTGACTTTTGCATATGTATTCATGCATGTTCAGACTAGTGCTAGTCTACTGGCACATAGGACGTGCATGTAGTGAAACAAGGGAAATAGAATTGTATGTTTGTTGCACCATTTCAAGCAGACATGTTTATTAAGTGCACTGCTATAGCCGGCATGCATGGTATAGTATGCTAATACTGATCCACTAGTATTACAGAACGATGGTCCCTTATGACTCTGAACATGTAGAACTATTACAGAAATGGTGCTTGAACGTTGAGAATGGCTAAACAAAATGAGCTGACTGCGATGCATTGTGTGCATCGCAGTCGGTGTGTGCTTAGGCTGAACTGCTACACTTACTTAAGCAGTATTTTAAATTCTTAAAAATAAGAGGGCATAATGTAAAGTCACTTTTTGTGGTGCACATGCATAGCAGCAGACGTCATACTTTGCAGAAAGACCTTCAATAATGTTTCATTAGCAACTTTGGTAATATCAAAGTTGGTTAGCGCTCATACCATTTGATCCATAGAAATGCATATACTTGCGTGAGCTTAGGCGAAAGCTGTGTCTTGCAGTTTACAAGGAGGGGGAGAACAATACATAGAGCACAAATACATTTCTTTGTGAACATTGGAATAACTATTTCGGCACTGGTGCTATGTATTGACAAAAAGTATTTGTTGCACAGTATTTATTATTTCTTTAAATGATTATCAATGTGATATTTGTGCGATATTACAGTGGCATGAAATCAAGGGCTGGACAACAGCTCATGTGGTTGGGAATTGGCACATGACCACAGTCAAAGTGAAAATTTTACTGTAGTCGCTTACTTTCTTGCGCTTTTTCACTGTCATGTAAAATAAGAATTCAACCTTTCAGGATTGTAAATAAGGTAATTAGATCTAACTATAGCACCTGCGAAGCTGAAGCAAGCCTGCATATTGAATGTCTACACGCAGCTACAGCAGTGCTTACAAGGTAGCTACTAGCTGTAAGTGGAGGGAACATTACGCGAGCTACCAGCTGGCTTGTAGAGGTCTACGTCTAGTGTACAGCTTACAAAAGACGGCTGCTAGCTGTGGCCCGGGCTAGCTCAAGTTGGAAAGAAAACGTCTACTATATATAGCTGCGTGCTTCCTCGGGTAGTGGCTAGCCAGCATAGCAGTACGCCCAGTATAGTATATGTGTCTGCGAGGCTTGTTTTGGCTGCATGGTGTTGTAAGAGGCTTCGTCTAAAACGCGGATATGGCTACACAAATAACGTGTTCTTACAGTAAAATCTTCATAAAATGTTTCAATTCACGCATATTACATCTTCCAGTGAAGTTTACTCACCTATAATGCATAACCAAGCGAAGAAAAGCAAGAGCAGATGACAAACTGTTCCAAAGCGAGCGCAAATCTTGTCGTCTGTTCTCCAATCTTAGCGGCCCCCTGGTACTTTTTACGTTTTATATTATTGTACATGCAATAGCAACTTTCTATAGTTAAACAAAACATGTTTTTGTGTAACAATAAATCTAAAAGAGCTTTTTACATGTTGTTTTAGTAGAATATGAATCATTGTGACAGACGGAACGGTGCTTGCCAGGCGCGTCTTCAAGGTGTACTGGCTCTCCGAGGACGATGTCAATCCAAGGTCACAATATACCCGACGTTCTTAGTAACGTTAGGGTGGCTTGAGTCCTAGTAACGTTCTTAGATATACTTCAGTTTCACAGCTCCGGTCGGGAGGTGGCCGAAGTGGCGGTCATGCGAACTAGTGGCGCTGCGATCGCATCTTTCGTCACTTCACTTCTGGTTTAGCTTCTGCTTTAATTTCTGCTTTCATTTCGGTGGTGCTGCTTCGTCTGTCGCTACTGCGGTCATGTTGTTGGCATCGTGTGATGTGCGGCGGTTTCTTTCGCTGAAAAGTTTCGCGCTGAAGCGTTTCGGCGTCTCATAATAGGAAGAAGTTCCTTAGGCAGTTCTGCTTTGCCCACGGCTGCTCCAGCGGCCAGAGTCAACGTGATGCTCGTGGTCACTATATTTTTTTGCACCCCGACGAAGGCAGAGCGTTTTTTATATGGAAACACATGCTGCACCGAAAGAAAGAATGCCCCACAGATAAGTATGACGTGTGTGAACGTCATGTTGAGGACGACGATCTATATTTTAATTTTTGAGAACAAATATATATTGATTCCAACGATGGAAACATGGACGCTTGTTCACGGCACACGATTCCACGACTTAGTTATTCCCGGTCATCGCGAACACATCTCGAAGGCAATAAATGTGTTGCAAAAGCGAAGTTAACCAACAGAACCAGCTCGAATGTCGGCAAGCACTTCGGCGGAAGCTTGCAGGGAGGCACTTCATGCAGGTGGCAAACCAATTGTACTTGAAATGTTGTTGCGCTTGCCTTCGAAATACGCACTACTGACTGTGATCAACAAGCCTTTGGCCGTGATCTTGCCTTCTGTACTATGAAAGCTTTAATTTATTGAAGATGACGCCATGCAGCAGCGATATGTGAATCATTTTACGTGAATTTAGCAACGAGCTCGTAGGTGGAATCTTTTGAGTTAGGGAAAGTGTTGTCCGTGAAGAGTATCGCAACTAATTTGCTGCATGAAAAGCTACAACAAAATCCACGAAATGCTATTTCGAGTGGCTATGCTACCTAAACAGCGACATACAAGATCATATGTGCACCACAAACAGTAGTGCAGCACTTGCAAAAGCTTGTGAACGTTATGTCTTGCTGTAGAAGCAACTCTGTTCGAGTAAGCCTCCGAACACAACCCTCAAGCGACTACACAGAAACATAAGTATGGGTAATACGATGAAGAAAAATGCCTGTGGCTTCCAGTATACGTGATTCTGTACCCCCCCCCCCCCCCCCCCCCTCAAGCCTATTTATTCACAGAGATATGAGGTCGTTCAAAACAATCCGGGTATATATTGAGCGCGTACAGAATTAATTATTGATTTATCACACTTCAGTGAATTCTGCTTCCGGCGATTTATACGGGAACACCCCAGTCAGGCTGGTGAAACCACCTGTGAGTGCCTATATTTGGATGTGAAGATTTGTAATCGTTGACATGACTAATCAAGTTTTATGTGGTCATGTGTGCATTCACTTGACAAAAAATAAAAAGTAAAGATATAAAACGGCCCTTTACAGAGCACGTGCATGTGACCTGCCAATAAAAAAATGCAAGATTACTTTGAAGAAAGGTTGCTCAAGCAAATAAAAGACTTCACAATGTTCTTTGTCAATTTTGTTCGTAGAAAATGAAGTAATCCCTTGACCCACGAAAGTCTTTATTGTCAATAGGTTCTTGCCACTTCCTGCCTATCACATTGAACGTACATATCTTCATATGCGTGTAGGACATGTAAGAATGCATGCACAAGTTAGATTTATTAGACACAGAACAGATGGCGGGCGGATACATTCACCGAGCACATTCAGTTTCCAAATAGGAATTTCGTGTGTTTATCGTTTATAGCTTATACAGATACCAATAATCTACATTTACACTGATTTAAAGATCAAATGTGTGTCTTAACGACGCAAATTACGCATTTTTGTGCCGATACAAGGCATTACACTTTTCGCGTGACAGATTTTGCAGCGATACTGGCCAAATAATGTTTATGCATTAAAATAACGAGAGCTAGCTTACCAGCTGAGGCGTAGCATTTGGTGCACTTTACAGTCTCCAGCTGCGTACGATACGCTCTTAATACCGCTGCAGATTATATACAGGCGCTTGTCTTTATTACAAATGGTATAAATACGCTGCCAGAAAAAAGCACTGAGCAGACCATTGTGGCGCTTCTGACTAGGACAAGTTGGTTGGAAAACCGAATCGTCGCACCCGGCCGCTCATTTGCGCCGTACATCCTCGATACGCCAGCAAAAAATTAAATTAAATTATGGGGTTTTACGTGCCAAAACCGCTTTCTGATTATGAGGCACGCCGTAGTGGAGGACTCCGGAAATTTCGACCACCTGGGGTTCTTTAACGTGCACCTAAATCAAAGTACACGGGTGTTTTCGCATTTCGCCCCCATCGAAATGCGACCGCCGTGGCCGGGATTCGATCCAGCGACCTCGTGCTCAGCAGCCTAACACCATAGCTCGATGCGCCAGCAACCGTACATTTCGAGGTCGGCACAGGGAAATATCGTTTTTTTTTCATTTACCTTGGCATAAAAATTTGAGCGGGCAGCTAACCTACATTCACTAACGAGCAAGCTGTACCGGTTAGGTGGGGCAAATGACGCGTCGCAGTAATCATAGTAGGCGAAGCACCGTACGTGAAGAGAGACGCGACTGCAAGAAACATTAGACAGATACACCGACGCAGTAAAGTCGCTGTTACTTAAGCGCGGCAGGTAAGACTACATTTACCGACTGATAAGCGGTACAGGCCAGTTGGTGCAAATGACGCATCGCAGCAGAAGCAGACGATGCGCCGCGCATGACGAAAGACGCGACTGCAGCGCCGGTAGTTCCAGTGACAGCCGCTGCGGCCACGTCGGCCAGTGGGCGCGTATAGACCGTTTCATCGGGCGAGGAGGATAGGACGCGCGGAGAGCCTTTCCTCCTCTCTGGCTTGGGCGATCCGGCGCGGCGCCGCTTGAAAGTATTGCTGTCGCGTGCTGCGGAGCGATTTTGAGATGTTTTAGATGGTATTTTGTGAAATTTACGCCGTGTCCGTTCATATCAGGTCGTCAGGGAAGCCTTTCGGTGCATCGGTAACTACAGTAGGCGGAAATATCTTTTGGGAGCGCAGAAATGCGACGCATTTTATAAGCCGCGGTGTACGCACATTATCAGTCGCGGTGTGTGTATGTGTTGTGAACTATTTTACTTATATCGGTTTTAATTCAACAAAGAAGCCCGGTGTCTCTGTATTAGCAGCATGAAATGGTAAATCTGCTCAATATCTGATCGCTTGGCGTAGGGAGCAAAGCATAAACATAAGAGCGCGTGCTCGTGCACGGCCAACCTAAGGCAACCACGAAACATCTAAGCGGCAGGCGCAATCAAATATTTGTGATGCACCGGCATCGTTCTCGCGCATTTCAAGTCTAGTAGGCTTCAAATTACCATATGTCTACGCTAGCCTTCTTGCATGAGGCCGATGGCGCTGCTCAACACAGCGATCACTGCGGTTTGTGAACCAGCACGGTACATATGTAAGCTGTGCGCTTCGGCATTGCCTTTTTTGCCTGCATACAGCCATAATATATGAAGGATCGCATAAAAAGAATGCGATGCCTATTTCTGAGGACAAAATTTTCGTAATGCGTGTGAGTGCGTCGTAGTGAACGGAACAAACACAACCGAAAAAGAAATTCGGTTATAATCCTCTTTCTCGAAAAAGCAAGAGAAAACGGGCTAACGCCGCAATAGGGCCTCGCATAGTCACGCCGCACAACGTTTATAAATATATAACCGCTGATGCGGTATGCTTGGACCATGCGGTATATAGAACAAAGATATATGTAATCCAGCACTTACCACTGCTTAGGATGCTCGCGCAGTTCGTAAACAGTCCCTTTGCTGGACAAGCGTAATTCAGACTGTAAGGTATGCTGCTATCACTTGCCAAAACTATTTTATTCAGGTGCGGAAACCTCACCCATCGAACCAAGTAGTCACGCAATGTAACCTGCAGCGAACAGTTTGGACGCTTGCCAAAGTGTAACATCACAGCTCCTATCGTAGCAGAACGGTACCCACGATCACGCTGTTATGATCGTCGCGTATGTTTCCGCAGCTTAGAAATAGAGGATAATACTGCACTAAGGTCACATTAGTGACTGCAACATTCAGAAATACACAATTCATCTCCGAGGCTGATTGCAGACTCGAATATGCGCGCACACATCGCGTTGCGTGTTCTGTCCACCTCAACGCCAGCAGAAATTCCGGCCATGATGCCTTAAACCACTTCAGCACGTCTCACAGAACCGTTTACTACGTAGAAGACGCACGTCATACTAAACAGACCGCACGACAGCGAAAACAAACGCCAGAACCTACCGCCGAGCGTATACCTGCCATGCAAAAGACCGCTTTCACCCAAGCCAGTATGGCGCTGCTCATAGGCGGCGGCACTGCGTTCGCAATATGGCGGCGCCTACGAAAAAACGGTCTATAGACCGTTTTTTCGTAGGCGCCGCCATATTGCGAACGCAGTGCCGCCGCCTATGAGCAGCGCCATACTGGCTTGGGTGAAAGCGGTCTTTTGCATGGCAGGTATACCCTTGGCGGCAGCTTCTGGCGTTTGTTTTCGCTGTCGTGCGGTCTGTTTAGTATGACGTGCGTCTTCTACGTAGTAAACGGTTCTGTGAGACGTGCTGAAGTGGTTTAAGGCATCATGGCCGGAATTTCTGCTGGCGTTGAGGTGGACAGAACACGCAACGCGATGTGTGCGCGCATATTCGAGTCTGCAATCAGCCTCGGAGATGAATTGTGTATTTCTGAATGTTGCAGTCACTAATGTGACCTTAGTGCAGTATTATCCTCTATTTCTAAGCTGCGGAAACATACGCGACGATCATAACAGCGTGATCGTGGGTACCGTTCTGCTACGATAGGAGCTGTGATGTTACACTTTGGCAAGCGTCCAAACTGTTCGCTGCAGGTTACATTGCGTGACTACTTGGTTCGATGGGTGAGGTTTCCGCACCTGAATAAAATAGTTTTGGCAAGTGATAGCAGCATACCTTACAGTCTGAATTACGCTTGTCCAGCAAAGGGACTGTTTACGAACTGCGCGAGCATCCTAAGCAGTGGTAAGTGCTGGATTACATATATCTTTGTTCTATATACCGCATGGTCCAAGCATACCGCATCAGCGGTTATATATTTATAAACGTTGTGCGGCGTGACTATGCGAGGCCCTATTGCGGCGTTAGCCCGTTTTCTCTTGCTTTTTCGAGAAAGAGGATTATAACCGAATTTCTTTTTCGGTTGTGTTTGTTCCGTTCACTACGACGCACTCACACGCATTACGAAAATTTTTTCCTCAGAAATAGGCATCGCATTCTTTTTATGCGATCCTTCATATATTATGGCTGTATGCAGGCAAAAAAGGCAATGCCGAAGCGCACAGCTTACATATGTACCGTGCTGGTTCACAAACCGCAGTGATCGCTGTGTTGAGCAGCGCCATCGGCCTCATGCAAGAAGGCTAGCGTAGACATATGGTAATTTGAAGCCTACTAGACTTGAAATGCGCGAGAACGATGCCGGTGCATCACAAATATTTGATTGCGCCTGCCGCTTAGATGTTTCGTGGTTGCCTTAGGTTGGCCGTGCACGAGCACGCGCTCTTATGTTTATGCTTTGCTCCCTACGCCAAGCGATCAGATATTGAGCAGATTTACCATTTCATGCTGCTAATACAGAGACACCGGGCTTCTTTGTTGAATTAAAACCGATATAAGTAAAATAGTTCACAACACATACACACACCGCGACTGATAATGTGCGTACACCGCGGCTTATAAAATGCGTCGCATTTCTGCGCTCCCAAAAGATATTTCCGCCTACTGTAGTTACCGATGCACCGAAAGGCTTCCCTGACGACCTGATATGAACGGACACGGCGTAAATTTCACAAAATACCATCTAAAACATCTCAAAATCGCTCCGCAGCACGCGACAGCAATACTTTCAAGCAGCGCCGCGCCGGATCGCCCAAGCCAGAGAGGAGGAAAGGCTCTCCGCGCGTCCTATCCTCCTCGCCCGATGAAACGGTCTATAGGGAGCTGCAAAACTGAAGTATGTATAAAAGAACGTTGAATTCCAAGGCATACCGCAGCGCAGCAGCGCCGGGTTTCCCTCTAGGTAATATGGTTAGAAACTGTATGGTAGCAGGTATACACGCTGTTTTATTTTGTGCACCAAATACCACAGGGTACTGTACTAATAACTTGCGATAAGCGCATTTGCACATCTGCTGTCAGACTGTACCGCTTGGCAGCCAATACAGATGCGGCATTGTGGAAAATATGGCTCACAAGTAACAAAAATATTCTAAAAAAGTTTTAATTAGCGATTTTAATGACGACATTGCGCTTGCAAAATTGAAGCTCGACAGTCACGTGTTGCCCAACAACAACGTCACGGAATTCGTCCTAGGTACTACGGTGTGCAGTATTTTGACTGTGGGCAGCCCTGTACCCAAACGAATATATTAAATAGCGCGTCAGTGACGATGATCTCTTTATCCTATTAGGGAACTCCATCTGCTTTCCTGCTGCGGGGGTGACGACGCTATGACAACTACGAGTTCTCTTCATTCTGATCCGTACAGACTTTCTTTATTTTCTGCTATTGGCAAACGTCATCACCCGAGCTGCGGTAACGCCATAAGGTTGGAAGCGGAACAGAGCACGCTTCGCGTCGATTCCTGGCGTTACCATGCAAAAAAAGAAAGAAGAAAAAAGAAATACAAAAAAAAAGAAGGAGAAGGCCACGATGAAGCCCGTGCCAGCGAAAGCTTGCGCTACTGTTGGTCTGCACTCGCAATGGAGAGGATAGAAATATCGGCATCACTGGTGCATTATTTCATATTTATTTCGGTACAGCCATACCGCGGGCCGCCCGCAGTGCCAGTATTGCAGGCTCTAGCACCCAAGACGATTTTGTTTAGAGAAAATTTTTTTGTTGAGTTATTAATATGACTTTGGTTCTTCAATTCCAGCATTGCAATGTTTCCTCTATGACTGCTATTTAAGCATTATTTAAGATATCCTATTTTAGGACAGCTCGGACTGAACGGAAGAGGGACCCAAGGGTCACATCGCCAGACTGCATGGTTAGCGACGCCCGCTCCGATCATGAACGCAGCGCACGAGCGCGCGGCGAGTGGTTTAGCCACCACTTAGCGAATACAATTTTTTAGCCCGTACATTCGCGCAATTATTACGTAGGATGTTGACAGAGCTGCAGCCGAAAGTTCTGCGGCACTACACTTCTGGTACATCGGGTTGCTGGCTACCGGAGCATTCTTAACCGTTTACGCCCAGTCAAGCCGGCGGAACGAGGGGGTCTTCAGACATATATGACACCCCCTGTTACGTTTCGCCTACGACGCGCGGTTTAGCCGGCGCGACTGCAACAAAGCGGCAGACATTTTGGCCCGTTCGGCGTCGCCGCTACGCTCCCCGCCAAGCGCGTCCAGGCATGTTCCGATGCCACGTGTCTTCATGTGCGTGTGTGAGTGTATGTGCCATTGTGCCCGACCGGCGGCGCTACGACAGCAGGGGTCACCTTCTCCTCCCAGCCATTGTGCCCGACCGGAGGCGATACGACAGCAGGGGTCACCTTCTCCTCCCAGCCATTGTGCCCGACCGGAGGCGATACGACAGCAGGGGTCACCTTCTCCTCCCAGTCTTTGTGCCCGACCGGCGGCGCTACGACAGTGTGAGTCACCTTCTCAGGCGACACGACAGTATGCGTCACCTTATGCCATTGTACAATCACGTGCTCGTCTATTGAGGGGTTCCTTCTTGCCCTCAACTGCGAGAGTATAAAAACAGCTGCCCCCGGACGCCAAAAGGAGGGCTCCGATTTCTTCTGTTGAGTAAAGTGCTCTCCCGTCTCTCTACTTCGGTCAACCTGACCGCCAACTCTTTGCGATGTTAAAATAAACAAGTTGTTTGGTTGTTACCAGTCGACTCATGCTTTGCCGGGACCTTCGGATGCTTCCAGTTGTACCCCAGGCCGCCAGGCCAACGCTACCCTTGGGGCTTGCGACCCAGGTGCAACAACGGGCGTCAGCGCCGAGTTCCCAACAGGTCGTACCATCAGTGCGACCACAACAACCGTTGCCATCGGTGGGATTCAAACACCCCCTTCCCCACCCCCAACTGGCAGCTGGCACCCCCGAGACATTCAAGTACCTCCCCGATGACATAGACACTCACTTAAATTTTGTCACTAGTACTCAACCACCCTTTATAAAAAAATTGTATTGCATTTTAAGACAAAAATAAATGCTACTTGTCTATAGTAGGATACAACTTAAAAAAAAAAACAGCAGTTGGAAAGCAAGGCACGCGGACTGCGCGGTGTTGTGTTACTCCGCTAGCCAATCACAGAAGCAAACAAAGTCGTCGTCATGCGATGTTTTTAAAATGGCGTTGTGCTTCATACCTCCGGAGGTCTGCTGTTCTTGAAGAGTCTTTCGTTCGACGGAAGCGATGAGGTGTGCAACAGACACGGACAAAGCGTATGGAATCTGAGTCTTCAAAAGTGCTCGGTACAGTTCATTTCATTGTTGAGCCCTTTGTACTCGTGAAACTTCACTGCCAACTGAAGTGAAACTTGAAAGTAAATAATTGCAGTGCAGCAAGTGTTTTCTTTCAATTCGAATTAGGCTTTCGCGATTCTACTATAATAGAAGAGTGAAAACATAAAATTAGCTGCTTATAACTTTATTTTTGCGGTCATCGCCTTATTGAGGTAACATAAAAAGTTTGAAGTACGAACTATTTGCAGCCTCGCGGAGGAACAGTGGCTGGCGGTTATGAGGGCGCGGGCGGGGCTACTCCAGGCTTAAGTTGTATCCGACTATAGTTCTACTTCATTTTTTAGAAAAGAACTCATTGACATTTGGAGTGTGGTTTGCAAGGCCAGTTGGTGCATGGTAACAGTATGGGGCTTCCAGCAAATACAGACGCAAGCACAAGTAACAGCAACAGACAGGACAACGCTGGGCTTGCAGCTGAAGTGTATTGCGAATACATTTCACAAATCTCCGCCACGCATGCGTAGAAAACCGAGAACAATAACACGGTTTATAGTCAAATATCAACGCACGCACGCGCGCACACACACACACACACACACACACACACACACACACACACACACAAAAAAAAGCATAACCATATCCACTCCCGATAAGGGCCACAACGCTTGAATTAGCGTGATAATTTAAAAAATTAAAGTTCCTTATCAGTGAGATGGACCGAATGTTCACCCACAGATATATGCACGCCCAACTTTCCAGTTTACTGCGCTCTCCTCCTACAAATCAAACAGTATCGAGAACTGGTCGGCATTCGTGTTTTTGGAATGCAAGAGCAAGTTCTCTCCTGTACCAGTATATAGGAAGCAAATTGCGATGCTCGCGCACGCGATCATTGATGCAACGTCCTGTCTGGCCGACGCATTGGACAGCTCGCATTAGAGAGGTATGTGATACACGACCGACGATGCACACTTTTTTTTGGGAAAAAAAGTGGTGCGCTTTATTCCACAGCTATTACATCTTTCTTTTCTCCTGTGATGCTTTTGCACAACCTAGTCAGTTTGCTCGGCGCCTAAATCACTAGCGTGATGCCATTCCTAGTGGCCACTTGCTAAAAGTTATGAGACAAGCCATGCAAATACGACATCACTACGACCTTTTTTCTGCGTGAGCATCGCAATTTGCTTCCTACTGGTACAAGAGGGAACTCGCCCTTGCATTCAAAAAACACGATTGCCGAGCAGTTCTTGATATTGTTTCAATTGTAGGGAGAGAGCGCAGTAAACTGGAAAGAGAAATAAGCGAAGCGTTCTACATCACAAAGTTAGGTGCGCATACATGTGTGAGTGAACCTTCGGTCCATTTCACTGATAAGGAACTTTAAGGTTGTCACGCTAATCTGAGTATTGTGGCCCTTGTCAGGAGGGGGTGTGGCTCAGTTCTTTACAGCGAAGCTGTATATGGCTAGTCATTCGTCCGTCCGTCCGTCTGTCACCTGTACGCCGAAAACTCTTCCGGCGCAACCACATGCGCCTGTGCGAAAAAGAAAGAGCCAGGCGCGCGATTGGGTGCGCCAACAGTGACGTCGTTGCTCTCCGTCGCAGCCGAGCGACGAGCGAGTGCGCAGCAGTTTCAATCAAAGCAACTTTAGTTCACAACTTTACAAGGCGAAAAAGGTGGCCGATGAAAAAGCTGCTACACTGCAGCTTGACTGGGCTCTAGCCACCCATCAGCAATGGAGACGAAACACATTTAGCATTACTAAACCTTCATAAAAAGCACTATACCAGAGACATAAATGAATCCAAGATTAAATTACAATCGAACACGCCTCTCCAAGGACATGTAGGAAGTGAGAATGAAATAGAAAGGCTAAGTACTCCTAATATTCATACATAATACAATGGCTGGACACAGCAAAACAATTTGTTTATTGCGTGAATAAACTTCTTATGTCTTTCTTCGCTAACATTGTGATGTCAATATTTAGTGTGTCATACTGATTTAATGTCGTTGACAATGTATGCCGAATTCTCTGTTGGCCGTAAAGTGTGCGCGAAAAACGAACGTGCCATGGTGGTTGATACCGAAAAGGATATGTTGTCGCGGTGTGCTCAAGTTGTGCAATATCGAGAAAAGCATCTAATTTGCCCTGAACTGCTTTCTTATAGGAACGCAGTAGAGTATAAGTGTACAAATTTCGAACTTTAAGCATTTTATGTTTTTCAAAAAAGTTTCTCTCCGGCTCCGAAATGGGGAGGCCACGCGTCATACGTACTCCAGAGGAGCAGCAGCTTTCGATCAGCAACGCCGTGAACAGAACCGGGAACGAGCTCGTCTACACCGTGCGGATGCTGCAGCCTGGGCACAATAACAGGCTCGTGCAGCCGAGCGCAAGCAGCAACTGCGTACCGAAGATCCAGCAGCCTACCAAGCCGTCGTTTGAAAAACCGTCGGGATTAACCCAGGGATAAACACCGGGGTCGCATGTTTCAGATTCGCTGGTTAGCCATCTGTATGGAGTGCTTGGGCGGGGATTTTTTTAAAACATGGTATTCGCCCTTCCGTAGAGAGAACGGTGTTTTCAACAACAGTTCAATAACCTGAGTGAACATTGCTACTACTCGCCTCTTCGTCGTCTCATGCTGGTCCAAGTTAACATTTCGGTGTTGCAACCACGTTTCTCCGTTTCACGTTTATTTCGCGGTGTTTCTCGCATTTATACCAAACACAGCAGCATACGATGACGAAACAGCAGGTGATTAGTAGCAAATGCTGCCGCATCATTTAGATGGCGGCCAAAGGAGATTCGGCGTGTAATTATTTTCTCGTCTGTTGATCTTTGAGCGTATATCTGGGGCGCTATAACGTAAAGCTATTCCAAACTTTTCTATTCCGATTCTGCAATCAGCCCTCCACGATTGGTCAAAACCTTTTTTGGACTTGCCCACTTCGCCTGTCTGTCACGCGACGTCACGAAAACCGCGACAGCTCCCCATCTAATATGACGTGCACATACTGTTTATGCATGATGGGACCGAACAAAAGAAAAATACTTATTTCTCATTTGACGCCTTCTCGCCATCATCATCATCATCACCATCATCATCAGCCGGTTACTCCCACTGCAGGGCAAACGCCTCTCCCATACTTCTCCAACTACCTCGGTCATGTACTAATTGTGGCCATGTTGTCCCTGCAAACTTCTTAATCTCATCCACCCACCTAACTTTCTGCCGTCCCCTGCTGCGCTTCCCTTCCTTTGGAACCCAGTCCGTAACCCTTAATGACCGTCGGTTATCTTCCCTCCTCATTACATGTCCTGCCCATGCCCCCCCCCCCCATTTCCTTTTCTTGATTTCA
The DNA here is from genome assembly GCF_050947875.1 of Dermacentor variabilis. Lineage (NCBI taxonomy): Eukaryota > Metazoa > Arthropoda > Arachnida > Ixodida > Ixodidae > Dermacentor > Dermacentor variabilis. Next base: position 6,096,915 of record NC_134578.1, on the reverse strand, counting down.
ACTAAGATGTCATAAACTTGCGTTTGTTCTCTTACCCAATCTGCTCTTTTCTTATCCCTTAACGTTACACCCATCATTCTTCTTTCCATAGCTCGTTGCGTCATCCTCAATTTAAGTAGAAGCCTTTTCGTAAGCCTCCAGGTTTCTGCTCCGTACGTGAGTGCTGGTAAGACACAGCTGTTACACACTTTTCTCTTGAGGGATAATGACAACCTGCGGTTCATGATCTGAGAATGCCTGCCAAACGCACCCCAGCGCAATCTTATTCTTCTGATTATTTCAGTCTCATTATCCGGATCCGCGGTCACTACCGGCCCTAAGTAGATGTATTCTCTTACCAATTCTAGTGCCTCGCTATCTATCGTAAACTGCTGTTCCCTTCCAGAGACTGTTAAACATTACTTTAGTTTTTTTTGCAGATTAATTTTTAGGCCCACCCTTCTGCTTTGCCTCTCCAGGTCAGTGAGCATGCATTGCAATTGGCCCCCTGAGTTATTAAGCAAGGCAATATCATCAGCGAATCGCAAGTTACTGAGGTATTCTCCATTAACTTTTATCCCCAATTCTTCCCAGTCCAGGTCTCTGAATACCTCCTGTAAACACGCTGTCAATAGCATTGGAGAGATCGTATCTCCCTGCCTTCAGGCCATAGCCCTGTGCTATTGGTCAAATTCTCGGGCTGTGCCCACTTCGCCTGTCTGTCACGCGCCTTCACAATATCGCGAAAACTCACCGCGTCAAAGTGACTTGTACGCGTTTAAAATGCATTAATGTGCCGAACAAAACTGAATTTGTTTCTGAATAAACGGAAACTGCACCGTTCCGAAAGGAATAGAAAATGGCTGGCCGCCGATCGTTCAGGCACTGGATACTTGCACCTGCCGGCGAGCATGGGTTTATTTGCGTATAATAAAGCTTTCTGCGTGGCCATGTAACGTTTTCCAGCACTTTCGGCACGTTTGCGACCTCGCTCTGCCAACTTTTCGTTGCTGAAGATCCGTTTTAGTGGCATTCTTATCCTTCCGTTGGACGCCGCGGTGATTGTCGACCAGCCACCGCAAGCTAATTAAAGGAAAGCGGACCAATCGCAGGCGCCGGCACCACCCTCTTTATCCGGTTATCTATGTTCAATGCGCTATCTCAGCCCCATAGAAACTTTCTCCACTTGAGCGTGCTCCTGTCCTCCTGGCAGCCAATTACAAAAGAAAAATCCTTCAATGTAGGCAATGTTACTCGTTTTGAAAGCAAAAAGTGATCTATAAACTAAAAGAGCGTTTGATTGTGCTGTTGAGGCAACGCTGCGGGTCACCGCCCGACGCTTGCGTCGGCGGTTGCGCAAATTTGGCGTCAGGAGATTGGAATAAAAACATATTGGAATAGTTTTACGTTATAGGGCCTCTGCACAGGCTTTCGTTCTTTTTGTGAAAAAAAAAGAGGTTTTATATATCGTTGCATTAACGTATCAAACAGTCGCTGTTCGGTGCCTGTTTCAACTTGGACTGGCAGCGGAAGTAAATGGGGGCGGCTAATTGTCCACCTGCGTTTTTGTCTTGTAATTTCACACAGAACAAACACTGTTCCGTTGTGCGACGCTTAAAAGAATGTTGGCTCTCTTGCCTGCGTGCGCGCAATGCGCGAACTGACACTGCTGAGGAAGACGACGAAGTGATCCTGTTGTTGAGTGCTGTTCTCCGTCACCAGTAATTTGTGGTAATTCTCGCTTTCTTCCGGGGAACACTGTTCCCTGCTCGACGGGAATGGAAGTGGAGCCACCCGCACTACCACCTGATGTTGCGGTGCCTGCGTCGGCAGCCTCAAGGAAGCGGAACAGCCTCTCGAGCGACAGCGAGGCTACCCTGATAGACTCGACCGAGAGCGACGACAGCTGCGACGACGACTACGTGACTGTCCTGAGTCAGAAAGCAAAGCGGTGGATGCTTAGGGCCTCTGTGGACATATCTACTATGAGGACTCCGCATAGTTCGCCGAAGTACACCATCCCTTTCTTACCTGTGCTACCCTCCGACAACATGAGGTTCCTCAACAGGCAAGTCGCATCGGTTGAACTCGAGAGACTGTTTCCAAATGGCATTGAGGACGTACGAGTCAACCCTCGAAAGAATGTTGTCGCGGTAGACGTCGCCCATGCATCGGCGTTAGATTTTCTGCGAGCTGTCACTGTTCTCGGTGGCATGAACGTCCGTACCATCATCCCGATGGGAAAAAAGGCTACTACAGGCGTCATATATGACATTGATGTGGCCATCTCAGGCGAGGATTTACCGCTTTTGATAAAGCCTGCCAATCATGGGACCCACATACTGCAGGTGGCCCGTCTCGGAACTTCCAGATGCGTAAAATTGTCTTTAAAGGTGACTGCCTTCCATCGCATGTGAAAGTAGGTCATTTCCGACATGCTGTCCGGCCTTTTGTTCCCAAGCCACTTCAGTGCAGAAACTTCCAGAAATTCGGTCACGTGAGCGCCGTCTGTGGAAAGTCTGCTACATGTTCCCGCTGTGCAGCACAACACTCTGCAGGCAACTGCCAGGCAAAAACTTGTAAGTGTCCGAACTGTCAAGGGCCCCACGGTGCCTCATCAAAGGAATGTCCTAGAGTTAAGCGAGAACTCCCCATCTTGAAGAAAAGGGTGAGGGACCGGTCGACTCATCGTGAAGAAACTGCTGACGTCAGGCGACGTCGTTCTCGTCGCAGACGCTCATCAAGGAATTCTGCTCTCCGCACAAAGAATACGCGTGCCGCAAAGCCTCTTGCTGTTGAATCTGCTCCAACCCCAGTGGAGAATGTGTCCAAACCGCGTATAGATAACGGAGCAGCTGAAAAGAATGCCGTGGATGAAGAATGGCCACCACTGCCAAGGATAAGCCTTGTGGAAAAACCCCAACAAGGAGAGGCACCACAACGCTCCACCCCTCACCCAGATGAGCTGACAGATCATGACCGCCGAATTGTAACGATGCTGACATCTTTGATAAATGCTATTTGCATGCTTGTGGGCAATTCGAATATGCCAACAGCTTGAAGCGCAGTGCGAGTGTTGGATGCCCTGAGCCCAGTGCTTGCAAATCTTGCGTAAGCACAATGCTCTTCCGCTGCCGACGATCTTCCAGTGGAATACCAGAGGACTTAAATCACGGATTTCATGTTTCTGCCAATACGTTTTTACGAACCGATTTCCTGTAGTGGTAATATGTGAACTGAACGTGTCAAAAGCGCTAAGACTCTCTGGATACGAAGCTTTTATGGCGTCGACGTGCGGGCAATCCTGCAAAGTAATTGTTTACATCCGTACAGAACTGACTTACATTCACCACTCGGTGCATCCTCATGATGGAAACCAATACGTGTGTCTCCGCATTACAAAGAATAAAGTGGCCTTCATGTCGGCGCCTACATCTCCCCATATAGTCGGTTCGATGGCGACCGACTGCGAGACATCCTGACGGGTACTTCTGGACCCTGGATTATCACGGGAGACCTTAATGCTCATCACTTGGCTTGGGGAAGCTCCAGAATAGATTCCAGGGGCCGGAAACTTGTGGAATTTGTTTCCGACCATGAACTCAGCATTATGAACGATGGCAGTCCGACGTACTTGCGTGGTTCGAACTGTAGCAGTTGCTTAGATTTAACTTTGGTGTAACGGCAACTTGGTCAAAATGTTCGATGGTTCTCTGATATGGAGACTCGTGGCAGTGACCATATTCCCACCCACTTAACTATCACTGGATTTGGAAGCTTCTCCTTTTATACTTCCCGACAAGGATATATAAGGTGGTCAACATATAAGACAAAGGTGGAACAGGCATGAAAAGAAGGATTTACCGGCACCATTGAGAACCTTATTACAAGTATACTGGAATCGTCTAAGTACACATTTACATCCGCTAAAAAAGTACGGATTTCGATATGGAACTTGAGCGACTTCGAACGATTCGCAGAAGGGCCGAGAGGCGAAACAGGCGCACGAAGTCAATTCATGACCTTAGAGTCGCTCGACGTATACAGAAGAAAATCCAACGTCGTATGGACAGGCTGGAGGAACAACGGTGGAAGACGTTCTGCGAATCACTTGACCCCCGCAAGCCACTGTCTATCATATGGAGGACGGTACGCGGCCTTGGCTCGTCTCCACAGCAACGACACCCGTTCTCAACTCTAGCCCTCCATCAAGGCCGCTCACAGATCGATATAGACGGAAGATTTCTGTGTGAAGATTGCGGGCAGTGTGGTCATCATCAATAGCGAAATTCTAGGTGAGGTTCCTGCGACACGCTTCCCAGAATTGAATGTGTCCTTCTCACTTGAGGAATTGGACGCTGCTCTGGCCACATGCAGGCGCTCATCGTCGCCAGGACCAGACGGCATCACCTACGCTGCTTTATGCCACCTAGGTGAAGATGGCCGAAGCAGACTTCTGGAATGTTATAACCAGTCATGGAATGATGGCGTCGTTCCTGAGCGGTGGAAGTCCAGCCGCTTCATACCACTCCTAAAGCGGGGAAAGTCGCCACTTGACCTAGCGTCCTACCGACCCATTGCGCTGTCCAGCTGTGTTGGGAAGGTCATGGAAAGAATGATTCTCACCCGCCTAGAGTGGTATCTCGAGCGCCACAACGTATACCCCGAGGCCATGGCTGGTTTTAGAAGAGGCTGTTCCTCTATTGACAACGTCATCGACCTCGTCACGACTGTACAAGAAAAATACCACAAGCGTATATCGGTTGCACTATTCCTCGACGTGAAAAGCGCCTATGATAATGTAACGCATGAAGCCATCATAGATGCCCTGGAAAATAATGGAATTGGTAGACGCATGTTTCGGTGGATTCGGAGCTATCTATTCCAAAGATCCTTCTTTGTGCACAGTGCAGATGGCCGAACCGCTGACCATTACACTAGCCGTGGCGTCCCTCAGAGTGGGGTTCTTAGCCCCACTTTGTTCAACCTTGGAATCCTTGGACTTGCCGACGTTCTACCACATACAGTAAACTGTTCCATATATGCTGACGACATATGCATATGGGCCTCGGCAGTTACGCGTCTCCAGGTGCGTGCACGGCTCCAAAAAGCAGTGTCCGTAACATCATCGTACCTGCGTGCTCAAGGCCTCAGCATTTCGACCGAGAAGTGCGCCTTAGTCGCTTTTACCCACAAGCCCATGACCTGGTACCCCATTTCTATTGACCACCAACCAATTTCCTACGCAAAAACTCACCGATTCCTAGGCGTTATTATAGACAGAGACTTTTCATGGAGCCCCCACATCTCATACTTGAAGAAGAGGCTTACTTCTATCTCCCATATACTAAGGTTTCTTGCCGGTAAAACGTGGGGCACATCCGTGGCATCTATGCTTCAACTCTACAGGACGCTCTTCCTAGGATACTTGCGATACATGACACCAGTGCTGTCCAATGCTAACAAAACTAACATCCATGTCCTACAGAGCATTCAAGGCCAAGCCCTTCGAACATGTCTGGGGCTACCTCGAAATGCTTCAACTGTGGCAACGATTGCCACCGTGGGAGACCACCCAATATTGACCTATATAGCTATCGACGCACTCCGGGCGCATGCTCGCCATATATCCAGAGTGCCTGGCCACCATCTCGCTCGCTTGACTGAGAAAAGACCCAAGGCAGCGTTCTCCAGATCAATTGCGGCTAACCGGCACTCTTTGTCTTTGAGGCACTCACCCGCAACAAGAACGCCATTCCCTATGTGGTGCTTGAAAAAGCCTCCTGTGTACCTTGCTGTTCCAGGAATAGTGAAGAAAGCTAGCCTGACCACCGGGGCTCTCAAGCAGATCACATTGGAACTTTTGCATCGTTCATACGCTAATCGAATCCATGTTTACACGGATGGTTGGATGGTTCCGTCTCAGAAAATTCTACGAGTGCCGTTTTCCTACCATCTCAATCGGTCGTCATCAAGTTTAAGACTTCACACGTAACGACATCTACAGGTTCCGGACTGGCCGCTCTTCGCGCTGCTGTCGAATATATTTGAAAAAGAACCACCCAACAAACGGGCAATATTTTGTGACTCGAAAGCAGCCCTCCAGAGCTTGCGAAGTTTACGACGTGGCAATTATGAACAGCTAATGTCACAAATCAACGAAACCTGCCATTGTGCTTCTGAACGAGGACATATCATATTTCAGTGGCTGCCGGGACATTGTGTCATCGTTGGTGATCACCTCGCCGATGACGCTGCCCGACGTGCCCAGGCTGGCTCACCGACACTCCTTATACGTTTATCGAGAGTCGACGCTGCGAGAGAGCTTCGTAGTCTCGCTCGTACCATCACGTTAAGTTACTGGCCTAGACCACAGAACTCTAAGTGTCGTTTATACAGCCTCGACCCATCACTGAAACTTAAATTACCAACTCCTACAGCTATCGTATTGGAATGGCGGATTCACCAATGTGCGCTAAGTGCAAGTGTGAAGAGACCATCAGTCACCTTCTGTGCCACTGTTCTCGCTTCGATAATCAACGTGAGACTCTCCAGTGTGCCTTGAATAGACTGGATGACAGGCCGTTTACGGAAGCGAAGATCTTGGGAGCCCGGCCCCACAGTTCATTAGCGCAGAAAGCAGCTCGAGCGCTTTTTCACTACCTGAAGGCAACAGACTTGAGTGCCCGACTATAGACATCCTACACCTAAGTTCTCTCTCTCTTTCACTCCCCATTCCCCTCCCCACGTGTAGGGTAGCAAACTGGACACAGTCTGGTTAACCTCCCTGCCTTGTTCCCTTCTCTCTCTCTCTCTCTCTGACACTGCTGGCAGCGCTGACACCGATTGGTCGCACCATCGCCTTAGCAATTCATATTGCCCTCAGTCTCAATGCGTCCTCTTTTCAATTGAATGGTTTTGCAACAACCGCTCCGATTCAACGCGGAAATGCACTTACGAATTAAGGAAGTACTTACTTTTATATTTGCGTTAAATGAAGGTGCCAAGTTTCTATACCCTAGAAAATTAGTGGAAAGCCTCGGAGCGCCTAAACAGTTTAACATTGTTTGAAATTTCTACAACCAGTTTTGGTTTTGTTTTCCGAGAGGTTACTGTTTCGTGATGCCATAAAGCAGAATGTAGTCATGTGGGAGAAGGACACTGTGACGTTTTGACACTCGCCCCGGCTCGCTCGGTCGGCTTGTATGCTGCTACTCGTTGTGAGAGATGATGTAGCAGCATACGAGACGAGCGAGCGAGCCAGAGCGAGTGTCAAAACCTCGCAATGCCCGGCCATTACGTGACTGCTTTCTGCGTCATGACCTTACGGCTCAGAAGAGACTGAACCGAAGCTGGCTGTAGAAAATATATTACGTGGAATTGTTTAGGGCACCCTGAGACCTGCGAGTATGTTTTCTGGGATTTTGAAGTCCGGAACCTTCAATTAACGCAAAACATGAATAGTCAGAACTAACATGCCAGTATTTGATCCTTAAATGGCCACGAGCTTGTGATACGATCAAGACTTGCGTATGTCTCGTATATTTAACCGTGAGCTATAATAACTACTATAGTTAAGGGAGAATACCTTAGTAACTTGCTATTCGCTGATGATATTGCCTTGCTTAGTAACTCAGGGGACCAATTGCAATGCATGCTCACTGATCTGGACAGGCAAAGCAGAAGGGTGGGTCTAAAAATTAATCTGCAGAAAACTAAAGTAAAATTTAACAGTCTCGGAAGAGAACAGCAGTTTACGATAGATAGCGAGGCACTAGAATTGGTAAGAGAATACATCTACTTAGGGCCGGTAGTGACCGCGGATCCGGATAATGAGACTGAAATAATCAGAAGAATAAGAATGGGCTGGGGTGCGTTTGACAGGCATTCTCAGATCATGAACAGCAGGTTGCCATTACCTCTCAAGAGAAAAGTTTATAACAGCTGTGTCTTACCAGTACTCACGTACGGTGCGGAAACCTGGAGGCTTGCGAAAAGGGTTCTACTTAAATTGAGGACGACGCAACGAGCTATGGAAAGAAGAATGATGGGTATAATGTTAAGGGGATAAGAAGAGAGCAGATTGGGTGAGGGATCAAGCGCGAGTTAATGACATCGTAGTTGAAATCAAGAAAAAGAAATGGGGGGGGGGGCATGGGCAGGACATGTAGAGAGGAGGGAAGATAACCGATGGCCATTAAGGGTTGCGGATCTGGATTCCAAGAGAGGGAAGGGAAGCGTAGCAGGGGTGGCAGAAAGTTAAGTGGGCGGATGAAATTAAGAAGTTTGCAGGGACAACATGGCCACTATTAGCACATGACCGGGGTAGTTGGAGGAGTATGGCAGAGGCCTGTGCCCTGCAGTGGGCGTAGCCAGGCTGCTACTGATGATGATAGTAACTACTGTGTCGAAGACTATTTCGAAGAATCCGTGCCGTTGATTCAACGTTTAAATAGTGTGCACTGACCGCAAGTCGACATGAACGGGTGAATCACGAGCGGGTCAATTAGGAGGTCTGTTCTGACATTTCGCGAGCGACAACGAATAGAGCAGTTGACGCATCGAGCAGTGTATTAGGAAAGTTAAGGAACAACGCCAATAGCCGAGGACTGTGATCAAAATCATTTTTGCGCGGGCACAGAAATATGGCCACTCGTATCGCTCAAAGTTCCCGGGCACCAGGAAAGCGTCGTCTGCTCGCTCTCTTTAGAGAGCACATGCATCTATCAGTCTTGGCAGTTTTCGCGTAGTTCGGTGACTTCACGGCAGATGGCGACGTCAGACAAAGGCGCACTTGTGCGGAGCTAGGATTGCTTCGGGAAAGTAGGGAAAGCAAGGGAGGCTGTATAGTCGAAGCAGAGGGACGCCGGGAGGAGAGAGATCACAGGACCGTGGAAGACGCGGAGGGAAAAGAAGAAAGACGCATCCCTCAACGAATGACGAGCCACTAGCGTTCAACCAATCAGCGTGAGCCTGTCGCGATGCCCTCCCGCGTACCAGCTACCCTCCCCTCCCACCTCTCCCCTCCCCATTAGATCGGCGAAATACTTTCAGCAACAGGCGACTTTCACTTCAAGCTCGGGCTTGTCGGCGCTGGGCCGTTGTTCTGTCAGTTTCGGTTTGCGTGGTCGCGGTTGCCAATAATAAAAGTACAAGTACTGTCGAGCAGAGAGGCAGAAGGACTTTCGCTTTGTTTTATTTTTTCATTTCCCATTCTCGTTCGAAAGGAGCACCTAATGCCGTTGGCAGAAAGCGTGGGCGCTGTGCGCGCCTAGAGAACAGCCGGATAGGGGGGAAAAAGGTGTCGCGCGCTGCTCACCAACTGCTGCGGTGCCAACCGAAACGGCACCACTCCGCTTCAGCCCGCGAGCTTCGAACAGTCAGTCAGTGATCGCTGCCGTCATCGAACAGTCTTGTCTGCGAACGTCTGCCTGTTCGACCAGCGTCGTCGACACAAGACATTTGCCACCGGCACCAGCGTTCAACGTAAGTGGCCAACTTAGAGGCACTGACTTACAGTGGCGTGCTGCAGTCAGCGTGAATAGAATTTATAGAAATAAACTACGTCGTGTCTCCGCATTTTCATGTTCGCCACTGCTCGTTTGCCAAACTACCGTTTTAAATCAATTGGACATTTAGTAATATAAAAGGTAATATCAGCTTGTCTTTTTATTACCTTATTTAGTATTCGCGCAAGTATGCCCTTCGGGATAAATTATAACATACGCTTGTAACGTGAGTTACTTAGTGATTAGTAGCATTTTTGTTAGTAACAAACAAGATACGAGCATTTGTCAACCTTCAAGAAATCTATGCTCCCAAAAAACTGTCACATGTGCTGAATTTTATAAATCATAGCACCACAACATTTTCTAATGCACACTATCCGTAAATTACATTATTTTCTGTCATTTATTTCTACGGTAGCAAACAGTTCGTGCCGAAGAGAGAACTTCCTTCTCACTGGCTATCTTTCCTCTCATCTCACTGTGTAACCAGTCTACTAGATAGTTTTAAGCAATGACGTTTCTGAAGTCCCATATATGGCAACTTATGTGGCAAGCTTCAACTTTTTCTGCAAATACTACGATGGCTTCTCTCTTTTTTTCGAGCGTACAGCACACGCAATAAAGCCAAGTCAAAACAACCAAAAGAAGGGTTTTGGGCAAGGACGGCTTCAGGTCGCAGGGTCACATCCTAGAAAAGAGTAATCGTTTTTTACGATATCCTAAGCCTTTTCTATAAAGTGAGTCTTCGCGTCTTTGTGCATTGCTCTGTATGAGCTCGTACAAGCTCGTACAGTTCTTCTTTTCTTCGCTGATTTGTACCGCTTGTTTCGCGTTGCGCTTGTATGCCTTGCGACTTGTTCTTCGTTTTTCACGCCATTTTTCAGCTGTCGAAGTGTACCGCGGTCTGTACGAACGAAATTAAAGGCTGCCTACGAGTTGTCAAAATACCGTGTTTTCGTCTTTCTTTTCAAAATGCAAATTTCGAGGTCAAATGATCACTGGTTCGTGTGATCGAGTGCCCCACGAATTCAAGTCGGCAGGGTACTGGTAGTCGCGAAGTTCTGCTATAACGAATTACATGGAATAAAAAATAAAAAGAAGTTGTAACAAACACTATGGTCATATGAAAGCGCCTGCTGCTTAATTCCTTATACGCCTCTCCCATTCTTTAACATTTCGGTTCTCGTCTAACCTTACGCAGGTTTTTGGGAAGTCTGCAAGTGTTTTTAAGAAGTGTTTAAACGGACTTCGTTTGTAGCTTTATTCATTCTGCATTCAGATGGATGGTAACTTTGCCTGTGAGACTTTATCCCTCGTACGAATTCACCTCCATCTGGTAAATTTCTGCGGAACTTCTTTAGTGACAATGTGAACATCAAAATACAGAAGATGAAACCATTCATTCATTCAATCGCGCCTGTCGCACTGCTGAAGGAAACATTGAAAAGGAGGAGGAGGAGGAGGAGGAGGAGGAAATAAAGAGAGAAGGCAAGGATGAAACATTGAAAAGGAGAGTTAAACTTTAGAGCGGGACGCGAGTAATTAAATATGAAAGCTGACCTTGAAAATGACGAATTTTTCTATTTAGCTGCTGGCCCTGTAGCATAGATGGCATAGATGTTCGCTTAAATGAAGGCGTGCATGTCATCCTCATGCAGAAATTTCAGCAGTGGCTTAGCGAACTTATTGACCATGAATGAGCCAGCGACTGTTTCTATTTTAGAAACTGCAGGCTAATAAAAATTCACAGAAGGACGCTAATGACAGCTTAACCGCTGCCAATCAGCGCTGTGTCCTGTTGTTCCTCACTCTGTCCCCGCCTGTGTGCGCCCTGTTAAACCTTTAAAATGCTTTACCAACTAGCCCTCCAAGCCATCCTTGCGAGCTTAACCAGCAATAGTAAAAAGAAAGAAAATTGAGCTGCGTGATTTTCTGCGCTACTGCCTATTTGTAGAACGTCCCCATTGGCCCCCCATCAGAAAATAAATAAAATAAAAGTACAACTTTCCTAGCCCAACAAAAATCTTGTATAGAGCGCGATTATTCATTAACGTTTGTCAGCAACAACTCAGGTGACCGCGTTGATTAAATAAAAGATATACAAGAAACTATACACAAATAATTGCTCTTACTAAACCAGCAAGAAAATTAGATGTATATTTGCTAGAAAGAGTTCTAACATTCACCTGCGAGATTTTTGCACGGATGGACGATTTCTCAGTGTGATTAGTGAATGTATATTGCATTCAAAGCATAGCGAGTGACATCCCAAGAGAGATCGATGACTCGACACATATTACGATAGACGTAGGGCTGCCAGGTGATAGTAATGACACAGGTGAGTGTCACGCAACAAGCGAATAGGAAGTGATGTTCTACGCGGGCTAAAGGGGAGACCATGAGCTGTGTAAACTACGGGCACAAGTAAAACAGAAATGAAAACATAAACGCCGGCTATGAACCGCAAAATTGTTGAACGGCGAAAACATTTGGCAGAAACAGCTCTAGTTGAGCTTTACATAATGCGAAGCATCGTTGGTATAAAAGAACAGTCACGAAATGTGGTAATGGTAAGAAGGGAAGCTGGTACACCTTAGGTGGTGAAGCTGAAATGTTTATATGACATTGCATTGTTTGAGATTATGGTTATGTTCAATTTTAGAATATTACATTCTTAGACTGTATTTATACATATGTCCCTCACTTGACACAATTACTGTTCGTTCGTGGTTGGTGGTTTCAACCGTCTCTTGACTGGTGACATCACTGGTGGTTTTCGCTAGTAGGATTCGTCGGTTAGGATGGATTAAGCCCGATGTGCCTCATCGCTGACGCCAATGGGCAGCTGTGTACAGAACCAAGATGCGCTGTTCCTAGAACCCGAGAGCGAATGTGTCAGCGATAAGTGATTGCACATTGCTTCATCGGTGCTGCGGTGATCGTATCGGTGATAAATGATTGCACATTCTTTCTTATCGAGTCCGAAGGTGACATTAAGTGCTAGTTGGGCGTTTGATCGCTTAAAATCCAGTCATAGGCCAATGTTTGGGACACTTTGTTAGAGTGCGCTGCGCTGCCCATAGAAACAGCGAGACACCTGGCGGAATAAAACCGGTCTACGTTCGCGAAGAATTCTCGCTTTAAAAGGTCAGGAAGGCGCGCGCCTGTATGCTACCTACGTATGCGATCAAGGAAAGGCAGTGCCAACTCGCCAATCATGAACACGTGCGGCCACTCCTTTGGGCACGCGCATGTCCTCGTGTCTTTCTCCTTTTCCACCATTGCGCGATCCTTCAGCTGATAGTCGGGATTTGTGTTTTCACTGTCGTTCAGCTTGTGTCCGCGTTTTGCACGCCTTCCTTTCCGTCACGTGAATATACCAACTTGCCGAACGCGAGAGATAAAAAGCCAGGCAGGCCATGTTGCGGCTGCTCTGCTACCCCAAACTGCGGCGAAAGGGAAGCGGAAAAAAAAATTGTGACTACCACACTCCTGAACTATCTTAGGTGCATTCTTGGGCTAGTTGGTACATATATAGAGTGTAGGAACGAGCACAGAATTCGATGAGGACGAGGAAGGACACGGGACAGGTGCGAGGAACTCTGTGTCGTCTTAAGCGTAGTACGGGTTCAGTGAAGCAGAGAGAAGCGAGACACAAGGTGGCAAGGAACCTTGGGACATCGGTCGAGCTCCATGATGCAACTTCGTAGCGCGTAAACAAAGGACGAGGCAAAAACGACGAACTGTGCAGGTCATTTCCCTACCGTCTCGTCCTTTGTTTGCACGCTACGAAGTTACATTAGAGAACCTTGGCCCGTATTTGTGAAGCTTTTCTTGCAGTCAGCGCCGTCTGTTACTGGCCATAACGGACGCGATCGCCTAGTTACTACATCAATGTCTATCCTGGCTGGTCGGCACGTGAACGCCAGTCTGCGAAGAAATGATGCAGGAGAGGTTTTGCGATAGTCTTCTCTGACGCCTCATAATATCGGGAACCTCACAGATACACAATTCGAAGTCCAGTAAAGTTGCGGCAGGTAGAGATCATACATAGCAGAAGTAAAAAAAGAAAACAGGACGCCATGTTAAGTGGTAAAACAGTGAAACGAGCTTGCAAGCAAAAAGAAAGCAGAAGAAAGGTTCCGTATAGGACAAGCAGAACGTCTTTTGTCTATAGTTTTTATTTGCCGCGACAGCTGCCTGATGGCCACTGCCGCTTTTACTGGGATGGGTTCGCCGGCTTAACACGGATAGTTTAAATGGATACAAAACATAAGGAAACTCTTCAGGTGGCTACAGACTTCGAAGCCGAGTCTGAGGGTGAGACTAACAGTGCCTTGGCGACTATAGGCCACCCCGCCAAGGTGACCCTTCCAACAAGCTGCTTTTGTAGCGACTCGTCGACTCTGACTGTTATACACCTGTGCAGCTATTTGCGAAGAACGCAACAGACCACATGTTGACCGGTCCACGTGGAAAATTCATTTCTGAACAACAAGAAAGAACGCCGCAGTGGTGAATGAGGAAGAAGACAACAAAACTTCGGCACCGCGTGTGTCATCTTTGTCAGCACATATCTTCAGGCAGGCCGGCGCCACTCGAGAGGGCCAATTGCGTACTGCTCTCGAGGTCACGTTGACGCCTGCAGTTACGAAAATTCGCTGCCACGCTCGCGAATGGCCCTGCTTAACACCCGAGGTCTAGGTTTAATTAATGTTGCGTGCACAGAAGCCCAAGAAAGTAGAGCCAGGGTACGGTGGTTAGAAGTGTTAGCCTAGTCAGGGGTCAGCCGCTGCCGTAGCTCAATTAGTACATCTCAACGTGCTAGGCTAAGTTTGTAGGTTCAACTCCCACCAGCGACATGCTTCATTTACCGTTTCTTTTATTAAGTATATGAAGGTTATGGGAAAATTAATAATTGTAGGTTCTAATAAATGAAGGGTTAATTACCCTATGCTTACCCTGGCTTGATTATCTGTTGGCTCCTTGTTGTTGAACTATGAGGAGGCGTCAGTAAAACGGACTAATTTTATCACACGCATATGTGATAGAACACGTGCTAGTTGAAGCATTAGTCCATTGGACGCTACAGGACGTTGATCAAATGCAAAGTCATTGCGCGGTCTTTCTGAGCCCATGGTCAGTGATATCGAAAATTTGCTTCTATAATGACAATATAAATTCAAGTTCTATGCATCCAGGATCCACGGAAATGTGTATTTTTTTATGGAGTTTTACGTGCGAAAACCACTTTCTGATTATGAGGCACGCCGTAGTGTGGGATTTGGGAAACTTGTACCACGTGGGGTTCCTTAACGTGGACCTAAATCTAAATAAACGCGTGTTTTCGCATTTCACCCCGATCGAAATGTGGCAGCCGTGGCCGGGATTCGATCTCGGGACCTCGTGCTCAGCAGCCCAACACCATAGCAACTAAGCAACCACGGCAGGTCACGGAAATGTGTAGAGCAAGGCGCTGTTAGCGCGTGAAGCTATAATATTTAATATAAGGCACATGTGGCGTCGACCGAATTCCGAATGCCGGGGCACGCAAAAGCGACGCTCGATATGTACAGGATATAACATTCATTCGTAAGCTGGGGTCGATGAACGGAATTTATATGACTGCATTTCTCGTAACAGCCTGTCGTTGAAAAGGTAATGTTATTTTAGATTCCGTATTCGGCAGCTTTGAATGACTGGGCTCTATTATCGTGCCAAACTGCGCTTCCCATCCTCCGCAATTTGAACACGTCGTTTTCAGGAAACAATGTTTGCTTTTATATCACTGAACGCAAGGTATAAAAATCACAGTTGACCTTTGCGACATATAAGAGCAATGTTCATAGCGAGAAAGGAGGAGTCGTTAGGCGACGCCACGTTTTCTTTTTCCTCCTGCCGGCAAGCTTATTGCTGGTATTATAATGCGTGCGGGCATGCGTTCACTCCGGAGTTCACAAACAAACAAACAAACAAACAAACAAACAAACAAACAAACAAACAAACAAACAAACAAACAAACAAACAAACAAACAAACAAACAAACAAACAAGTAACAAAATAAAGACATATGGGAAGAGCCAGCGCTGTTGTAAGCTTGCGTCGACATGAAAGTATCGAACGCGTGCTTCGGCTGGAATAAATCTCGGCGCTCGCTCGCTCAGGCAGAACTTCAAGGGGAACCAGAACTGCAAGCGGAAATAGACCGAGGAGGAAATTGAAGTTCCGCAAGATGCGCCTAGTTTAAAGCCGAAATTCTGCTGTAAATTTTAACAAACCCATAGGATTGGCACGAGTGGCGGAGAGTGTAACGCGTTCGCTGCATTCTAGTTCTTGTTTACTAAAGCTGAAGCGACATGCTGCCCTCATGTAATCCGGTATTACATGTGAAAGGTTATGAAAGTAATAATTGCTCAACGGGGTTATCAAGGTAATAATAATCGCTTAATGGGTTACATGTGACGAATATGTATTTTTTTTTCGTAAACGAGGTGCTTCATTGAAATGTACCGACTGTTGTCATCTGCATCTACACAGCTGGACAGTTACACAAACGGCACGTTCAAGTGGTACCCGCTACCACGTTCCTTCTAAGATAATCGTACTCCATTTCTTCGGAGTATTCGGACGTCCGTTGCTTCCGGAGGACATTCTCTGTTTGTCCCACAGACAATCCGACGCAAGACTCGTGTACATTTCGCGCACTTCCGGAGAGGGAGATCTGGATGTTAGGTGAAAGTGACCTGTAGACGTTATTATTTTTATTCGTGTCTCATTGGATTGCGAGAGGCTGCATGTAAGCCGACTCGTTATACGAAAGCTGTCGTGTGCGCGTGAGCGATTCGGTAAAACAGCAGCAGGAAGATGCAGCCTAGCGTGGGAGAGTTAGCAAAGAAAGCCTCACTATACGAAAAAAAAAAGCATTTTCACCCGAAAGGCGGAACACTGACAACGATAGCTGCACTCCAGGCGCGTTTCCGTCGTCATCGTCGCCGTTATATTCCGTATAAAGACTAAATGCTATAATTATCATCGTGGTCGCGCGCCGTATGCCGTGTGTGCGGTGAAAGCGTGCGGGCGGTAGCCGAGGGTGGCGGTTGAATCTAGCTCGCACATGGGTGGAAGGAAGCGCGACGTCTTCCTTTATGCGTAAGGCACCGGGGGAAGAGGGGGCGATCTGCTCCGAACGGTAGCTGCGCGGACATTATCTGGAAGGCGATCTGCGATGGGGGGACAGAGTGCGCCGAGTTCTGATAGCTTCGTGTGCGCTGTGTTCTCGCCTCTTAGTTCGCGTTGAAGGGAGAGGCTGCACGAAGGTCAATTCGCTCGCTGCTGCTGCCGCGCTTCCTCACGCCGGCGTTTTGACAGCGAGTGCCCACGGTCATCGTTCATGTTCGCCTGTGCGTGTGTGATACCATGCTGGTTAATTTAGTCAGTGAGCGAATGTTTAGATGTTTACACGGCCAATAAAACTATAAAACATTATTCGTATTTTCCAATCAAATATTATCTAGAGCCGAGCGGGTGCCACTAAAATTCGTGGCATGACGGAAAGCTGACGCAGCAACTTCAAATTGGTGTCACGACCGGTCTGCCGCTTTTGTGACTTTTTTGGCTCATCCTCTAGAGTCAGGGCAATTTTTTGTTCATATTTTGGTCGGAGACTAACACAGCTGGCTTTTTCTATTTAGTATGAGAAGAAAGGGGGTTAACCGAGGGGTCCGATATTTATTAATCCTATCATGAGAAGCCAACAAACAAAGACGCAAAGGAAAACATAGGGGGAATTATTTGTACTGATTGAATTAAAGAAATAATAAATTAATGTCAATGACAGTGGATGAAAAAACAACCTGCCCCAGGTGGGAAACAATCCAACGTATTCGCAATACGCGTGCGATGCGCGTAATGCGAAGACGTCGGATCATTCCCCACCTATTTTTCTATTCTATTCTATTAACGCGATAGCGTTAAGGAGCTCGTGTCGCAGAAAAGCCGGTGTCGTCGGCGTCGGTGTCGGCGTCGGCGTCCGCGGCGTTGGCCGTGAGCGATAAATCACGGCAGGCACTTCATAAATAAAAAGCAACTTCCAAGATGGGCTGGGTGGGAATCGAACCAGGGTCTCCGGAGTGTGAGGCGGAGACGTTACCACTGAGCCACGAGTTTTTTTTTTTTCTTTATTGCCCGATTGTCACTACACAACTATTTACAAGAGGAAACAATCACCGAAACAAAAAACAAGATACAACATACGTTTGCTGTTGGGCACGTATTCAACCAGTATCGTACTGGCTGAGTCTAATCAAAATTCGCGCAAATTAACCAACGGCTCTACTCTTGGGAGCCACTCAGGTGGTTCCTCTGTCGCCTTATGGAGAGCGACAAACCAGTGCATCTGTTCCCTGAAATACATTCGTGCAGGCCGCGCATCTTTATCAACATGGTATCCCGCCATTCTCGCGCGCCAAATACAGTGGAGGCCCAAGAGCATAATTAGGTCAAAAGGCACCCCGTCCTCGTTATCTATGCTTAAGTAACGAATGCCATACGCGTCTAGTGGAAATTCTTTCTTTAGTGTCCTCTGCAATACATCCCAGAAGAACACGCCTCCCCAACAGTTTAAAAAAACATGATCTATTGTCTCTGGCTGCTTGCAAATTAAACAGTGTGTTCCCCACGGTAAATACACTCCCTTTGCTTCCAAAAACTTCTTAACTGGTAATGTTCCCGTGTGTAATTTAAAGAAGAAGGTCTTTGTTCCTGGCGGGACCTGCATTTTCTTTACTCTTTTTAAAACATAGCTGCTTGGGCCTCCACCGTACAAGGACCTGTACAGTGGCACTGGGAAAAGGACGTCGCACAAAGCACAATACAGTTTCTTTTTGTTCACAACGGAAAGGAAATCATTCGAGAAGCGCACTGAAAGAAATCGAACACTCGATACAACTTCTTTGTAAAAACCTCGAATCCCTCCCGAAAACTCTGCGGTTGAAACCACATACTCTGGTATTTGTCTACTCAGCCTTATTTGACATACCGTGCGCAAGAAAGGGTCGGTTGAGTCCCTAAAGAACAAGAACCGGTTTACCAGCTGCCGCACAAAGAGGTGGCCCAATCCCAGCCCCCCGTCTTTTACCCTCCGGAACAAGTTGGTCCGGCTACAGCGCTCCCATCCCGACACCCAGACAAAGACGGCAAAAATCCTGTGTAGCTTCTGAACGTTGGACCGGGAACAGTGCAATACCTGCATTACGTACCAAAGCTTGCTGATAAAGAAAAGGTTACAAACGGTGGCTCTGGCAAAAATAGAAAGGTTAGTGCCTTTCCACTTCTCAGCTCTCTCCCGTGTGTCTTTGACCTGCCCTTTCCAGTACTGCTCACTATCACGATAGGCATCGAGCGGGACGCCCAAGTACTTGCCTGGGGTCGTCACCCAATGCACGTTGGCAAAATGATCTGGCTTCGTTGGCCATGATCCATGCCAGAGCCCAAGGCACTTCGACCAGTTAACTCCACTACCAGTGACATGGCTAAATGTACGGACACATTTGACAGCCTCAATTATGCTCCCCTGATCCTCCGCAAAAACAGCGACATCATCTGCATAAGCCAGCAGCTTCACTTCAACTGCTTGAAGCTTAAATCCCGTAATTCTATTGTTTTCAATCAATCTCATACACAGGGTTTCAATGTAGATAGAAAACAACAGAGGGCTGAGGGGGCAGCCCTGACGCACAGAACGTTGCAGGCTGATGGGAGCCCCTAAACTCTTATTCACGATCAATCTGGTCGTGCAGTTACGGTACGCCAGGGCGACCCCCTCGCAGATTACAGTTCCGAGATTGGCATAGTCTAAAACGGCAAACAGGATTTCATGAGCCACGCAATCAAAAGCCTTCTCGAGGTCAATCTGTAAAATGGCAATCCGACTATTACAATCATCACAGCACTCAAGTACACTGCGCGCTTTGTGAATATTGGTAACAATAGTCCGGCCTTTAATCCCACATGTCTGGTGAGGCCCGACGATGTCCTGTATCACTGTCTGCAATCTTCGCGCCAATATCTTCATAAAGATTTTATACTCGATATTGGTGAGTGCTATGGGACGATACGCCGTAACATATCTTAATTTCGCTGCATCATCAGTTTTAGGAATGAGTACTGTGTGTGACAACCCATAAGACGGAGGCAATGTGTTCCATTTGTAAGCTTCGTTAAAGATTACATTCAATACAGGGCTAATTTCGTGCTTAAATTCTTTATAAAAACCGGCGCTAAAGCCGTCTGGTCCAGGCGATTTTCCAGGGTTTAAGTTGTCTATGGCCTGTTCAACTTCGGATTCTGTTATCTCTAGTTCCACTCTTTGCTTTCTTTCGTCGTCCAGTCGGGGTATAGCACGTAAAAACTCATTCCCAAATGTGGTAGCGTCTACTTTGTGGTACGAGAATAGCGCCTGGTAATGCTCATGAAAAGCTGCTTTGATGTCGTCTGTGTCCGTTGTTAAGGTCCCGCGCCATTCTATTCCGTCGATGTGGTTTCTTTCAGCGCGTGCTTTTTCTAACCCTAGCGCTCGTTTCGAAGGCGCTTCACCTGCAGCTGTGTCTTCAGCCCTTGCCCTCACCAGGGCTCCCCGATAGCGTTGCTCTTCAAGTAGCTCTAACTGTTGTTTCACTTTTCTGATGTCCTCTATCCATTTGCCCGGTGCCTGAGATTCCTGCCTCAGCAGTTTATGAAGAAGTGCCTTTAACTCAGTCTCTTTTTGTTTCTCCGCGTAACGAATACAGGTAGCCCTCTCTATAGCCTTTATTTTTAGGGTTTCCTTACTCAGCTCCCACTGTTGCCATACATGAAGGTTTTTACTGGGGTCTATTTTCCTTATTTCTTCTCTTACTGCTCGGTTAAACTGTTCATCCTGAAGAAGCTTATTATTTAATTTCCACGTTTCCCATGAGAAAGTGTTACCTCGCTTTGGAATGCCTATGCAGCACTGAACTAAACAATGGTCAGAGAAAGACACTGGCACTACTTGGTAACTGTTACATTCCGGAAGGATGTCAACAGACGCATAAATGCGGTCGAGCCGTGCGTGACTAGAGCCCTCAAACCGTGTGTACTTCACAGCACGCGCTCCTTCGAGGCACTCTGCCACATCCTCAAGGTCCCAGTTCTCTGCGATTCGCGACAACACTTCAGTGCTTTTGTCTCTAAAGCCACGAACGCTTGTTTTATCCCGCGCACTGAGGACACAGTTGAAATCGCCCATTACTATGAGCTGTTTTCCTTTGCATAGACGCTGTTCAATTTGGTGAAAAAACTGAGCCCTTTCATCCACCTTATTCGGCGCGTACAAGCATACAAGACGCCACTCGTTGTTGTTGAACGAAAAATCAACGACAACACACCGACCCGACACACACGAATAAATTGCATGCACCTCTAGCCCCGGCAACTTCTTAACAAAAAGAACACAGCCAGCGGATGTGCCCACCGCATGACTGACTACGGCAGAAAACCTAGACGTGAAACGCCGCACCATAACGCCGGTCTCTTCTTCACCATCGACTTTCGTCTCCTGCACGGCTAGCACATCAATGTCGTGCTCCGTTATAAGTCGGTAAAGCTGGCCTTGCTTTCTTTTCCCTGCCAGTCCTCGAACATTTAGAGTGGCGACTTTCAACGGACACGTTGGAGCCATTTTAACAATAGGGCAAGAGACCGGCAATATGGTGCTTACCTCCCGCGTCCAGCACGAAGCTAGACGCCGCCATCGCCGCCAGTGCGGTCCGGCGGAAGAACATGAGCATGTCCTAGGGACTCCAAATTTCCGGCACGCTGGTCTACCGGAACGTTAGGACGCGGCCGAAGCGATGAACGCCGGCCTTGAGGCGCCTTTGCCGGGGGCTCCTCGGCTCCAGGCGTTGCCGTCTGGCCACCGTCGACGCTGGTTTGGGCGTGGGAACGCTTCGCCGCAGCGGAGACGCTGGTCGGCGTGCGGGCACCACTCTTGTCCTGTTGCAGCTCGTTCGGACCCTTGGGCTCGACGACCTTGGGCTCCGGAGTGTTCTCGCCATCCTTTCCGGTTGTCTCGCTCGACCTATGCAAGTCATCCGCTGGTTGTTGGCTCGCTGAACCATCCCCAGTGAGGGTGTCTCTGCCGGAAGGCGCTGACGAGTCGAGTAGCCCCGTCTGCTTGCCGGCTTCGTCCGTTCCCCTCGCTGCATCCTCGGCTTCAACGACGTCCATGAGTTCCGCGATCTCGTCCGTCTTCCCCTGCCCGATAGCCGACGCGTAGGTACGGACGCAGTCAGCGTCCGCGTGTCCGTAGCGTCTGCACTTCGAGCACCTGGGCACCTTGCAGTCGCGGCGAACATGGCCCGTGCCATGGCAGCGCAGGCACTGCATAGGCCGCCCGGGTACCACCACAAGGGCCAACTCACCGGCGACTCGAACCTGGTGGGGCAGGTCGTTCACCTTCATTCCCGGCTTGAGCTTGAGCAGCACGGTTCTCGTGGTTGATCCCTTCTCTCTCATGCCTTGGACGCGCCAACGCTCCCGCGTCACCTCGGTTACGTTACCGAACGCCGCAAAAGCAGTCCGGATGTCTTCATCTTGCACTCCGTGGAGCATCCAATGCAGCCGCAGTTTAACCTGCTGGTCCTCAGGGTCAATAACAATGCAGCGGCGGCCTTTAACCTGCAGCTCCTTGAAAGCAGCCAGTTTCCTTGTGGCTTCCGTGCTGTTGAACGTCACCGCCCACACATGGTTGATCTGGTACGCTCCCAACGCCACGACCTCGGGGAGCACACCAGCATTGGAGAGGGCGTCTCGGAAATCTTCGACCCTGTAGGGCCTCACCCGCACGTCACCGTGCAAAAACAACGTGTTTAAAACAACCCGACCGGTGGGCAGAGTAGGCAGCACGATCTCGTAGTCCTTTTCGTCTTCGACGCTGCTCCTGTTTCCGCGGCCGGCGAGGGCCGCAAACGCCGCTCCAGCGGAGCTCATGATCCTGCGTCCGTTCGCTAGCGCGTCGGGAAGTAGAATGATGAGCCACGAGTTCGATGCTTCAAAGCGGTACAAAAGCGCCTCTAGTAAACGCGGTGTTGCCTTAGAAACGAGCTGTTTCTAAGGCTCAGGCGTGCGTCGCTTGCTCAGGCGGGGGATCGCCAGGGGGCGCCGAGAAGTGCGGACGCGCAAACATCGGCTCCCGTTTCCTCAAATGTTTTCGGTGGTACAGTCCGCGAAAACGCCTGAACATTGTGCATCATTCGACGCAGTTTGTTGCGGGGATCAAGCCGATACCGGAATTATATCGGTAGGTGCTTTTCTCGAACTTTTAAACGACCTTGAACTTTTCGCGACGCCGGGCGGTTTTAACCCTAACGGGTTAACGCTGGTGAGGAGTGCGGGCTAGGCCTTGGCCTAACTCCGGTGTGGTGGGGCATCATGCCCGAAATCGAGATGGTGGAGGGGGTAGAAATCACCCCCGAAGAAGCAAGGTGCCCCGGCTGGACCACGGCAACGGGCAAGACTAAGAAGGCAAGGCAAGAAACTTCCAAGTCGACGCCGAGCCCGGTAAAGCAGGGAGGCGGCAGGGGCGGCCGCCGCACGGCAGCCCCGCGGAACGCGCTGAAGAAGCTGGCCGCAGCCTCAAGGCTCCCGAGACTGCCACGGGACCATATTCGAATCATCGTTAGGCCAAGGGGTGGTCTCGACGTGAAAAAGATCAGCACTATTAGAGTGGCACAAGCGCTGGCTATGGCGGCGGCGCTTTCACCCGACGAGGTTGGCGAAGACATCGTCTGCCCAAACAACGTGCAAAACATATACGTCGTCTCAACGCCAGAAGAAAGGAACGCGCGTGCTTACGCGATGGTTCAGCAGATCCACCTGCGCGAAGGGGTCTTTGAAGTGGCCGCGTACATGGCCGCCTCGGACAATACATGCAAGGGTGTTGTGAGGGGAGTCGACATCGAGTTCAACGACGCTCAGCTCCGCGCCATGATCGTACACCAGCGGAACCCCACCGCGTTGGAGGTGCGTCGCATCAAGACCACCACCACGGTTATCGTCCTGTTCGACGGACTGAGGGTGCCGAACTTTGTCATTTGTGGAGCGGGCATGCTGCCCTGCTCTTTATACAGAAGGCAAGTTGATGTGTGCTACGGTTGTGGGGAACTGGGCCACAGAGCCGATGTATGTCCGACCCCGAGTGTGAAGAAGTGCAGAGGATGCGGAGCCGCGTCCCCCACTGAAGGCCACCAGTGTGAGGCGAAATGCGGCATATGCGGCGGCCCTCATCCAACGGCTGATCGTAAGTGCGAGCAACGCTTCCAAACGCCGTATGTCGTCAGGCAGAGACGCCGAAGGCGTCGGCGGAAGAAAATTGGCGACGCCAAGAAGGGCGCCAACGCGGCACGTGAGGTGAGCCAGGCACTGACGTCAGCGCTACGGAAGAGGAGCTCTTCGAGGGGACGCTCCCGCTCGCGCAGTCTTTCCCGCTCTCGAACGCGCTCCCGCTCACGTGGGCGCTCCGTGCAACGAGGGCGCTCTCAATCTAGGGGCCGCTCGAAGTCCCAGGTGCGCATCGCAGGAGGTCCCACCTGGGCCGACAGAGTGAAACAGACGAAGCAGACGGGCCGGACGCAACACGCCGCCACACAGGAGAGCGAGCGGGCGCACGATTCCAGGATCGCGCAGTTGATGAGCGAAAACGCCAGTCTCAAGGAGGAAATTCAGAGAATGAAGGCCGACTTTGAGGCCTTCCGAAACGCCAGCGCCATCCAAGCGGCCGCGGCAAGGCAAACGTCTACGGAAGATGGGGCCACAGCAAGGGCGGTCAAGCGCAGAGCCACCTCCTCCCACGGTACGGTTGAAGATGTGAGCACGGCGGAGGCTGCCATGCAGAGGTCCTTGGACCGCATGCAAAAATCTTTTGCCGAGTTGTTACAGAGTAACCAGACCCTTCTACTCAGAGTGCAACTGCTTGAGAACGAGCTTGCCAAGCGATGTGACTTACACTACGGCGACGCCGCCAGACCGGAGGCGGTGTCCAGCGAAATGATACAGGACAATCAGCTGTCGGGGGCTGACGAGCAAGATGGCACCCCAGCCCACCTCCGGTCCAACATGCCCAACCATGGCCAGACCGGATAGTAAGCTCATCGTGTGGCAGTGGAACTGCGCCAGCTTCCGGAGGCGCAGGCCTCAGCTGGTGCAGTTCATCAAGGCCCGGGAGCCGCAAGAGAGGCCCCACGTCATTTTACTACAGGAAACAGGAATGGAAACTATTTCCCTCCAGGGATACCGAGCTGTCTCCTCGTTGGCGGAGAGCGGGCTCGGCATCGCGATACTTATTGCAAAGAAGTGCGCCTTCCAGCAGCACGATCTCCGTCTTGGCAACACCAAACTGGAAGCGTTGATCGTCGAGATCATACCCAACAGTTGGCTGAAGAACAGCGTCTACGTTACCAATGTGTACTGCTCTCCTAGGGACAACCGGCAGACCTTCTACAGCCTAACAACCAAGGCATCGTCTAAGGCGAGAGAGACGCCGCTTGTTATGGCTGGAGATTTCAACGCGCCGCACGAAGCCTGGGGCTATGTGAGAAGCATCCCCAAAGGCTGCAGACTCCTGCAGGCAGTGACTGACAGCTCCCTGGAACTGATAACCGACCCCCATTACCCCACGCGCATGGGAAACTCGGTCTCGAGAGACACCACCCCAGACCTGGCCTTCGTCAAGAACGCGCCGGGAGCGGAGTGGCACAACTTACAAGAGAACCTGGGCAGTGACCACTACATCGTGGAAATCTCCCTACCGGTCAGCGCGGCCCCGCAGAGGGCTTTCGAAATAGTCGACTGGGACGCCTTCCGAAAGAGAAGGCAGGATGACCACGAAAATTACGAGTCGTTTGCGGACCTCGCAACGCAGCTCAAGAAGGACGTAGCTGCGGTCACCAGGACCGTTGAAACGGACCTCAAGGTCGACCGCATGGACGCTCGATTGGCGCACCTGCTCGAAGCCAAGAATTCCCTCACGGCCAGATGGAAGATGCAGAAGCTGAATCGCAA
This sequence comes from Dermacentor variabilis, assembly GCF_050947875.1. Taxonomy (NCBI): domain Eukaryota; kingdom Metazoa; phylum Arthropoda; class Arachnida; order Ixodida; family Ixodidae; genus Dermacentor; species Dermacentor variabilis. The sequence continues at coordinate 6,071,350 of NC_134578.1, read as the reverse complement.
CCTCCGGAGGAGAATCACGGCCCTCAACCGCGAGATCGAATCGCACTGCAAGGAGCTCGGCCAGCAGCAGTGGAACGAAGTTTGCGCGTCGGTCGACGGCCAGATGCGTGCGGGAGGCAAGTGGAACCTCCTCAAGCAGTTATTGGACGACACACAGTCCAAGAGAAACCACACTCTGGCCATCGATAGGCTGGTCCACAAGCTCAATAGCGAAGGCGCATCTAAGAACGAAGTGATGGACGAAGTGGCGCGTCGCTACCTCCCCATCGGGCAGTCCGGACCAGAAGATTACCCGGCCTATGGCGGCAAGGCGGACGAGGAGCTCGACTCCCCCTTCTCCGTCTCGGAGGTCAGAGCGGCCCTTCAAGGCCTCAACGGAAGATCGGCGCCCGGGCCGGATGGAATCTCGAACAGACTCCTTCGAAATCTGGATGACGGCTCGATCGAACTGCTCACTAAAGAAATCAACGACGTCTGGGAGTCCGGCATCGTACCGGATGCCTGGAAGGAAGCCACGGTGATCCTAATTCCGAAGCCGGGCAAGACACCAGCCATAGACAGTCTGCGACCCATTTCGCTCACGTCTTGCGTGGGCAAGGTGGCGGAGCATGTCATCCACAACAGAATATCGAGACATGTTGAGGAACGACACCTCCTCCCACCGAATATGGTCGGGTTCAGACCCTCGCTGTCCACTCAAGAGGTCATGCTGCTGATCAAGAGGCAGATAGTCGACGTGGTCACGAGAGACGTCCGAGGCATCTTGGCGCTGGACATCGCCAAGGCCTTCGACACGGTCAAACACAAGCACCTCCTCGACTCTGTGACGAGACTGAACCTTGGCGAACGCTTCCATGCGTACGTGAGCTCTTTCCTAAGAGATCGCAAGGCCACGATCAAGTTGGGCCAGATCAAGTCGGACGGATACGCGCTGGGAGCCTGCGGCACGCCGCAGGGTGCGGTGTTATCTCCACTGCTCTTCAACATCGCCATGAGAGACCTATCAGTCCGACTCGACCGAATCGGGGCCGCCAATCTTAATCACGCTCTCTACGCGGACGACATCACCGTCTGGTGCGGCGGTGGGTCGGACGCAGCGGTGGAGCGTGCCCTGCAAGAGGCCTTGCACGTCACGGAAGATTTCCTCGAGGGCACGGGACTGGTCCTCTCGCCGACCAAGTCGGAACTCTTGCTGTATCGGCCCGACAGAAAAGGCCGCAAGTTCGACACGACGCTGGACCAAGTACCGATTGAACTCAGAACGAAGACGGGTCAGCGCATCCAGAGGGTGGATTCTCTCAGGGTGCTCGGACTGGTCCTCAATGCAAAGGGCAGCAACGCGCAAACGATCGCGCGCCTGAGCGCGAAGACGGAGAACATGCTCAGACTCGTTTCGCGAGTGACGAGCAGGAAGGGGGGCATCAGCGAAGCCAACCTCATAAGGATCTACCACGCCTTCCTCATGAGCCATATCAACTACGTGGCTTCTGCGCTAAGCTGGTCGCGGTCGGAGGAGAACAAGATCGACGCACTCATGAGGAAGAGCATTAAACGAGTCCTCGGCATCCCCGTGACGACTAGCACGGAGAAGCTGATGCAACTCGGGGTCCACAACACCCTGAGCGAAGTGATCGAAGCACAGAAAACGGCACAGATTGTTCGCCTCTCTACCACCAAGGCCGGCCGTCGAATACTCGAGATGGCGGTCTGGCAGCCATGGCCGAGGAGTCGTGCGCAGTCCCGCTCTGCGAGGGTGAAAGGGACGCCTTTCGAGTCTCCCCCTTCCCGAGGAACGTTCATCCACAGCACAACGAGGCCCGGCGCGCAGCCAGAGCCCGAGCACTCATCAAGACTGCCCTGCAGAACCCAGAGCTCGCGTCCTTTGTCGACGCGGCGCGGTATCCCGGATCAAACTCCTACGTGGCTGCGGTGGTTGACCCCCAGGGCAAGATCCTGAATGCGGCGTCTATACAACGTTCGACGGCGTCCGTCGCAGAGCAAGTCGCAGTGGCGCTGGCTCTGTGCGAACCCGGGCGCACGCAGATCTTCACGGACTCCAGGTCGGCGGCGATGGCCTTTCTCGCCGGCTCGGTCTCGGCCGAGGCTGCAGCAGTGCTGAGGACCCGCAAGACAGGCATGGCCCGTCACGTCATCACTTGGTTCCCGGCTCACATGGGCCGGGACGTCTCCCCTGGCTCGATCAACCCGAATGAGCTGGCCCACGACCAGGCGCGAGGTCTCATCAACCGCGTCGGTCCGAGGGGCCCAGCTTCGCAGGGGATCGACCGAACCACGGACCCGCTGCTAACTTTCCACGAGATAACTGCTCACTACCAGCTGGGACGCAGACAGTTTCCGGCTCCTCACCCGAAGCTAGGCAGACCCCAGGCGTCGGCGCTGAGAATGCTGCAGACGGGCTCCTTTCCGTCTCGCTCAAGGCTGAGCCACTACACTCCGGGTGTGGATCCCCGCTGCCCAGACTGCGGCGAGGAACGATCCACTTTGAACCACATGCTGTGGCAATGTTCTGTGTTGCGCCACTCGCCTTTCAACAGGCAAGAAGATTGGGATGAAGCCGTCAAGAGCGACAGGCTTCAAGTCCAACTTCGGGCTGTCCAAAGGGCCTGCGCCAGGGCTGAAGATCACGGTCTTCCGCCCCCGGCGCGGGTGCGGCCCGCGACTACGACAACGTAGTCCCTTCGGACCAATTAAAGTTTCTTGTCTGTCTGTCTGTTGCTCAGGCGCACATTTCGTTGTCGCGCCGAACGCTGCGTTGCTCGACGCTCACCGCGTCCGATGCGGGGCGCGTAGTCGCCGCGCCGTAGCCAATTGTCTTACACCCCTTGGCGGGTCGACGGGAACGCTGTCGCGTTCCACTCTTGAAGGCGAAGCTTAAGCGTCCTCCAATTTTTTTCTATATTCCCCAAATATTTTTCTATTTAGTGCACCTTAAGGGCTCCTCACCAGGTTCCGATATTGCAAGCAGACAAGCGCCGTGCGCTGTTCGCGCGCCGGCGATTGTGTTCGCAAAGTATAACCTCTGTACGGTGCGAAAGCAGTCAAAATATAAAGCGAGAGCCCGCGCGGCCTTGAGGGCGCTTTAGGGAGCTGCGCTTTGTGTATGCGGGGCAGCGCATAAGCGCCTCTGCGAGAGATGTATTGTAACGCCACCGATTATGTCGCGAACAGTGTTCACGACTGCGTTGACCTACAAAAGACATTCTTTTTTCACTGGAGGAAGAAGAAGAAGTGATCATAGCGAGCAGCTTCAGCTTCGAGCTCTCTGCATTTTCTATTTTATTTTCTGTGATCTCTGCAATCAGTGACAAGAAAACTGGGGGACGTCGTCCTCTGCAATGGGGGACCCAAACCCCGCCCAGCAGTTTTGTCCTGAACGGCCAGTTCATTATGCCGGTGACGTGAGTGACCGCTTCGACCCCAGCATGGTCCCGATTGAGTCATCTGATGGCTCCTCTACTGATGAGATGGGCTCGGACAGCGATATTACCGTGGTGTCAAGCCGACGCCTGAAGAGAAAGATACGAAGAACATCACCGACCAGTCGCCAGGCGACGAAAAAGGCAAGTGGCAAGCAATCATACACTATTGCATATGTACCAACAACGACAACAGACAACCTCAACTCACTGAACAGGCAGAGCCTGTCGGAATATTTTGAACGAACTGCCCATGGTTACGTAGAAGAAATACGTATAAACGCTCGAAAGAACATCCTCTCGGTGGAAGTCAATACACCGACCATACTGGAGACACTGAAAAACATCACTCAGTTGGGAAGCATCCCTGTTCGCGCATTCCCCACATACGGCAAGGAAGCGACGACAGGCGTCATCTACGATGTGGACATTGACATTACAGACACTGACCTGACCAAACTACTATCATCGTCAGCTCCTGTGCTCAGCTTTCACCGTTTTGGACGTTCCCGATGTGTGAAATTAGTGTTCCAATCGGAAACTTTGCCAACACACGTCAAGGTTGGATATGTGAGGCATCCGGTACGTCCTTACGTGCCGAGGCTTTTACAGTGTCACAGGTGCATGAAACTTGGGCATGTCAGCGCAGTTTGCAAGGGTGCAATAACATGCAAACGATGTGGTGGACCTCACGGAGACAGCAATTGCAACGTTGCTGCGAAATGTCCAAATTGTTCTGGTGCTCATGACGCAACGTCAAAAGAGTGCCCAAAGATCAGGAAGGAAATGGGTATTCTGAAGAAGATGGGTAGAGATCGTTCCACGCACAGGGAAGCGGCAAGGGCTATCCGCCACCGCAGACGTTGTTCACGAAACCGACATCAACGGGATCGCAGCCCTCCTCGCGTTGGAGGGACGACAGCTCAAGTGCAACATCCACCCCCTCTTCGTCTCAGGAATGAAGAAGCACGTGCCTCAAAGCCTTTGTATGCCGCGAAAGTGCAAGGCGACCCATCATCGGCACTAGCCACATCGGAGACTCAGTGGCCCTCGTTACCGTCAAGGTCTGTGGGAACGCCCTTATGCACCGCTCCTACACGTACTGAAGAAAACGAAAAGATGGATGACATTGACGTCACGAGTATGGTGAAAAATTTGATGGGCTCCATGCGCAGGATTCTTTCCGGCCTAAATACCCCGGCTGCCAAGGCTGCCGTGCAGCTACTTGAAGTCTTGGAACCACTGCTAGTGGTTCTTCACTAAGCAAGTATGGCGATAATGTTTGAAGAACGGATGCGTCAATCGTTTGTTATGCAATGGAATGCTCGCGGTCTGCGTGGTCGTTTGTCGGATTTCCGACAGCGGATATTTAAATACCAATTTCCAGTTATTGTTATCTGTAAACCTAATATGGATTCTTATTTCCGTATTTCTGGTTATGTCCAGATGTGGTCTCGTAACGACCAAACCTCGAGCAAAGTATTAGTTTGTATACGTCACGACCTGGTGTATTTCAGACATGACGTCCCATCGCATACTACTAATGATTACGTATGCCTCACCATAAAATACAGATGTCGCACGGTTACAGTGATTGGAGGATATATCCACCCAAGAGCGAGGATCGATTGCTCGCACCTGATGTCTCTGCTGCAAGCATCGCAAGGCCCTCATATTGTGATTGGTGACTTTAACGCGCACCATCCCCTGTGGGGTAGCACTTCGATGAATTCTCGTGGCAAATATTTGGCTGACTTTATGTGTAGTCGGGGACTAAATGTGCTCAATGACGGGTCTCCTACATTTATTCGTGGCACGTCCTACAGCAGTTGTCTTGACCTAACGTTTGTATCAAGGAGCCTTCTGTCTTCAGCATCCTGGTCGACGGATCTAGAGACTCATGGTAGCGACCACCTCCCCACTTACGTTCACTTTAGCTGGTTTCGCCGTTCAGCCTCACGTTGCATTCGTCAAACAGACTGGATTGCATTTAAGACCTCTGTCGACACCGCCTGTCAGAGTATGACATCTCCATCCGAAATAGAGGACATCATTGCCTCTACCCTGCGGGACAAAACTAGAGAAGTCAGCATACCGAGGCACAGGTCATCGGTCGACATACAATATGAGGCCCTTCGTGCGATCCGTCGCCGCGCAGAACGGCGATACAGAAGAACAAAGTCACCGTCCGATCTTTCGAGCAGTCGCCGAGCTCAACGACATGTTCTTCGACATCTGGAGAAGCTTGACAGACAGCGTTGGAGGGCTTTCTGTGGATCCCTAGATCCAAGACAGCCTCTATCTAAGATATGGCGGGTCATACGAAGTCTCCAGGCAACTCCACAACAAAGACACCCATTCCATGCGGTGGCTCTACATCAACGCCGGACCGAATTGGAGGTAGCAGAGGACTACTGTAAACTGATTGTGGACGCATCTAATGCAGTGCCTTCATCCCTTGTCACCATCGCACCCCCGTCACCTGATGAGCGGCTCGAAGTACCGTTTACGATGCAAGAGCTTGACGCTGCGCTTTCAGTTTCTCGACGCTCCTCGGCACCAGGACCAGACGGAATCACGTACGCTGCACTCTGCCATCTTGGCACCGAATCACGACGTCTTCTCCTATCTTTTTATAATACGACGTGGGAGAAAGGAAATGTTCCAGATGGTTGGAAATGCAGTCGCGTTGTAGCGCTGCTTAAACCGGGAAAGTGCCCCAACGAGCTTTCCTCCTACAGACCGATCGCTTTAGCCAGTTGCGTCGGCAAAGTAATGGAAAGAATGGTTTTGTCAAGACTGGAATGGTTTCTAGAGAGAAATAATTGCTTTCCTGATTTTATGCACGGATTTAGAAGAGGCCGTTCTTCGATTGACGGAGTTATCGACTTGGTCTCCACTGTTGAACAGGAAAGAAGTCGACGTCGGTTAGTTGGAGCTGTCTTTCTGGATATTAAGGGTGCATACGACAATGTACTACATTATGCAATCCTTGATGCACTGGAAGATTTAGACATCGGTGGCCGACTATATACATGGATTGTTAGCTACCTCAGTGGCCGCACGGTGTATATGTCGACAAGTGATGGCGACACCGGACAGTACCATATACATCGAGGTGTTCCACAAGGGGGAGTTCTCAGTCCAACTCTTTTCAATGTTGCATTGATTGGCCTTGCATCCGAACTTCCTAGCACGGTAAAGATTAGCACATATGCCGACGACATATGCATATGGGCATCTGGAGCCACCCGTCCCCAAATGCGTGCTAGGCTTCAACGTTCAGTGACAATCACAGCTAAGTATCTTCGGCGTCAAGGCCTCCGACTCTCAACTGAAAAATGTTCTGTGATTACGTTCACGCGAAAACGAATGACCAGGTATCCGATCATTGTTGACGGCGTAGCGATACCTACGGTTACACACCACAGATTCCTTGGCTTAGTCATAGACCGGGGATTATCTTGGTCAAGACACGTCGCCGCACTGAAGTCAAAGCTGAAGACTTTTGTTCACGTCCTTCGCGTCGTGGCAGCAACAAGATGGGGCCCCTCGGAGTCGTCATTACTCCAATTGTACCGAGCCCTATTCGTAGGGTATATACGGTACAGCATGCCGGCGCTCTCTAGCATGGGACTTAGTTGTGTGCGCGCGCTCGAGAGCATTCAAGCTCAGGCGTTGCGCACATGTTTGGGCCTCCCACGATGCACGTCAACCAATGGAACAATAGCGGAAGCTCGTGCTTGTCCTATTCGGGTGTACTTGCTCTGCGAGCCTCTTCGAATGTACCTCCGCGTGTTGACCCGACACAGGCACCATCCTCTGTCATCGCTCCCTACCACACACCCAGGTTCCAGCTTTTCAATGACTATATCGCGGCATCAGAGTGTTTTGCCGTCGAGATTCTCTCCCGCCTGTATTCCGAGAACACCCCCGTGGGTTGTGCCTAAACCTGTCGTTACATTACAGATCCCTGGAATTACTAAAAAGTCTTTCGTTGCATCTATTGGCCTCAGGCAACTCACCTTGTTGCACATTTCTACAGAGTACGGAGATACTGTACATGTGTATACCGATGGCTCTGTCACACCATATGCCTCCACTGCAGCCTTCGTCATTCCACATATGATCATCGCTCGCCGGTTTAAACTAGACCATAGCTCAACATCAACTGCCGCAGAACTTGTTGCTATCCGGGAAGCACTTCGATTTCTCTCCGAGGAGCGTCCTCACGCATGGACGATATTCTGCGATTGCAAGCCAGCTCTGCAAACGATTGACTGTGTCCTCAGACGGGGCCCGTATCATTCTCTGGCTATAGAAATTACAGAGTATCTCGACCACGCAACTAGAAATGGCCACAATGTCACCTTTCAGTGGATACCGTCACACTGTGTCGTGATAGGGAACGAACAGGCAGACGCTGAAGCAAAAACTGCTTTAGATAATGCTTGTGAGGTACGCATTCCGTTCTCACGACCAGACACAAACGCCCTACTTCGTCGCGTAAACCACAACTCTACGTTGGAACACTGGGCCCAACCTGATCGACGACACAAGCGATTACACAAATGGGACCAAGAAATGCGATTTCGTATGCCTCAAAAGTTCAATAGAAACCACACGAGCATGGTGCACCGGATTCGCCTTGGTGTCGCATTCACCAACCGTTATAGAAATATGATAGGTGCCAGTGATACTAGCCCAAACTGTGAATGCTGTGAGGTGCCAGAAACACTTGAACATATATTTTGCGTGTGTCCCGCGTACGCGCATGAACGACAGCAACTTGTCTCTTCCATAGCAAACATCCATGAGAGACCGCTATCGGACGAGTTTCTTTTAGGTCCTTGGCCTAATGCAACCAGCGCAGCCCTGGTCACAAGAGCCGCTGTAGCTTTTCTCCAAGCCACTGGGCTGGACGCACGCCTTTAGAGATACCACAACTCTGTGAATTTGTATATACGCATCTCTTCCTTATACCATCATCATTCATCAACCCTTTCCCTCCCCGTCCCTTTTCCCCAGAGTAGAGTAGCAGGCCAGAGCAAGTTATAGCTCAGGCCGACCTCTCTGCCTTTCTGTAAATAAATTTCTCTCTCTCTCTTCTTTTTTCACTCGCACACCATGTGCAATTGCCAGAACCCTTCGGGATGCTCCACTACCCAGGCTCTATGAAATGGAATATCTTGGTGTGTACTTTGACCGAACGCTAAGCGTCTATTCACACGCTAAATATGCGAAACAACATGCCCTTCGCTCTCTTGGTATTGTTTGCCGTATATCGCGTGACTTCGACTTCCCTCTTGCCTTTTTGAAATTGTATTCTGCGGTGTGCTTTCACTACTAGAGTATGCCTCTGTAGTTGAGGGTGAAACGTGCAAATCTAATTCTGACCGGATTGAACGCGTCCGAAATAAATTATCTATCTTCAAGCACCGCTTTTGCCGTTCTGGCGACCATAGCCAACCTTCTCAAACATACCACAACTCATACCTCTAAAATCAAGAGGTATTAAATGAGACCTTCTGTTTCTCTACGAGGTGTTTCGGGACGTTAGCATTGCCCAAAGCTTCCTGATCATGTGCAATTTTCTGTGGCGTAAAAGTATACCAAGCAACGTTCTGCGTTTTCTGCCCGACCTTGTTATTACATTAAAGACTGTCCTATGATTCGACTCCAAAAATACATGGATGTAAAGTATTCAGCCTGTATTAACCTATTACAGACTTTATTTCCTGTGCTTTGTATATATGCAGATAACCGTGTTGTATGATCAACTTCCGTTCACGCCTGCTTCCTCGTTTTATGTTTCCCTATTTGCTTCTCTATCTCACTTTGTTTTGTGTAATACCACAGTTGTCTTCTCTACATTTTTTCTCTGTCTTCTGTGCATTCTTCTCTCCCATTAGTTTTTAAATGTACTAGTATGCGGGCTGCGTGTAACTGGGCGCTATAATAAATATTTGACTGATTTATTTATTTATTTATAGAATACGTTTATTATCTTATTCATAGTGTGCCCGAAATGATAAACTCATTCTCCTGATTTTCTGCTTGAGAATAACTTTGCGTGCACATAAAACCACTCCGATGCCTGCGGCTTTGTATTTTTCTTGGGGACTGAAGCCTCTCGACTAACTGACACGATTTCATCGAGGCTCGAACCACATTGGAAATGGCCTTCTAGCATCTAAGCAGAATATATTGGCCTGCATGGTGTACAAGCACATACTGTGGATTTAGAATAGGTGAAACCGGTAGAAGCGTCGGCCTTAAGGCACTGGCGCTTTGAACGTTTCAATTTCAGTTTCAGTTCATTATCCATTCAACAAGCAATGAAGCAGCAGCCCGCTTGTGTTGGTTATCGTTTTAGTAACGTCGGGAAGAGTCCCAGATCTACGCGGGCGCTCCGCGTTCTTTTCTTGAGCCGAGAAAGGGATGGGAAATTCTTCCTTTGCACACACCGAGTTAGTCTGGCGCACCATCCTTGCTTAGGTTCGATATTGCCCAGCTTCTATTAAACCCAAGGGGTGGGCGCATGCCACGCAGTTGCGCAACCGTGAAAGTGCAATAGTGTTGCGATTCCCCGGATTTAGATTATTGTTCTTTCGACACTTGCGTAAGGCAAGCACCGCGGAGAGTCGCCTGTTGCCTTTATACAGTACACTGCCGCAGCGCTACAGAATGCGTCGCAACGCACGGAACAAAGCCATCTCTTATTTGTCCAGTCGACTAGGTAACGCCTGCACTTGTTCGGATGAGTATTTTTCGTTCTTGGGAAACAACGGACATTTTGAAGCGGCTTGCTCGAGTGTTGCGAACCGCAACGCTTCCGCGAAATAAGCATTCTTTTCCAGCGAATGCTTGTGCACTGTTAACTGATTTACGGAATTGTGGCTGCGGGCATGACATATACGCATCGTGCAAAGGCAAGGAACACACAGGAAGCTTCACTTTAAAGGAACACTAATAGCAAACAATAGATCATTCTAGAGTGATGAAGTACTTAAAAAATATCCATTTCGCAATAATGATTTCGCGATAACGCATCGAGTGCGTTAACAACATTGTAATAAGCAGCCACCTATTGCACGTTTCAATACTTCGCAAGCCAGCTCGTCAAACAAGGAATAAAACTTTTCGCTACATTAATATAACCCCCATGAGAAATGCATATGGCAACAGGCTGGTTGAATTTATCAGTGCAAAACTGTGGCACATTCCATTTTAACGTGATAGCGATAATGGCCCCGTGTTGCAAGAAATCCGACGTAGGCGTCCCGCGTCTAGCGTTGACCGTCGTTGCGGCAATAATAATTTCCAACCATGCATACCCGACCACGCAAGCTCTCCGTGTAATGCAAGGATGTTACTGAACTAATTAAATTCCTCAAGGTAAAATACGTCAGAAAAATCGTTAAGTACGACTTGCACACAACCTATCTATGGCGTGGGATTGTATTGAATATACGAGAAACACAATTCTGTTACATACAAATAAACAAACACAACCCTTTTTCCAGCGTTTCTACCATTCATAGAGCGACCATGGCCTCCGAGATTTGCGACCGCCGGCGCGCGCAAATTCCAAATACCATAAACCGGCGCACACGGTTGCTTGCAACACCTAGGGGAACCCTAGGGGAACCTCAGAAGAGCATCGCCATCGATAGGAAGAAAAGGAGGAAAGCAAGGAAGAGAGCTCGCATGCAATAGGCTACACAAACATGCAGGGCGGCAGAAGAAAGGAAAAGTGGGCAGAGATTGAGGAGCAGTTAAATAGAGAACAAATAGGAGTGCATGCGGTTACAGAAACGCACCTTAGAGACTCAGAAGAGCCGCCAGTTATTGAGAATTATGGTTGGGAAAGGTGCAACAGAACTAAGTCGGAAAGAACGGGAGGGGGAGTCGGAATGCTCATCCATCAGGGAGCCAAATGGAAAAGAGTAAATTCCAAATCTCAAGAGCATCTTTGGTTATCAGGTACACTGAGCGGTAAAAAAACTTGGCTGGGCGTTACGTATTTGTGGACCGGAAATAATTGCACAGAGAACAATAAAGAGTTAGTGAAATGCATAAGCGCTGATATTAAGGGTTTCGGGAATGGTGCTGAAATTGTCCTATTAGGTGACATGAATGCCCACATACAGGATTTCGATAGCTATACCGACAACAATGGGAAGTCAATGCTAGACCTTTGTGAGCAACATAACCTTGTTATCGTGAATACAGGGCCTGAGTGTGAAAGACAGATCTCGTGGGAAGTGGGAAACCGTCAATCGACCATTGATTACTGTCTGATGACAGAAGGATTTCATGATAAGTTGAGAGAAATGTTCATTGATGAGGAAGGGTATAAGCAGCATAGGGAGTGACCACAAACGCATCATTTTAAAGATAGGATATGTAGCTGGGAAAGAGAGCAAGGAGCGCAAAATGGCCATTCCAAATCTGAAGGCTGAAGAAATAGCACATATAGTCACTAGAGTCGAGGAAGAAATTGGCAAATGGCCAAGTAAACAGTGGGAATATGGTGAGCTTCTCAGTGTAATAACGACGGAAATACGGAAAGAGGAACAACATGTTCGTTGGAAAGGAACAAAGAAACCGAAAAGCTGGTGGAACAGGAAGATACGAGAAGCGATCGCAGAACGACAAAAAACATCTCGAGAGCTCAGGCAGGCAATGAAGGCGCAGTTGCCGCAGGATGAAGTAACCAGTAAATGGGAAATATACCGGGAGAAAAAGTCTATGGTTCAAATACTGGTGCAAGCAAAATTAAAAGGTGAAAGTGAACGTTGGTTGTCAGAAATACGTGAGAAAAAGAAGGCTGCACCTAGAATGTTTTGGAACCACATAAAATAATTAGGCAGGAAGTCAACAACAATACAACATATCCTAGACGAATATGAAAACAGACAAGAAGGAGGAGCGGCAATAAATTACATCCGAAAAATAACAGCCGAATATTTCCAAGGCAATGACGAGGTTGTATTTGAAGAAAAAAAGAGCATGAAAGAGACCCAACTGGAAAAGGAGCTCGTGCTGTCAAATTTAAACTGGAAGAAAACGGAAAAGAAAATTCCTAAGCGCACAGCCACAGGGGCTAGACGAGGTTCCCGTTAAGCTGATTAATGAACTAGGACCAAAAATAAGGAAGCTCTGGTGAAAGCAGTGGAACAAACTTTAAAAGATAGACGAATACCAGACAGTTGGCGACAAAATAGAATGAATTTAATTTATAAAGGCAAGGAGAAAGATAGAATTCACTCTTATAGACCGTTGACCATCACATCGGTAATATACAGGCTAGCAATGCAGGCAATCAAATTAAAGCTTGAAACTTGGGCAGAGAATAACGGCATTTTGGGAGAACTTCAGAATGGCTTCAGAAGAGATCATAACTTATTTGTTATTACTCAGTGTATTGAAATATCAAAAGTAGAAAGCAGACCGTTATATGTGGCCTTTTTAGACATTGCAGGAGCCTATGACAACGTAGACCGCTACATTTTGTGGGATATTCTGAAAGGGGAAGGCTTAGGTGACAATTGTCTACAGCTTTTGAGAGAGGTTTACCTATAAAATACCGTTTGCGTTGAATGGGAAGGGATGAGAAGCGAGGGGAAAGTTCATGTCAACAAGGGACTGAGACAGGGGTGCCCTTTATCCCCGCTGCTGTTCATGATGTACATGGTGAGGATGGAGAGGGCGCTAGAAGGAAGTAATATCGGGTTTAATCTCTCATACAAACAGGCGGGTACAGTAGTTGAGCAGCAGCTCCCAGGTTTATTTTATGCGGATGACATTGTGTTGCTAGCTAACAAGCAAAGTGATTTGCAACGTCTAGCTAATATCCGTGGACAGGAAGGCAACAATTTAGGTTTGAAATTTAGTGTTAGAAAATCAGGTGTTATGGTATTCAATGAAAACAGTGAACAGACAGTGGAGATACTGGGCCAGGAAATACCTCGGGTAACAGAATATAAATACCTTGGTATATGGATAAGCGAGGGCAATAGATATATGGAAACACAGGAAAAAACAATAACAGTGAAGGGGAAGAGAAATGCAGCCATAATGGAAGCACCGAGCGCTATGGGGATACAATAGCTACGAGGTCTTCCGAGGTATGTGGAAAGATGTAATGGTTCCAGGACTTACTTTTGGAAATGCGGTTGTTTGCTTTAAATCAGGTGTACAATCAGGACTCGATGGGAACCAAAGGTCAGTGGGTCGCCTCGCATTGGGTGCTGACGTTCCCGTGAGCACCCAATGCGAGGCGACCCACTGACCTTTGGTACAAATGAAGCTGTGCAGGGTGATATGGGCTGGACTAGTTTTGAAGTGAGGGAAGCTCGCAGTAAAATTGAATATGAAGAACGCCTGAGGAATATGGAAGAAACTAAATGGGCTGGGAGAGTGTTCAAGTATCTGGACAGGAAAAACATTGATTCACAGTGGAGGAAAAGAACTAGGAAGCTTACCAGCAAGTATGTGGCCTGTACGGTGGGTAACACAGCAACAAAGACGGTCAAGAATAAAGTCAGAGAGGCTGAAATAATCTCATGGGTGGCGGCAGTGGGAAGGAAACCTGCCATGAGTAACTACTTAAGAGCAAAAAAGGAAATCAGGAAAGAAACAATTTATGATAATTCAAAGGGAAGCTCATTACTTTTCGAAGCGAGATCGGGATGCCTTAGAACATACACCTGTAAAGCGAGATATAAGAAGGAACAAGAAGCATGTGCTTGCTGCGGTAAAGCTAGGGAAACTATGGAGCATGTTTTATTAGAATGTGAAGGCGTCTACCCAGAGGTCGATTTAGGCACCACTGGCTTCCTTGAAGCCCTTGTGTTCAGCGGGAGCAGTGGAAAAGTAAACATGTCCGCAATAGGCATTACTAAGAGGCGATTGGAGGATTCGTGGACGAAAAGTAGGGAAACGACAAAAAACGGAGACGTACAAAAGCATAGTTAGCAATAGGGGATCAGAAAATTTGGGTGTGGCAGTTTATAGGAATTAAGGATAATAGTTTTATCGGCCGTATAAACTTGGAAATATTCGCGTACTAACTAAAATGGCCCCATCACACTCGATTACCGCGGACGCTCGCTGTCAAAACGCTAGCGTGAGGAAGCGTGGCAGCAGTAGCGAGCGAAGTGACTGTGCTGTCTATCGCTTCAATGCAAACTTAGCGGCGAGAACAGCACACACAAACGTCCGCAGATCACTTTCAATATACGGTGCGCGACCGCGCTCGGCTGCGCGAAGTACGCAGTTGCTGCTGGAGTACAACGCCCCCCCCCCCCTCCGTCCAGCGCTGCCTCCTCGCTTTCCTTCCTTGCGAGCGTGAGATTGAGCAGCAATCGTCTGTTTCCCTTGCGCCCGGTCGCGAAATACGCAGTTGCTGCCGGAGAACAATGCCGCCCCAATTCCTCTCTCCCATTCCCCCACGACCTTTCGCGCGACGGAAGATGGCGCGTTTCCTCTCAGCTTTCCTCCCTTGCGCGCGCTATGTCGAGCCGCGATCGTCGGCTCCCCTCATGCGCTTTCACTCGCACATACAGCATACGGCACGCAGCGACAGTATTGTCGCCCTTGGACTTTATACGGAACATCACGGCGACAGCGACGACAAAATTGAGTCTGGAGTGTCCATATAATTGCTATTACGATAAATAATAAATAAATAAATAAACAAATTAATTACTCAATCATTCCATCAGCTCACATAGGTAGATACACTAAAGACAAAACAGGCAGTCAAGTTACAGAAAAGAACGTTAATTCACGTCCAGAAAAGAGACGCGGAAGCGCCAAACTCAGCGCACATATCCCCCGCATCAGCGGCTTAGGTAGAATTAGACAGCTAACATCACGTGATAGCAGATGTAATCAATGAATTATAACAATATTGCTTCATTCCCGAAATATATGTTACTGTGTGTTGATTCGGGGCAGAACGACAACGTAAATTAATGCAGAATTTATCAGATTACAGAAAAAGAAAGTACACTGGAAATATCTGACAGATACCGCGGTCACACACACAACACCTTGAGATAGCGGTGGAGTATATGTATATGCTGACTGAAAGAATAAAGACACTTGGTTGTTAGCAGCGCTGCTGCCTGTGTCCCTCTCTTTGTCCTGTTGTTTAGCGCTGTCTAATGCTCGTAGCCTCAGCACGCGTCCGAAATTAATTATTGAAACTTTCCGCACTGACAGCAAATGAAGGCTACTATATCAAGCTGCTTCTCTACATTGAAAATAATAAATTGTAGTCTAGACACAATCCTTCCCAAGTTGTTCAATAGTGGCTCCGCTCACAGGGTAGAAAAAATTGAAAGATTAGAACTGCGTGTGAAAGGGAGCATATTTAATTCTGAATATCTAGTCTTCTAAATAGGATTTTCAGTTTCTCAGACTTCCAAAATTTCCCAAAAATAAGCTATATGCATGAGTGGCAAGGCGTAGGCAATAGCTTGCCGAACAAAGGTAACATGTCTCGTCAGAAATCCGGACTTGCCTCCCCACTTGATGCCTGTTATGCATCTAGGCTGCTCGGAACACTGGTCGGTTAGCTGTATTGGTTAATGCTATGTAGCGTGTGCGTGCCGTGACGTCACCATACTACTGTGGCGTTGAGCAACACTAAAACGCTTCAAAGACCAGCCGTGGTGAGTCAGTATAGTTATCGCCTTCTGCCGCTGGGCACGAGTCTTCGAGTTTGATTTGCGGCCATGGCGGCCGTGCTTAGACACAGGGGCGCAATGAAATAGTGCCCAAGTAGGTTTAGGTGCACGTTAAAAAAATTCTGGGTGTTCAAAAGTGATCCGGGGCAATTTACTACGGCGCCCTACATAGCCCACTGTGCTATTTCAGGATGCTAAACACCGAAATTATCGAAACTTGTGCGAGAGCAAAAAGACGGTGGCTATGACGCGCTTCCTGCTTCCAAATTACCTCCGGCGCATGCAGTCCGCAAAAGCACCACCTTCTAGAACCGTTTCTGTTACTCAGAGGAAACCGTCGCTGGGCCGTGGGGTTGGACACCGCCCATTGCGCACTGGTATTTGATCGGCCCACCAAGTCGCTTCCTTTGATTACAATGTCGCGACCAGGCTGCCGTCCACGCAAAGTGCGGGAAGATCCTGCCAAAGAAAGCTTCGTTTTAATATAGGTTTTACGAAATGGGTTGGTCAGTTCTGCGCTATAAGTAGGACAGGCACATTACCAGAAAAGGAGACGAAAATGCGTGAAAGCTGAGATTTGCAGCCTTCCGCATATAACGTACTTCGAAGCAACCCGCTCGCTACATGCGCGTCGGCCGGCTCCTCACGAATGACGTAAAACGAACGAACGCGCGAACCGCAAGTGAGGCGCATCGATTCGCAGTCGCTCGATGCAAACGCCGCTCAACGTCTGCGAACGGCAGCGCTGGATGTGAAAACCGAGCCAGCTTATCAGCTCTGGACAGATACGGGCGTCCTACGACAACTGGCGTTTTCATTTCTCCACTATTCCTTCTGTCATCGGCCTATCCTTTCAAAAGCATTTCTTTTATTCATTGCTGCTGTGATTACGTATCGATTTCCATTGTTCCGCAGCGCCATCCTATATAGCCCGGCGTTCGTTGCGCTTTAAGGATCGTAATGACGTTGTCGCAGGATTAGCCACTGTAATCGGGCAAATTTCCATATGCGCGCTACTATACCGCCATTCCTTTCATTATGGATCCCTTGTGGTAAAAGTGACTTGAGCCGCGAAATTTCAAGATCGAACTAGCGTGGAAGTTTTTCAAGCCAAAATTCATAATGGCGATGTTCATCACGTTTTATTAAATTATTTTTTCGAGTTGTCGCACTCGTAGTTTAAAACGTGATGCGGAGAGCAGTATGCACGCCTGCTCGTAGCGTTTCAACACACACACATATGCGCACACGCACGCATGCACAAAATGCGCGCACCTATCGATACTTCTATAGGGCAGTCTTCAAAATAAACGATTTACTGGACGCAAGATTTAATGAAGCATACTTTTCTGGAGTAAGACATCTGCACCAGCAGATATCATGTGCACAAACCAACTCTCGCGATAGCATGCTGTTTCAACGAAGCGGAAGAAAAATGTTTTGCTCGCTTTGACTGAACTTCGCAACTTGTTTTGAGATGGCTGCTGTGCGCTCTTGTTCGTCTGCACCTGTTTACGCACCTGTTTATGCACCAACCTCGACGGCTGAAAACTGCACATTTGACTACGAGGGACACTGGTATAGAGCGGATAAATGGATCCATTGGCGACCACTTGGCTTTCTTAACGTGAATGTGAATCCAAATAAACAGCTTTAGACGCTAGTTTGTTTGACAAGAGTCGCATCGCCGCCCTTGCCAGACGAACGAACATTCCTGGATCATAGCCCCATCGACATGCGGCGTGGCATTGCGGACTGGCTAAGAGAGGAGAACGGTAGTAGCTCTGAATAGCGTACGATATGCATAGAAAGAGAGAGAGAGAGAGAGAGAGAGAGAGAGAGAGAGAGAGAGACATTTATAGGCAGAAAGACAGATACGTCAGTGACATCTGCACATTGGTATACATGATACGTATAAAAGTTGAAGCTTTACACCAAGCTCTTAGTATGTAGTCTGTTTCTTTTACTCTAATCCTTTATGAATCATCATCATCATCATCATCATCATCATCAGCAGCAGCAGCAGCAGCAGCAACAGCAGCAGCAGCAGCAGCAGCAGCAGCCTGGTTACGCCCACTGCAGGGCAAAGGCCTCCCCCATACTTCTCCAACTACCCCGGTAATGTACTACATGTGGCCATGTTGTCCCTGAAAACTTCTTAATCTCATCCGCCCACCTAACTTTCTGCCGCCCTCTGCTACGCTTCCCTTCCCTTGGAATCCATTCCGTAACTCTTAATGACCATCGGTTATCTTCCCTCCTCATTAAGTGTCCTGCCCATGCCCCCATTTCTTTTTCTTGATTTCAACTAAGATATCATTAACTCGCGTTTGTTCCCTCACCCAACCTGTTATGCGTTACACCTATCATTCTTCTTTCCATAGCTCGTTGCGTCATCCTCAATTTAAGTAGAACTCTTTTCGTAAGCCTCCAGGTTTCTGCCCCGTACGTGAGTACGTGTAAGACACAGTTGTTATAAACTTTTCTCTTGAGGCTTAATGGCAACCTGCTGTTCATGATCTGAGAATGCCTGCCAAACGCACCCCAGCCCATTCTTATTCTTCTCATTATTTCAGACTCATGATCCGGATCCGCAGTCACTATCTGTCCTAAGTAGATGTATTCCCTTACCACTTCCAGTGCCTCACTACCTATCGTAAACTGCTGTTCTCTTCCGAGACTGCTAAACATTACTTTAGTTTTCTGCAGATTAATTTTTAGACCCACCCTTCGGCTTTGCCTCTCCAGGTCGGTGAGCATGCATTGCAATTGGTCCCCTGAGTTACTAAGTAAGGCAATATCATCAGCGAATCGCAAGTTACTAAGGTATTCTCCATTAATTCTTATCCCCAATTCATCCCAATCCAGGTCTCTGAATACCTCCTGTAAACACGCTGTGAATAGCATTGGAAAGATCGTATCTCCCTGCCTGACGCTTTTCTTCATTGGAATTTTGTTGTTTTCTTTATGGAGGACTGCGGTGGCTGTGGAGCCGCTATAGATATCTTTCAGTATTTTTACATACTGCTCGTCTACACCCTGATTCCGCAATTCCTCCATGACTGCTGAGATTTCGACTGAATCAAACGCTTTCTCGTAATCAATGAAAGCTATATATAAAGGTTGGTTATATTCCGCCCATTTTTCTATCACCTGATTGATAGTGTGAATGTGGTCTATTGTTGAGTAGCCTTTACGGAATCTCGCCTGGTCCTATGGTCGATGGAAGTCTAAGGTGTTCCTGATTCTATTTGCAATTACCTTAGTAAATACTTTGTAGGCAACGGACAGTAAGCTGATCGGTCTATAATTCTTCAAGTGTTTGGCGTCCCCTTTCTTATGGATTAGGATTATGTTAGCGTTTTTCCAAGATTCCGGTACGCTCGAAGTCATAAGGCATTGCGTTTACAGGGTGACCAGTTTCTCTAGAACAATCTGCCCACCATCCTTCAACAAATCTGCTGTTACCTGATCCTCCCCAGCTGCCTTCCCCCTTTGTATAGCTCCCAAGGCTTTCTTTACTTCTTCCGGCGTTACCTGTGGGATTTCGAATTCCTCTAGACTATTCTCTCTTCCATTATCGTCGTGGGTGCCACTGGTACTGTATCAATCTCTATAGAACTCCTCAGCCACTTGAACAATCTCATCCATATTAGTAATGATATTGCCGGCTTTGTCTCTTAACGCATTCATCTGATTCTTGCCAATTCCTAGTTTCTTCTTCACTGCTTTTAGGCTTTCTCCATTCCTGAGAGCATGTTCAATTCTGTCCATATTATACTTCCTTATGTCAGCTGTCTTACACTTGTTGATTAACTTCGAAAGTTCTGCCAGTTCTATTATAGCTGTAGGGTTAGAAGCTTTCATACATTGGCGTTTCTTGATCAGATCTTTCGTCTCCTGCGATAGCTTACTGGCATCCTGTCTAACGGATTTACCAGCGACTTCTATGCACACTCCTTAATGATGCCTACAAGATTGTCGTTCATATCTTCAACACTAATGTCACCTTCCTGAGTTAAAGCCGAATACCTGTTCTGTAGCTTGATCTGGAATTCCTCTATTTTCCCTCTTACCACTAACTCATTGATTGGCTTCTGATGTACCAGTTTCTTCCGTTCCCTCCTCAGGTCTAGGCTAATTCTAGTTCTTACCATCCTATGGTCACTACAGCGCACCTTGCTGAGCACATCCGCATCTTTTATGATGCCAGGGTTAGCGCAGAGTATGAAGTCTATTTCATTTCTAGTCTCGCCGTTCAGGCTCCTCCACGTCCACTTTCGGCTATCCCGCTTGCGGAAGAAGGTATGTATTATCCGCATATTATTCTGTTCCACAAACTCTACTAATAACTCTCTCCTGCTATTCCTAGCGCCTATGCCATATTGCCCTACTGCCTTGTCTCCAGCCTGCTTCTTGCCTACCTTCGCATTGAAGTCGCCCATCAGTATAGTGTATTTTGTTTTGACTTTACCCATCGCCGATTCCACGTCTTCGTAGAAGCTTTCGACTTCCTGGTCATCATGACTGGATAAAGGGCGTAGACCTGTACAACCTTCATTAAGTTTCACAAGACCTGCCACCCTCTCGTTAATGCTATAGAATTCCTGTATGTTACCAGCTATATTCTTATTAATCAGGAATCCGACTCCTAGTTCTCGTCTCTCCGCTAAGCCCCGGTAGCACAGGACGTGCCCGCTTTTTAGCACTGCATATGCTTCTTTTGGCCTCCTAACTTCACTGAGCCCTATTATATCCCATTTACTGCCCTCTAATTCCTCCGATAGCACTGCCAGACTCGCCTCACTAGATAACGTTCTAGCGTTAAACGTTGCCAGGTTCATATTCCAATGGCGGCCTGGCCTGTCCGGAGCCAGGGATTCTTAGCACCCTCTGCTGCGTCGCAGGTCTGACCGCCGCCGTGGTCAGTTGCTTCGCAGCTGCTGGAGACTGAGGGCCGGGGTTTGATTGTTGTGTTCATATAGGAGGTTTTGGCCTAGTGCTGCACCAGGGTGGCCAATCCTGCTCTGGTGAGGAAGTGCGTTACCGGTTCTGGTCACCGGGATCAGGCCACACTCCAGGCCTGTTTATGCAATTTTATCAACGCGCGGATTTTTTTTAATGCGGTGGAAAATTGCGCGGCACCGGGGTTCGAACCACGGACCTCTTGCACGCGAGGCGGGTGTTCTGCCTCTACGCCACCGCTGCAACGCTTCTTTTAAGCAAAGTTTTGAATATTTTTATTTTATATGTTATTCTCTCGTTTACTGTTATTCCGTTTTGTATTTAGCTGTGATTCTGGAATAGCAGATGCAGAACAGTCGCTAAACTTGCCACACCATCGCACTTCCATTTCAACGGGACATAGTTTGCGTTTTGTCCACAGCGCATGTATTTCCGTGCACGACTTTCTTTCCTTAGTATTCAGTGGTCAGTCTCAACCAAGGCTAACTACCTCAGTTTGGTATCCTTACCGAACTATGGCAGCCGTAGCTCGGTATTCAATCGCGCGTCATCGTGTTCGGCACACCAGCCGAACCACTGCGGCGGGCATGAAGTGCCGGCTGCTGCCAACTCGATTCACTGCTGTACCGCTCGTATTCTGTGGGCGAGGATAATAAGAACAGCAGGGCTCGAGTTTTGGTTATAGTTATACAACCACAGGAAGCGAATAGACGACGAAACCACGGACAACACATGGGAACTTAACTCTTATTAAAAAGAATGAAATATAGGAATAACGAAAGAAAAGGAAAATCCGAGGACACCTAAACACTTCTTATGATTTCTCAATGCGAAAGCATCAATGTCCAATTTAATGCCGCTGAGTGGTCGTTCGAGTTATGAGTTCCTCGCTGGCAGTTAAGCCAGAGCGCGGATGCGCTTGGCGTATTTTGATTTGGTTTTAACCCGAGGTGCCGTTGCAGGTGCAGGTGCAGGCGAGAGTTTGCGGGTACAAGGAACAAAAACAGGCTTCCGTGAGCGAGGGTGATTTGGCGTCGCAGCGATGCCCTCTCCCCTCACAGAACATCTTGACGCGCTACTGCGGCAGCAGTAGGTGTTCCCTTTTAGTCCGCTCTGCTCCGTCGAGGCGCGCCTGTGACGTGGCATCGCAGCCAAAGGGGAATTTAGGTGCGGTTACTCTGCTACAGACGCCGGACGCCGCGGCTTCTTCACTCAATGAGCTATTTGACGTGTTCGCATAAAAAAGAAGAAAAAATGTCGTGGGGACGCAACATTCAAATGGGGAGGGATTACCAGCGCAGCTATATATTTAGGCTGCATACATGAGCTGCACATGAACTGCATAAAGTATGAAATCATTATATATATATATATATATATATATATATATATATATATATATATATATATTGTAAGCACTATTATATATATATATATATATATATATATATTCAGACGGCACCACACTACGCCGGCACCTCCGACGCACGTGACGTTATAACCACAGAACCGCAGGCCACGTGCACAGGCGCCGTCGCCACTTTTTCCCCCTCTCATCATTCGTCAAACAGGATTTAAAACGAATAAAGCGTATGAAGGCCAACTTGCTACACTAAGTGCACTTTATCTCTATTTCTCTCTCTCTCTCTCTCTCTCTCTCTCTCTCTCTCTCTATATATATATATATATATATATATATATATATATATATATATATATATATATATATATATATATATATATATATATATATATATATATATATGCAAGCTGGCCAGTGTAAGCCCCTGGGAACGGCCCGGTATTGCAACATCTCCGAGATCGGCCTCCACGTGCCGTGACACGCACGTAAGCCGGCCAGGGAACAGCCGCACGCGTTCTTCTGGGTACGCATGCGGAGTGCAAGAGGTAAGCAGCTTCGCTATAAAAAAGAAAATTAACGTGGACGGCAAGACGACGCGCCGCATGTGGGAGCCGAGCCGGCATCTTCCGTATTGACGAACATGAAATCCGAACCCCTGGATTTCTCTTATCCTCCTCGCGCATTGCATATGTATATACACATGTGTCTATATATATGTGTGCATATCTATATTGGTCTCAACTTTGACAACCTTGACTCCACGAGGCAGTGTATGAGAGCTCGTGATCAGTTGCAGTTGTACCAGAGGCCTGCGGTCAAAATGATCCGTTCCACGTCCGCCGCAATGGCCTCGACAGGGACGCGTGTTTTCCACCCACATCGTACAATGAACGTTTCATACCACTCGATTCCTTCCAAACATGCTCTACATGCATGCAAGACTGTCACGTGGCTGTCTACTCTACAAGAGAGACTAGAGACTATAGTCAGTGGCGCTGGCCATTACTCCAAGCACTACAGATGTGGTACTTGTACACAAATACACAAGAAAATAGATGGAGGATGGCAGCCGTGATAGCTCAACAACAAAACACTGCACGGGTAATGCGCAAGACGTGGGTTCGGCTCGCATCGGCGGCATTTTGTATTTTTGTCCATTTTAATTTCCCTTACTATTTCCTCATTTCAATTTAAAAAAAAATCAGTTTTCCCTGCGCTTTTCCTAACTCATTATCTATTGGCTTCATGCGCTTGCGTGTTCCAGCTATTTGTCTCGCAATAGCAGGTTGTCGGGCAATTCTTGATTTCGCGCAAACCTTGGTAATGACATTGGGAACGCATTGCCAAACGGCTGAAATTTGATCCATACTGCAGGCCGTGCAAGACCTGTTCTGCTGAAACGATAAAGGCACAGGTTTCGCCCAGACAGCACTCGATTCAATTTAAAAGGAGTGCGTTAAGATATTTGAACGCACTCCGGCGTTCGCCCACGCCTTGCAGCAAACTCCTGTTTGCTCGTGAGAGCTGTTTTATAACAAACGATTAAACCCGCGGCCTTATAAAGTAAGAAAACGAAAACATAGCTTTTCTTTCTGTAACATGAATGAAAGCATATGAACTGTATACAAGCGACGCATACGAAACAACCAATATGCCTCCTATTGAAGTGTTCGTTTTAAGATTGTGCAGACGAGACAATTGCACGAAGCGCAACGTATTACATGGCGGATTGCGACTTATCTGCGCTAGTTTAATTCGACAGCGTGTGTAAGAGCGATGCCTCTAATGTTCATAGATGACGTTCAGATAGAGTTCAAGTGTAATCAGTGTAAGGAGAATAAAATACCCAACCATTTGCCGTGCGGTGCTGCTGTACCGCGAGCCTTAATTTTTAAGTATGCCCCTTCGCAAAATTTTCTGCAAACATTTCTTTCGCGCAGAACTTCAATGAGAAACCGCCCACGTGCAGATGGTGCGCGTGGGCTGTTGCGCGACGTGGTATCGCTCTCCTTCCAGCTTCAAAAAAAAAAAAAAGGATAATGCAATTACCTGAATGCGCGTCCCTTACCTCTTGACCTGGTTGGCCTCCTTATAATTTATGCGAGGCAAGCTTTGAAATATCAGGCTACGTAGTGATTAAAATTGGAATTGCGTTTTGCTCGAGTAAACCACGTGCATGCGTGTCATATAGCGCAGTTTATTTTTTTGTGTAGGAGAGTTTCATTGTGCCGTCGACGATCGCATTGTGTTCAATTAGGACGGCCCGTCGAAAACAAGACGTCGTCTGCAATGACACAGGCTTGTGCTTTTTTGTTACATTTTTTTCCGAATTGGTAGAGCAAAGCGCAATGTTTACGAGAGCACGTTCACATATATGGGAGGCGAATGTCTTGCGCCGTAACACAATCTGTTGTTGATCCTCTGTGCCTACGCTGCGTCGTGCTACCTGGGCTTTACTGTAGGACAAAAGCCGCCAGGGATGCCACATGCTCGTAATTTCGATCCCATGGGGTCATCATACGCAAAAAAATCGAATACGCGTGGCTGTCCGCGCGTTTGTATCCTTTTCCCGTGAGTTGCCCTTGCGCGCGCGCAAAAGAAAGAGCGCACGGGGACAATGAGTCAGCCATTTTTATTACTTCTTTCGGTATTGGATGGCACTTCGTTTCGAAACAGTGCGGCGACTTCGTTTCTATAGTGCTTTTAACACATGTCACCGCATGTGGGAGGACTTGAAGAGATGTTCACGCGGTTCGCGAAAAGAAAGTTGTAAAACATGAATTTTCCAGCCACCTGTTCCACGAGGCATCTTTCTGAATAAATGTTTGAGAAGTTGTCAGACAAACACGTGGATTAATTGAATCACGAACAGATACATTAAATTATTCGCGGTTGGTTAATTAATTGAGTGAGTGACTAAATCGTTGATATGAGCTTAACGTTTAACACAGTAGTGAGGGTCCCGGAATTACGACAGACTCTTTTGAATTCTTTAAGGTAATAAAATGAAATGAAATGAAATTATAATTAAGCAGGTGTTTCAGCATTACCACATAGCCCCCGAGTTAGTGTACAAGAAATTTGACATCAGTAAAGGCCACGTGGTGTTCCGTATATTCACTTATCTCTTAGGGGTGTCGGGCTCTATGTTGCGCAACACAGACAAATAAGCAGTCAATGAGTTGATAAGGGGTGACGAGGGGTTATGTGGGTCTCATCACGATTGATAATGGTTGGACGTGGATTGATAAGGTTTCATAGAGCAATAAGGGCTTATAATGGTCGCAGCAATTCTGATAAGGTTGATAGGGTCGGATCATGGCCGATAAGGTTGATAAGGACAGATAATGGTTGATAACGATTGCCTCGTTTGCGATAAGGTTGATACCAACCAATAAGAGTTGAAAGGTTCGGATCGAGTTCGATAAGGTTGATTATAACCGATAAGAGTTGTTAAACCGGTCGTTTCACAAAGTAATTCCTGCGTTTTACATGTATTTCTATGGGGATATCGGAATTGGCATCGAGCTAAAGTTTCCTCTTAAGGCTAAGGATGTTATTCTTCGGACGAACCAGCAGCCGTGAGGGCGTTTTTACTGTGCAAGGAACATGAGGAGACGGTAAATTTCTCCACGTAGACGGAGATGCTGGCTTCGAGGTTTACGTACTAAGTGCATCTAACCATGGCGTCAAAATGTTTTTTGTTTTTACGATTTTAAATGCCACTTGTTAAGGACCGACTTGAAAAGCGATTGGGACTCTGCGTTGTCTTTTGGTCTGGGAAGGATGTAGATGTGGGTAACCTCCTGCCTCAGTTGAAGATCGTATGACACCCCCCCCCCCCCCTTACCGCCTATCACGCACCGGAAGAAATAGGCACAAGCGTTCCGGTTTTGCCGCCCAGTTTTTATCGGGGATAAAAGAACGCTTTAGGAAGAAGTTTGGAGGATGAGAGAGTTTCAAGGTGCTAACATGACAACATTTTCGCAAGGATTCCGCCGTAAAGGTGACTTCACCGAGGGACGAAAGAAAAGGTAAAGGCAGGGAGATTTATCAGGACAAAAAAATCCGGTTGGCTACCCTCGCTGCAGGGGAGGGGGCGGATGTATAAAGTTAAGAAAAAGAAAGACACGCACAGAACAAATGCACACGGCAGTGTGGCCATTTTAGCGATTTTGTCGCGAGATTTATTTTATTTTTTAATTAAATTATGGGGTTTAACGTGGCAAAACCGCTTTGTGATTATGAGGCACGCCGTAGTGGAGGACTCCGGAAATTTTGTCCACCTCGGGTTCTTTAACGTGCACCTAAATCTAATTACCACAGGTGTTTTCGCATTTCGTCCTCAACGAAATGCGGCCGCCGTGGCCGGGATTCGATCCCGCGACCTCGTGCTCAGCAGCCCAACACCATAGCCACTGAGCAACCACGCTGGGTTATTTTATTTTTATTCGAAGATACTATCAGTCCAATATTAGACCTATATATAGGAGTGGTCAACAGAAATAACAATCCAGCATATCGCTACATATATACAATATCACGTTGGGACAATAATACAACAAAATAACGCATTATTGGTTCAATAAAGTAACACTATACAAAATGCAAACTGGCAATACAGTGCAATATATGAGAAGAACACTGTAGTACATCAATAAATGAAAGTAACATTAGCACTTCAATCCACTAAAACAAAATCAAATGTTATTCTTGGAAGCAGTGTGGCCCAAGGGTTGCAAATAAATCGCGAGTTTCAGTATTTACAATGTGATAAGGAAGACTGTTCCATTCGTGCGCCGTCGACGAAATAATACTGCTTGTTATGCGGGTAATTTGCATAATTTCTTCATCAGTGTAGATACCCTTGTCTACTAATACCAGATCATTCATTATGCAGTTACACAGGATAAGTATGTTTTCTTTCTTCTCTGAATAAGGAGCGACTTTCTTGTCTGTTTAGCGGCAGACTATTCTATTTAGTGACCGGCGACTTTTTCTTAGCGACACGAAATAACAATTTGGGATGTTTTAGCGACTCCGAAGTTATGAAACTTACTTCAAAAATGACTTTTAGGACGCACCTTATTATTTAGAAACTACAAGTAAGGACCCTAAATTGCCTGTACCGTGCGTGGGCTCTGTGACCAAGATGAAGCAATGGTTGTCTTCACGCCGAGCTTGTGCATGCTTTCCAGTGAAGCACGGTGGTCTTAAGATGCCTCACATTAGACTCACAGAACGGGTTTTCTTTCTAATTTTTTTTTCTACAAAACCAATTTGAATGGGTCTTAACGGTGCAGGTTCTGCAGTTTCACCAAAAATGTTGAATTGCCGAACATTCGCAACCGCAGCAGTAAATTATTTAACAAATGTAACTGCACTGAAGTGTATGGTGATATTATGAACACAGCAGATGCATAATAACTTGTTCGAGAAAGGCGTACCTGTGCGAGCGACTGGGCTCGTTCACAAGAGGATGAACGCACGCTTTCGTTTCTCATAACTTCCGAACGAATGAATGCTGCATGAAGCTTTCACATGGATCGAGGGGCAGAAGCGCATTGTTTGACCTACCACGGTCAGTCTGGAGCACGAGTCTGGTGTCTGGTATACACCAGAATGAGGTCCACGCTAAGAAAATCGCGTTACCTGTGCTTTTTTATCTACTTAGCTGTCTAACCTAACAATCTGAAAGTAAACGCAATATTTCAGCTTGCTTCATCTGTTGTTGTGTAGATATCAGTAAATTAAAAGCCCTACACACCCTGCCGGTAAATTTAATGTTTACTTTTCACTTGCACAGACACTAAACAAAGATAAGACGCTTCGCTAGCTGATTTACGCCATATTATTTATGTTATAGTGTTATAGGCCAAAAGGCCTACGTTATTTAAAAATTCACTCGACAGCTTTAACAACAATTTTAGCGACCTTAAGGCAATATTTGCTGAAATTTAGCGAATTCTTATGTCGCAGTTTAGCGAAATGTAGAAAAGAATGGCAATACTGGCACATGGTCAGTGCTATTCGCAGCACAAGATAATACTTGCCAGTTGTCAGCACTAACGTCAATTGTGCAGGTTTGCCGTCAGTAAGAATTGCTACAATGCATTCATCGCGTTCTCCTGCAACGGCTTGCGAGGTTGATATTCTAAATGACTTGTTCCTTCAATTGTCTGTTATCAATGTGAGTTAGCATAGTCCCAAGCTATCACCCCTGAACACTGAATCGAAGGCAGTCACACAAAACGCGTTTTTTAAAGAATGCGGCTTATGTTTTCAGGGTAGGATATGCTCACTTTCCAAACTCTGAAGCATATTTATACACTAGAGAAGCTAAAGGAGTTAGTGGCAACTCTTGTTGCGGGAATAACTGCTTAGCTCACACGTATTTTTTATTGCGATAACAATTACATGGACACTCCAGGCGCATTTACATCGTCATTGTCTGTGTCGCTGTTATGATCCGTATAAAGTCCACGTACGATGGTCATGTGTCGCATGCTCTATGAGCCAGTGAAAGTGTACGAGGGTGAGCCGTCGACGACGGCTCGATCTTGCGCGCGCAAGGGAGGAAGACGGGGAGGAAGCGTGGCGCCTTCCATCGCACGTAAGGCGCAGTGGTGGGGGGTGGCATTCTGCGTCGGCGGCGGCTGTGTATGGCGTGGCCGAGCGCGACCGAGTGGGCCCTAACTTGAAAGCGATCTGCGATGGGGACAGAGTGCCTCGAATGCTGATAGATGCATGTGCGCTGTGTTTTCACCGCTTAGTTCGTGTTGAAGTGAGAGGCAGCACGAAGGTCGATTGGCTCGCTACTGCTGCCGAGTTTCCTCACGTCAGCGTTTTGACAGCAAATGCCCACGGTTATCGAGTGAGAAGTTTTCACGTTTGCTCGTTCACGCGTAACACTATACTTGTTAGTTTATTTAGTAAGCGAATGTTGATAAGGTTATACGGCCAATAAAACTGCTATTCTTACTTCGCACAGCTGCTAATAATTTGCTGTCGCAATCGACAATTCGCCTTTTCGGCGAAATTGCGACTTCTTTAGGTCTGTAGTACTGCTCAGAAAAATCTTTCTGGATAAAAAATGATTTGGAGCTGATATGGCAGGCGCTCTCAAGACATGAAAGGCAGCTTTCTCATATCATTGAGAAAAAGAGAGATGCAATAACAGATAAATGACAGTAAAGTCAGAGAAAGGGTAGGGGGTAATAATTGTTGCGTTTAATGGAAATGTAGAAATGAAAAATCCGAGGACACCCACGCAGTTCTGATGAGTTGTGAATGCGAAAGGCTTAACGTCCAATTGAACGCCGCTGAGCAGTCCTTCCAATTCTGCGCTGCGAGTAATGTACCATAGCGGTACGTGCTGCCCGAGCCGTATGCCACCGTTACCCTGCGCGACGGGAGGCCAAGGAACTAGCAGCGATCACCAAGGCCGGCAGGCGGCACACGCTGCCCGACCCCGCTAATATACAGGAATACTAGAGCCCGCAAGCAGCAGCAGCAGCAGCAGCCTGCGGCACTGCCCCCTGCTCTCACGCAACACATGGCGCGCTAATGTTGCGGCAGGTGTTCCCGTTCTGCTCCGTCGAGGCGCGTTTGGGACATTTTGGGACGTGGGGTCGCAGCCAATGGGACTTTAGGTGTTATTTCGCTGCTACAGACTACAGATGCCAGCTTTTTGCCCAAGGGGCAATTTGACGCTTTCGCATCAATAAGGTCAATGAAAATGGACGAAAATACAACTTGGTGGAGGTATAACTCACAACTTTCGTATTACGGGTGCGATGTCGCGATCCTCGCGTGTACTCCGTTAGGTGTGTGCGTGTACAAGGTTAGCTCCGAGAGAGGCTCTGTCTAAAGGACAGCGCCTCTCTCGGAGAAGGCGGCACATGTGGAACATCCTTCTAACTGCAGGCATCTCGCAGCACGTGAAAGCTCGCGCAAGTATTCGCGAAGAGAGAATGCCGCTCGTGCATTTCCGCATACCGCGCAAAGAATCAGTAGTTAATGAGTGGGATGCACGAAAATTTAAGCAGTTACTGACAGCCTATTTTCAGAACTAATGCTACTTTACTGATACCTCTGCCATGCCTTACGTATACATTCACTATGTCTTTAACGCCTTTATCATTTTCGCTCCTGACATGTTTATTTGTTACATCCTTTTTTTTCTTGTTGCTGTTTTCATCACTACTGTGATCACTTATGTACATGTTCAGCCCTTACATAATACGCCGCAAGGGACCTTTTCATGGAGAATAAGTTATGATGATAATAATGATACCCCTAGCAGCTTGCTTAGCTTTCTGTAGTTCTAAAATTGTTTCGCTTCTCCTTGTCCCCAATCCTTCGTCACCGCAGCAGTCCCGTCAATTGCGGAACGGGCGTGACACGGGCCACTATGCGAAACGTCCATGGGCCGCTTCCGGTGCCAGCCGTGGTCTTGCTCGTGTGCTGGCTGCTCGTGGCGGGCGCTGCCTCGGCGTCCTCTACGGAGCGCCGTGACGACGCAGACGAGCTGCTGTCCTCGGCGGTCCGCGTTGCTGGCGGAGACGCTGTGGACACGCTGACCACGCTCGATTGCCACCGGCGCGAGTACTCGTTCCGGGCAGCACGTACCGACGCCAATGGGAACCGCTGCTGGGACGACGTCACCGCCATGTCCTGCTGGGGACGATGCGACTCCGGAGAGGTCAGTGCTGCAGCTGCCCCGAAACGTCAATACCTGCATTTTTTAGTCTGTGCTGTTGCACCTATATGATTGCGATAGTCCTCTTGGTGTCTTATAGTGCCAGTGGTCAGAAAGCAAAAGACGTGCAGATGCGATTGGCCTCCGAGCATCTGTCCATCCGGCCTTCCGTTCGTCAGTTCGTTGATCTACACACCCTGCTCTGCTTTCTTCTCGATTCACGTTACAAGCGCCGGGGACACAAACATTCCAGCCACCGCAAACACTACGCGCGCGTGGTGGATGGAGCGCTTGTGTCCCCCGTACTAGCAACGTGAACCGAAAATGCAGCAATTGCAGAATTTCCAGCTCTGATTCATACCTGCAGTGCATGCTCCTTCTCTCTCTACCTGCCTTGCCTTCCGCGCACCGCTACGCCGCCATGAGCTCGCGCGCCACATATGGACTGACTTTGCATGTACAGAGTGTAGCATGCAAAGAGAAAAAAGTCGCAATTTCGTCCGAAAGGAGAAGCATCGATTCCGATAGCAAATTATTAGACATGTATACGAAATAAGGACAGTAGGTTTATCGGCTGTATAAGCTTGTAGATATTCGCGTACTAATCAAATTAACAAGCATAGGGTTAGACGTGTACAAGCCAACATGGACACATCTCACTCGATGACCGCGGAGACTCGCTGGAAGAACTCTGGTGTGAGGAAGCGCGGCTGCAGAGGCGAGCGAAGCGATCTTCGTGCTGTCTCTACCTACAGCGCGAACGGAACGGTGAGAACACAGCGCACACGAAGCTATAAGCCGTCGGCGCACCTAGACTCTGTAGCCATCGCAGATCGCTTTCATAGGGCCCCGCGGCCTTGATTGGCCACGCTATACGCAGTCGCCGCTGGAGTAAAAGAAATTCTAGCAGAAAATCCTTTGGCAATTGTCTATGCGTAAGCATTGTGCCACTTGCTCATCTCCACGCAGCCCGGTGTCATTATCAATGTTATGAAACTGATTCGACCAGTGTAAACGACAGGGCTGCGGCGACACGAACGGCTGAGTACAGCGGCGCCAGGTGAATTGATGCAAACAAACTACTGCAGGTGGGGGCGCCAGCAGCGCTGATGACGTTCCGATCATCGTATGCCGTCATCGCTCTTTAGCGCCTTGTCTATCCTCGTTGAACCTTTATCAACCGTCAACTGTGCACCAGCGGCGGCTGCGTATGGCGCGGCCACGCGGGCCCCATCTTGGAAGCGATCCGCGATGAGGACACAGGGCGCCGAGTGCTGATAGCTTTGTGTGCAGTGTGTCTTTGCCGCTTAGTGCGCGTTGAAATGAGACGCGGGCGCAGTATCTTGTAAGTGATCTGCGATGGGGACAGAATGCGCCGAGTCCTGGTAGCTTCGTATGCGCTGCGTTCTCGCCGATTAGTTCATGTTGAAGCGAGAGGCAGCGCGAAGGTATTTGCTCGCCACTGCGGGCCCTACAGGTATCTTTAAGGCAATCGTCTTACGTGGCGGACGGACACACTGACGGGTTTCCTTGTTGGGTAGGCATAGAAATACTTATGCATTTAAAAGTCCTATATCCCTCTATGCCTTGCGCGCGATGGAAGACGGCGCTCTCCCTCCAAGCCTTCCTCCCTTGTGCGGCGAGGTCGAGCCACTGCCCTCGGCTCATCCTAGCAAGCCTTCACGCGCACTGAAAACATACGGCGCGGACATGATGTTAGCGCTCTTGGACTTGATACGGAACACCACGGCGACAGCATAGACGGCAAAGGCGGCGGAAATGCTCCTGAAATGTCCGTATAATTGCTATCGCAATAAAAAGAAAGCTGCGCCGTTGTATAATTTTTTTCCTTATGGAAACAGCCTTTCTCACTCGCGCCCTACCTGTACATCTGCTTTTCCTTTCACTGCTCTCTTATTTGCATCGCCTGTTCTGTGCGCCATGCTAAGTTAGAAAATTTGCATTTAGGATCACCTGCTCCGGAAGCTGTAGGCTTCGGTTGCGTACGTATACAGATGGTCTGTGCGCAACACGTTCAATAAATCACGGCAGGACAGGCCAGAAGAAAACAACTGTTTAATGGAACCCCCTTTATACGAGTATACGTTGCTTGCGTCCACAAGGAAACGCTGGAGCTTTTCAGGTGGTTAGTGCGACGTACGTCACCTCTCTCCCTACTTCTTAACTATGCCTCCTCCTTAAAGGTTGAGTTACTGTTCCAGCTCAGCAAACACAATCAATTAAATAATTAACAGAATGTTGACTTCAACATCGCGAATGTACGTGCGCGGTCTTTAGTTGCTGCGCCTATGCTTTCACCTCGACGGCAAGCCCATCTCCATTACACTGTAAAATAATTTACACCCCTGAAAGTGAAAAAGGGTGTAAATTTGTCTTTAACTCACACCCTTAGGGTTTCAGTTATATAAATCACACCCCAAGCGTGTGAGTTAGACACATTTACACCCTTTTTCACTTTTAAGGGTGTAAATTATTTTACAGTGTAGCTTCTGTAACACAATGCGCACTATCCTTTCCCTGTTTTTTCTCTCCTTGCTTTCTCTCAGTCTCTCGCCGTGCGAGCCGTTATTCCCTTTGATGCTCTATATGCATGTCGTGCATGCTGTATAAGCTTGGTAAGATATGCGCTGCCGTAAAGAGGAAAAAGGAGCCGGTAAAAGGCAGAAAAGAACAGATATTTGTACAGTGAAGCACAATAAGAACAACAGTTTTACTGACTGTCGTATGGGTGTGGTTTATAAAATTCCCCTTAGCTGCAGCCAGTTCTACATAGGGCAAACGGGACGGTGTATCAATCAGAGGCTAATGGAGCATAAAAGGTCGTTGACCGGTGGATCGCCTACTAATCTTTCCCTACATTGCCAAGATTGTAACTGCACGTCAGAGTTAGATGAATGCGCGATATTGTACAGACATAAGAATGAAGATACGCGTCTTATGGTAGATGCATGGCATATCTATAATGGTGTAAGTGCGTGCGTGAGTCAGCCTTTGATTACTTTGCATAAGGAAGAGATTAAAGCGCTCGTTATCCGGGGGGAGGGGGACGGCAGCCTCAACCTAACCTTAAGGTTGAGACGCTCGCGACCTACCACGAGGTTACAGAGCACTACAGATTAGTGCGTCGGAAATATCCACTCCCGGATAGGTCCCTCACGTCCGCAGAGGCAGTCACCTGGCGCCGCCTGCAAGCCAAGAACCACATGTCTCCCAGATGGAGATACCCCACGCAAACGGGAAATCCGGAGGACCAATTCTGCAGATTCTGCGATAAAATAGGAACCCTAAGGCATATCCTATGGGAGTGCAGCTACTCCCCTAGATATAATTTATTCAAGGACGAAGAAACATGGGAGACCGCGCTTCATAGCGAAGACCCGGCGGCACAGGTCAACATTGTCCGTCTGGCAGCCGAAGCGGCAAACCGCTGCGTCTACTAACACCTGCCCTTTAAGCAGGAGACACACGATCCGATTTCGCGTCCGATCCGACGTGCGGCGCGCCGGAACGACGTCATATCCGGCTGCTTTAGCCGCGTCGGATCAGAGGCGAAACCGGACCGTGTGTCTCCTGCTTTAGGGTGGGCTCTCTGGACGCCTACGAGCGGTACCGGAGCTCCGGTGTCACCCATTACGGACAATAAAAGTTTTCTCACTCACTCACTCAAGTGCCCTAACAGTTATCTCTCACGTAGACCGGCACATGTACCCGACTGACACGTGGTGATACCATTCCTGAGCTTGCGCAGATGAGTTTTGTGTCTTCTTTCTTTTCTCGCCTCAGTGCTCCCTTCAGTTGATAGTCGGCGTTCGTGTTGTCCACTTCTCTACTCTTGTGTCCTCTCTGCACGCCTCACCTCTTTTTTGCATAAGGAATCCTTACCAACTAGCTCAGCTTTCTGTTGTTCTAAGCTCCAGATTCATCTCCTTTTGTGACAGCAATTTATAGTTCGGACTTCGAAGCGTATGCCCCTGGGACTATACTCGATGCCTGGAAACCGACTAAAGAGCGATGACACACCGTATTTCCATATAATTACATGTAACGGGCGTTCCGACCTGTTCACGTTTCAATGTACGCTGCTGGTAGACGCAGCGAAAGAAAGCTGTGAAAAAGTCGTAGTTTCGCCCGAAAGGCGAAGCATCGATTGCGATAGCAAATTAGAAAACCATACAAAGTAAGGCTAGTAGATTTATCGGCCGTATAAAGTTCTAAACATTCGTTTATTAAGAAAATTAACAAGTATGGAGTCAGCGCACACAGGCAAACATGAA
The DNA here is from genome assembly GCF_050947875.1 of Dermacentor variabilis. NCBI lineage: Eukaryota > Metazoa > Arthropoda > Arachnida > Ixodida > Ixodidae > Dermacentor > Dermacentor variabilis. The sequence continues at coordinate 6,035,888 of NC_134578.1, read as the reverse complement.
CACATCACACTCGATGACCGCGAACACTCGCTGTCAGAACGGTGGCTTGAGGAAGCGCGGCAGCAGTAGCGCGCGATGTGACCTTCGTGGTGTCTATCACTTCAAAGCAAACTAAGCGGCGAGAACACAGCACGCACCGAGGTGTGAGCCGTTGGCGCACCTACACTCAGCACCCAACGCAGATTGCTTGCAAAATGCTGCGGACGCGACCGCGCAATACGCGGTTGCTGCCCGAGTACAATCCGCCTCCCTCTCTCCCCTCCTCCAGGTGCCGCGCGTGCTGCGGAAGACGGCGCGCTCCCTCCCCGATTTCCTCCCTTGCGCGTGCGACACTGAGCCGCGATCGTCGGCTCCCCTCGCACCCTTTCGCTTGCACACACAGCATACGGCGCATGGCGACAGTGTTATCGCCCTTGGACTTTATACGGAACATCGCGGTGACGCCGGCGGCGAAAATGCACCTGGAGTGTCCGTACCATTGGAGAGTCCGTACAATCTCTCGTTGATGCATCATCATCATCATCATCATCATCATCATCAGCAGCAGCAGCAGCAGCAGCAGCAGCAGCAGCAGCAGCAGCAGCAGCAGCAGCAGCAGCAGCAGCAGCAGCCTGGTTACGCCCACTGCAGGGCAAAGGCCTCTCCAATACTTCTCCAACTACCCCAGTGTTGTACTAATTGTGGCCATGTTGTCCCTGCAAACTTCTTAATCTCATCCGCCCACCTAACTTTCTGCCGCCCTCTGCTACGCTTCCCTTCCCTTGGAATCCATTCCGTAACTCTTAATGACCATCGGTTATCTTTCCTCCTCATTACGTGTCCTGCCCATGCCCCCCCCCCCCCATTTCTTTTTCTTGATTTCAACTAAGATATCATTAACTCGCGTTTGTTCCCTCACCCAATCGGCTCCTTTCTTATCCCTTAACGTTACACCTATCATTCTTCTTTCCATAGCTCGTTGCGTCGTCCTCAATTTAAGTAGAACCCTTTTCGAAAGCCTCCAGGTTTCTGCCCCGTACGTGAGTACTGGTAAGACACAGCTGTTATGAACTTTTCTCTTGAGGGATAATGGCAACCTGCTGTTCATGATCTCAGAATGCCTGCCAAACGTACCCCAGCCCATTCTTATTCTTCTAATTATTTCAGACTCAGGATTCGGATCTGCAGTCACTATCTGTCCTAAGTAGATGTATTCCCTTACCACTTCCAGTGCCTCACTACCTATCGTAAACTGCTGTTCTCTTCCCAGACTGTTAAACATTACTTTAGTTTTCTGCAGATTAAATTTTAGACCCACCCTTCGGCTTTGCCTCTCCAGGTCAGTGAGCATGCATTGCAGTTGGTCCCCTGAGTTACTAAGCAAGGCAATATCATCAGTGAATCGCAAGTTAATAAGGTATTCTCCATTAACTCTTATCCCCAATTCTTCCCAATCCAGGTCTCTGAATACCTCCTGTAAACACGCTGTGAATAGCATTCGAGAGATCGTATCTGCCTGCCTGACGCCTTTCTTTATTGGGATTTTGCTGCTTTCTTTATGGAGGACTACGGTGGCTGTGGAGCCGCTATAGATATCTTTCAGTATTTTTACATACGGCTCGTCTACACCCTGATTCCGCAATGCCTCCATGACTGCTGAGGCTTCGACTGAATCAAACGCTTTCTCGTAATCAATGAGAGCTATATATAAAGGTTGGTTATATTCCGCAGATTTTTCTATCACCTGATTGATAGTGTGAATGTGGTCTATTGTTGAGTAGCCTCTACGGAATCCTGCCTGGTCCTATGGTCAATGGAAGTCTAAGGTGTTCCTGATTCTATTTGCAATTACCTTAGTTAATACTTTGTAGGCAACGGACAGTAAGCTGATCGGTCTATAATTTTTGAAGTCTTTGGCGTCCCCTTTCTTATGGATTAGGATTTGGAGGTGCAGCGGTGACGTAGAGGTAGAACAGCCGCCTTGCGTGCAAGAGGTCCGTGGTTCGAATCCCGGTGCCGCGCAATAATCCACTGGATTAAAAAAATCCGCGTGTTGATAAAACTGCATAAACAGGCCTGGAGTGTGGCCTGATCCCGGTGACCAGAACCAGTAACGCACTCCCTCACCAGAGCAGGATTGGCCACCCTGGTGCAGTACTTGGCCACAACCTCCTATATGAACTGCCTCGTTGATGAATCTGCCGGTTAACACTGCAAACAGGTTAACACAGAGAATAACTAAAGGCACGCATGTTCTACCCAACATCGCAAACAATTTGTAACCTGTACTCATAACGTTGTCTATACCATGCCACTTTAATGCGGAAGAACGTATATTGGTCAAACCCGCAGATGCATCAACGAGAGATTAAAAGAGCGTCGATATAACATCACTAGGGTAATCTCGGGTCATTTGGGTATTCACTGCCGTGATTGTTCCTGCAAGCCCAAGTTTGAAAGCACTTTCATTCTGCATAAAGCTCATAGCAGGATGACGAGGGAGATTGTGGAGGCCTAGGAGATTGCAAAATTAGCGCAAAAATGCCTAAGCAAGCCTTCGGTGTCACTATCGGAAAAAGAGATAAGATTCCTCGGTTCATCTTTGTGACCATTGCAGTACATGTTTTCCCTTGCCTTGCACACGTGTACGGTTCATCGAAATGCAACACTGAATGTGATGTTTTGCTGTTACGTTTGTTTCCGCTCGCACGGTATATATTTATCGATGCGTGCGAAAATAAAATCTATAGTTGAAAGTTAAGCGCTGTGTCTGTGTATCTGTTTCTTTCTACGTCCTCGTTCAGTCGCGCTTATACACTCTACCATGGATTCTAACGAACGAGCCCGTCAACGTGTTTTAACCAAGTTCAATGTCATATGACTCTAACATATTCTGCAAGCGCGTTCTGACGGTAGCGTGTCTTTCTTCCTGATGCTTTCTTTTCATGTCATCAGATCGCGGTGAATGTGTTCGTGAAACCTGTTTCTTCTTTCCAAGTATTTTTCGCTATTAATAAAACAGCGCGTTAAAATTACGGCAAAGGACAACAAAAACACGGCAGAAAGTGCCGACGTTCGACTCCTCTGCCAAAAATTGAAAGCCAGTGCTTCGTTGTTGCAAGGTGCTTATTTGCCTTTATGGCACTCCAACTGTAACCAAGCAAGAACTTGTCATCCGCTATAGTAGGCGTTGTTCCTCGCATCATACTTATCTCTAAGAGAACTTATAAACATTTTAGCTACTAATCAACCGGGATTTTTGCTGCACAGGAACGAAGTGGTTTAGAAGAATTGTTCATCACAGCCGTCTCCTTTCAACCGTGTTTCGGCAGACAAGTACTTCACCTGAAAACACAAAAAAAAAGAACGTTTGTGGAGCTGCTCAGAGGAGCCGCAGCACTCTTCGTTCATCGAAAATCTTCGTCGAGCCAGCGCAATGCTTATGTGAATATGTCTCCTTTTAGTACGCGCCACACAATGAAGTCACGCCTCTGTGCCGGCTTTCAAATAACGGGCATTCGTTCGAAAAAGGAGCTTTGATCATGCCGCTTATTTATGCACGTCTTCTCGCACGGATTGTTCGTGCGAATTCAGCAATTCCTTTTCTTTGACTGCACCGAGCGTTCACGCACAAATCAGTTTCCCCTAAAAGATGTCTTCGAGTAAGGGCCTGCCTGCCAGTAGTCTTTTTCTTCTTATTCGCGCCATTAGTATGTCGTCGAAGAATTTGAGAATCGTTTATCGAATTATGTACGGCCCGTTGATCGCGAGGTTTTGTCTTTGGCTACGTCATGTGTCACTGTCGTCTACTGAAAGACTCAACTCACCGGTCTGGCATGTTTCTTGCTGGTGCTTTGCCCTTTACTCTAACGAATTTATAAACGCTTTCGACAGTATTTCGCGCGTTAGTAGCATATAACCGCAAGGCAATGGCGTGGTACCAAGTTTCGATAAGTTGACTCAAATACAAAATCTCACGGCTTTTAAGAGTCCGCATCGAGAGAAATCCTTCGTGGGATGCCCATTGTTCACTTTTAGAGAAGGATTTCTCTTACCCTAGCGCAGGGTAGCAAACCGGAGGTTTTAAGTTTGGGTAACCTCCCTGCCTGTCGCTCATTTGCATCTCTCTCTCTCTAGGGAAGGAGCTAAGCTCCATTCAGCAAATGCTCAAATTTCCTGGTAGGTAGACGTGGGCGATCATCAGTCAGACCCATACTAGAACTACACAGAGCCGTATTTTCGGGACTTATCGTGCGATGCAGATTGCTCGACTTGTCTATAAGACTGTCAACCAGAGACACACCTCGCAAATGTTTAAGCCTGCCGCGTTGTATTGAACCGCTGCAAAAATTACTATCGCCAGAGAGTACCCAATATCGACTGATGTAGCTCTATACTGACACGTTTTGAAGTACATACTTGACCACAGGCTGCACTTTCGACAATTAACCTTCCGCTTCGCATTCACTGAAAATCCCAATCTCTCTTGCGATGTATCCTAAACTCTCTCTTTTCGCATTTTCCTTCTTTTTCAATGTCAAATTAAAGGTATATTTAAAGCACACCGACCATTTAATGGAATAACGCATTATATTCAGCGGCTTCACTGACTTGCTTAATTTTCTATGCTCTCGTGATACAATACGTGCCACTGGGAGTGTGCCTTTCTTGGCTCCAGAATGCGCCATTTATTACACAAGGTATTACAGAAGCGCCAATGCGTATCTACACATTATCTGCCAATGTGACACACGGATATAGAAGTTGGGACCTTTGCATTGCACTAACATAACCGTTGCTTTATATTACGCGTTCCAAAGGATGAAAATAAACACAATTTATGGCGTCGTCGTTAGCTGTGTAGAATATATTTATTCACTTCACTAAAACTTTGCTTCACGTAACTAACATGCGCGCTGGATCTGAATGATTTTTGTAAGAAAACGTGTGGGTGTACCAGCACGTCCAGCAGTTCCGGATAGCAAATATGGCGGCGCCCTTGAAAACACGAGAAATGTCCTTTTTAGGGCACAGTTGTCGCTAGCTCTTCCATTGTGCTTTGCGATCACACTAAATTATTGATAAGACAGGTCTTCGTCTTGATTATCGCTCGCAAAGCGCGTATTAGGCAACCTAATTTGACATCATCTTTCTGCACAAATCAAAATTTTAAAAATCAAACTGCCTAAGTATTTGCGTACGCAATGGCGCCATCTACACGGGCAATCGGCGTGCACCTGGCTTTGGGCGAGCCCAGCGTGTTGTGTGCAAGGTGTAATATACCCTCGTCGTCGGGTGGCAGTTTCTGGTGGTTGTTCTCAGGCTCGCTCCGTCTATTTAGTATGCCATGTAGTTTCCAAACCAGGAACAGGTTCTGTGAGACTTACTGAAGAGATTAAAATCGGCGTGGCCAGAGTTTCTGCTAGCGATGAGGCGGACGGCGCACCAAGCGTGACTGCGGTGCTGTTCTTCCAGCATGGCAGTCCGATACACTACCCATTCGACCACGGCCTAGCTAGTGATGCGGGAAAATGGCTAGACACAAACACAGATCACCTGTGCATGAAGTACAATAAGAATGCTAACGAAATCAAAAAAATATTACCGTGAGTAGACCGGATAAGAGAAAAGACGCAAGGCCGAAAGCGGGGGGTGACGCCGCCTTGAGGTTATCGCACCGTGCTCGCTGCGACGTCACGGATCTTTTTTTATGGCGTTTACTTGGGCATATAGCTATCTTTCTTATCAGTAAAGATGGACGACATTGTATCCTAACGGTTACAAGGACCAAAGGTAGCAAGTTTCGAGGACTTTACGAGACCACGCGGCTCAAATAAGAAAAAGAAAAGTACTTTGAAATTTCTGACATGGCACCGACGTACCGGCGCCGAGTTGGGGCACGAATAAAAAGAAAGAAGACTGAACCTAATTTTCTCTTGTAGTAATCAACCTCTTACCACTAAAATTCAAGAAAATGGAGTTTTGAAAGAATCCGTCAATCTGACCTGGTTGTGCTTCCCTTTAGTGCCTGTTGAAAGCAAGCTCGTGGGATGACGATTCGTGGCTGGCGTTTCCAGTTGCAGGCGGGAGCGATCAAATAGCGTCCGAGATGGACGTTACCACGGGAAAACAGCGGGAAGACGCCGCGAAGCAGCGTACATTACGTAAACGGCCGAAAAGTGCAACGTGGCTTGAGTACCGTTATGTAAGCGTGACTGGTCGCTTGCTTACCAACAACAACATCGTCCACAGTCACTTGATGGGCATAGCCTCTAAACGGTGACAGCAAGCGGGATATTGCTCTTCGCTTTGACTTCTCCACTCGAGAGAGATTCGAATTGAAAGGTGTCAACAAGCGTGATGCGAAAAAAACTACTTGCGCTTTATGTTAGTGCTGCGCTAGACTGAAGTGGCCCATGGTGTAAGTGGGAGAAAGAGAAATGCTTTTATGAGAGCTGGAAGTTTAGGGTAATTCCAAATGATTAGGATGAAATGGACGGATGGAAAAACTTTATTGCGGTCCATCGCAACGTGCACTAGCACGTAGCGGGCCGCTCCCACGTCGGGACAGGAGGACCAAGCCTCTCCGCCACGTCGCGGGCCCGCTGGACTGCTCCTGGCTGGGCTTCCAAATCGGGACTGCGTAGGGCAGCCTCGCACGTGGACGACGTAACGTCTTCGTCGCTTCGTAATGCGGGGCGCCACGAAAGCATGCGATCTAAGTTGGCGAAGTCTGAGCAAAGCGAGCAGATAAAATAAAAATAATTAAGAAATTAAAGAAAGCATTATTCAGATTGAAAGACACATGTTGGAGTCAGTGAAACAAAGCCTAGTGATACGGTTAAATAAATTGTGTACAAATAACGACTATGCGCACACAACTGCGTTTACTTTCATCATATAGAACGTGTAATCTTACGCAGTGGTTGTGTTTAAGCATTGTAAAGCTCAGAACTTCTATAACATTCCTTGCATCACATTGGCACGTACGTAAAAGCACCCTCTGTGCGTCACAGTGGCATATATAAAGCTCATTCTGGAGGATTAGCCAAGGATGGGTACGCACCCAGTGGCACACATCGAATTGTGAAACCATGGAAAATCAAGTGCACCAAAGAAGCCGCTAAATGAAATTCACTATTTCATTAAGGGGTGGGTCTGCTTTAAAGATGCCTCGAAGTTGACATTACGTGTTCGTGTTTCATGAACAGGGGTGCGCTAACTCGAACTATTACCGCGGTCAGAGTACAAGGCTTATATATAACCCCTTTTCATGGTACTTGTACGTACATTCATAAATATATCCGGTGAGGAAACGACGACAACCCCATGGGGAAAAGGGCAAGGAAAGCTTCGCTAAAAAAATTATGACGCAAATGGTTACCTCGCGGAGCTGTTGCAATGCTAAAGTGTCAAACGCATGACTAAGACGCGTTACGGAGGTTGATTACACGCAGATAAAGAAACAAAAACAAACAAAAGGAAAAGAAAACGCGACTAGCAAGTATTTTTTATACTCAATTAAATATGTCATTTAGCAAGGACGGATATTATTGGCATCAAGACACGACTCGTCAAAAACTAAGAAACGAGAAAATCAAGATAGAGAAGAAAAACAAAAGCACGACGCTAACCGCATTGTCGCTCTAATTACGGCATCCAGCCCACAATTATTTTGCGCACGAACAGCAGAACACGACTCTTCCTCGTCCCCCCCCCCCCTGCTCGCGCGATTTTCTGCGCTTCCTTTGCCGCTAGTGCCGCTTCAGTCAAACAGTAAGATCCGTAAGCCCGCAATTATTATGCGTAACATGATGCTTTCATTCCCGGGAGATTAAGGGCAGCATGTCGCGTGTATAACAAGTCGAGATACCGCTCTTCGAAGCTCTTACCCAAGTGTGCGGACATTCGACGTCGCATATGGGTGGTGTCAATGGAGTTAACCATTATGAATGGACGCACACTCTACGTTGTCACGGAAGAACGTCAAGTGAACGGAAGAATCCAGGGCTTCGTGCCTTAAGCATGACAGAGGAAGGCGTGGCGCCACGATAGCTGAGCGTCGACTTTTTTGCCAATGGTACACGGCAATCACTCTATGTCTAATAAGAAGGCTGTTAAATCATTGCTGTGCTTATTGCGATCTGCGGGACTCTGTGAACGCCTTCACTACATCTTAACTACAACGCTCACAGGCGCCCGGCGTTGGGCGCCCAGTGAGTGAAAATTGGCATACATATTCCACACGGATCTAAAGCTCTTCTTCTATCAGTAAAGTTGCTCACACCTTGTCTTACATTCTTAACAAAGTTATTCGTAGGAATTTTGAGGCTGATAGCCCACAAACAGATGTCATGAAACAAAACACCTACAGCGCCTGCATTTTATGTCGAATCTATGCAGGCTGAAATATTAAAAATGCGAAACAATAAGGGAAGATCGGCCCACGCCAGAGGCCGCGCTTTTACCAGAAAACTCGCCTTCGTGCATAGCGTACGATGCCAGCGTTCCCCGGTAAACATTACGGTTGTAACGGTACTCTGCAGTTACAGGCAACTGCAGCTGCAGTTGCCGGGAAGCGCAAAAAGCAGTCGGGAATCTTTGAATGCTATCGTGTTTCACACCTAAAGGCGAAGCTTAAGTGTCCTCCATTTTTTTGTTTTCTTTGTATCCTTCTCCCTTCTTCCTAACGCCATTTTCCCCAACCCACGTGCAAGGTAGCAAACCGCAGATTTGAATCTAATTAACCTCCTTGTCTTTCCTCTCTTTTTTTTCTTCTCTTAACCTCGTGGCACATAGTTTCCACATAAGTTTGGTTAATGGAACTTGTTAATGTCATTTCACGTGGGTTCCACTAAGTAAGCATAGGATACTAGCAAACGTTTTCCACTTAGGGGAACTTATGTGGAAGGAGCTTGAGAGTGTAGTAGCGCAGCGAACACTTATCAATGGGCAGACGCTGTGAAAGTTCTGCACAATGTTATTGCGGATAGTAACTTTTTGATAGTGGTTTCCAATTGTGACTTAATTTTAATCGCATTGTCACACCATGATGACTTTATTTTGTTAGTGCCATTTTGTTTGCTTTGGTGAGACATTTTTTCTATATCTAAATTGACCGCCGCATTTATTCATCCTCGTCAGTGGATTTTCAAACACTTAGCTATGAAATACACAATTCAGTATGACGTAACAAGTAAGACACTGGCTCTATTATGCGGGAATTTTATGCGCGTATATATCAGCAACATTGCATTACGGGTTTAGCACAAAATCAGGTTTTCTTCAAAGTATTTGTAAAGTGTTTAGAGTAGTTGTTTATTTATGTCTATTTTATTCTTGTATGGGGTTTTGTTTTTAGCTACGGTTTTATGATAGCAGGAACTCCAGCAGGCAAACTCAGATCCTGCAACAGTTAATATATGATAAAACCTCCAGAAAGCCTCAGCATTTTTGCAGAAATTTGTTTTATGAGCAAGCGGAACTTCTTATTTGCTAATATAACTACAACTTGTAGGCCTTGCCAAATAATTCGTCCTGCCACTGATTACCTCTAGTTCTCGTCAATCGTCCCATAATATAGTATACTGTATAGCACAGTAAGTCTACATTTTAGAATATAGTGGTCCCTTTCCGTGCTTGCTTAAGAGCCATGGGAGATTGTTTAACACCACGGTGTTTGATTTATTGGCGAGGGCTTTTATATCAAAGCTACACGCAGAGTCACGAGTGGTGTCGCAGCACGTGTGGGACATCGGATTAATTTGCCGTCCACCTAAATTTGAAGGAATCGTTTTTGAACCAGGAAAGAAGTTGCGTTATATAAAGGGTGGGTGTCTAAAGAGAACGGCTGACAAAACCAACAGGGAACGAAAGCTTCGTTTAATGTTTAGATAATAAAAACAATATTACACGTTTTCGAAATTCCAGAGCAGGCAGGGCACGCGTAGTTCTAGCCACTAATATTTTCGTTTAAATACGTTTACAGATTAATCCTCTCTGACAGACCGTTAGCGAACTATTTTCCTACCCGCCGTGGCTGCTCAGTGGCTATGGTGTTGGGCTGCTGAGCACAAGATCGCGGGATCGAATCCCAGCGACGGCGGCCGCATTTCGATGGGGGCGAAATGTGAGAACACCCGTATACTTAGATTTAGGTGCACGTTAAAGAACCCCAGGTGGTTGAAATTTCCGGAGTCCTCTACTACGGCGTGCCTCATAATCACAAAGTGGTTTTGGCACGTAAAGCACCATAATATAATTTTTAAACTATTTTCCCCATGACGCTATGCTGTAGGCACCAACCTCTGCCACGGCAACAGCAAAGTCTGTCTAGACAGCCCCGAGGCAGATGGCATCTGTATTGAAACGCTGGTTAAAAGAACACTGGTAACAGAAAAAAGAAAAAAAAAACATTCTGAGGCATAAATATGCCCCATAACACGTCAGTGTCTCGCTATGCTAACATATGACACTAAAAACTCGGGGTACCTATTGCTCTAGCTTTTTTGCCGCCTCATATATGACATGCCACTTTCTGTTCACGGACGTGGGCCGGGCACAAAACAATGGGCCTTAGCGGAGCAAGCGCTCTTTCTTACTGCTCCTTAGTGCTGGCCTTAAATAAAGTTCTTTCTTCCTCCTTCCTCTCGCCTGCACAGCGTTGCAACGTATTCATGAAACTGAGTACAGTTTGTGTATAGTTTTTTTTTCTTTTCCTACTCGAGCATCCATCACGTACATTTAGGCTTCTTGAGGCCCTCTACGCAGCATTTGCATTTTTCGGAAGTCGTCTGTACACAAGAATTCGCGGAGCACCGAGGCACCTACGGCGGCGTACTGTTGAGCCGATCCGCGTGGTGTCACGTTTCGGGTCCCCAATGAAAAAAAGCTAAATAAATATGTGCTTCGTTGATGCCTAAAAAAATTGCGTTCTTTGTTTTTGGTGTTGGAGAACACGACATGTTTCATATCGTTGAGTGTACTTGTACCGTATAGCACAGGACAGTACAGGATGGCCCCGTTAAATTCACGAGAGCTCGCTTACACTCTCACATTTCATGATTATATATATAATTTCTATGTGACAGATGTCCCAGTCATTTTATTTTATTTCGGAAGCCTGCGATACTTGATACTTATGGTAAATTTGGCGGTCAGTTCAGAGTAGCCTGACAGTGCTACGAAGGTCGTAACAAACACCTTTCAAGCTTTATTACGAGAAAACCGGGTATAGTAGTGATAACCCACTTTAATTGTCATCACTAAGGTCTGCTTATGATAGCGATAACGCAGTAAGGGCTCAAACAATCGATCCTTTACGTGAACTTCGCCGCGCTGGCAGATCACCTTTAAACGACTGCCCGAATATACCATCAGGTGCGACATGCAGGGCATAAAATGTTACGTTGTTCTACGTAATTTATCTTTGTCTGACGCCATTTTCCAGTCCCTATCGCAACGCGGCTGCTGTGGTGGGAAAGCTAACTCACGACCTCGCGCTCAGCAGCAGCAGCACTTGGTCGTAACGTGCACAACACGACTGAGTAGGCGGCCTTGTACCTGGCGCGCACACACGAGGCAAAACGTGCTGCGTAAGCCTGGTGACTTTAGTGCACTGTGCATGTGCACTGTTGAGTAGAAAGCAAGTTCATTCGCTGAAGCCGTCAGGGTCGCCCACTCAATCGTGAACGAGCCAGACCAGACCAAGTCTAGTCAAGCCTTCGAGAGCGGAGCAACACGTGACCTTTCGACTCGACGGCGCAGCCAAGGCCTATTGGGAATAACTTGTCATTCAGGCCACGTCGCCGCTAAACTCGTTAGAGAACGCTGCGCATCTGTTTGATGAATATTAGAGAGAAGACGACGCTCGCTGATCTCATTACCTCGAATATATGGCGTTTTTCCCCCTTCGTAGCTCTTGTTTCTGCGAGAAAGTAAAGCACCAAAAGTATACACGCGGTTCCTGATGCGCAGCTTTTATTCTTTGGTGTTTCGTGCCTGCATTAGCGTTCAAGAAAACCATGGAGAAAGCTGAGCGACCCTCACTTGACATTCGAAAGGTTAGGCTGCCGGGAAGCCACAATCAGCTCGTCACCTACAATCGCTTGATACGCAAACATTTCAAGCAAACAGTTTCCTGGCGTGCCCGACATTTGGGCGGATACTGCACGCCGAACATGTCGAGTAGCGCCCGCAGTTTCTGATGCAAAGAAAGCGGAAGCGTGCTTTGCTCGTCCTCTTGTCGGACAAGGATTTGACCGCGACGACGAGAAAATACGCTCCGCGAATGCATTATGCAAAACAGATCGGGTCTATCAACCGCGCCATCGTGAACGCACGCCATTAGCGTTAGCTCGGCGTATCGACGCCTATCCAAGCCTCTCTCCGCTTAGAGGCGACAACTATTGGGACGTGGGTCGCGACTGTAACAATCCATTCCAATGTTAATGCATCAGACGAAGTTATGAGCGCGCTCATATCTAATTTGGTAAAAGTGAAAGCGAAGAATAAAAGGCGCATAACATGTGTTCGGTTATGCACAATCTAATCACTCGTTTTCTGCCGCACCAAAGCAATGAGTAATTTATGACTGATCTCTCAATATGTATACTTTCAGCAATGTATTCTAACCTTTTCTTTACCTTAACATTCTAGTATGACATTGACTGATGACGTTGACGTATGACTATCGGTTTTGGAGGCATCGATGGAATGATGGCTGGGGTAGCCGCGGCTACGTGCCCGTATGTTGATGGGGGCCAACGAGCTAGAGGCTCCGTATACGCAGTACCGGCCATGGACACCAACTCCTCCTTGACGTCACGTAAAAGGGCACCGGAGGCGCGGGAAGGCATGGGACCTGCCGACAATCCAACAGATTGCAGCTCTTCTCGTGTGATTGAGCATACCATTGCGCGCAAATTAACGAGGGATCGGCGGCGGGGTTGCTTTCAGGGTTGTCCGGCAGAGGTCGTACAGGTTCGTGTTCGTCATGTGCTTGCTGCGGTAAAGCTAGGAAAACTACGGAGCATGTTTTATTAGAATGTGAAGATGTCTACGAAGCGGTCGATTTAGGCACCACTGGCCTCCTTGAAGCCCTTGGGTTCAGAGGGAGCAGTGGTAAAGCAAACATGTCCGCAATAGACATTAGTAAGAGGCGATTGGAAGATTGGTGGAAGAAAAGTAGGGAAACGACAAAAGACGGAGACGTACAAAGGCACAGTTCACAATAGGGAATCAGAAAATTTGGGCGTGGTAGTTCATAGTGTTTTTTTTTTCATTGTTTAACCTAGGTAGGATATCAGGCAGTGTAGTAGCAAGAGCTTGGTGGCGCAACCTACCGCCCCGTTCGAAAGGGGACGCTCATAACGTCCATCCATCCATCGTGAAGGCGCTGGCACGTAGCTACAATATCAGCGACGGAAGCCGGGTCCTTCGTAACCAACGCATCGAAGGCGATAGTCCCGACGCCTTTGAGTACGTGGCGTACTCTGATTCTGTCACGGAAGCTTTGACGTGGCGTCAAAGACTGAGGGCATCCCCTATATACGAGGTTTATGACAAGCCAAGTCTTGCGAGTCTCGAGTGTCTTCTTCGCGAGGACGGAACGAACCGCCGGAGTGCCAAAAACTTGTCGAAGCTACTATTTGAAAGTACTCCAGTCAGTGAAGTCGATCTCGTGTTTGAAAAATCAAGTCTTCGCTACGTTCGTGAGGTAGAAGGAGACGTGGCGCAGCTTCTGAGCCTCGTCCCAACGGTTAGCAGCACTCACCCGGTCGTAGTTGTCAAGACAATCCTCCACATCTTCACCGCGAAGAGGAGCGAACGGATGGGGATCTCGCTGGGGCCCACTGACGATCCAAGATGAATAGGCTGCGCCAGGCGGAGTCGAGGTTGTAGAAGTGCTCCTTGGCTCGTCCTGCGGCATGCTGGCGCACAGCTGGCACAAACGGAGACCTGAGCGAAGCTCCACGAGGTAGAGCGGGCGAGTGGAGGTCGGGGGACCGAGGAGCAACCTCCACCACGTGTGGCGTAGCAGTTAGCACGACTTTTAATATGCCCCGAAGACGTGACGGACCGATCACACTCAAGGCACAGATCAATATCAAGATGATTACCCACAAGCGATGAAGGCGAAGAACCCTATGTGATGATGATCATGTGCAGACGATGAAGAATTGCTTATGAAATGCCCACAATATAATTGACCTGGTAATACTAGTTACCGTTATAAAGCAACACAGAGGCGCCTTAGTAGGGGACTTAGGGTTGATTTTAGCTAGACGAAATGTTTCTTAGCGTGACCTAATGTTGCAGGTGACACATTTCGCCCCGATTAGAGCACGTACCCTGCCGCCGCAAATTGTACCCACGACGTTATGCTCACAAGCGGAATGCCGTAGCCCCTCCAACATGAGAATTGTCTTGAAGTTATGCTTTGCTTATATAGTATGGCACCTTGCACAGGCAGCTGTGAAATGTGACAGTATGGCACACTTCACAACAGCCTTATAAAGGGGCGGGGCCTAGTGAAGCTACATATATAAGAGATTTTCTTCAACTCACTTGTTGGAATAAATATGTAAGTCGACGGATTGATTGATAGAGTGACAACGCTTAGTTGATGACTGAGATTCTTCAATACCTTTGTTCACATTTCAGTGTCTTTCACTCTCAGTCATTAAGCGAAACTAAGCAGTTTTAGTCACCCTATAATGGCGACAGCAACTCCATTTCTTATAATAGTAATAATAATTAAAATATTCTTGTTAGATAAGAAGAGGCGTCACAAATTCAGGAAATCTGTAGCGGAGTTAACTAAACAGACTAAATGAGGTCCGCATTCCATCTAGTCCTGTAGACATACTGTAATAAAGAAATACGAAATCTGCAGGCAAATTGCATCCCGCACCATTCCGAGCCCCGAAGCCACCATGCATGCGGAGTTCTCACCATTCTTATGCCTATAAGTCAAGTCTAAGTATTCAGCACACTACTACGAAGCAGAAGCTAAGAAGCGAAAACGTTCGTCAGATATGCCGTGTGTCCCAGCTAACGTCAGCCAAGCTGCTCAACGAAACAAAATGTTTAAAAAGGAACAGTGCAACATACAATTATAAACTCTATGGCGTTAGTTTGTCAGAATTACGACGACTGAACGCCGTGTGTCTCGAGACCGTGTCTTGACCGTGTTTTTTTTTTTCTGTTTAACGGCTTAGCTAACGTTAGCTGGGATATACAAGAGAGATAGATACTACATTGGACAGGTTATGGGCACTTCACGATGTCGTATAGCTCCCCTTCACGTTAACGAGGCCGCCGATTATTGGGTGATGAAACGTGACCTGCGCAGCGATAACGTAAGCGCGCATAAACTGACCCGAAGCCAAAGAACGAAGAACACAGCAGTAAAAAAGAACAAGAAAATAACAAATAATGCATTTGCTATTATGGCTACTGTCAGCGAAAAGTAAAACATCGCTGCCCAAAGCATTCAGCAATCCCTACACACCGATCGAAAACCTTTGTATTACCTTGAGCAGTGGCGTCACGGGCTGTGACGTACAGTATAACGCGATGACGCAATCCGTGTTCAGAAGCAAAGCGCGCGATTTATGCACTCCTATGGTGCATACATGCGCTAACGTGTAGATCGACCAAAACCTGGACAATTTCGCAAACATTCATCTTGGGAGCAACACGCCAACAGACAAGAGACGCCGATGTTCGCCTCGCTTTGTCTCCTGTTCGTTGGTGCGTTTTTCTCAAGATGAATCCGCTTGCATATTTGTTTCTGAAAAAGTTAGCAGACAATACCGCAGAAAGCGGGACGTTACGGTGGAAAAGTGTAGTCATTGCATTCAAACGGTACCAACATTTGAAGCAGAAGCTTGGAGGTTAACAAAAGATTGAGGTGAAGTTAAGGATCACGCGACGAGCAGTGCAATGAGAAATCACAGGCGTAGCGCTAAGAGACAGGAATATAGTGTGGATTGCAGGTCAAACTGCAGAATACGATTATTTATTTGAGATTTAGAGGAAGAGATGGAGTTGGACAAGGCAGCGTGCCATAGATAAATGGTGGTCTATTCTAGACAAGAGAAACGCAGTTGAGAAAGGCAGGGGGTTAGGTGGTGTGTCAAATTAGGAAATGTGCAGGCATAACATAGGGCCAGCTAGTGCAAGACAGGGCTAATTGGAGATCGCTGAGGGAGGCCTTCGTCCTGCAGTTTACGTTTGATAGGCCGATAATAATAACGGAGGAACGTCATTAAGTTACCTTCTCTACCCACGCACAATCGGAAAGCAAGCATAAAATGTTATCGATAAATTTTTTATTCTGCAGTTCCCTCAATCTGAAAGATTCCACTCCTCGGCATTTTCATGCAACAAGTCGAAGACATCACACATCACATGATCGCCAGTCACAGATTCTAAAATTGATCAATTCTTAGGGAAATACTGGAGGTACTCGACCAAAATTGAGAACTTCTGAGACAGTACTTTTATGAGCGAATTGATGAGTGTATTTATCACTGAACGCTTCGATCAGCAATGCTAACTTACACGAATGCCTTCCAAAGGCGTCGCTATCACCAGACGGGTGTTTGCCAAATTAAAGGCCAAACTATGGGTTTTTAACATCCCGAATCTATATTTAGTGATTAATGAGGGACACGTAGAGGAGTGGGGGAAGAGTGTACTCCGGATTCATTTCAACCACCCGGAACTCTTTAACGCGGACCTAAGCGTAATGACGCTTTCGTCTTGGCATTGTGTTATATAAAAATGTGGCTGCCTCGGTCGGAACTGAAGCCTGCGACCTCGTGCGCAGAAGCAGAACGCCCTAGCCCCTGAGCCACTGCTTCCCAGCGACGTTGCATGGTTTTTGGCTGGGTACGATATATACGCTGTGGCGTTAGCGCTCGGTACCTGGGGACTGAGAACGCTGCAGCAGCTTGGAATCGCGTCGGGCCCGCAGTACTGCGCAGCGGAAGCAGAACGAGACTTAGACGACGCAGACGAACGTGGGCATCCAGCTTCATACAGCGGTCAGACTAGGGCAAGTCTGGCGCTAGTGTTCAAAGGAGCTGAGCTGGAAACATGGCCAGTCAGCCATGCAGGGCAGGGTGCGATTAATGGGTGCAGTATGCATGGATTTGTCTAAATTTTGTCCTTCTGGCTTCAAAGGACTTTGTGACTAAGCACGTAATGGTATTCAACAATATATGGCGTTATGGGCTTTTGAAGTGGACCCATTCGCAGCGAATACGCACGTGCGTATCGTTGATTGCCTTCGTGCATTTAGAAAAAAGATGAGCGCATGGACATTTTCGATCATAAGGACAGATAAAGTGTAATGAATAGAGCCACAAGAACGCGTCAAGCCTCAAACACAAAGACTACATTCTAAAAAAAGTTTACGTCCTTTGGGGTGTATATTTGCCACACAGCAATAATCGTCATCTGTCTTGCCCGCATTTCTTTTCTTTAACGCTGCGAGCCCGGTACTTCCAAGTCACGAACGGCATGCGCGTTATAAGCATGACAGAACATTCTCGACAGGAAAGTAACGAGCGCCGCGTTTTCAAGAAAGAAAATGCGGCCAAGACAGATGACGATTATTGTTGTGTGGCAAATATACACCCCAAAGGACGTAAACGTTTTTAGAGTGTAGACAAACCCATCATTCCCATGATAGCTGAACGATCGCCACGCCACAGTTCTCTCTAGTAATTTTTGTAGGGAAAATCCATAGATGTAGAAGCCGAAGGCTGAAGTGAAGCAGACGATTATTTGAGGCTGCCATTTCGGCGGCGCAGACAAGTTTATGAGTTTCCTGTGTGAGGATAGAAGGGCAGGACATACGAAAGAAAATCAACTGCAAAACATGTTCTACACACGTCGATGGCTTCACGTATTATTGCGGCGCTGAATTGCTTTGCGTTGGAAGAGCACGGCTTTTGGAAAACTAAAATCATACGAAAGCTTCGCCAGTGTTCAAACAAGGACTAGATCCTAGGCGGAGGCTCAAATCAGGGAAAAAAGAAATAAAAATGAAGAAAAGGTAATGAGCTCAAGTTCTCTTCGGCGAGGACTGTAATTTCGCAAAGTGGCTTCAAGAAAACGCCAATGAAATAATGAAAACGCCTGTCACTGTCCTCGGGCGCCTTGCGGGCTCTACGCACCTTCTCAAATGTTCTCTTTGTGAACGGCTGGTTGAGTACTGGTGAAGTGATTTCGCCCCTCCACCAGACGAGCTACACTAATGGAGCTCAGGTGCTGTTGAAAATAGTTGCGTGGTCCTCAGCAATGAAGTCGACCTTGTGGTTACTCGTCGCGCGGGAAGAAAAGAAAAAAGAAAACGCAGGTGCTGGCCATTCTTGTGGCCGTGCACATTTTGTACTTCCCATTTTTTTCCTTCACAGAAGTGTTCCAAACAACGAATACCACCGCGGAGATGCTCTTGCCATGAAACTGCATATTTCAGCCATGATAAATTTAAACCGGCATTAAAATGTTCCTGCTGTTGAAACGTATTCTCTCATTCGAGAATTTCCTGAAGTTTAACAAACCTTTCTGACATTCGGTTCGAGAGCACATCACTGGATCCTCTCTTCATGGACTACGCGACGGCTTTTAGAAGAATTTAAATTCCTCTTGTAACTTATTGATCCATGCGTTCATTGAACACCTTCTAAAGCAGTCGTCAAAAAAATTAACAGAATTCAGTCATTCCTTCACAGCTTTGAACTCGTTTACTGCGGCAGCAGCAGGTTCTCACTGTGGACACTGCCACACTCTCAAGAACTACGTCTAGCTTGTGGTGTACTCAACGCCATCTTCGACTCCGAACGATTATGCGAACGATGAGCCAGCTACCTGTAAAATGCTTCACGTAACATGTAGAGAAGGGATATGAGAATGACAAGGAGGTTAACGTGATCCTCACCATGTGTGGGATCTGCATATCCATTTTGTGATATAGGGTGAAGGTTAAGGTAAGCATGCCGTAAGGAGGTGCCTGATATGATAATGGAGAAAACGTAGAGTCCTTCTCCTTGTGTAGACACACACACACACATACGCGCACAAGCACACGCGAAGTGCACGCTATATTTTTAGAGCGCAGGCGATCGTTCCTACGGCGAGCGTCAACGTAACTAAGGGATTGAACATAGCGAAGAATGAAAGAGCGAACACCGAGCGTAGCAAGAGATGAAAAACGCGAGGAGAAAAGTGGAGGAGGATGATATGGCGAAAGTTTGAGGAGAAAAGCGCTGACTGGCGACGATGGCTACGCGATGGCGCCAGAGTAGCGCGTGTAGTCTGTTCTTTCTGCGTTGGTGGCTCTTAATCGCGTCACCCACGCGCTGCGCCTCGCGATCTCCCGATCAGCGTAGGGCTCGCGCCTAACTACGCTCAGTTTGCAACTTGCCGCACGAGACAGATGGTCCGCGCCAGCGAAATGAAAACACGTGTACAGCTGCGCTCGAATGTCGCATTAGGGATTGTCGTAATCGTCGGTGAGTTCTTTGCTACCGCGGGCATTTTTCAGACACTCACACGTGGCCGTTGCGCGTTAACTAAATTGTAACCATGGTATAGCTTAAGAAACGTCTACGCTGAGAGTCGCGTCTGCGATCTCTATCAGTGTGCATTCCGGAAATCTGAGAGGCAAGGATTAGAGAACAAATCTGAGCATGTTTCTTCAGCTGAGATTAACAGAAAGAAATAAGCTTGGAGAAGAGATGGAATGTGCGCGACAGATAACGGGACTCTTTATTGAAACGGATGCCAACGAAAAGGATTAAGTTTAGGACGGCAGAGGATCAGACGAGACTAGAGACGCCGCCTCAGCGCGCCACTCTCCTATCTACCTCCAGTTTTGAGGTGCTCTGCCCTTAATCAGTCTATATCGCATGAAAACAGTGACTCTGCTGCGAATCACAGGCATGCGGTCGCAATATTCGACGTCCCTTTTTTCCACTACTCGAACAGTCCAAGAGTATCGAGAAATATGCTGTTTTCTGAGGCCGAAACAAGGTGCCTAATGATACAGTATTTACCACGAATAGCCGCAATAAAATTGCACTTTTCAAATTGCGCGATTAATGTTTGTGAATGTCTATAACATTGTATTGCATTTATATTCCACGATGAATAATGTGTGCTGAGCACTGTACTTGAAGTCCTAGTGTTACTTTGGCAGGAAGAACTGGCACTTCACTTGTGAAACAATGAAATCATTGCTATAGTTATCATTATCTGCAGATAATTAACCGTGCCACCCGCCAGATTTCCTAAGTTCCACGCTGCGCCCCTTTTAAAGAAATTGCAGCACAACTACTTAGCTGTCCTTAAGGGTGTTTTCCTCTGTGTTTTAATTCTGCAACATGTCCGCGGAAGATTCCCCCTTCACCTAACCAACTTCTGACAAGTTGGGCCACAAACAATATTTTTAATTCGGTTCATTGTCAGGCTGCTCAAGGGCTCGTAACTTGGTTCCGATGAAGACGCTTTATGGTCTAGTTGAAATTGAACAGAAAGATTTTATTCGACCCTCCTGATTGTGGTAGGAGGAAGTAAGTGCAACCCTGAATCTCTGAACCCCCCCACCCTCCCTAATTGTCTATTTTATATTTGTTATATAGAAAAGGTGTTTAATCACTCAATCGTTCACTGACATATTGCATTGTTGAATGTTCTGCATTGAATTGATATTTGCATTGTTAACATATTGCATCGCCGCTTGAGATCCAGTAATTTTCTACTGTGCGATGTGAATGAAACCTTTACCATTGCTGCATAAGTTGAAGAACTTCCAGTTTATATGGAAATGTGCTTGTACGAATTATTCAAAAAGACTGATTTAAACCCTCATTGGGGTGCCAACTATAAGTGTGACAATGTACTGTTTTATATGTCCTCCCTTACAGAAATGCATATCCTATAGAAAACCCACATGTTTGACCAAAACGACGAATCTATAACTTCCTCAGCAACGCAAATTCGGTCAAATCGTTCTTCAACTGAGAGGTGCGCATGATTTAACTGAATTTAGTCCATAGTGGCATTCGGTATGGCAAGGCGTTTATTCTTACGACCAATTTATTGTTTTCTGTAAAGCAGGGCCGTTGCCTGAGCAGAATGTTCCAAGGATGAATAGAATCTTTCATCAGGAAGCACTGCTGCCCCTCTTATGGTTGGGAGTAGTGATTACAAGCGCTTATTATAGTATTGGGATGGCCCATAAACCAGGATGCAACTTCTGTTTTTATTTGCGAGGAAACTAGTGAGCACTTGTACTTGTCCTTAGTACGACGCCCAATGCCTGTCTCTCCAGACAATATTAAATTGGCTCTTTTCCAGACAATTTTCTTAAGTCTGGGACTGTGGCCACATCCTTCGCTGGCACAAAAAGCTATTCATGCACTAGTGTCGTTTTTGAAGTGTATACTGGCCAGAGCGATCATTTATAGTCCTCCTGTGTGTGCGTGTGTGCGTGCTTGTGCGTGAGTGTTTGTGTCCGCCGCGCAGTGCTCACGCTCTCTCCTTCCCTCTTTCTATTCCTCCTTTCCCTAACCTTTCTGTTTATTTTCCCTTTAAGGACGCACGTCCGATCGACCTCCCTGCATATCCTTTCGTTCATTTCTGTGTGTCTCTCACTCCGTCTGTGTGGAACTCCTTGTACTACGTGCCCTTGTTTCTGAACAAATAGAAGAGGCTGTCATTAACTCGTTTATGTTCTAGTAAGTGTAATTGAATTGTGCTCTTGAATAAATACCTTGAAAAAAAAGAACCAATTAACAACGCGTTAACCGACGACGCGTTTTGAAGTACATCGTGCCGAGGCTCGTCCACTGACTAATGCAGTTAACCTCGCAGATTGCCGACTGGCGGTTCCCGTTCAAGAAGTCCTTCCACCCGGTCTGCACGTACGGCTCGCGGAAGCTGGTGCGCGCGCAGCTGCGCTTCTGCGACCCCGAGGACCTCGACGAAAGGGACGAGCTGCGCTCGTACGAGTACTACGAGGCGCTCAGCTGCTCGTGCCAGGTTTGCGACTCCACCTGGACCAGCTGCGAGGGCTTCAGGCATCCCTAGACTCGGCCGGCGGCGGACGACCGACAGCAGCCCACGGGCCCCAAAGAAGGGGCGCGCTGGGGCCTGGGACTGCACGGGACGCTCGGCAAGACACTGCTGTCCTTCTGAGAGAGGAGGTCGTCACCCTCACCACGCCCGGACAGAGAAAGACGGACTGAGCTAGCTCACTTTCTGCGGTGAAAAACGCTTTGAGTGGCGAGGAATCCGAGGCTGCATTCTCGAAGCGATCACTTTCAGGGATACGAACACTCAGCAAGATTTCGCGTGACTCGGCATCGAATGCGTCGGCGTCTACGGCCGAAAGTGTTCTTCGCACAGTATCAAACACTGTGCAAACACTGTGTATGTCTTAGCACAGTTCCAAGCACTCTGTAGCCCATAGACAATCGCGCGTCAGGTGTTGAAGCACTGCAAATCTTGCGAGAGCTAGTGGTCGCGTCCTCGAAAGTCATCGGGAATTGTACTCCTGGAGCTCCTTTTGAGTGACATACAATGCATCGTGCACACGGCGCGAAAACAGCGTGAAACAAAGGGAATGTTCTTATCAGTTCCAGCGAGCGTATTTGTCTAACCTGTTGTCTAAGAAGAGAGGTTCTGTCCCAAGTATTGAAACAGAAAAACGTCTTGACAATGGCGTCCATTCTTGAAGCTATGTAAAGAGGAATACTATTGTTACTTTCTTACAAAACCAGTAGAAATATAAAGTGACTTAATCATCCACTAATTATTTGAGAGTATGGTTCTACATAATCTGGTTCACTACAGATGACTGGTTACAAGCTTCTGCAGTTCGACAACTTGCGCACATATCAAATCTGGGGAACCATATTTAAACAGCACTGTCGCTTAAGGTATGAGGCCTCGGTCGCGTCAAGGAGACTTGAACACGATTGTAAGTCTGTTTTATTGGCTTAGAACGACAGAAAGCTGAGCTAGTTGGTAAGGATTCATTATGCAAATAAAAGTGAGGCGTCCAGACAGGACACTAGAGTAGAGAAGTTCGTGTTCGGCGTTCGTGTTGTCCACTTCTCTACTCTTGTGTCCTGTCTGCACGCCTCACTTTTGTTTGCATAATGAATAGTGTTTTATTGGCGCTCGTAGGATTATGCCTTCACCCCGAAGTTCCAGTATTTCAGAGTCTACATTACTACAGCCTTCGATGTCACCTCTAAGTTGATGAGGCTGTCTACATGGGAGTAGCACAGAGCTTAAAAGTGCATCAACAGCAAAGTCTACACGGTGACTTGGAACACGCGCAAAGAGGTACGGGATGTTACTGTCGGTGACTATTGAAGAGAGGATGTCGCTATAATGTGTTTTTGCTGGTTCTAATGACACGGTACACTTCAACAACAATGAGAGTGCTGGCAATTCTTCGACGCTGTGCGATATAACGTAAGCAGTCATTCCTACGCACCTATCTTGCCGACCTCCCGCTCGTATAGCCTGTGAAACTGAGAGGTACATCTCGAAGTTCGGTGGTGCTAGATGCGGAAGGCGACAGAGGTAGTGGCAAAACTCCGCGCGTTGATCCCTTAATCACCGTGATACAGTACGAGGTGTGCCATCTTGTATATATCAGGCGAGATGTGTGGAGAAGAACACTTGCGGAATGTTTCCATATCGTCTATTACTTCTCCTGGGCCCTATGGTACAGAATCTTTGTCAAAAGTCTCCTGGTACCCCCTGTGCGCGTATGACCATGGTTGACACCGAATAGCGGGTGAGGCTCAAGTATGCAAGACTCTGGAGGCTCTAGAGAAATATGATTCAGAAATTTGTAGGACCAGCACTTCGATTAAGCGCAAGGAATAAGATGCACACATTGCGCTGCTATGTCTAAGCGCTGGTCCCACAAATTGTTGAACTACGCCACACCTAATGAACCAAGGTTCTCCGTCATTGAAATATGTCGGTTACCATACAGATGTCTGGCATAGGGGAGCCAGTGGTTCTTCTGGTAAACAGCCTTTGTCCCATGCGAAGAATGTCTAAGTTTATGATGAAGGGGGCTACACTTTCTTTTCGTTCACGTGTACTGGCAATGAAGTCAGCACCGATTCCGTGCTGCCCTTTTCTGAGTCACGGTTTTCTTGTAACGAGTGCACAATGCAATGCTACGTGAAAATCAGCTATGTTATCGGTATGCGCTTGATATGAGAATCACGTTAGTGGCTAACCTGAAGTCAAATAAATCACGTGGTAACTGAAGTCTTCTTTTGCAGCGGGAAATGACCTTACGTTTCGATATATTAAATATTGTGAGCCTTGCTCGTAAGCAACTAGTGTTGCATGTGGCACAGAGAGGTTGTCTGTTGGGTGTCGTTTGGCATTCAGTCTTTACTTCTCTTCAGTCACTTATCATGCTCCACACAGTAATGAATGAAGATCAGCACTCGCCCTCAACTGAATCACTTCGACCAGCCTGTTGTTAATTCATTCCGAATGAGTGTTAGTTACTTTGGCACCGAAATCTCGAATGTGGACATCATAGTGCACTTATGTTGTCAATGATCATGAACGCAGTCAGCATTAAGACAAAGAAGTGCACCAGTTTCGGCATGGTGACTACCCGCATGGATGTATTTCTCGGCAGTTGATGAAAGCTGAACGTCATCAAGGAGAAAGAAAAATTTCCCCGTTATTTCTTTTTTTATGCCAGAGCCAATATGATTTTTACAATCCAACAATCGAGATGTGTTATTAGCCAAACTGGCAAGCTAAAGTAAATTTTCACATATAAGAATAACGATTAGATAACCTGCCCCTATTTTATTAAATACCGCTTCCCCTTTCTGCTTAAAAATAAGGTTTAAGGGCGCGCAACGCAATATCTTAACGCTTGTGAAATCCTTAAATAAGCCAGAGCATTTGAAAAGTCCTTCACCATCAGCGCTTATTCGCGTTTCATCAATTTTCTGCAGAAGGAAATTCACTGAACGTGCAAGTGTTGGTTAATCTTTATATTGACGATTTCTAGCCATTTGGTGATCGTATTTTAAAGGAAACAAACTATATTTTGCCTGTGTTACTGAAGGACATGAAAATCAAGTGTTGGCGATTATTACGTTAGCAATTGCCATCATTTTTTGACATTTAGCAAAAGGTAGTACCTGCGTACAACCTCAGCTGAAAGCAAGCGCTAAAAAAATGTGTGACTGGACCGTCACTGTCGGAGTCTTTTTATGAGAACTGCAAGAAACTCCATGTAGAAAACTCTGCATGTCTCATGTTGCTCGCTCTGTCAGTCTATCTCTCAACCCCTATAATAATTTTTCGGCCTGGGATTATGTAAAAGGCAACGAGAGGATATTGAAGAACTATACCTAGTCACTGAATCAATGCTAACGACCTCACCTTTCAGTGATGAAGATTGGACGCAAGATGCCTTTTCAGCACAGAACTAATTACAAGTGTTGCGCACTCAACGCGGATAAATTTTGACAAGAAACGCAAATTATAACAATTACAAGAAACGGAGAGGCAGTACACAGACTGTAACTCGCAGCTTTGATTTCGGACAGGAGAAAAGGAGATCTGACAATGCATTACAAAGGGACATTAAGATAAGCCGTGCTGGAAAACTGCAGTTCCGGAATACCAAGAAGGCCAGTGTAGCTTGGAAGCGGAGGCTTAGTACGCGAGAGAATGCGCAAAAACCAAAGAAGGATGTCGTCGGCACTGGGAAGTTTCTGTATTAGCTCACCAGAACGTCACGAATTTAGACAGCGTCTGCTTAGAATAGTTGTGGTCAGACGAGGCGCAATTTCATTCTGATGCAACTCAAATTGGCATGTTTTGAAAACAGTTCTGCCAGAGACGACCAATTCAAGCAAATATACTTTAGAAACAATGGCTTCACATTACGCTACCGGCACTGCAGTTCGGGAGCCAAGTTCATGACAGTAAACCCCGACCGTCTGTTCTCCCCACTGGTAATAAACCCCATTACGCCAAGTAAAGCCCGTTTCACATGGTGCGAATTTGACTGCGTTTTCGCACTTGCGAATTCGCAGATGTGGCAAATGGGCCGTCGGACCCTTCGTGCGTGCGATTTTTCGATGTTCGGGATACTTTAACTTCTCTGCGAAAATGCACATGCGGCAAATGCGGGAAACTAATCACAACGTAGATCGCAGACGCGTCACTGTGGCCTTCCTACTTAACCTTTGTTTTGACAAAGTAACGCACTAAAACACAAAGAACTTTCAGCAAAGCAGTTTCTAAGTTGCTTTACTTTGTTCTTACCGAAGCAAACTGACGCCGAGAATAATTCAGTCCTCCGCTAGGTGCTCGAAAATGCCGAAAATTGCAGCTGCCGCGCTGGGTGCATGTGAAACGGCAATGCGAATTTCGCACTTGTGGAAATCGTAGCTGCGAAAAATGCAGCGTAAAATCGCACCATGTGGACCGGGCTTAACTGCACATAAAGCTTTCAAACAAGGTCTAACTTGTGCAGATATGCTTTTTTTTTGCTTTTTAGAGTCCCATTAAGTAAAAAGCAATGCGTCTTAATTCCACACGGTATAAGCTCGGAAAGTAAAAGTATTCCTCACCATTTCAAACCTGGTCTAGCAAATTGCCTTTGTCGCAGTTTCTGCTGGTTGTCTCTGTAACTGTTGCTGTTAATTTTTTTGCTTCATGAGACGAACCAATCAGGCCAACAGGACGCTTCATCAGTTACGCGTTGTTGGGCTATGAACAAATTCCTGCCCGCGGTAGAAACAAGTCCTGTCTACACGTTTCTACTTTGATCAGTAAAGCAAGTGTGCTTAATGATCATTGCCGTACCCCTTGTTAGATTACATAAGAATGTTTTTGCGCTGTGACATGAGATGAAATAGACGTAGCGCTTTTACCGAGGTCTGCCACCTGACTGCTGAGGAACTGTACAAAATGTGTACAAGATCACTGCGTCACTGCAACATACCGCCCAAGAACATCTCCTAACTACCAAATAAAGAAATTGCCTTATCACCCACGCATGCGCTACCTTCAGAGGAGATATAAAACGCTCCCATCAGCTCCCTAGTAGCGGAATCATTGCTTATCTTGATCCGACCACAAATGGAACTATCCAAGTAGACACGTCGATGCGGGTAACGACGATCACAGCATATCGCCGAATCTTGTCTCAAGATTATTTCGGTACTTCCAGGGATGACGGCAGGTGGTGTAATTCTAATATAACCACAGCGCGGCAGAAAGGCAAAGAACACGAACGAAGTGAACACACAGAGCGCTGACTCCAGTGCAATTCTAGTTTTTGGGAAATGCTGGCTACCGATGGTGCCTCTCGTTGCCTTCCACAGGGTTGCTCGTGTGACACGTGGCACATATTTCAGAGTTGGCGTCCCTCGCTGCTGTTCAGGCCTTCATGCTTGTGATGCCTCCTGAGGTTCTCGTGCAGAATCGTGCAGTACAAGAGCACTTAATGTAGATTACATAGTGATCCCTATGAATAAACCCTTGTAACAAAATGTGGAATTTGTGAACACTGCATAGCATTAATATTATTTATTCAAGGTATTAGCAGGCTCTCAGGTGGAGTATCGGGTGTTTATTTTTGAAGTATTAACGTGTTCAGTGATGTGTCTTCAACAAAAAATTGTCTACTGCATGCTAAGCGACTAAAATTAGAATTGTATGCTAACTAAATGTCCAAGGAGAAGTGAAAACTAAATGCATCAGGATACATTGTTGTTGAGCTTGTTGGTGCAAGCATGTTACTTAGAATGAAAACAGTGCAAATAGGTGAAAAATGGCGGCACTGCAGTGTCTGTCTTTCTTTTGATATCCCGTTATTCGAACTGTTCTCGTTCGAAAAAGAAAGCTAAAGGCATAGCTTGCTTGGAGAAAATACCTGCTCTAACCTACCATTCTGTGAAATGCATTCTGATGTAATTTTCAAGCTGTTCACATTGAATAATAAGGTACCCTATAATGTTACTGAGCAAAAAGTGATGGGTTGTGTGTTGGGATGAGTGATGGATGCGATGAGCTTAGCGCAAGGGGTGACGTAGCATTCAAAATGATGGTTAAGAAACATGAAAATTTACAGTCCTTATAACTTTTCCCGCTTCTGTTCCACGGGAAAACAAGTGAAATTATTTGTCCTGATTTCTTGTAATAAATCCTTAAACAGATTCATAGAAATTTCGACACTGCTTTAACTTCGCATACTTGGCTTCGTTTAAACTTGATTTTCTCTGGACCACTGGGAGGATAAGTGTTAAAACGGTGAAATTCATCTTTTGTGGGTAGAGAGGTGGACGGCAGTTATAGTTCGTGAAAAAAGAATGTGCGTATATTTTATGAAATTGTAATCAATAGACGAATAAACAAACGCGCTTGCATATCAAACTGAAAAGATTGTCGACGACATTATTCAACTAAGCAGCTAACGAAAAAGGAAAAAATATATATAAATTTGTGCTGTTCACGCGTTGTGGACATTGTGGATTGCCTAGATCACAAAACTATCGAGTACTCTGTTGGTTCACATTTTCCAATGCACATTTATTGAAGCATTCGTTATTAATTTGCGGGGCGTAGACCACGTCAAATCACACGTCGCAAATGTGTAGATTTTATTGCTTTATAGATTAAATGCGCGCGTAAACGGAGTGAAGAAATATGGCAACGACAGGAATCGGCAACGTTTTGTTTATATACATATACTTTACTGATTACTCCAACTTTTTTGACAGCTGACATCAAATTCAAACTCGAATTACGTTCTTACAATACAACCTTGTTCGTATTTCTTCAGCTGGTCTCATAAGTTCAATATAAAGTTCTGGAATGCCTCGCTAAGTTTTCATTTCAGTACCGCGTAGACCGTTTGTACAAAGAAATCGTAGGAAGAGCACTGCACTTAGAACTAATATTTTTCTATTGCAGTTTAATTTTAAAAGCTTTCATAACCTCGGTACATCGCAATGGTGTTATGTAAAATTCCATTTCCTACGACAGTATTCAGGGCACTCTATTTTGCAAAGGACGCCAATCTGTTGCGCCTAACCCCTCGGACTGTAAAGCCGATATTGCATTTCGCCAGTGCTCCCGAATCTCCAAGTAACCCGAATTTCAAACATCGGCCAACGAGAGTAATCGCATGTAGCTTCGTCCATTTCTAAAAAGAGCATGATGTTTAGCTATTGCAAATATTTTGACTCTGCTCCCACGCCACGGTAACAGCAACACCTTTCGCATCAGGCTTTATATTTTATCACGAATCGTTTAGTTGCTTTTTACAAAATACGTCGACATATGAGAAGTTTGTACGATGGCACATTTCCTGTTAGCTAGATTAGATGGCTCAGAGCTTCATTTAGTCTTAAAGTAGACGTATAGTTGCCATTTTTTAAAAACCGGAATGTATACTGCCCCGAAGAATTGATCCAGTCCGGCACCTTGTATTCAAGCGAAGATTTGCAGGTAATTTCTGCTTTGTTACGACGCACTAACTGGAAAACGTGCTGCGTTTGGAAGTTTTTGCCGCTACAGAAACATTTGCTACAGCAGATGAGAATAGGTGGATGAGGTAAAAAAAGGTCCGCAGTGGTTTTGGAATGCAGCATGGCAAAATGGTACCACAAGGCTTGCTTCCTCGCGGCTCCGTCCTAGTATTGCAGTAAAACAGCGACGCGAGCACGCACACGTTCACGTTAAAGCTGTCTAGGTTCAGCATAGCAGACCGCATGCGTGCGCATCAGTATGCGACCTGTGCTCGCAATGGGCGTTAGCAGAACGTTGAGCGCACGCCGACAGTGCATAAACCACTTCCCAACTGCGCACAATATTTTTGCCTACGCTACCCTAAACCACTTTTCACTTATTTACTTCATTAGAAACGAATGAGATACCGCAGCATCGCAGTTGCCTTCCACTCTCCTGTGACATAACAAGTCGAGCATACAATTCAGCATGGATATGCACAAATGTGCAATGATTGCAAGATATAACATGGCTTTAAGATGGATAACGTGGTCCGCATTATAATATGTTTAATAATGGCTCGCTGTCCGATTGTCGAACGCATTGACAGGACTAGCAACACAAATGTCGTGACGTCAACGGTTGGTTGATGTGATAACTTGTGGACGTTTTGGACATTACGTCACGTTAAAGCGAGGTTATCGCAGAAAGTGATCGAACAAGAGTGCGGCTCAGGTTTCCTTGACGGGATTGGCAGCAGGACAGCGCGACTACTTTAAACTCGTAAGAACGGCTCAAAACACTAGTCGCTCCTCACGTCTTCAGGGGCGTCGTTGTTGCGGGTTGAGCTCAGGTTTGCCTGTTACTCTCGTTCGCCATGGAGTTTACCTTCATGTACACAAGCACTTGTGCTCGCTCGCTATGAGTGTTCCTTCGATGTGCCGCACAAAAGCACCTGTGTTCATCATGATGTATGCGTACACTGGGCAGCAACACAAGACTGTTGACAGGATTGGGAGAGCAAGCACACGCAGGCGCGTACTCTCCAGAAATGAAAATCAGTAGTTTTACAAGTTTGTCAGGGATGAATCTATGACAGTGGATTTATGGAATGCATGAGTCCACCAGTGCGGCATTACACAGTCAACTGGGAAATGAGTGTGTTCTGTGCAGAAATGCACCGAAAGCCTGGCATGGATTCGCACTGCTAACTAGCCCAAATCAGTACCTTGAGACAAGGATTAACTTGCAACAAGAAATGGCACATCTGTGCCTATTCCTCTGAACTTACTTTTCTGCCATCGCAGCCGAAGACATCGACATACAATTTCATGTAATGCAAACATATTTTGCAGGATTAAACCTTCTCTTAGATGACAGAAAACTCATCTTACTCGCTGCCATTCTGCTCAGTGTTTATGATGCTCATCTGCTGTGCACAGTTTAAGGTGTGCTGTAGTAGTTCGACAGGGGCAAAAAAAAAAGGCCTTGTCTACCAACATTCGACTGCGGTTTCAAGAAACCCAGGTTGTCCAAATTAAGTAGCAGCACTACGCTACGGCGTCTCTCATAGCCAAATTCATTGCCCACAGGAGTCATAGCCCATACCTCCGGGAAGCTAAGATAAATCGACCAAACAACCAATCAAGCACTTTGTCATTGTTCCAAAAATAAAATCTTGGATCGCTCTATTTAATGAGAAGTGCAGTCGCACGAACAATTTCTGTTGTTTTAACAATTATTTCCGTAACAACAAAATGGAAAAGGAAGCAAGCTGGCAATTGCCATAGGAAGGCACAAATCACCTATTAGTAGGAAGAAAGAAAGACCATAGGAGAATTCAGGGTCTAAGACAATAAATTTTCTTTGTCTTTTACGATTGCGATTTGTGTCCACGGTTCATCGATAGAAAGCTGCTGACGCATGCATAAAGTCTTTTAAAGCGTCTCTATTTTGTTCAAACAGTCCCGCCTGCATTCTTGTGCGAAAGCACGCAGTGTGCACATATTTACGGCATCTACGCACCAACTTACTCACTACAACGCTTAACATTTGTAAACACCTCAATGTCGTTCTTTGTCTCCACTGATCACTCTAGTTAGACTAAGATTGCTTTGCTAATTTCAATCGAGGCTGTCCAGTACTTGTATCTAATGACACTGCTGTCAAGTGGTCCGCAATTATGTGAATCTAATTCCAAAAAGAACAGAATAAGTATCAGTAAATGTTAGTCGTTGCCCAGTCTTTGGCGCTGGGGATAATAACTCGATGAAACAGAACGAAACCGAGCACAATAAACTTTTCGCAGTGCATGCGCTCACTTGCGATGACGTTAGCAAAGACAAAATGAAAACCAGCGAAAGGAACTTCACGCTAGACAGACGTATCAAGTTAGTCTGTCCCCTTGTTCCACATAGATGTCAAAGTTGTCTTATATATTCTAAATTACGAAAACGGTAACCATCTGGAGCTGCCAGGATCGTATACGTACAACACCCCCTACATGTTTAGCTCCGAACTCCTTGCTTACAGATTCATTTGACTACACTGTAGCCATTAGAATGGCTGAAAGATTCCAACCAGCCATATTATGCCGAAGAACGCTTTTGCACAGAAGTTTAGTTTTAACTATAAGCTTACTTTATATCCGGGCCTCCATGATCAAGTTGGGCACAATGCTGCCGGGGAACAAAACACGGTATTCGAGGCCTGAGTCTGTGGCCAGGCTAAACGACATCATGCCAGGGCTAGCAAACTTTGAATAACGTACTCAGTTTACAAAAAAAAAATAAGAAACAGGGCTGAGACTTTAGTGATTACGCTGCTGTTGACATGCACATATATAACGTTTTCACGTAAAGCGACAAATCTATAATTTCCGACTGCCAGTCGTGCGTACTATTTTCGTGGAACACGGCAATACACGCAAGCACAAACATAAAGGATACTCCGCACGCATTTCTTCGTGCGACACTAGTCGACACCACCGGAAACACTCAACATCAATTGTCTCATTAAGCAAAGATGCAAGTAAGTACAACAAGCGTGAATTTTAGTACCGAGAACGAAGTTAATATATTCAGACCAGCGGGCTATCTGCTATTACATGTTGCAATGAAAGTGACGAAGTTAACTTCTATAAGGGTAATATTACGTACGCACGCACTTTCGCGCGTAAAGTCTAATTGACAAGCAACGACGATTCAGTTATACAAGCGAAGTCCTTGTTCCGCAGCCCTACTCTCATTCATTTAGCTGAATATGCTCACTGGTATTGGGAAAACGGTTTTGGCATTATTAGAAAAGTATTCGTAACCATGCTAACAAAAGCCAATTACCTAGGCGGGAGTAGACGCTTTAGAAATTGGTGTCGCTATGGTGAACTGGTGAGGAAAATTCAGGATGACTTCACCAGTTGTCTTTTATTTTTGCGTCTTTGAACGCTTAGGTACCTACCCTTACGATAAGACACGCCAGCAGGCTGTTTTCGCGTTAGAGATGCCCTAATTTAGAAGTACAGCCTAACTCAAAAGGTGAGAGTAATTTTAACAGCTGTGCTAGTTCTAGGTCGGTATTCATTAAACATTTCATACGCTAAAGTGGATCACAACAACAGGCAGCAGGCAATGTGAATACTAAACCTATGGTAACCGTAGGTGACTGACTAGTAATAAATGTTGGTATGAAAGTGAGCGTTTGTGAACTACTGAGTGTCTTTTTCTTGACTACTTACTCTAGTGTTGAATTGTTTCTTTTCGGATTAATATACGTCGCAGCAGACAAGTAACCTGCCCCTCTAGGAGCAAGCGTTACCCTTACAACAGCAACAAGTCGATGTGGCCCCTGATGTTCTAGTCATACCTCTTTTGATTGAAAATTTTTATATATCACGACATATTTGTATTACCTATGTAGACCTTTTTGTTTTTTCTTTTTCTTTATATCCTGAGAGCTATTGCCGGCGATTCAGTCGGAGCACCGAGTACAACAATTTCGTTGAAGGCCGAGGCCGGAAAGAAATGTTACTGGCATTAGTTTGGAGAGAACGAGAGCTGTTTTCGAGCTTTGTACGTTCGTGAATGAACCAAGTTCATTACTTCAATTTCGGTACGTGTGGGGCCCAAATAAGTATTGCAGCCGCGACAAAACGAGCCACATAGTTGAGGATTCCTAAGTGGTACTTCAAATACACTAGATCACACACACACACACAAAAATCAATGTGCACTTCCAAATGATGGCAAGAAAAAAACATTTAAAGATATAAAAGTCAGCCTGTTTCACAGCTACAAAAATATAAAGAACAGAGAGAGAGAGAGAGAGAGCTCCCGATGTGTTTATAACGAGCCCTCACATCCAAGAGTATTTTGCTGGAGAACCCCAATCGCGGACTCGAGTGAACCTTGTTGCTGGAGGTACAGGGCGATGATGCGAGATGGCTGCCTTGCATATTGTTCTCTCCTGCCCGTAGAGAGCAACACTGCGTATTCGGTTCTTGGTTTTGCTTGTTTGTTGCTCATGAAACGAGTTCCCGCTACGTCTCTAAATGTGCCTGTACCTTCATATTCTTCACCGAAAGGTTTCCGCTTGCGGTGACATAATTCTATCATTTTCTTTCGTACATTATTGATTAAAGCACGATGCGAATCGAGCGGTCAGCTTTATAAATCGCGTATCTCAACTTCGCAGACACTTTCAGCCTTGCTTGCAAAAGACCTAACCCTGCTTTTATTAATACGCCAGGCTGTTTGCGTTCGCCGTTTATGAAAGTCTTCAGTAACAATTCCACATCAATTTGAACAATTCAGAGCAACCACATTAAGATATATGTAGTCGCTAAATGACTCGCGGAATGTCCCTGCCTCAAATTAGCAAAAACACTTGCAGGCAAAACTGGCCTGACGTGATCGGCTCATTATCTCGTGGGGATGCACATGGTCCTGACGTTGCAATACCTTAAGGACAAAGGCAATACAAAGTGCTCTTTCCGTGGTCTTAAGGTTTTTTCGCAAGCTGAAGGTTTCACCCGAGGACAGCCTGATAAGCGCGCGACTTCGTGGTGTGGTGTGTGGCCGTAATTGAAAGCAACGGAAAGACGGGATTGCAAGAGGCATATGTGACAAGAGTGCTTCCAAAGTATGGAAATGCACCAATTAGTTCTACTTTATCTTTGTCATTCGAGTGTACCTGTGACCTTCTGCGCATAGTCGGGCAGGTTCTCTTGAAAGTTGAGGCTCGGATACTGTGAAAGAAACACCACGCATTCCTGATCGATTACACCCAAATGTGCCATATTTGTGCTAATAAAATCAAGGTTCTGTTCCAGGATTCAGTGAACAGAACGCTCGACTTGGCAGCATGCATGTCCGGCTTAGGAGGGCAGTTAAAATTGAATGGTTTATGGAGTTTGCCGACATGACCTTGATTTTACCATATTTTTGTGAGATAAGGGTCTAAGACCTTCAGTCGTTTATGACGTCCCGGTACATTGACTAGCTCAGTTCGGGCGATCGCTGCAGCTTACCACACCCGCGTGCATCCAGAAGTACACACAGTGCTCTTATTTATTTTCTGTGGTAAATGCCATGCACTTAACCTTATTCCTACAGGACTGCAGAAAATGTTGCTATCTGTCATGACATCACAATAACGTCGATAGCATCGGGTCTGAATTCAGAGAACGAATTTCGAGTCAAACTAAAATAGCTTGCAAGTGTTTCCCAACCTTCACATTTGCTAAGTGTTATCCTTTTACGTGAGAAAATCGTAGCGTCGAGTTTCTGCAATTTCGAAAATATGAAGCAGTACTCCCTTTAAGCTCGTGCACTTGCTCCTTCTGACTCGGCTGCGCTCGAGGTGTCCCGTGATGCACCCGCTCGCTTCGCGCAGTCGTTCCTGTGTTCATATCTGGTTAATGTGTGCCAGCACTGAATAGAAAATATATAAGACGAGCCGAAGTAAAGACAAAAAGATTTCGTAAAACCTTTTGCGGAGTTTATTGTTCATGTGATGCACTTCTTGTCGCTGATGTGTGTTAGAAAGTGAGCGAAAAAAATTGCACTTTGTCCATCCTGTGTGTGTGTTCTCCCGCATTTCTGGAACGTTGTCCGGATGAAGCGTGGTGAAGAAAATAAAGAAATGCAAGAAAGTCTTTTCCGGCTACTGTGTCATGCATGTAACGACTCCTTTCTTTTATCGAAGTGGTTGCGATTTTTTAGCCACATGATTTTAATGGTGATTTACTCCTCGTTGTTCAAATGGCTATGGTAAAAAAAACTGAAATCTTGAAATGCGCCGAAAATCGCTGAAAACAGCTAACCTTGCTGTAGAAAAAAACCGAGTCAACCTCAAAAATGCCGGCACATCCCACGCCCTGCGGGAATCTATGTTATAAGAAGCAGTTTTCGGGGAGCCTATACCAAGTTAACGAAACGACCATGAAAGCACCAACACGTAGGCGGCTGTTTCACGGCCTACATGACACACATGTCATGTCCTATCATTTGTGTTCGTCATACACTCTTGTCATACTATTTGAACCCACCTTTTTCACGACGCCATGGCACGCGCGCCCTATCCTATCGGATTAGTCGCGAAACGTTTTGGAAGGGACGCCAGGCGCGCGGTTAGATAGCGATGGAAAGAACTCCGAAAAAACAAGAGGGGCCCGGACGCCCACTGCAGCTAACCCTTGTGCCGTGTACCACATTCGAATTTCACTGGACCTCAGCACAACGTCGGTGCTAGGCCGAAAACTTGCGTAGCGTAAGACTGCCACTTCACTTTAAAACGTAAAGCGGCCAGGGCTTCCGCCGGACTGCACCGTGAACCACGTAGTTACCGCTTTGCATTGACGGCTATGAAATTTATCGATAAATACTTGCGTTACACTAGAGTACCATTTCAAAAAATATAAAAAAATCACCGCCCAAGCACTCCGTACCGATGGTTAACCAGCGAAGCTGAAACGTGCGGCCGCGGTGTTTATTACTGAGTTAATCCCAACAGTTCATTAAACGACGGCTTGGTAGGCTGGCGGATCCCCGGTAGCACGAGCCTGTTCTTGTGCCCGGGCAGAAGCATCGGCACGGCTTTGACGAGATCGTTCCCGGTTCTGCTCGCGGCGTTGCTGATCGAAAGCTGCCTCCTCCTCAGGATTAAGTAAGACGCGTGGCCTACCCATTTCGGAGCTGGAGAGAAACTGCTGCGCGCGCGCTCGGCTGCGTCGGAGAGCAACGACGTCACTACTGGCCCAGCCAATCGCGCGCCTCTCTTTCTTTCTTTTTTGCGCATGCACATGGGGCTGCACCGAAGGAGTTTGGGCATACAGGCAACGGACGGACGGACGGACGGACGGAGGGAGGGACGGACGGACGGACAAATCGGCTAACCATATACAGCTTCACTGTAAAACATCACGTTCCTGATGCAGTCCTCCTGCAACGTCGGTCGTCTCTTGCTGGTGGCGGTAGCGCTGTCCTGATTTCACGTACCCGTTTTAGGCGCGGTAACACTGGCTCAATACGAGACCGACAAGACGCTGACGCCAACGATTGGCCGATTATTCAGCACAGTGTCTGAGATCATTTGATCATAATAGGCCGACAATGACGCAACCGCTATCAATCAGGTGATAGAAAAATGTGTGGAACATAACCAACCTTTATATATAGCTTTCATTGATTACGAAAAAGCGTTTGATTCAGTCGAAACCTCAGCAGTCATGGATGCATTGCGGAATCAGGGCGTAGACGAGCCGTATGTAAAAATATTGAAAAATATCTATAGCGGCCACAGCCACCGTAGTCCTCCAAAAGAAAGCAACAAAATCCCAATAAAGAAAGGCATCAGGCAGGGAGATACGATCTCTCTAATGCTATTCACAATGTGTTTACAGGAGGTATTCAGAGACCTGGATTGCGAAGAATTGGTGATAAGAGTTAATGGAGAATTCCTTAGCAACTTGAGATTCGCTGATGATATTCCCGGCTCGTCCCGTTGGCCTGTCAGAAAAGCTCCTGTCTTGGTGCACAGGCCCATATCGAGTGCTGCGTGCTGTGACTCTAGTTACGTACGAAATTGTCCCAGTCAGTACCAGTGCCTAATCTGCCCCGGATTCCACTGACGTTGTGCATGTTGCACGTCTCAAACCGTATTACTCTCCTGTTATCCCGGATATTTAGACGCCCCTGGACGGTGCTTCTACCGCCAGGGATAATGATACATGCATATTGCGTGTGTATTGTGGACAGTACACGCAGGCGCCCCGTCGATGACGACGAACGCACTCTGGCTCTCGAACTGTCGGCTGAACTGGCCAGCGCGCTGCAGTTGTCTTTTTTAAGTAAACCTTGTAAATAGTCCCCAGTTCTTATTCCTTTGTTCGCGTAACAATATTGACAACTATATTGATTTATATGGCTATTGTTATATTGATTGAATAAAGACACATACACGTAACTTCGTGTTTGTTATCGTTTTTAATTTGTCTCATTCGTTACCACAGTGACCGCAGCTTTGTGGTCACTGTGCTAGACCGCGATCGGTGGTGCTGCTATGCTAGACACTTTCCAGCCAAAGGTTAAATCTATGCAAGAGCGGTGACGCGTGTTCGGCACACTGACGTCCATGCAGCACTCGATTCCAAGCCGTTCCAACATGAAGGACACAATCCACTTGCAGTCGAGGCGCGCTAGGTCGCCGTTAAGGTCTCCCACTATGACGATCGACTTGTCTTCGATGGATGATATCAAACCAAAGGCACCTATTAGAAAAGTGCGAACGTAGACATAGCCGACGGAGGCCAAATTGTAGTATCTGTTCTCATCAGCTTAATATCTGATACGGGTTGTATTTGGACCTAAGATATTGCAACTTATTTTTGCAAGTTGGCGGAGTGCTTAAATCCTGCTTCACCTCCGTTGCGGTCGGCACGGTATTACACTGTCTTTGGGATCGGCCCACGTATGGGGAGAAATTCCCGATCTACACAGCTCGACAGACACACGTAATTTTTTCGAGAACCGAGCGATATACAGCTTCGCTGTAAAAATGCTATTATTAACGGTTATTGCGCAGAGGCATCAGTCTTCGAGCGAACCTACGTAAAGTGCAGATAACTTAATTGTGACGCTGGCGACTCCTCTGACATAACTGTGCTAAAAGCGGCGATCACACTAGAAAATGAAAAAGATTAAGAAATGGGGCATTTCTAAAGTTCACGTACAAGGCAAACGTCAACCGGAGTTTGCACATTACAAATATTGAGTAACGCAATGAACGGGGCTAGTTGGTGGACATTCACGATTGTATCGCGCTAAGTGTAACACTGACGGAACTAATGGACGAACATCAAGAACAAAACGTGGCCGTGCGTGGCGCAAACTACCAACTTGTTTATGCTGTTAAAGAACAAGGTGATGTGGGGGGTGCGGGGGGCGGGGAGATATTAAAAAAAGATTACAAGGTGAAGATATGAGACGATACAGTGCCCCCTCCCGCCCCTCCTCTCCACATTACCTTGTATATAAGCGTGTTCCTTAACAGTAATAAACAAGTTGGCAGCTTGCGCCACTTACGTCCGCGTTTTGTTCCTTATGTTCGTACATTAGCTCCGCCAGTGTAACACTTAGGGTAACACGATCATGAATTACAAACATTCTTGGGCAGTGGCAAGTGGGGTCCCTTTTGAGTACAACGATGCTAAGCACGGCACTCGCCACCATGGACATAAAATCCGTGGAAACACGAAGACACAAATAAACACACGAGCAAGCACATGTGCAGCTACACGAGAGCAAGGAGAACGAGATGAAAGGCCCCATAACTTAATTTCGTGACATCTCGATACACCTGTGGAAGCGATCGCAGATATTTGTTCAATACGCGTTCTGTTCGTTTGCTGCAACGTCACAAAACGGGCAGTATGCAACATTTGTGAGAGCGGGAGGGAGAGAGCAGCCAATCGGCGAACGGTGTACTCCCCGGAAGTTTACTTCCGTAGTTTGTCGTCTGTTTGCAGACAATATACTACAAAATGAAATATTTCTCGTCTTCCAATGAATGACATCCTTGTATAAAAATGTATGTTTTTGTTATCAAGCTTAAACACGTTCACAAATAGTAATTTGTATGACTATTACAATTTATAACTATTAGTTTCTCTGCGTGGTCCCTAGGTGGTGGCACGCACAGCGAGAATAAGAAAAAACGACGGGAACAGTGGCGCACATTTCAAGAGGCCAAAACAACATTCCACTGGCTTGCCGGCACCCGATGATGGCCGCTAGTACGCCGCACAATCAACGCAACCAACAGCTCTTCTTCCTCTTCGAGCAACGCCAACGCAACAACCGAAGTTCCCATCGCAAGCGCAATTTTCCCGAATTAGACTATGGATTGAATCCGAACGTGCCCTTCCGCAGCCACAGCCGCCGTTTAGATCTAATCCAATCCACCAGACGCGCCATGCAAAGCCAGTCTCGTAACGAGGGTATGATCGCTCCAATCACAACTCCTGTCGAGTTCGGTTCCTAGCAGACGACGTGCTTGGTCGCAAGATGATTGAAAAGAGCGTGTCGTCACTATAACGCCAAGTCGGCGCGGCCTAGGCGAATCGCGCGCACCGGTAGCCGAACGAACGCGCCGCATAACGATCCCCGATCGCGCCCCTGATTCCTCAAAAAATTGTACTATGTTGCTTGCAGCACTGTACCTAAATTAGCTGATGCCTATTGATTCAAGGTATTTTCAAATGATAATGCTCGCTCATTCAAGTCCATGTACTTTTGCCGAAAGCCTCCTACGGTGTTGTTGTTTCCTTCTACGGTGAGTACGGCTTTTTTTTTTACAATGTAAAGAAGATGCTATTTGTCATCTTCAACCTTATCATTGGAACATGCCCCGCGCTGTCAGTTTTTGCTATCTTATACATGAATAATTTATTATGCAATGGGCGAATCGAAGTCTTTTTATTGTTTGAACAGCGTAGCTGATGTTAAGTCTCTCAGTTGTGCCTCCAAGAGCGTGCGCTCCATTTCACACGCTATACGCACTGAAACTTAAATTGATACATACTTATATATATATATATATATATATATATATATATATATATATATATATATATATATATATATATATATATATATATATATATATATATATATATATATATATATATATATCGTCGCCATAAACGATTTCTCGGACATGTGTGTCAGCCCCATATAGAAGTAGAAAAACTTAACTGGCAGAAAACCGTTCACCTTGAACAAGATCTTGGGACCATGGCCTCGAATATCGCAGCTACAGAAGGCCACAAAAGCGCTGCTGTGATATTTAAAAGCAACGGGATTGAGTCAGCGTCTGTGATCCGGACTGAGTGACCGAATATTATCCCCAGTCGACTTCCTCTTCTTCTTTTAGTCGCTTAGTCCCCTCTTCTCTTTCCTCAGTGTAGTGTAGCCAACGGGGCTCAGTCGTGGTTAACCTCGCTACCTTTCATTTATCATTTGCTCTATGTCTCGTCATTGACAGTTGTGAAAGCCGAGAGGCTCACAAACATGTAGCTCAAAGAAGAGCAAATCTCTCTCATAAGTAAGGCGGTCAAGGCTTCGTGTTTCAGTTACGTTAACAAGCACCGATGTGTTGTTGCCTAGTGATAATGGCAACACGCTGGATGATACACCTACGTAGGTGTCAACAGTTTCGTCAGCGCTTTCGTAACCTCACAAAGAACCTATTTGCCAGAATGATTGCTTTCACGGAAGAAAAACAACACGGTGATGTCACAAGAACCTGTAGGCGATACCCAGAAATAAACGAGGTAGCGTGGCTTTTGGATGGAAACTCCGCTATTTGTGCACACAGCAATATTGTGTTCACGATCAGTTGACGGCACTACGTGACCTTCTCTTGGCGTGTCCGGAGCAAAGCGCGTAGAAAAAGAAGCACATTCAGCCAAAGCTAGCGTGTTGTGTGTGTGTGTGTGTGTGTGTGTGTGTGTGTGTGTGTGTGTGTGTGTGTGTGTGTGTGCGCGCGCGCGCGCGCGCGGTCGCGTTTCTGTTTTTGCGCCTGTGTAAGCAAACAAGCCTCAAACTAGTTTTTGTGTTTATGAAGAAGTATACGAAACGGCAGTAAAATATAAAGCTTCCCTAGCCTGCTGCGAGGTGGCTGTGAAGTTTCACCACGTAACTCATTTTGCATCACTTCTCAAACAGACAAATTCTAATGTTCTCCGCATCCAAACATCTCCTTGACTGACATTATACTCTACATCTCTGACACTAGCACAGTACTAGCTGAGTTCATTCGAAGGTGCCCGTTGAGACTACAGCTGGTCGCTGAGGTATGTCGACTTCAGGACCGGCAGTAATGCACACGTTGGTTTCAGAGTTCTATTTCTTGTCAATCCTTAACCTCATCTCTACCGCGTAGGGTAGCAAATGGTATATGCCTGTGGTTGACCACCCTGCTCTTGCTTCCCTCCCCTCACTTGTCTCTCCGTCACCATACACACGCTCTCTATTTACTGACGCAAGGCGTGCGCTGGAGGAACGTTACATCAAGTCCGAGGTGTTGTAAAGTGATAGGGAGTGGTAGGATTTCTGCTTGCTATCACGTAGGCGTATTTGACGTATGTTAAGGCAGAAGGAGTTTGCCTATTCTCTACTACGTTCTGCTCTTCCGAAGTTTCCGACTCATTACATTTCGAATAACATTGGTGTCGAGTGTCGGCATAAAAGGAAAAGTATCAGTTTTGCCAGAAAGGTGAAGCATCGACTGCGACAGCAAATTAGTGGACAAACAGCTACACGAAGTAAGGATAGTAGTTTTATCGGCCGTTTAAAGTCGTAAACATAGGCATACTAACTAAATTAGCAAGCATGGTGTCACGCGCGCACAAGCACACATGAAGACATCTCACTTGATGACTGCGGAAAGTCGCTGTCAGAGCGATGCGGTGAGGAAACGCGGCAGCAGCAGCGAGAGAATTGACTTCCGTGCAGTCGCTCGAACCAATGCAAACTAAGTCACGAAAACATAGCGCAGCGGGGACTCTGTACCCGTCACAGATGGCTTTCAAGACACTGTGGCCCGGCCGGGCCATTGTATCCGTCCGGAGTAGAATGCGCCCCCCATCCCTAATCTCCCCCCTAAGCCTCCCCGCTTTCGTTCGTTGTGTGCGAGAGATTGAGTCGCGATCGCCGACTTACCCTCGCAGGTTTTTACTCGCACGTACAGCGTAGGGCGCGCAGGGACAATTTTATCGCCATTGGAATTTATACGGAACCCCACGGCGACGGCGACGGAAGAAATGCACCTGGAATGTCCATAGAAATGCTATTGCAATAAAACGTCATATCACAAGCTCAGTCACGGAGAAGAAGCACAAGGAAGAGCTCTACCCCTTATGGGAGCTAACCTACTACCACATGGGGGGCCTATCTTACTACCACAATGTGCAGCGCACCTACCTTTTCGGTAATATGGCTATCACAAGGGGTAGATGTCGCCATTGTGTAAAGCTGCTCTTTGTATTTCATTTTGATATGAATGTTTCATTTTGCCCTGTCTTCGCTACATGTCAACCAAGGAGCACATCAACAAGCTTACTTAATTATATTATCAAGAAAAGTTACATAATTCTTAACTCGTAAATACTACGCGTCAAAACCTCCAACACATGTCGGAACAATTATAACTTACAGCATGGTTTCGCAACTGCTACAAGGAACACCAAATTAATATTTCGGAATTTATTGCAGTTATATTTTGACACAACAGCTTTGGCAATAATCCTATACCAATGTAGGTTTACCTAGCGCGTCGCATAAAGCTCTTTTCTGACGATACCTTCAAGTTATGCTGTTTTGGATTAGGTGGGATGAGTGGCGCAAGGTTAAAATCAAAGGAAGGAATAAGAGGAGAAAGAGAGAGAGAGAGAGCGCTCTTTCTGTCTCTTCCTCCTGTTATCAGCTCCGTTGATTTTCCCCCTGTGCCACACATCCTTCTTAAGCTACGCACCAACTAGCCTTATCGTAGTGGTAGGTGTTGAATATGGTGTTGAATATTGATCAGGCGTTTCATTTAACAGTGAGGCGTACGTACTGTACACTAGGCCATAAAAGCACGAAAATTCTGTATGCACTAGCGATGGCTCACTGTAAGATCTCGAATTTCTGTAGTTCGTCTACACAGAACGTGGGGATGACTAAGAAAAACTGAAGTATTACGTGCCAGAACCAGGATATGATTGTGAGGCACGCCGTAGCGGGGTACTCGCGATTAATTTTGAATAACTTTGGTTCTTTAACGTACACTTAAATTTTAGTATCCGAGCATTCCTGCATTTTGTCCCCATCGGCTTGTGGCCGCCGGGAGAGAAACCGCGACCTGGAGCTCACCAGCAGGACGCCACGTAGCCACGGGGCTACCACGATGGTTTGGGAATGGTGAGCCGAGTGCTTGGTTAAAACAGCACGGCTACCACGTAGATAGACAAAGACACAGGGCACGCGCCGACTTGTGCACCTAAGGTAGATGGTTCGAGACCAATTTCTCTGGGCATGCGTTGACAGACGTGCCAGCACGAAAAACTGACTCAGAGAATACATTGGAAGCACTAACTTCCAAAATTTTATTATGGAAGTGTTAACTGCTCAAATGCAGTCACGAAGGCCTGATAATTCACCTGCACATAACCATCGTGAAAATCGTGGTGCCTACACTGGTACGAGCGCAACGGGTAGAAAATGTCACGCTAAATGGCACATCTAGTCCTTCCCTTGGGTGATGACAAGCGCCGGCGGCTTTCCGTCACTCTCACCGCGCGCACCTATCGAGATGCGAACCACTGCTACAGGCGTTACTCGACGCGCCAGCGTTCTGACACGCCCGGTATCTGCCAGTCGATGTAGTTGACTCGCGTACTGCGTCGCGCCATTGTCGCCTCCCTTTCCTGTCAGAAATCTGCCCGAGGAGCTAGAGCACAACGTTAAACATTGCTGTCGCTTGCAGTGCTTCTAAAGCCCCTCCATGCTGTTTTCCCCCGAATAAAGCTGCCGGAGGCGCGTAGATCAAAGGGCTCTAAGTGCTTCGCCTTCGAGTGAAACTAGCAATTTTTTATCGCCCCTAGTTCATGGGATAACCAGCGGCAGTACTCCTACTTGTTTCATCTCTATAACAACTAAACACCACCACCCAATTTTCCCGTTTGTTTCTCTCCCCCTCCTTCTTTATTTTGAGAACTTCGACTCCCCTCCACCCTACTTACAAGCTAACGGTCCCCCTTCCCTCCCCCACTGACAGTGACAGAGGCTGAGCTACGCGCACAGAAACGCCGACAAGGACAGCAGT
Organism: Dermacentor variabilis; assembly: GCF_050947875.1. NCBI lineage: Eukaryota > Metazoa > Arthropoda > Arachnida > Ixodida > Ixodidae > Dermacentor > Dermacentor variabilis. The sequence continues at coordinate 5,991,002 of NC_134578.1, read as the reverse complement.
TGCTACTCTGACGAAGACAAGACTCCTTGTCTAAACGTTGGCTTCTAGCGAGATTCGATGTTTGAGAGCTGTCATTCACCTGACGCGTGTCTTATCTCCTTGTATGATTTGTAGTTGCTGTGTTCGGCTGTACCGAGGGCAGCGCGACTCGCGATGGCCTGCGAGTAAGGCACTGCTCACTGAGAAGGAAATTGCCTCGACCCAGTAAACTTCACTACACGGCGCCAACGAACGTTGCCGCGCAGCCCAATCGCGCACAAGCGTGCTCAGGGGCCGTATTTGAAACGACCCACTTCGGCAATACTACCGCCTCGACGATAGTTCTGCCGTCAGGAGCGCGCTTATTGGCTAGTTGGGCAAAATTGAATGATGCAGGTCATCTGATCTTGCTAAAACAGCCAACCAATGCGCGAAGATGGCGAAGGTGTAGCCCCGGCGATAGTACTAGACAGGTTTAGTTTAGTGTTTGCAACCGAACGTAAAAGCATTACGTGCGTAAAGAAATAGCGTCGCCCTCACTGCACATGCTCGGAAGGTTATTGGGTTTCTGCTGTTTACGCGCGCTATGATAACGTACATTATTTAGCGAGTTTCGCCGAAGTGGATCGTTTCAGAATACGGCCCCAGGACAAGTGCCCGTTGAGGCGGATGCGCAATGGCAACGCTCAACGCCTTTTGAAGCCTACGGTTTGCACAAGAGGGAAAGAGAGAAACGCAAGGAAAGGACACGGAGGTTGAACAGAGGATATGTACTGTTCGCTACCCTGTACCGGGGAAGGGAAAAAGTGGTGCGACAACTTACAGAAGAAGAAGAAACGAAAGAATTGCACAATGTACAAAATCACATCAAAGGCACCACCGTAAAAGCAAACACGAACTCCTTGAAGCTATCGAATCGGTCACCAAGACATAAATAATAAAAAATAATAAAAGATACGCTCTTCTTGAGAATCTACAGGAGAAAGACATTCCGCATGCTTCCCTACTACATGTTCTATTTTCAAAATGCTTTGCTACAGCCCTCAAAAAAATCATCACATCTTCTTGCCTTCGTAACAGGCATTCGTTTTGCAGACGTGCGCTGGAATACCACGGCGACATTGCTAGAAATGCTCAGGAGTAGCATTTGCCGGCTTCGAAAGCTAAGCTTAGCCACTCCTTGTTACAACTCACAAGCACGATTACCGGTGATGCGAAAAGTAGCAGCATTTTAATAAATACGTACAACACCTAACGTTCTTTTCAGCTCGTCGCGTTCGCGTGTTTTGCGCATAATGTGGAAATTCTTGTCGCGTAACTGTGCCATGAAAATCAAAAGCTGGCCTTCTTTTTTTTTCTGTTGGGGCGAATCTTCGTTTTATGAGCACGAATATTTCGAGAAGACCCGCTGGTGGCGCGTCTCGCGTGCTGGAGATGCTGTGCACAAATACCTCACCGCCCTACGACAACTCGTCCCACTTGCAAAATGAAACTCCTGCTTCGGCATCGATTGGCCATTCTTTTTTAGGAATCATTGGAACGCGCTTCACAGAGAACAGACGGTGCCCGAACTGCTAACAAGAACGTGACCCATCTCTTTACCGCCTTCTTTGCGCAACTAACCATTTGATCCGAAAGGCCAGGCGACAATACAAGATGCTCGTCTGCTCAAATCTCATTCTGTCACTGTTTCGAACTACAGCATAACTTTCTTTCTTTTGGGTCGCAACTGAAGGGACACACTTTGGTAGGTGAACTGAGAGCTGACCTACATTCTCTACATGCAGGATTATTTCTGAAGAAGCGAGGGAAGAGGTTAAACCCAACAGCAACGGTCTTGCCTCAGTCGAACAAAACATTTCTCGATGCAAGGATACCAGGAGCACCGAAATGCTTGCATTGCCTAAATTCTGGAGTTTAATATCCCCGAAACTCTACGGTTGCTTACTTAGGATGCCGTAGGGGCAAGCTCCGGAATAACTTTGACCCCTAGAATTCTTTGAAGTGCACCAAACACTAACTACTCAAACCCTTCACAAGCGAAGCTTTCTTTGCCCACGCATTTGGCGCGGGCAACCGAGGCGCCTCGGGTTGGCAGGTAATGTACAGTCAACCACAAAATTTTACGGATCACGATATCTGAGAAAAAGCTGAATATTTGCGCAGCCTCAGAACGCAGCCTAGTGTGCGCATTTACAGCCTCTACAAGTATGTGTGAACAACATTGTGACGTTCAGTTTTGCCGACCATACTTTTACAGGCTGCTCGGAAACTGAACATTTTCCGAGATCCCGCAGTCCATAAACTTTTGTGGTTGACACGTACGCGAGCTACAACACAAGCACGCCTTCGTCGTCACGCCATCGTAATCGAGCAGTTGCCATGCATCGTAATCGTGCAGTCGTCATACAGTTGCCGGCATGCGGTCGTAATGCAGTGGTTGTCACGTGGTCGCCGTGCCACCGTTGCGTTGTCTTCGTACGGTCGTCGCGGCGTCGTGGTCGTTCCATTTCCGTCACGCCAATGACGTCATCCCGTTGCCGACGTGCCGTCGCCGTCATACCATCGTCATTCTATCGTAGTCATGCGTGGGTTACGCATGTTCGAGCGTCACAAGTTTATTTTTGAGCGGTGAAAACGTGTCCAACTTGGTCGTGTGCTCTATCCTTGTAAATGGTCGTAAAACAAGAAAAGCGTTCTTCGCAAGAACGCCCATGAAAGGTTCGCTTAAACCGATACCCACAGCACTTGCGATCCGTATTCCTTTTTTTCTAATTGCGCCTTTATCGAAATGCAGTCGCCGCGACCATCTTTCATTAGCTAACCGCTAAATACATTTCTAATGAAATAATTGCATGTAGTACATATTGCAGTAATTGCACCCAATTTAAATGTTTTTCGGCGACTAGAACGACTCAGTAGCTCGTTAGCCGATAATAATTCTGTCATTTTACCAACTACACCTGGCAAAGTGACAGAAATTAATTATCGCAAGTATACTTGTAATATTTCACTAGACTATCCATTTTTCTTTCCTTTCTTCTTCGTTGTTTAGCACGAACACATATCATTAAGAAATTGACCCTTTCAAGTGTACTTATGAAAGAGCCAGCAATTACCTGCACGAGAAATCCGAATTCAAGGTACCCAATTGAAATGTCCATTAATTATCCTTTAAATATTTACTTCGGGGCACACTCTGCCATTGCGTTATTATAGACAAGCAACAGCGAAGACCCGTTCGCTTACCAGGAATCGTAACACTAGCACATCTTTCAATATATCCGGTATGCAACGAAACCTCATGGACATTCGCGCTAACATTTTTCTTAAACCATGCGTCCAGACGTTCACCATTATCTTAGCTGTAACGCCAATGTACTTTTAGCAGAATTCGGGGGCTGACGTCCCGAAAGTGGCGCTAGTCTTAGCATTCATGCTTAACAAACGTGACTTCACTGTTGCTCGGCTTTAATTTCGCCAGTCGGAGCTGTGCGCTAAAGCAAATAATTAGCAAACGAATTGGTGAATGTATCTGATTAGTCACCAGGTTATCACCATTTGTCGCGCAAGTAACGCACGCGATTAAGATAGTCCGTGTGTCGGAATTTTTGTGTAATTGGCGAAACACCTCGACTTCCCTGTATGCGCACAAGATAGAGAGTGGGGGAGGAGGAGGAGTAATACATGGTTCAGCCAGAAGAAACGTATACGCTTGCAATTTGTTCAGTGTTGAATTGTTGCAGTGTTCTAAACAGAACACGCGAGCGTCGACCACACGCCATGCTAGCGCCTCATAGCAGCGATATCGGCGATAGTATGCACAAACGTAACAACCTCCAATTTGAATGCCGTCTGCAATGCGCTGTTCGCTTCAGAAGTGCACACGCCTGGCATTTGTTTCCCGCGAGACCCCATCGCGCACCGCCATAAGTTGCCAGGCCACGCAGCTACAGGTATGTGCAATCATCACAATTATTTTTAATGAGAATCCCTCACACGTCATCACAAATTTCGTTTCTTTTCTTTTCTATTTCATGCCGCTGCGCATTGTCAAGTAACACGAAGAAAAATACAAAGCGCATCGCAAACGAAACGCCTTAATCTACACGTATATTCTCACAGTGGATTTGCGCCAGCAGGAATGCGCAGAAAACCAGGTCAGGGCGTGTGCCTTCCTGGTGCATAGCGGGGTGATGCTATAAGCCCCGGTGGGTACTTCGTGCCCTTGCGCACATACTGTCGCCGATCTCGCCGCTTCTCAGTGATTTAGGGCACTGATACTTGCGCTGGATACTTGACGCGTTCTGGTTTTGAAATTTCCAGGGTGTGCTTTATTCTTGCCCTGCACTAAAGAGAAAGGGAATAGAGCTAACCGAAAAGAAAGTTTCAAAAGATAAAAATGAAATACCGGAGCACACACGGTGAACTAGTAAATATTATGAGGATTTGTCGCGCAATGCAGTTTCTTCTAAAGTACGTATGCTGACGGCGTGATTCATTAATTTATGAAATTCCACTCTGCAAAGCGCACAGGACGGGGAATATACATTATAGAATGAGAAACGCCGCAGTCGAGGCCTCAGAATTAATTTTGACCCCTTGGGGCTCTTTGTCGTGCACCTATATCTAACTGCACTGGCTTTTATTCGTTTTCCACCCCATCAATGTGCGGCTATTAATTGAACTGGCGACCTCGTGCGGATGCGTGTAAACTGCGATGCAGAGTACGCCCGATGAGTTCGGTGGGAGTGGTTTGGAACAAAAGAAACACTGTGTCCAAGGGAAGCGAAGTTCGCATGGAAGCCGCATGCTACCACAGTGCTCCCTGGTCACACTATCGCCGGTGCTTTCTGGTGCGTTTCTTTCAGAGCGACAGGAGGTATATACAAGGTCCAAGGGGAGATGCAGTACGCCCCTGGCTACTCCATTTCCCTCGTAGGCAAAAAATAAACACAAAAAGGACACTTTAGTACGCAAGAACGATAACACACAAAATAGTCAGAAAGAGAATAAAAAAAAAGACAATATGAACAACATCGATAACGAACGCGAGAACTTTTGTATAGAACAGTCCCTCATACACGAACACATGTTCGCACGAATAAAGGAGAATAATGAAAGCTGCTCCTTCGAGGCCACTAACCCTATGAAGAATTCTGTCCTTGCCAAGAAGACCGCTGCGTCCCCATTCCTCTCTCAAGGAACGACGCCGCGAGACAACTTCGCAATCTAGCTCGCAAGATCTCCTTAGCAAAGTGAAATACCGCACATACAAGGCGCACAAGACTGCACAGACTAAACATGTCACTTCAACTCAGATCTCCGTCCGGTCTGCACCGACGCGAAGCGTCTCTTGTGTGTCGGTTGTGGCTTGGAGTTTCCTTCACAAATGCCTACTCAGCACTAACTGAAATGGCTGATAGTCCTATATGTGATGTTTGTGGATGCGAGGGGAACATTGACCACTTATTGTGCCATTGTCCTCAATTTCAAGCACACAGACAATCTTTGTCCGACGCAATGAGGAAATTCGATGATCGTCCTCTAAGTGAACAGACAGTATTAGAGCACCGTCCCCCCGATCAACAGTTCAAAAGGCAGGGACACTTTTGTGCTTGCTTAGAACGTCTGATTTGCGAGAGCGGCTTTAACTCAAGTACTGTCCGTATACACGTATCTACACCTTCTCCCTCCCTTCTCTCTCTTCCCCTTCTCCCTTCCCCCAGCGTAGGGTAGCCAACCAGACCCTTGACTGGTTAACATTCCTGCCTTCCGATATTCATCTCTCTCTCTTCTTTCTCTGTCCTTGCCTCGCTTTCGGTTTACAGCGCTGGCTGTTCAGTAGGTTGTCTATAGGCTCTCGATGTGTGCGTCCATGCACTGTGCCAAAGAACTGCCTTTAACCTGTCGTCATCGCAACGATAAAGTAAATTCGCTATAAAATACTGAAAAGTAGAAGGCCCCTGTGTAGATTAAGGGAAACTCCTTATTGAAGCCGTCATCGGTAAAGCTAACGCTGTTTTGCGCGGCACTTAGAGATTCTTTAGAACGGATCTCTGAAAGAATTTATTCACTTTCTCATAGTAGTTATTGACAACAAACGCTGTTCCTGGCGCCCCTAAGATGATCCGCTGTCAGAGAGGGTCTGTCGATTTCGTTCGTTCTGAAATTGGACACGACAATAACGTGGCCACATGTCCCCACCTTCTATCTTTTCTTTTTTTCGCTCCTTGATCTCACCGAAATAGCGGGCTTCTCTCGAAGGCGTACTTTCCCGGAGCAGCACTAAATGGGCGACGTGGCAAACACTTAGCAGCACAGATCAGTTTGCAGGCAGCTCAGTGATATAAACGTTTCAAGGAAAACCTTCTCTGTCTGTCGCACAATCGTAACACAACTCAAACGCACACTAAGAAGACACCCTGAAACTCGAAACCCAACAATTTTTTTCTTTGTTTTTCTTAGCGCGTTGTGCAACCGTGCAGAGGTGGCGTGCACGGTGCGCCAGACTCTTTGTCGAACGCGTGGGTGGACGGGTCGCTTACGGTCTCACGGTTGGACCCAGTGCTCGTCGTTGTCGAAGCACCGGTGTAGATTGCATCCTGAAGTGTCGGCGGAGGCGATTCCGCGCAAGCGTGGGAATGGCGCGCCCATTTCTGGTTCGCTGCAAGTTTTATAATGTCGCAGCACGAAGAACCTTGGCCGCTGAGCCAGACGACGAGAAACGTGAGGTCACCGGAGCGCGCGACGTCGGCATGGCGTAGCTGTCCGTGGCCTAGACGAAATAACATTGCCAGCCACTCAACTGAAAGTTTGAGGTGAGGCCAAGGAAGAGCGGTAGCTCGATCGGCAACGACGACGTCTGCTGAGCTATAATTCGCGAAAAGTTGCCAAATGAGCTACGTTAAGCTCGAACAGAATTCCGGTCTGTTCACGCCTTGCGTCCATTTAGTAACGACGGCCATTTAACGATGACGACAAGAGGGCACAACCGGCACGACGACAACGTTGTACACAATAGTACTGCAACGACCAAGCGGTAATAACGCCGCTGACGGCTGTCATTAAGACGGACTAACTGTTGTCCTAGTTGGCCTTGCGTAACTGTTTTGACACTGAAGCTTCAATGCGGGCAACTGAAGCGCTGTTGAAGCTTCTGCAGAATACCAAGCTAGACGAACGGCTCTAGTAGGACCACTTTCTAATATACATAAGCACTCACCGCTTTTCTTATCGTCATCACCCATCCCAGTACTTTCACTCCCCTTTCCTCTTTCCCAGAGCAGAGTAGCAGACTACAGCGCACTAGCTCAGGTCGACTTCTCTGTCTTTCCTGACTATAAATTCTATCTATCTCTTGAGGCGAATCACAGCTGAAAACAACGTATGCATAGACATGGAAAGCTGTTGGTAACTGATTATTAGCAGAAAAGTCTATGAGAATGCGGAATACGCTGGTGCGAACTGGATCTTTTATGACTGAAGGAACCACCCCTAATGAGTCGCCAAGAGGATTACGACTTTATTGTGGAAACAGTCTCGGCGTAGTGTAATAATCCGCAATAATCCAACAATATATATCTCAAAAAGTCCAGATGTGCGCAGCCATTCAATTTATCCTTGCCTTTGTTGAGTTCAGTTAGTCCTTGAAGCAAGCAGCACAATCACTGGGACTAGTTGGTTCATGTTAATTTTGAGAACGCACTGGCTGGAAAGAACAACACGAATAAAAGAGACATACACACAGCTATGCATGGCAAAGCGGGGTTAGCAACAGTATATTTTCCAATGCGTTGTCATATTTATAGCGGTAAAAATTACAGGGTCTCTTAAGATCTCTCGTAAGCGGTGAACGGTGAAAGCCTACTCTTCCTCCTCTTATCATTCGCCTCTTTCTCTATGCCTCTTCTCTTTCTCTTCTTCCTTTTAGCCATATTACTGCTCACTACTAATCATTTTTAGTCATCTGTAATCAATTGTGGTCATTACAAGCCGGCGTTAGACATGTTGGTCATATCATAGTAATTAGTAGGCATTATAAGTCATTTCAGTCATTATTAGTAATTACTGGTAACTAGTAAGCATTTTTAGTCATTTCTAATGAATTGTAATCATTACAAGTTGTCATTAGACACATTGGTCATTTCGTAGTCATTAGTAGTCATTACAAGTCATTAGTAGTCATTATTAGTCCTTACTAGTCATTATAACCTCTACCAATCTCCATTATAACGTTATCATTCACTAACTGTCCCTATCAATCATTTTTCATTCTTTAATCTGTCTTCATATGGCGTGACGACGCTTCGGCGGACACTCCGGCGGTCAGGTCTGCTGACACAAACTTCACCATGAGCCTAGAAAGGCTTTCGCCTTAAAGAGTAGGTTGTTATGTGAAGGAGGGTGGTGTTCCATCCTTCTTTTTACACTCCCCCCCCCCCCCCCCCCCACATTATATATATATATCAATGCACGAAAAACTAAACACTTGCTAGCCGCGCTTTGCCCTGTAAACCTGTATCTGTCGCTGTTACTAAAAATATAAATTTTGGTACGTGTCCCAACCACGATCTGAGTATGAGTCATGCGTCTCTGTTATTCGTGTGTGGCTTTTCTATTCAGTCAATTTTTAAAATTAACATTCAAGCGAATCACCCCGAGTGGGTGTGCTAAAGTTGGCTTCGATCGTTAATCGTGAAGCGTAGAAACGCGATTCGCGTAGAAACGAGTGTCGTGTAGTTGATTTTCGTTTCAACTTCCTCTATGACCAACATTTGCCCATGATAATTCATGTGTAAGCTTTCCAATTATTACGCATATTTCTGCTGCAACAGAGTCTTGCCTATTCAGTAGTGCGCTTCTGAAGTGGAAGAACTGTGAAAAAAATTAAGCTAAACGGGACGCTGAGTTATATCTACAGGGGCATTAGGTATGCGTGACGTTCGCATAGAACTTGTGTGTGCTGTTACGAGGAAAAAGAAAGAACACTGAACGCTCTCGTTCATCGCTGCCACTTGTAAGCACACTTTAATGTCGTTACAGGTAGCTACAAATTCTAGAGAAGTCAGCTAGGTTAGAAATGTCATTTCTGTATCTAATAAAATTATTTCGTATTGAATGTGCAGTCCACTGCCTTTTGTAACTGCTTGGAAGCGGTAACTCACAAGGAAATCAATTTGACAGTGCATGGGTGTGGGTGTTTCACGTGAGCATTGTACAACATACAAAACGACGAAAATAATCCGGGAAACGCTAATTTTACCTGGCCTCGTACCAAGTCAGAGAGAGAGCGCAAGGACAGGAAAGGCAGGTAGGTCACCCCGACGAGCACCCAGTTTGCTACCCTACACTGAAGGTGGAGGAAAGGGTAGTAAAAGAGGAAAAGGGAGAGAGTAAGCATTGAGTGCGTCTGGGAGGATGCACAGGATCACTATAAACGGTCTCTTAAGCCGGTGCACTTCAAGTGTTGCTCCAGTGCGCGAATCGCTTTTCGTGCCAGTGACGGGTGGGGCCACGGTCCGACTCGGAGAACGGTCTTGAGTCCAGTCGGTTTAAAGTTGCCCACAGGGAGAAGCCTCGTACCAAGTCAAGTTTCCTAAGAACCAATGACGCTCCGCCGAATGACCTATAGGTCCTCTGCAAAGTTGAAGTGCATGTGTTAATGATAACGGAAACATAATGCCCCCTCACAACCTCTTTTTAGCGTATGCAGAGCATTTCAGCGAACACTCTGCGTACGTGCGCACATGTTGCGACCTCCTCGAGATACAGAGTTGGTCGAAATGATGTGCCGTTGGCGACACACGCACATGGTGCATCAAAGCCAGCAAGGATCCGAGGCGGCCGCCGCGTCAGAAGATGCCGAGAGGAATTCTCCGGGAAGGCACCGCGGTAGACGAGCTCTGCAAGTGTCACTTGAATGTCAGGCTTGAAGGGGGCATAGAGTCCTAGGGCGACAGCTTGGTGAGCTTCGAGCCAGGACAAGTCGAGGCGGCACATAATGGCTGCTTTGAATTGCCGGTGAAAGCGCTCGATCATCCCGTTGGCGCAGGGTTGGTTAACTGACGATCCTCAATCGCTCAAATCCGGTGGCTAGCCTGAGGATCCTGGAGAGCCGCTGAGTCGAACTGCCGTCATTGATCGGTAGCGATGCGACTATGGGTGCAGAAATATATAATACATCTACTTATAATAACACGGTTATTCGTTTATATGTTACGTGCATATTGCGTTGTTGCTTTTGGACGATGCATGCAGGCGCCCAGACGAAGACGAGCTGCTTCTTGGTCTCGAGCAGTAGGCTGACCTGGCTAGAGCTGCAGTTGTTTTTGTAAGTATACATTGTAAATAGCCTTCAGTATTTCACCCCTTGTTCACGTAACGATACTGAATGTCGAAAATCACAAAGATGGCGTTATGGCGTTATTTACGGAAGAAAAAGAGAGGTTAGGTTTCCTATAGAGCGTTCGCACTGACGCCATCGTAGCCGCAGACTCGTAGGGTATTAGCATGTCGAGAAGCTGCGTAAACAAGAAACGCGACAGCACGACAGGCACGCCTTGCGCAGAGCGTCAAATGGACGACAGCGATAATCCGGTGAAAAACGGTCACCGTAAAACGCAAGACATTGTGCGTCTGATAATATGATACTCTGCAGTCATGAAGCCAGCCATGTTCGGGTAATATCACGCTGTAAAGCTACTCCCGTGACATCACTAGAACACTATTTATATCTTGGTCACGGGGCTCTTATCAAAATATTTCCTTAATCTTTATATAAGACGTGAGTAGCCGTAGCTCTCACTAATATCTTTTTTTTGTGTGTGTAGGTCATTTAGTCTGCTAATACAAGGAGCGATACAAGGAGGACACATGGCCCCGAGTGCTGATGGCCTTGTTCAGAAGCTAGTATGTCGCTCCAGCTTTCTCAGCTATAGGCGACGCAAAAGCTCGGAACAGTGCGCCGCTAACGCGCCCAAGACAACCACGACGAGGGCTGTGCGCATGCCCATTTCATGGGCGCTTTCTTCATTATCTGGTCTTCTGAGAATTAAAAATTAGCAGTCTGTAGTGCCCGTGCTCTCCCGCCTTTTCTGTCCGTCGTATTCGCGCCGCCGCAACAGGTTTTGCAAACGTGGATCAACGTACACAGTTTCAAGATTCTTTGTGTTTTGCAGAAACTCGTATCATACCTCTTCTAAGCGCAAGTGTGATGATCCAGTCCTACGCAGCTGCGCACATGCTTTTGCGGCTTCCCCACGTTAAGGCTGGAAAAGCAGTCTGTGCACAGTGCGAAGGAGAGGGGTGTGGGTGAGGGTGAGAGGCAGTCTCTTGGGCTGGCGCCGACCAAACGCCCGATGGCGGTTGAGCTGAATTAAAGCTCATTCTTGTTGGAACACTGTTGCGTTTCGCCTGCGACACGCGGTTTTGCCGGCGCGACTGCGGCGGGGCGGCAGACATTTTGGCCCGTTCGTCGTCGCCGCAACGCTCCCCGCCAGGCGTTTCCAGGCGTTTCCAGGCATGTTCCGATGCCACGTGTCTTCATGTGCGTGTGTGAGTGTATGTGCCATTGTGCCCGGACCAGGCGATGCGAAAGCAGGGATCACCCTCTCATTCCAGTCATTGTGCCTGAACCAGGCGATGCGACAGCAGGGATCACCCTCTCATTCCAGTCATTGTGCCCGACCGGCAGCGCTACGACAGTGTGCGTCACCATTAGCCCATTGTACAATCACGTGCTCGTCTATTGAGGGGTTCCTTCTTGCCCTCAACTGCGAGAGTATAAAAACAGCTGCCCCCGGGCGCCAAAAGGAGGGCTCCGATTTCTTCTGTTGAGTAAAGTGCTCTCCCGTCTCTCTACTTCGGTCAACCTGACCGCCAACTCTTTGCGATGTTAAAATAAACAAGTTGTTTTGTTGTTACCAGTCGACTCATGCTTTGCCGGGACCTTCGGATGCTTCCAGTTGTACCCCAGGCCGCCAGGCCAACGCTACCCTTGGGGCTTGCGACCCAGGTACAACCACGGGCGTCAGCGCCGAGTTCCCAACAACCGATGCCATCGGTGGGATCCAAACAACACCAACAAGGCATACTCGCTGCAGTTTATATTACGTACTCGCTAATAGCTATCTCGTTTGACGTTAATTTACGAGGCATCGATGGAGAGTGCTTTTGCCGCGCCATACAAACGCCCTTCATAAGAGCTTCGCCGAAGCACGGAACTGCACGCTTCCGCGCACCAGCTTCTGCACGCGCCGCAGTTTACGCAGCGTCGCACCTTCCAATAGTGGGGCAGGATGCCATATTGGAGGACGCCGCGGAACTTCTAAGGAGGAACACGGCTTCCGAAGGCGACTCACGTTTGCGTGCTGGCGTCGTCGACGATTTGCATAACTTGCGCGGCGGCGGAGGCGGCGGTGGTCGTTGGCGGTTTTAGCCACCTACCTCCCTAATGACCTGTTGTTCCCCGCAGGGAACACTGTGTCTAATTGCGTTAGCTCGCTTCGCGCAAACCTGCGGGTAGTTGTGCGAAAGGTTTGCTTACCGCTAAGGGTGCGTAGGAGGCGTGCTGCTGTCTGATGTCACGTTGGTTGACGGACCATCAGTGCCCTGCAGGAATAGCGAAACGTACGAATAGAAAAAACTCGCCCCAGATTTTCTCAAGTTGCGCAGTCATAGGCTACCCAAATGACGAAGTTGTCTGCCTCCTATCGTATAGTAACTGCGAAGTGAATTATATGAAAGTGAACAGTTCCATGTGCGCGTTGGTTGAAATTCGTCTTGCTAGCAGCACACGCACCTGCACACATGTATGACAAGCCACTTACAGGACAAGCATACCTGCACACATGTAGGACGGCCACCAATTAAGAACTGTTGCATTTATCGAGAAGAGAGAACAGAGACAAGGCAAGACTGCGCGCGCAGACACTCAATCTAATGGCATCTTGGGCTGGTCGTCTCGGAGCGCTCGAGACCGCTCTCGCGAGCAGCGTTGTCTTCGGCTAGTCGAAGGAGAGAGAGCGCCTTGCGCTCGTCTGGTTCTTTTTCGATCGCGTTCCTCCCGCGTCGAGCGCACTCGGGTGCTACGAGCCGTTTTCGGAGCTGTCATCGAGATTGAGAGCGTTTTCCGCGACGTCACAACACAGCGTCGCCGCTGTTGGCGATGGTCCGCCGTAACCTAGGCCACTGCACGCTTGTGTCTCGACGAACGTTCGTCCCATTGGCACGTCCGATGCTTTTGCTGGCATTCCGCTACTTTAGCTATGTCTGCTGTTGTCGCGTGGTTTTGCCTCTGCCATTTCCACCTCCGAGAAAAAGTCGCACGTTCGAGTTGTGTGCTTGTCCTCATGCCTCCGAGTTCGAGGAACACCGGATCTGCCAGAATCCGATCCGGAGGATGGAGGCGACCAGTCGAAGATGCCGTCACTCATCTTCGCCCCCTCCAGCCCCCCCCCTCCCCAGAAAGAAAAGAGAGAGAGGAAAAGAAAGTAGACGGTACTCACATTAAAATATCCAAGTTTTTCATAATACGGATGGAAAGATTCCACAATCCTTCATGCTTTCCTACTTGTATGCCTTTTATCGCATTTTGCGCTCAAATAGAGGGAGCGCCTGGTCACGGCAGTCGCGGTGTGCGCCGCTGCCATGACTGAGCGCCTGCTCGACCAGCCAATTGCTGCTGCAGGGGCGACGATCATTCCCGAGAGCAAAGATCACGGTTCTGGAAAGCTACCGCTAGCAGACGCGTCAGGTGACGAGTAACGCGAAATCTCGCGAAAATGCTATCGCATTGCAAGACGGCGTGCGCGCCGCGCGGCTGCTCGTTTCTCTTGCGCTTCGACGGGAGCCGCGATAATGAGTTCTTGCCTGTCGTGCGACGAAGCCGCTCGTAGACTTTCCACTAAGCCATGTTTCTCGAAAGATATCACGCGTGAAAAAGCGTCGTCGACAAGTCTGCTCCATGTGATGGGACAACTGCATGGGGCAGTTGGGGCCGGCACCGAAACTTTCGCAAATACCGGGCGGTGGAAGGTACGCTGTCTTGCCTTCTTTGTTTAATGATTTAGGAAAGTTGGTAATGAGAGCAACGTTTGGCTGCCGCAGTAAAGATGGATGCAGGTAATTAAAGAACGGACAAAATTCCCATTCTTAAAATTCATTTTTGATGCCAGTTAACCAAATGGCATGATTGCCCTAATATATTGCTCAATATGGCCTTCACTACAAAATATAGACTTGAGTTTGGCTGCGCAATTTTGACGAAAAAAAAGGGAAAAAATCAGCTCGCCAGGGAAGTCAGTGCCAGTGCATCCAGTGCAACTTGTTCACATTATTTCAGCTGGGCATGCACGCAGCTCATATTATGAAAAAGAAAAGTGACACAACTGTATACTAAATGAATATTTAATTATATTCTATTTATGTGCGCGCACTAGAAAATTTCTAGAGCATCATTCTACCAATTCTATGGCAGCGCATGAACTGCAGCTTAAAGTCAAGCTGAACTCATCTTGCGCAGCTGTTCTGTTGCTACTGTACTCAGCGGGCTATTTCTATTTCTAAAGTACGGTGGCCAGATGCTTTCTTTAACGCCATAGTGTTTGAGGCGAGTAAGAAGAAAGGTCGACATTGAGTATGGGGAATGCGTGCTTCGTCCTTCTGTTGCAAACAGTGATGTAAACACAGCTCTCCACGTCGGCCTATCTGAGCTCATCAAAAGTTCAGATATCAAACAGTGCAGGACGAAATCGGACGGCGAGCTCTAAGAAGGCATTGAGAAGAGATGAGCAAAGCATACGTTTTCTATAGGCTGCCTTCCCAATTTAATCGAAATAAGGCAGCTTTCTGAGTTCGACATAACAACGTTCTTTGAAAGTAGACTATTTCTGCGTGACGGTTTCATTTGAAAACAAAGGTTGACTGGAGACTTACACTACATGAATGTGCCCTTGGAACAGTTGCTTTACGCAGTGTACTTTCCAACGTAGAAACGGGACGACCAATTAAACAAGACAGAGTCGCTATGAGCTCGTACTAAACCAGCTCAGAAGCTAGTCAGCGGTCTGCGTTGTCTATTGTATTATCCCATTCCTGCGCTTGAAAATAGTATTATAGAACATTCTTATGCATTCTATTACATTCTATTATGCACATTCCTCTGTTAACGTCGAATGGGCAGCGACTCTTGGGTATCGTATGTAGGCAAATGGGGTATCACTCTGCCGTTACTGAAAACTCATGTCTGTTCGAAAGTGCGCAAATGTTAAGCGTTCTCAGATACAAGTGTTGCTACGGCTCTTGAAAAGCACGAACCTCTATGACCGCTGGTGATTTACGATGAACGCTTGATAATGGCGTGCCAGTGCAAAGTGCGAACTTCACTTTTCTCATCTTTCAGTCCCCTTTCCCGTGTGCAGGGTAGCCCACCGAGCTAAGCATGGTTAACCTCCCTGCCTTTCCCTTCAGACGTCTTACTCTCAGACCCAGCAGCGAACTCCCCCCATCCCCTCCCCCCCCCCCCCTATGTAAACGTGGCTACAAATTCCATTTATTAAATAATACAGTGCTTGGAAACTTGTTTAGAAATAAACATCTATTTCGAGCACGAAGGAAGCGACAAGCCAGTAGGTCTGACAGGACTTGCAGAGCGCTCTGTCCTGTCTATTTGTTTTTCGATTCCCTGCGCTGAACATACCACTAGTTGTATGTACGATTTGTGACCATTAAAAGAGGCATGGCTGAGGCCTGATTGGCGTGCCCTATTGCAGAGGTAGCACTATGCATGCTATATAAGAAACGGCACGTACAAAATAGCGCGTATTGAGCGCGTCCTTGTGTGGAGTTGGCGAGTGCATGACGTGGGCTATCTAAAGGCGAAGAATGCCTTTCTCTACGGGCGGAGTTTGCGTCACGGCGTCATCACTGCTTCACCTACGAGGCGAACGAGTGCGAAGTAAACTTTCAACTCGGCCTACGCTGGTCCGTCAACATACTAGCACGTTCCGAACGAGTAAATCTATTTACACTGCAGCAAGATTCATCATTGCATATATTAAAAAATGAAAATATTTCAAGGCCTACAGAGACAAGCGGGAACACGGAATAGCTCGAGATAACAGAGAAGTACCGAATAGAAAGGTTGTATTCCTAGATTTGCAGCTTCTGATGCAATGGTTTGCTTCTTTCCTTCGTGATTTTCTTTTATCAATTTTTTGCGAGTCACTAATATGTGTCAGTGCTTGCAAATACACGTCGCCTTTCAGAATAAGCTAGCGAGCTTTCGACTGGCATCTTCTCGTACCGCAAGCGCCTGGCTTCCAACTTTTTCTGCTCATTTCGCAGTTTATACAGGCCGGTCAAACTCAGAATTTTTCGTGTCCTTCCAACTACGCTTAATGATGATCACTGCAGGGCCCGATCGACGTGATTCGAAGGGCTGAATACATACAACCTCCTTTTTTTCAGTAAAATATATAGTTACGGAAAATGAAGGCTTGAAGCTGGTGAAATTCCCCGCCTACCATGCATTGGGGGTACGTTAAAGATCCCCAGGTAGTAAAAATTAATCCTTAGTACCTCACTACAGCGTGCCTCATAATCAAATCGTGCTTTTGGCACGCAAAACTCCAGAATTCGTTAATTCACTCAAGCTTGTTCCAAAATTTTGGAACAGCGCTAAACGACAGCGCAAGAAAGACGATACATGGGCGCAGTGCGTTACATGTTGTCTGGTCCCGTCCTTTAGCGCCGTTTCATTAAAGATGTACCAACAAGCTCAATTTGCAACCGTACTGCAATTTGTTAAATTTTCTTGGGGCTGAAAATTCAACGAAACTTTTTACTCGAGATGTCCCCTTCAAATTTTTTTCACTAGGTTACCATGGTTACTGCTGCCGGCTTTGCAATGACGCAGCGCGTACACTTGCGAGTGGCGACCGCCGCCGAGCTTTCTTTCTCTCGCCGTGACGCAGCGACTTCGCGTGAAGAGCGAGCTAACAACGCCGCAGCCAACCGCGGCGGCGTAGGTGCGTTGTGGGCGATCGCGGCTGTTATGCCGCCGCGGCGGCGTTTGGTTAAACGCCGCATTCGTTCGTTTTCTTTTGATATTTTGATACGTGCAGATCACTCTGTACTTCACCGTATTTGAGTACAGCAGCATAATTACGAGCCATTCCTCCTGTCTGCTCCCTGTGATGCGCAACGCCACGAAAGTTCTACAATGTAATATGAACCAAAGGTGCGACATCTCATTCGTTTTTGAGTCGTCGCTTAACGTTCATGACAAAACCATTAGCCTGTTGCAGTTTCAAGCGAAGCGTAGAACTATTTTGTTCGAAAGTACAAGACTAATCACTTCGAGCTGCGTTTTGGACGCAGGTGGCTGGACTGCATGACGCAGCTGAAGGGTATTTAACAAGATACGCTCCAGAAGGAGATCTTGGGTTAGAAGCTTTCTTAACGACGTGAGGTAGCGCACGAGCACTACCACAAAGAAGAGGCACACAGAACACTTCACAGGCGCCGCTAACAACTTTACAGAATGGCATTGAGCTACAATACAGGAGGCGATCAGTTTTACGCTTTCTGGAATTATTAAAATCGCCCGTGGCATATAACGTAATTGTTGTCCTTGAGCTGGAGTACTCGAAGAGGCGGACGTTATTATCACAACAAATTGAAACAAATTGAAGAAAATTAAAAAATACAAATTATTTTATTTAGATTACCGCACACATTACGATGTACTAGTCGTGGCCGGTGAGTTTTCAAGACGTTTACACTTCAAATTAATCTTCAGGATGATACCAGTTTCGAGATATTATTTCCCAAAGTGTAGGACGAAACACATGGGGGTCCAGTTACTTTTGGGCTTGAATGCATAAAAGAAAATTTTGTTCAATATTAAGTGGGACAACAGTGCATTCTTTCGACGAGTTTGATGGCGCTTATCTCCAAACTGGCGTCATTCTGGAAATTCATTCCAAGTGGATATGCTTTGCCAACGCATCGGCTACAAATCGTACATTGTAATATGTGCCGTAAAGTAATTAATAAGTTAATTAGTGAATCGTCTAAATTAGGTGCATATGCGTTTTGATTTGTCGTGCAAGTTTTTACCGCCCCTCTCAATAATCCATCAAAAGGACTAAACTTACGTTATCTGCAACAGGAAATTTTTGAAAATTCCGTGAAAGTTAAAAATGACCATTCCATATAGATTCCTTCCATTGCGCAGATGAATCAGCCACAGTGGACGTGCTACAGAGGGTGTTTATCGAAAATGATTTGTAAGACTTAAAAAGCTGTTGTCCGCGTTATACAAAACTACAGACGTCAACATATACATCGCTTTATTTCGTGTGTGTGTGTGTGTGTGTGTGTGTGTGTGTGTGTGTGTCTTTGCTGTTACCCAGAATCTTTACATCACGAAATCTAGGTTGACAAGAGCAGGATTTACAGTGTGCAGAAACATGCGCAGTCAAGCCTTTTTTCAAGTTACATGCTAATAACAAACAACGGTCACGGCCACTGTTCAATGAAAAAGATATTTTAAAATGTCTGCGGCGCTGGGTGGTGACGAATACGCGTCACACGGGTCCTTCGAGCGCAGCAGCCCAACGAGACGGCGCAGCGTGTCCAATAAATTGAATAGGGAGAAACTGACCCTTCTAGGGTGGTGCTTCTGCACTGCTACCTGCAGCGACGTCACATGCGCAGCAGATTATACAAGTTTTATTTTTTTGTTCCCCGTTTGCTTCGCTTGAGACGAGTGCCTCCCGGGCACGCATTCTTGCGCTGGCTCGTTTGTTTTGCTCCATGTTCGTTCTGTTTGTTTATTTATAAACTTAGTGCAAATCGCATACGCGTGTCGACAATGAGCGATAATGTTGATGTTAAGGCACCCATTCTTATAAGATATTTGCCGGAGTTAAAACATGACGATGACATCTTGTCTGGCTACTTCAAATCGGACGATGAGCTGAAACAGCTGGAACGATCATTGACTGCTGCTGCAGTTCCCAGAAAGCAGCGTTTCAGGTAGGGTGGCCCCGCGTTGATTGCTCCTGAAACACACCGCAGCTCTCCCTGAAAAGCTACTTTATGGAGTTACCGGCAGGCGGCGAGACAAATTCACGATTGCGCCATCGCTGAAGCATCTCGCATCGCCATAAGCGTAGGCAGGTTTGCGCTTCTTTGCTTAAGAACCAGGTGTTAACAGGCGCAAGTGTTACATTGGACGACGTGGACTCCGAAATTCCATCCTTCTTCGAAATCGCTCAGGGGGTCAAGAATTTTTCGACAGTAAAGGTCTGCATGCTGGTGAGCAATAAGAACGTGATGACAGCCATCGCCTTGCAGTGCAGTGTTGCTATTTGTAAAGGAGATGAAGATGGCTAGCAAGACAGGCTATTTTGTGGAGGCGTGGATGAGTGACGACAGAGTGGAAGTGGGCACAACGGGAGAGAGCGTCGGCGTCGTGGTGCTTCTTTCCAGACCTGCACATTATGTCGAAGTCGTACTCTTGTAAGTGAATCATCCAGCGCCCAAGAAGACCTGATAAGTTCTTCAGCGAGGAGAGCCAGCACAATGCGTGATGGTCTGTAACGACCGTGAAACGGCGGCCGTGTAAATATGGGCAGAATTTCTGCAGAGCCCAAACACCAGCGAGGCATTTCTGCTCAGTAATTGTATAATTCTTCTTTGCTGTGGACAGGCGACGACTGGCATAGGCAATGACTCGCTCGCGAGATGTATGGTCACGTTGTAATAAAAGAACGCCTATGCCATGACTCTAGCGCATAAAAATATGCATGCCATGTATTCCACGCTATCTGGATGCCATTGTAGTGGTTTCTTTAGCTGGACCTATATATCGGGATATACATAACATGAATGACATGGCATGCGTGACATGGCATGCATGGTATGCATGGCATGGATGACACGCATGCATGAGATGACATGTAATCCATAACATAAACATCACTATTTCAGTTCGGCAAAAGAGCCCGACTGCATAAACGCTTCATAAATGACGCGTTTCACTCTTGTCAATAAGTTGCGTTGTTGTATTGCCTTAATGTTGACCTCATTAACGACCACAGTCATTGGGAGATGGATTCTGCCGCATTTTTTATTTGGACCCTCCTTGTTCTTTTAGAATATCGCCGAAAAATTGGCGAACTAGAAAAAAAGTCAGAAAATATATCTGTAACGTTTATCTTCGCGATAGAAGCACAAATTCAAATTTTCTTAACTGCAGAGAAAGAGAGAGAGAGAGAGAGAAAGCCACAAGGGAAAGGCATGGAGGCTAACCGGGCTGAGCCCGGTAGGTTACCATGCAGTGGGAAAGGCGGAAAGTTAATTGAGAACACGTCTAAGGCGTACAAAATTCAAGTTTTGTACATTGATCTGAGTCCTAACAATAAGCTGGTAATACCTGAAAAAGGAAAGAAAATTACCCGATACACTTGGCTTACATTTTAAACTGATTAAATTTTTCCAGTTCAGGCAGCTTTCATATTTGCTATATCTGTTTTAAAGTGCAGCTCTTGGGCTCCCGTTCCTGCATTGTGGCTGTTGGGGCGTGTTGGTAAGACATGACTAAGAACCTAAGACGCACAACCAGACGAGGACGGTGAAACAAGGTGGGAGACACGCGAACGTCTGGTTGTGCCCTTTAGGTTTTTAGTTCTTTAGCCCGTTCATGCGTTTAGCGTAGGCGTCCACCGGGCGTTTTCCCTAGGCGTAACCGAGTGAACGAGCACAGCCAAGGATGGAACTGCGAACCCGGAAAAGCAGCGGGGCATGAAAGACGGCGATAGTGAAGAGAGCGCGAGTAGGAAAACGGAGGAGGACGGTATGGCGAAAGCGTCAGAAGAAAAGCATAGTGCCACGCAAGACGGGCTCTGCGGCGACGACCGCTACGAGATGGCGCCAGAGTCGCGCGCCGGCGTCTGTCAACAGATCGCATGCGGCGAGCGCGTCTACCGTTACCATATACGGAAGCAAAGCACTGCGCGAGCAGGGGGCTGTCTGTGGCGGCTGCTGTGAGTTGCGCCCACGCGCTGCCTCTCACAATCTCCCGATTAGCGAGGCAGTCGCGCCACATTTCGCTCCATTTGCGTTGTGCCGTACGAGACATATTGTCCGCGCCAGTCAATAGAGAGTTTTCGTTCCTGCGTACGCAAGCCGCTTGCGTCCCCTAAACTAAAGCTCTCTATATAGCGTATAGAGCGGCGCTCAAATTTCGCATTAGGGAGTATCATAGTCGTCGGCGAACTTCTTTCATGCCGAGTTACAAATTTGTGAACTTAATGCTGTATTTTCTTTCCTCTTTACCATTTATGGGAAACATTTGTGAATACTGCGAGACTTTAAATTGAAGTCTTTGAACAGTCCGTAGAATTTGACTTTTCTTTTAAATTAAACAAATTTCGTTCAAATCAATTCAGTGGATGCCGATACCGACATACATTTTTTTCCGCGTTTCACATGCAATTGAATAGAATAGCAATTATTAGAGATTTCAAAATAATTTATTACTTTTTGGTCTTTTTACAGTTTTATCAACACTTATTCAGACATGCGCATCTACGTTTGCGGCACTTGTGGCTATACGGTGCACGTGATTCCAAAGATGTGTTCTTGCATGGTGATTGTTCATTGTATGTGTTGCGGTGGTCTTCGTTGTAATGCATTAGCATCATTAGGGAACTTCACGCACATTTCGGGGGCTGCCTTACTTGTGCCTGTGTATATGGGACAAGTTCCTGAAACCAGTATGTTCCCAGCTATCACATTGGGCATGCCCGCCTTATTATTATTATTATTATTATTATTATTATTATTATTATTATTATTATTATTATTATTATTATTATTATTATTATTATTATTATTATCGTCATAATCATCATCATCAGCCTGGTTACGCTCGCTGCAGGGCAAAGGCGTCTCCCATACTTCTCCAACTACCCCGGTATAAGGGAACACAAAGTTTCTCTATGGGATCTCCATATAAAAAATCCTTATATATGGTGCATTCATATAAACCTGATTAACTATGGATGATTTATCGGGTCGAAGGGTTCATGTAAAAGCTAACGGTCAGAACTGACCGATGCCGAAGCGATGAAGGCACTCGAAGAACCAGAGCTACTGCTTGCAATACGCCAACTGCCTTCTCTTGTGTCATCCGCAAAGCGACAGAAAAGCACTGGGACAATCCAGAAAATCACCACAGACTCAACCTAAAGATTGGACCCTAACATGAAATTTAGGTTAACACCAAAGATGCAGCGCAGCTGTGCCAGTCTCTAGCGCAGACTTAGGCTGGGGGTTGCGTTTACGGGCGGGTGCGTTCAACTAATGCGACGCACCGAGTCTCCAGACTGTGAGCGGCGCACGCGGCTGTACGTAGGTTGTGTGCTGTGCGAGTGCCCTCAGTGTGCGTGGAAGAGTGACCAAAGTTGAGCAACGATCTTACGCGCTGAGACAGCCCACCGTTGTCGGATGACGTTATTTTAGGCCTTTGGCGAGACGTTAAATCTACTTTTCAAGGGCCTTACTTGATTCTTTAAAAAGCACGGGCCTGGACTGTAGGGCTTGCGCAGACCTAGGCGCTTGTTATATATTCTAAAGCTTCTTCCTGTCGTCATCGTCACCCATCACACTTCTCTTTCTTCCCTCTTTCTTTCCCTCTTCCCCCAGCGCAGAGTAGCTGGTTGGAGGAATGTACCTCAGGCCGGCCTCTCTGCATTTCGTATCATTAAAGCTTTCTCTTTGTCTCTGGCGGAAGATAGGCTTTTGTATGAGAATATTGTATATGACTCTAATGGGTGTTTTTGAGAGGGCAGTCAGGGATGGTAATTGCAGAGTGTTTATATCTTGATATAGCCTACAGTCAGTAATGCTGGGATGATCGGTTCAAAGCACGGACACAAATTATTGGCTGCAGACGTTACAGATCATTAAATTAAATCTATTAATTTAGCATTGCTGACGGAAAAAGGCACGTCGAACATGTCTGCAAACATGGTATAGTCTTTTGAGCATAGTGTGTAACAGTACTCTAAACACAGCGGTTATACGAAATCGCAATGAACCTATGCAGGGAATTCAAGTTGTCCGCACCTCAATGTGCATGTTTTCTTGCTTTCTTTATTTTTTATTTTTTCATCGACCGGACAGAAACGGCAAGGACAAGTCGCGTACATGTACACCATAACGAAAGCGCATACGTGAAGAAAATTCCATACAATACGATTAAACCCTGCCGTTCTTTTTTCATTCAGTGTATAGCCAGCTCATTCCCAGACGTTTCATCTAGAACTATGACAAATAAGAGACCTCAATCATCAAGGCACTCTAAGGTGCAACTAAGACGTACAAAATGAGCCTTACGGCTTTTTCTTTTCTTTTTATGACATCGCAGCTCGAATTTTTTTAAGGAAGTGTCCTAAGCTCCTTAAAGTCGTGAATTTCGAGGCTGCGCAAACTGTTTTAGAAAACACGTGCGGCTAAAGTGCTTCGCTTTCCTGTAAGACAAAGGAACGGTCGATTCGGGCGGGGCTTATCGAATAAGCGGCGAAAAGCTTGGCTGGCATGCATGCCTGTTTGCCCATCGTATTACCCAGTCGGCGACGTATCGGAAGAGATAACAAGTGTCAACATTGAGCGCAGTGCATTGTTGATTTCCTCCCACGTTGGCGGGAAGGTCGACCGAGCGCTTCCGCGTGGCCGCCTGCGGTGGAGTCGGCTCTTTCAGTACGCATTTGCATAATTTAGACATTCACTGCTTGCAGCGAGAACGAACAATTCATAATGCAGGTCATTTGTCTAACGACACGCACTGCAGCGTTTATAGGAAATAACTTGCGCTCTTTTATATCTTGAGGTCCGCCAAAGATGGAGCAGTCAGTGCATACGATATGAACAGTGTTAAAATTATTTTCTCTCTCACAGGGTACGACGCGGGAAAATGTGGCCATAAAATGGTGGTTAACTCTGTAGAAGGCGTCGACTTACGTTTATTTTAACGTTTTATCCGCGTTCTTCCTCCAGCGCAAGTCACCGTATTTGCACGTACATAATGCGACCACGAACACGACAGGGGACTCTCGACGTCTCAGGAATATATATATATATATATATATATATATATATATATATATATATATATATATATATATATATATATATATATATATATATATATATATATATATATATAATATTTTTTCATGTCGGATTAACCAAGGAAATTCTGGCAATATTTATCTAAAGATAAAAGCGGCATCACAGAGATCAGAACATCTGGCATAAGCATTGACTATCCTTTAACCATTGCTAATTAATTTAACGCGTTTTTTCAATCGGTGTTTACTATCAACACATCGCACGCGCACTTGCAACCTTACACGCTTCGTAATCCGATGCCAGAAGTAGATTTAAGCAAAAACGGCATTCTTAGTCTTTTGCGTAATCTAGACATAATAAAGTCGTCAGGTCCGGACAAAATATCTGATGTTTTCCTCAACAGATACGCAATCTGGGTAGCAGAGTACTTATATGTAATATATAAAACTTTGTTAGAATCCTGTGTGATACCGGATGACTGGCGCTTTGCAAGGATAGTTCCGATTCCCAAATCTGGATCCCCTTTAGAATTAAATAAAAACAGACCAGTTTCCTTAACATCCACAACTTGTAAACTGCTAGAACACATATTATTTAAAGCGATTATAACACATTTAGAGAATATTCATTTGCTTCATGCAAATCAACATGGATTTAGGGCTGGTTTATCCACAATAACACAGTTAGCTGAGATAACGGATGATTTTATGAATGCACTGAATATGGGGGATCAAATCGATGCAGTGTTTTTGGACTTTTCCAAAGCGTTCGATGTAATTCGGCATGCCGATTTAGTAACTAAACTGCTCTCTATGGGCATTGAACGCAATATCATCCGTTGGATAGAATCTTATTTATCCTCAAGAAAACAATACGTTGCCGTTAAAGACTGCGTTTCTGGTACATTAAAAGTGCACTCAGGGGTGCCACAGGGGTCAATTCTCGGTCCTTTGTTGTTCTTAGTTTATATCTATCTGTTCAATTGCCTGTGAAGATCAGGTTGTTTGCGGACGATTGTGTTGTTTATACTAATGTAAATCATCACTCCGACCAAGTAAGACTTAATGAGGCGTTGCACTCAATTAGCGTATGGTGTGAAACATGGGGATTGAAGCTAAATACTTTGAAGACGGTAGCTATTACATTTACCAACAAGAAATAACCCTTAGATTTTGCTTATATTATTAATATTTCTTATATACATAAAACCCAGCGAGTGAAGTATTTAGGTGTTACACTCACAAACAATTTAAGTTGCGCGGAACCCCATATAGAAAACGTTTGCAGCAAAGCGCTAAAAAAGCTGGCATTTTTGATACGGAAATTGCGCCGTACCTCAGCGACCGTTAACAGCATACAAAGCTCTTGTCAGACCAAAATTAGAATATGCGGATTTGATCTGGAGCCCTCATCAAAAATATTTAATCAAGAAAATAGGAGTGCAAAATTTAGCTTTGCGGTTTATATACTCCACATACTCGCGTTTTTCTAGCGTGTCCGTTCTTCGCGACAGGGCGAAATTGAAAAAAAAACTAGCTCATCGCAGGCAGAATTGTATCTCGCATCAAATTATTATATCAGCTGTACCATGGTCACTTCAAAATACCGCGTGAATGTTATTTACCTGAGCCCCCCATGTGGTCTGCTCGTACAAACCACAACAGAACAATTAAGCAACCATTTAGTAATGTTAATATCCATCAATATTCTCTTTTTCCCGATGCAATTTCACTATGGAATAAATTACCCGAAGAAGCAGTTAACGATAATACAACAGAATCGTTCGTTCAGCTTTCAAATAACGTTTACTTTGACCTCTAAATTGCCGCAATGAAAGCAGTTGCTTTTGCGTTGCGCTTTTTCATTGTTATTTTGTTTATGTATTGCACTGTTGTATGTTCATGTTTATTTTTGTTACGTATAGTGTTACAATGATGTATGTACATGTTTTTGTTGTGTTCTCAATTGCTGTTGTAATTTACGTTGCTGTATGTACCCACTCCTGCTTGTGCCCGAATAGGGCCTGCAGTATTTGTAAATAAAAAGAGTATATTGCGATTATAACCCTAAGCTATCCGACAAGGGAACAAAAAACGGTGCGTAAAAGGGAATGCCCGCAGTGCATTAATGAACGTCACTGCAGACTAACGTAGCAAAATAAAGTCAGAGCATGGGTACTGGCGTCATGCCCCGTGGCACCCGCCAAGGTCACTCGACAGGCAGCACTTGAGAAATGCCTGCGGCACAATCGAACGGAGCAGAGCCTTTCACGCGTTTTCCGAGACCGCTGGCTTTACGCGCCTGTGCCTGCACAGCAGCATGGATCGTCTTGCTGGAGGTTGCGATTAATCGCCGATGCAACACTGCCAACACTAACAGCGTTCTAAATCGGGAGCGGAAATACGGCCCGAAATGCGCAGGGGCCACTCCCGCAGAGGCAGCTGTTGCGTGGGGCCAAGTGCCAGCGGGTGCAGAGAGTACGGGGAGCCCAGCTGCGTCCAGCGTGCGCAAAGTGATACACGACAAACCAGGTTGTGTTCGTGTCGGGAACCTGAATGTGACGTGAGGCGACCGTAAATTTCGGGGGGGGGGGGGGGGGGGCAAGAAAACCGCGTTATATTTGTGCAAGCACGGTACTTTTGCACACTATGCGGCGTCACATGTAACCTGTGCTGCGAATGTTTAGGCACGAGTGCATACCGTCTTACAGGACGCGAGGACTACTGAAAGGTAGAAAAACTCATCTGTACAGCTTTGATGTCTATTTCTTTATTTGTTTACAAATACTGCAGGCACTATTCGGGTCCGAGCAGGAGTGCGTACATACAGCAACGTAAATTGCAACTGTCAATTAGCAATTGAGAACACAACGAAAACATGTACATACATCATTGTAACACTATACGTAACAGAAATAAACATGAACATACAACAGTGCAATACATAAACAAAATAACAATGAAAAAGCGTAACGCAAAAGCTTTCATTGCGGCAATTTAGAGGTCAAAGGAAAGGTTATTTGAAAGCTGAACGAACGATTCTCTTGTATTAGCGTTAACTACTTCTTCGGGTAATTTATCCCATAGTGAAATTGCACCGGGAAAAAGAGAATATTGATGGATATTAACATTACTAAATGGTTGCTTAATTGTTTTGTTGTGGTTTGTACGAGCAGACCACATGGGGGGCTCAGGTAAATAACATTCACGCGGTATTTTGAAGTGACCATGGTATAGCTGATATAATAATTTGATGCGAGATACAATTCTGCGATGAGCTAGCTTTTTTCTATTTCGCCCTGTCGCGAAGAACGGACACGCTAGAAAAACGCGAGCACGAGTTGCTCGAATTTAGACAAATCTGCAAAGGCTTTTTTTGTTGTTGTTTCTGTTTGTGATTATGCAGTATATTTCCTCGTATGCGCATGGTCAGCTACTGCAGTGGTAATGGTTACTCATTGCTGAGCATGCTTTTCCTTAATAACCCTCAGACACGGGACATTCCCAAGAAATCAACAACGAAGTTGCGCTGCGCGCGAACTACAGCTTACGCGTAAATGTTTTAATTAGTCTGCTCCTTTTAACCTTCAGTATGCATCAGTAATGCTCCATTGGTTTGTACATAGCCTTTACATAAACGATGCCATAGGAAATCACCCCGCATATGATTATTTTGGGGCATGCGCCTTGCCGACTGTGGGATTTCCCGAACGACGAACCAAATCAAATCGCCACTGAAAGACGCCGACGAGCCCTCCGGTACTTTCAGTTCGCCTCTAGGGTGCGCTGGTGCGGTCATCCGCGAACGTGACGAACGGCAGTGGACACGTGTTTAAGAAAACTGCACCGATAGACGCAGGCCGCTACCTCGAGGCATTTAATTTCTTCCTGCTCGCGCCGCCAGGAATTGGCGGGGGAGCCGAAACGGCAAGGGATTCGTATGCTGGGCGCCGAACTAATGCCGCCCGAGGGTGTTCTCTATAAAATGAAAAAAAAAAAATATCAGCCGCCTCTTTGGTTCGGGAGCTGTTACTACACAACGGAGTCTTACTGCGCCTTTCACAGGAACAGTGCAATGTTCTCGAAGACCCCGCTAGCCCACGACCCTTACAGTTTGCCTAATAGATGCAAATGCAATGCTAGTGTCTGAGTTTATTCAGGGGCGTTTAACAAGTGTGGCAGTGAGAAAAGAAGAACCGACTTTAATCTTAGACTTAGGTTAATGCGCGGTGCAGTGGGAGCTTTATGTAAATTCTGTTCCTTGCAACAATACCTAATGATATCAGCTGTACACGTATTATACAAAATTGTTTCCCAAGATGGCGCAGTAGATAGAAAGCACCAGGGACTTGCACGGATGAGATTTTAGTCGTAAAATCACTCTGCTTTCTCCACCTAAAAGGCCCATACTATGGATAAGATACCGAACACACCGCGCTCATTGCATAAGGAAATCTTAGACCCAGAAAACTTGTAAAATTATGGAGCACTTCGTGGTAACAGCGCAAACCTACCAAACTTTACGCGAGTATGGAAAGCAAGATTGTTTTGTAGGAAACCAAACTTAGAAACGGATACTTGTACGCTTGGTGCATCCATGATTCATTGAGATGTAACTAGTGCAGGCCTCAAAAATCCTTTATTGTCTTGCTTGTTGAATCACTGGTACCAGTTATCGCCATAGTAAACTTTTGTGAAATTGTATGCGCACTCGCCGCAGTGGCTCGGTGGCTGGGAAGTTCTGTTGCTAAGCATGAGGTTGTGGGTTTGACTCCTAACCCCTGCGGCTCCATTTCGGTGGGGGTCAACAGCAAAAATGCCCATGTACTCAAATTTAGGTGCCTCAGACGGTCAAAACTAGTCCAGAGACCTCCACTATAAGTTGTCTCTGATAGCCCCAGCGTTGGTATATATATAATGTAGCCTTAATCCGCACAAACCGACCATCTATGGCATGCGTTGACTGAACAGGACAGCCAGTGACGTCGTGTTGCTCCTTGGCATTCGAGCATCGTGCTCCGGTCAAGTCCGCTGTCGAAAACAGCGAGCAGACTTAGGTGCAAGACGCGAAGCAACAACGTTATTTAGTCGTTCGAACGAAATGTTAAGCTTAGTTCGAGTGCTATAACCTATGATACCTCAGAAATATCAGGATGCTCGACGTTTGCTGGGACCACAGCGTGTTAAAAAGGGTGCCATAAGATGATATTCGCACCTGCCTAATTATTCGCAGCACTGATTACATGTGACGCCCCACAGTGTGCGAATGACCGGTCGTTTCGGTAACTAACTTCAAGAATTTAGGATTAGTGATAAAGTCATTGTGGAAATTGTAGGCACTTTCTGCATAACGAATAAAATGGGGAGAAATGCCCCTAATTATCGCCATCAGGTGACAAACTCTCGTTGAAAAAACTGCGGTTGTTATAAAAATGAAACGAGTAAAAGAAAGTTGAAGGCTGCCTTTAGTTCCAATTTCCTGTGTTCGTAAGTTTCAATATTCTGCGAAGGATTTGTCCCTCACGATATAATCTGAGGGAAGGACAAGAAAGAAAAAAAAAATGTCGCCCACCTGAGAACAGCACGAATCTACGAAAGAAAACAAGACGGGTTTCCTTTGTAGTTGGTCCCAGGTTTGATCCCCGAACCGGAACAAATTCCTCTTCAGAATTGTCGAAGTGCAGACCAATTGGTTTAGCACTGTTAAGGATGAAACAGCCCAAATCACGGGACCGAGAATAAAACGAACCAACGCAATTACGTTGTGTTACTCTTTGTAACTTGTATTGCGGTGTTTTACCCGACAATTTTTCTTCAACTGAGAGGCTTTCTTTACCAGAAACCCATTCGAAAGATATGGAAGAGAGAAAAATGAATGAGAGCAGGCAAAGTGAAAGCGTCTGATTGGTTATCCTACGCTGGGGGGAGGGTAAATACTGGGGAATAAAAACGAGAGAGGGAGAGAGAGGAGAAAGTGGCGAATGGGTTGAACACGCGCAGATAACATACGCAGGCAAAGGTGTCTTCCACACAAAACGCAAAAGGGACTCTGCTGCCGTCTCGACGGGCAGCCGGTGTTCCAGTACAAGCATGTTGACAAACTGAGCTTTATAACTGGAAGAAATCTTTCCCCCTGGACCAGCTCATGTCATCGTCATGGAAACTTTGGACAATCTGCTGTTTGTGGAAAAGCAGGCAACACAGTAGTAGCAATATTTCCTATTCCATCGAAATAAATCACAACCCTGCAGTCTGCACGGACATGCAGTGGACGATCGTCGTCTCAATTTATTGGATAGCGATTATTTTTATATGACAAATCGAGGACTGCATCACAAAAGGTGCTCGAGGTTCTTTTGCTAGTCCGGAGACATCGCACGCAGCACTGTCAGCCATCCAATTATTGCGGAAATAGCTCTCGTGAAGGCAACTCCTAGCCATCCGTAAGAGTTTTCTTTCTAGCTTCATGCTATGTTCTGAGGTATATGACAATTTTTATCGTGCTTGAAACTCACTCCACCTTGCGGATTTCTGCAGTGCTTATTTTCCAGGGGAGGGCAGGTCGTATATTTGGTGCCGACTGGGGCATTATTAGTTCTTCGGAGTAAAAAGTGGATTGCAATATATTTTAACAATTCATAATGTCGAAGTAAGTTGTGACAGCGAACACAAGAACAAAAAATAATACACGCAAGAATGGATCAGGTTGGATTCGTGAGTTCATACCTCCTCATCCACGAACGGCCGAGGCCTGCATTTTGCCTTCAACGACATTATGCTAACCTGTGGTTCACCTATGCGAGGACAGTACCGATTCACGGCTCCTACGAGATTAGCGCTTTCCAATTCAGGATAGCGGTCCGAATACTCAGCGCCACTACATTGACGAGGACCGGGAGGACGCAAACGGAGACAACTAGCGACGACATCTGAATTCACTTGTATTTAGGTGCAATACCGTTAGAAAAGAATTGTCGTACATGACATAGTAAACGCATGTTTCGAGCTTCTATCAGAGCCCAAATATTGCTTCGAGGCCTGTGCCCCCGGAATGTGGTTTGCAATGCCGCGGATTCGGTTTCTTTCATTGCGTTTCTCCAGCTTGGTGTGAATGGAGGGTGCTGCAAATTACAAGCGCTTAAGCAAAACAGGACAACAAGCAATTTGAGACTCCCAACTTTACACACGGGTTCGTTCTCTTTTGTGGAGCTGGCCATTACTATAACGCATGTGCGCGCACGCACGCACGCACGCACGCACGCACGCACGCACGCACGCACGCACGCACGCACGCACGCACGCACGCACGCACGCACGCACGCACGCACGCACCTACCATGCCATTAAGCTTACTAATTGAATGCGACTTTCGCTGTTGTATACAGTCAGTCAGTGCTTCTCAATTTTGCATACCATGCCACCCCTCCCATATGACGTACCAGGTCTCGATTATTATCGACTTACTTACGGTATTCGTCAGTACGTAAATAACGAGCAAAAATTAATACTGACACTTTATCTTGTAATTAATAAAACCTCACTGAATTTGTCGCATTAGCTGCACGTTATCTAAAGGCAATAGGTATGTGCAATATTTCTGGATATTAACGGTAACTACGACAACGTCTTCCACTATTCGATTCTTCGAGCGCTTGAGGATGTCGGAGTTGTTGGGCAGAAGTACGCATGGCTCTACAGTTAGCTCAGTGGCCGCACCGTTTTCATGTCCACTTCCTATGGCGAGACTGATAGACATGACGTTCGCAGAAGTGTTCCGCAGGGTGGCGTTCTTAGCACAATATTGTTCGATGTCATACTGGTGGGCGTTGCAGACGAGCTACCTGACACAACGCATGTCAGCACGTACGTGGACGACATCTGGTCATCTGGGATCACACGTGCACAAGTGCGTGCAAGGCTTCAACGTGCGGCTACCATCACGGCGAAGTACCTGCGCCGTAGAGGCCTGCAACTCGCAGCAACTAAGTGTGCAGTGTTGACATTCACGCGCAAATTAGCGTCACAAAATATAGCATCGTTGTTGACGAAACCACGATCCCTTTAGTCACCCACCACAGATTTCTTGGTGTGATAATAGATCGCAGTCTTTCTTGGAACAAACATGTTACTGCTCTTAGGGCTAAACTGACAAATTTCATGCACCTTGTTCGTCTTATATCTGGACTGAGATGGTGCCCCTCTGAACGAAGTTAGCTCCAAGTTTACCGGGCACTTTTTGTGGGCTACATACGCTACAGCATGTCTGTGCTGTCTAACATGGGATTATCTTGTATGCTCACGCTGGAGAGCCTTCAGGCACGAGCACTGCGGATATGCCTTGGCTTTCCACGCTGCACGTCAACTAAGGGCACAATAGCGGAAGCACGGGATTGCCCAATCGACATATAAAGGTCTTGTGAACCTGTGCGAACCTATCTTCGCCTGCTGACCAGACACTCACACCATCCTCTGCCAACGCTTCCAAGAACCAACCTTGGCTGTGCTTTTTATGAAGCAATTTCATGCCACCCAAGCATTATACCTTCAAGGTTCCAAGCCACCAACATCCTCGAAGCACTTCTATGGACATTATTGAGACCACTAGTGAGGCTTTAAATACCGGGAAAATGAGAAAATCCCACGTGGGATTTTCTCATTCTCATTTTCTCAATGGAATAAACGTACGTTTGTTCAGGACAACATTCATTTGGGCTAGATGGTGCATACTTGAATTACGAAGGAACAGCGCTTCGTTGGCGCTGTTCCTTCATCACAGTGCCGAATCAGGTGGCCATGTGATCACATTTCAATGGGTGCCTAGTCATTGTGGTGTGATTGGAAATGAACTGGCTGTCAGTGATGCAAGATGGGCACTCTCTTCCTCAGATGAACCCCGGATTGCCTACTCGCGACCTGACACCAACTCTATGATCAAGGCACTGATGCAGGACCTTAGAAAGGCGTACAGAGCCCCCGATGACAACATCCGCAGACGCCTACATTTGATCGACCTAGACCGTAAATTCTGTGTGCCCCCAGAAGGTTATGCGGAGCAAAACGTCATTGCTACACAGGATTCGGCTGGACGTTGCTTTCACCCGTCGCTATGCACATCTCATGGGCCAGTGGAAGAGCCCTGATTGTGAACACTGCCAGACGCCTGAAACACTGGAACTCATAGTGCGCGATTGCCCAGCAAATATGCTGCAGCCAAGGACGTCGGACAGTTCCCTAGCCAGCGTCAGCAGGCAACGACTGTCGGAGGACGCTATCCTCGGCCCATGGCCTGACACTGAACTTCAATTCGGGCAACTAAAGCGCAGTTGAAGTTTCTGCAGGACACCAAGTTAGACGAGCGGCTCTAGTAGGGCCCCTGTTTAATATACATAAGCACTCGCCACTTCTCTTATCATCATCACCCGTCCCAGTACTTTCACTCGCCGTGCCTCTTGCCCAATGCAGAGTAGCAGACTAGAGCGCACTAGCTCAAGTAGACCTCTCTGTATTTCTTGTCGATAAATTCTATCTAAACGCAAAGCCTGCCAGCATGGGCGACAATATTAATTGCCTGCAGTGTGTTTGTTTGCTATGGAGCCAAAGCATGGGTATGGTTTGGGCAACGTGACTCGCTTTAAAAATACTGCGGCTCGCGTCCCGGACTCTGGTATGGATTGTATGGGATCTCGGCATCTAATGCCCCATTGTGTGTATGTGCGTATGTATGTTTTTATTTGCGCTTTTGGTCTTGACGTTTCTGCATATTCGTATGACGATCAAGCGTTTCGAGAAAGCCGCCGCCGCAAGTTATCACCGTTTCCAATATCTAGCAGATAAATAAATCTGAGCACTATGTCATTGTCGCGGCACCGGACAACTTCCCCGCGACTGCTTTGCGAACTCTCTTAGCACGACTCGCGACCTACAGCTCGAAAAACACTGCCGGATCATTATACGCGAAAGGTGACCCAGACCTTGAAAGTAACCATCGCCGGTTCTCTCGGAAAAAAATAGGGCTGGTTGGTAATTGTGTACATAAGGTTCCACCGAAGTATCTTTATCGGGAAAAAAAAGTTGTTTGGTGACGTAAGCGATCTTTGAAAATTTAGCAAAGAAGCAAAAGTTTGTTGGTGGTGAATGTCTTTTAATCAAATCGTGAAACTAATTGCAATAACAAATCTTATTTTAGAGTATTCTACTTACGTGGTTCTTTGATGTGACATCATAAGTGAACGCATTTATGAATTTTGCGCTTTTAATTGGCTCAGTAAAAAAGCAAGAAATTGTGCGTTTTCAGAAATTCGTTGCATGAACGTCAGTCATGTTTCAGCCACAATAACTTTTACTGCTTTTTTTCTGTAGCTATAATTCCTGCTAAAAACAATGTTATACAGTCAAATGAAGTGTTTTTTCCAGAAAATTACCTCCAACGTTGTGGAAAGTTACTTTCTGACACGGTTCAGATCTAAATTAAGCACTAGGCACTCCAGACAACATTACGTGATATAGCTCATTACACGCACCAACGTTTAAGCTTGTGATCTAGAAATAATAATTTCAAAAATTTTGTTTGAAACCAGAACATTTTTTTTTGAAGCGACGAATCTCACCGGTAGGCGCTCCCGAACTGTCTTCACTAAACAGCACTTTTACGCAACCGCCATCTTTTCTTCTTTCTTTCTTTTATTTTTGGGGGGGGGGGAGGAGGGAGTACACGCATGTGCACTGTGGCCAAGCGAACGTGTGCTGTGTCACATTACATCAGTATAAATACATCGAAAAAGGTGTATGTTCGGCAGTTCACCACTTCTGCTGAACTGCCGGTATGGGGCACTTCTGGTATGGGGCACTACAACTGATACGAATTTAAACAAATTATTTTTATTACAGAAAAGGATAGTACGCGTCCTCGCAAATGTTCCGCCCGATACACACACCGAGCATTTGTTTGACAAGTTTAAAATTATTACAGTGGACAAAATTTATAAGCGTCGACTTTTGCAGAAGCGATCTATCCCTTGTTAAATTATCATGTTTAGAAGAACGTGTTCCCTCACGTTTCACAAGAAACACAGAACCCTGGACAGGGCACCGTTTTAGAACTAATTACAGCTCACAAATGGTAAAAATCACCTTATCAAGGCTTTTAAATGCTTACAATAAATCTGCAATTGATATATGTGCCCTTACCCTATCAGAATTTTCTCGACTTAATTAGCAGGACTAATATTCATGTTTATACGGTAAGCTATTTCCGGAGTGCAGATTAGTTGAGCGTACAGGCTCTTGTTTATATATATATAGATAATGTGTGTGTAGTGGTAGTGTGTGTGTGTGTGTGTGTGTGTGTGTGTGTGTGTGTGTGTGTGTGTGTGTGTGTGTGTGTGTGTGTGTGTGTGTGTGTGTGTGTGTGTGTGTGTGTGTGTGTGTGTGTGTGTGTGTGTGTGTGTTTCTGTGATGTGTGAGACATTGTGTAACTTCTCCATGCGCAACTTCTCACTTTCCAGTTAGTGCTTCTTATGCATTCTTGGATAACTATAACTGTATTTTTGTATTGTCAAAAACACGTGGCAGCTCGGCGCTCCCCATAGTCTTGTGTTCATAGGGGGCGGGTGTTTTTTCAAGCTGCACTTGCAGCTTTTCTTCCCTGCCTCCCCAATCTGTTGGAAATAAAGGTATATTCAAATTCTATTTTTGTGGGCTCAGGGCGGTGAGGTATAGACTACCACGCCATAGATATGTGCTTTTTGCAGCGGCAGATAGCGGCTAACTTAACCTTATTCTGTATTTCTTCACATTTCTCTATTACAACTCGGTTGGCGTGCAGTGTCGATGATTCAGGCTCTTGCATAAGTTGTAATGTGTTGATCTGTAGTACTTACAAAACAATTAATCAGCGCCGTGCACAATATTTCTTGCCTGATAACTGTTCCATCCTGACGACTCCTTTAAAGCAGTCATGGTTTACATTCATCTCACAAATTTATTATTGTAATAGTTTACTACCATTTACCACGTATAAAGAAGCATGCGTCCATATTTTGTGCACAAGGAGTTCATAAGCTCGGCAAGAATTCATTTGAGGCCCATACGTGATTTGCAATGAAGACACAGTGCAGTAGTGCCTACCGGTGAGACTGTTTGAGGACTTCACCTATTTTGTCGCTTCAAACAAAATTTACTCGAATAAAAAAATTATTGATAGCAAGCCGTAAGGTTGCTGCCTATAATGAGCCATCTCACTTAGTTTACTCTGGAGGATTTTAATGACTAAACTCGGTCTGAACATCGTCAAAAAGTGACTTCTTGGCAACTTCGGCAGTAATTTTCTGGGAAAGCACTTGATTTTGATTTTCTAACATTACTTTTAGCAGAAATTCTAGAAAAAAGTGCTACAAATTATTGTGGCTGAGACATCACGAATCTCTGTGCAAAACGTTCTAAAATCGCATAATTTCTTTCTTTCTTTCTTTCTTTCTTTCTTATTGAGCCAATTAAACGCGGAAAGTTTATAAATGGGTTCACGTATGACTTCTCGTGAAAGAAGTGCGCCGTTAGAATACTCTAAATGAAGGAATGGTGTCTGGATAGTGCAGCAACACACGGACGCAAGATGTTTCTTCTTGCGTCCGAAGACAAGCGGTAATGTTTACATGTCGCCCTCTTCTAAATGACACCGCTATTTAGAGAAGTATAAACGCGAGTGTCTAACATAACAGAAACTGAGCAAGTCCTCTCGGCCGCTGACCAATGCATCAGCAAGCCGCCGCCATCATTTTCCGCGAGAGAATTGGATTATTTGATCATGCCACGAAAGCTGACCACATTTGTAATGTATATTTTAGGTTTTCTTGGTGTCTTCTCGATGTATCGGTTTTAGATTGTTCTCATGCCGTCCTGTACGTATCTTCGAGCTTGATATTACTGTGCGCGTGGCTCCTTTGCGTGTATAAGTACGATCGATAGCGGAAATAAAATTTCATTGTTGATAGCTAGCGCTTGTCTTCGTCCGTTCGTTTCTTCTTGTGCCCGTGTTTTGCTGCGCTATCCATGCACCATTCCACGATGACCGACCAACAAGCCCATATCGCCACCTTTGTCTAAACGAAAATTTCTCATTGCACCTAGTTTCACACTTGAGCTTAAAAAAATTTATTTACAACCAACATTTGCTTCCTCGGGATAACTTCGAAAACCGCTTATGTCACACACACACAAAAAATAGCGTGAAATACTTTGATGAATCCTCATTCCCACAATAACCAACCAGCCCATTTTTGGCAAGAAAATCGGCGATGGTCTCTTTTAGGGTCTGGAACGTTTCGCGTGGAATGACCCTGCCGTCAGCCTAGTTTCTATAATCACGTCCAATTGCAAGATGTTTACACCCTTTAATCAAACACGTGTGCGCAGGACGTGGGTTTTCTTGCTAGCGCGTGGGAAAATGACAACAGTGCATGACTTGCGATAGGTGGAGCTGGATTTCCCCATTGCGCCACTGTGCTCAACTTGATTTGCAAGGACAACGTTCAATGAATTGCGTCAGTCGTCCGCGCGGACGCTACCCACCGACCATCCGCCCAAAAAGCAGTGAAACAGCGTCTGTGCTCTTTCGATAACAACTGGCGTATCAGCGCACGTGCACGCGTTACCGAATTCTTCTTGGGCCGCCTCGTGCCACATCAGACTGTGATGCGCCCGGCACTGGTTTCGACGCCACTGCCAGATGAGTTTGTTTGATCTGCACGGTGTTTGCGTAGGACCAGCACCGCTAACCCCTTGTTGCCTGAGAAAAGCACCCGGTGGCGACCCGTCTCCGGCGTACGGTCGGTAATTCTGATGCTCGCGGACCCGCCGCATCTATTGTAAACTTGTCGGGAGATACGCACGTGAAGGCGCACTGCTTTTTTTTTTAAATTTTATTCCTCAATACTGTTGGCCGAAGGCCGTTACAGGGCGGTTGCAAGAGAAACGAAACAAGATAGCAGTGCTGCCGCAGTCTAGAACAGGCCAAATAAGGCATATACACAGGAAAAGGCAGAATGCAAAGCAAGAAGAAGCAAAATACAAATTACAATAGGGTGGTACCAAATGTACCACAGTCACTGGAATAATCATGTGCGTTACAACCAGGAACGTAAGTTAGACAAATTACCATTATTAAAATAGCAGCTACATACTTTTAGCCGAGGTAAAAAAAATTGTTAGTGTGGTTTCAAATTTCTTTAGATGGTCTACTGTTAGTAATTCATGTGGCAGCGCGTTCCATTCCTCTTTTGTTCTGGGGAAAAAACGAGTACTCACGTGCATCTGTTCGTGCTGAAATGGGTGGAATTTGCTCTATAGGTTGCCGCTTCGTACTGTTCGAGACAGACGCTGTTTTATGTACTGCTATGTTTATGGTTAAACCAGTTATGGCGAATCAGATAAATAAATTTTAGTCTAGCTATCTTTCTGCGTTCTGAAAGTAGAGGTAGGTTGAGCTTCCTGAGCATTTGAGTTAAGGAGTCAGTTGAACTATATTTTGACAAGATGAATCTGGCCGCTCTTCGAAGTTTTTCAATTCTATCTAGCAGTGAACTAGGGTGGTTTCTTGGGCTAGTTGGTAATTCATGATCAAAAATAACGTACAGCGCTGTGTATGTCGCCTATCGCTGTCCTTGTCCTTCACGCTGTACGTTATTTTTTATCTATCTACCAGGTTTTTTTTAACGGATCCCACACGACGTTCGCGTACTCTAATGTGGGACAAACAAGCGTTGAATACGCAGCTAACTTAGTTTGTTGGTTGAAAGTGAGCATACATCCGAGCTTCCCTCCTGGTTACCATCTATGGATTTGTGGCTCACACCATAGATCTCTGCTGATCGTCATTACCGAGAACTATGTTTCTTTTTTCTTTTTTGTATCGTTAACGGTATCTTTAAGGAGACACCTGACATGTAGCGCAATTATACTTATTGAGATAGGTTAATCTAAAGGCGGGCATTATTCGCATGAAAACAAAATGATTCTTTGTCTAATTAACAATATTTCGCTAATTAATTTTCCAACTAATTATTTTACGGTGAATATTGTAATTTACGGATGCAGCCAATGACCTTGAATGTTACATTCACTTAGTACGAACTCTGAGGATGGTACCAGTTTCGAGACATACGTTCCCAAAGTTTGCGACATGCATTGGTGTTGCAGTAATTTTTTAGCTTCAGTTTATAAAAATGCCTTTTGTTAAGAAGGTAAATAGAACAACAGTGCATTTTTACCGCAATTTTGACAGCCCGCATATTAAAACTGTTGCTATTTTCAAGATTGCTTCTAAGTGAATGTACCTTGTGAAATCATTGGCTCTAATTCGCATATTTCAATATATATGCGCTAAGGTATTTAGTTAAAGAGTTGGTTATTAACATTTTGTTCAGTATTCTATATTACAATTTTTATGCGTTGATTTCTGAGGTAGGCCACAAGACGATTTTTTAATGTTTTAGTGATAAAGAATACCCACGGTATACGATATGCTGACCTGAGCAAAAAGTATTATGACCAGGGATTTCGCGACAAAAATGCAATTTGACGCTGAGGACTGCAGTCTGAATATGGCAGTGCAAGCTTTCCAGTGTGCTCGCCGACACCAGTTTGTGCGTCGGGATTGCGTGTAAATTCAGCTTTTTTTCTGCGAACCTGTGGTCCGCATATTTTTTTTTTTTTTTTCACAGGTGTTCGAATCAGACCCTTTCCTCTTCTTACGCCGCAAAGCCAACTTTCTAAATAAAGGAAGAATGTACGCGCTTGGTAAACGGCGGTGCTTCGAACAGGAAATGGATGGCCTTAAACAGGTAGCATGTGTGGCTGCCGTTTATGTCGGATTGTCACGTTTCGGTGCGCTGAAAAAAAAAATATATCCAGGTCCATTCCACCCTGTGAAAGTGGATCTAAAGTGAAGCTGTCGCCGAAGTTAGGCAAGCAACGCTACCACAATTGACGTACGTCACATGCGCACGCACGTGCGCGGAGGTGAAGCATGCGTCCCCATTCTTCTGGGCCCTCTGCCAAGCGCAAGTGCACTATTGAACTACATGAATGTTTAAAATTAAATCGCGTCAGAAAAATGCGTAACGTACGACTTACGCACAAGCTGCAGACATGATAGCGAGCATTGTTTAACTGCGCGAACAAACGAACCACAAAGACAGCGAGGGACAAGGACGGGCGCAGACTTGCAACTAAAGTTTATTCCACAACGTACACATATAAGTACACACCTGACATACCCCACTGCGCGTGCGCAAAAAAAGGCAAGGTAAAAGAAAAGTAAAACCTTGTATAAGCGAAACGCGACCTACCTATGCTCGTCAATAAACCTCATCTCACTGTTATGTAAATAAACTGAGGTGTCACTGACACATTCTTGTCCCTTCTTTCTAATATGGTACGCCTCGAGTAGCTCTCTGGCTCGGCTATCTCGGCAGCGGCACAAAATCTTTGCTTCCTTCATGATCGGCTTGCACGTGCATGCCAGGCAGTGGACAGGCAGGTGCCCATTCGCTTTATTCCTAATAGACAATTCATGCTCACGCAAGCGCACATTCACACACCTTCCTGTTTGACCTATGTAAACTTTGCCGCATGATAGAGGTATCTGATATACTACTCCAACACTGCAATCTACGTGGGAAATGGAGTGTTTTGTTCCGCACCCTTGGAAGTTATTTTTACTTCTTCCTATGCGCGAGCATAGCCCAGCGAGCTTGCCGGGAGCCGAGAGCGCTATCTCAACTCCATACCGTTTCGCAACCTTCTTTAAGTTGTGGGAAGTTTTGTGAACATAAGGCACAACTGTCCGTTTCTTATTTTTGCGCTCCCTTGCGTCTTCAGCAACATTGCCTTGCGTCTTTATCTTCTTAAGCACTGCCTCCACTACTGCTGAAATGACTGACTGCGGGAAACCGGCTTCTTCCAGCCTTACAATCTGCTTGTCAAAGCTTTCCTGTATTTTGTGCGTGCAGGTCTTTCTTATGGCTGATATGATGCACTGGGTGGCTATTGCCCGCTTTACCGTTTTCGAATGAGCCGAATCGTAGGGCACCAGTTTCTTTTGGGATCTTGGGTTATATTTCCAGCACACATGGTCGTCACAGAAGCTTATAGCGTTGTCTAAAAACTGAATATTATTATCCTTTGTTAGTTCATGGGTGAATGTTAGACCTTTGCCAAGGCGCTGAAAAATGTGTAGTACACCTGCGATGGCGTCGTCATATGTGTAACTGGCTTGCTTTTTTAAAAGAACAAGAAAATCGTCAACATAACGGAACACGGTAACAACCAGGTCACGATCGATCCCTTCGTTTACCGCTCTGTCAAATTCCGATAAGTAAATATTGCACAAGATAGGAGCTACGCAAGATCCTATACATATACCTTGTTTCTGCACGTAATAGTCTTCTTTAAACTGGATGAAGGTAGATTTGAGGTAAAACTCAAGCAACGCTAAAAACCTATTAACAGTCAACCCGGTAGAATTCTGAAAAGACACTTCGCCATTAACTTCAATACATTTCTGAACAGCCTGAAACAATGCAGCGTGAGGGATAGAATAAAACAAATCTTCTATGTCAATGGAAAAAGCATGGCCAATATCGTCATTCGACTCTATAAAGCTAGTAACAGCTTCCGAGTTCCTTGTTTCAAACGGATCGTGCACTTTCAGGTGCGATAAACATTTCTGCAAAAACTTGCTTACTTCGTTCTGCCAAGTTCCTCTTTCACTCACGATAGACCGGAAAGGGATATCGTCTTTGTGCGTCTTGGCCGTAAAAAACACGATCAAGCCATCACCTTTGCTTTTGTTGACTGAAGTAGCCAGTTTGTGCAGTTCCATCTCCTTGCACATAGAAACGGCCTTCGCCTTTATCCTTGCGGCTTTCACTGGCACAGGCTTGAAGTTCTTTTTCACAGCAGCCGTCGCCTTCTCGTCGAAAAGCCCCGACGGCATTACCACAAACCCTCCTTCTTTATCCTGTTGCAGCAGTCTGAGGTCGTTCTGTCTAAAAAACCTGACGATTTCTGACGTTGGGTCCTTCCGCTTTGGCCTTTTTTCCGTCTTCTTGACTGTGTTGATTAGGCTGTCCACGCCATCCAACAAACACCTTTCTTGATCCTCTGCCTCCGCTTGCTTGGCCAGGCTCCGGTTTAGGGTCAACCATTCATGCGCTTCCAGTGAAGTTTCCATGCTGTACTTGGGCCCTTTCTTGAGGGTGGACAGTATTCTCTCGGGCACCGCAGCTTCTCCGAGCTGCATAACGTTACCCAAAGCTTGTGGTTTGGTGTTCTTGATCTTTGCTAAGGCATCTCGGAGGTAACAGCGCCACCAACGTTCCGTCGTCTGAGCTTCTAGCCGTTTGGCGTCACGCATTTTGATGGCAGCCAGCCATGCAGGATAATTCGCAAAGAAGAGAAGTCGTAGCAAGTCTACAAACCTCCGCGTCTGCTCCTTCAGCTCGTCGCGTATACAATACAAGGTTTTACTTTTCTTTTACCTTGCCTTTTTTTGCGCACGCGCAGTGGGGTATGTCAGGTGTGTACTTATATGTGTACGTTGTGGAATAAACTTTAGTTGCAAGTCTGCGCCCGTCCTTGTCCCTCGCTGTCTTTGTGGTTCGTTTGTTCGCGCAGTTAAACAATGCTCGCTAATATCTACCAACTCGCCCAACAACAAGTTCTTCTAAACTATGTATGTTCTACAGCGGGCTATGGTTTTTGTGTTCCCACTCCTGTAAACCGTGTTCCGGAGATCATCGCCAACATCGTCACTGCGAAGTGCCGCGCGCGCCTGTATGCCTTCTACATAAGGAAGAATGTGGTTCCTGAAGAAGTACTCCGGTTGTATGGGCATGTTAAACCTTCCTTGAAACATGGAAAACAAGTATGTCGAAATATACGCGACGAGCTGAAGGAGCAGACGCGGAGGTTTGTAGACTTGCTACGACTTCTCTTCTTTGCGAATTATCCTGCATGGCTGGCTGCCATCAAAATGCGTGACGCCAAACGGCTAGAAGCTCAGACGACGGAACGTTGGTGGCGCTGTTACCTCCGAGATGCCTTAGCAAAGATCAAGAACACCAAACCACAAGCTTTGGGTAACGTTATGCAGCTCGGAGAAGCTGCGGTGCCCGAGAGAATACTGTCCACCCTCAAGAAAGGGCCCAAGTACAGCATGGAAACTTCACTGGAAGCGCATGAATGGTTGACCCTAAACCGGAGCCTGGCCAAGCAAGCGGAGGCAGAGGATCAAGAAAGGTGTTTGTTGGATGGCGTGGACAGCCTAATCAACACAGTCAAGAAGACGGAAAAAAGGCCAAAGCGGAAGGACCCAACGTCAGAAATCGTCAGGTTTTTTAGACAGAACGACCTC
Source organism: Dermacentor variabilis (assembly GCF_050947875.1). NCBI lineage: Eukaryota > Metazoa > Arthropoda > Arachnida > Ixodida > Ixodidae > Dermacentor > Dermacentor variabilis. Next base: position 5,947,466 of record NC_134578.1, on the reverse strand, counting down.
AGACTGCTGCAACAGGATAAAGAAGGAGGGTTTGTGGTAATGCCGTCGGGGCTTGTCGACGAGAAGGCGACGGCTGCTGTGAAAAAGAACTTCAAGCCTGTGCCAGTGAAAGCCGCAAGGATAAAGGCGAAGGCCGTTTCTATGTGCAAGGAGATGGAACTGCACAAACTGGCTACTTCAGTCAACAAAAGCAAAGGTGATGGCTTGATCGTGTTTTTTACGGCCAAGACGCACAAAGACGATATCCCTTTCCGGTCTATCGTGAGTGAAAGAGGAACTTGGCAGAACGAAGTAAGCAAGTTTTTGCAGAAATGTTTATCGCACCTGAAAGTGCACGATCCGTTTGAAACAAGGAACTCGGAAGCTGTTACTAGCTTTATAGAGTCGAATGACGATATTGGCCATGCTTTTTCCATTGACATAGAAGATTTGTTTTATTCTATCCCTCACGCTGCATTGTTTCAGGCTGTTCAGAAATGTATTGAAGTTAATGGCGAAGTGTCTTTTCAGAATTCTACCGGGTTGACTGTTAATAGGTTTTTAGCGTTGCTTGAGTTTTACCTCAAATCTACCTTCATCCAGTTTAAAGAAGACTATTACGTGCAGAAACAAGGTATATGTATAGGATCTTGCGTAGCTCCTATCTTGTGCAATATTTACTTATCGGAATTTGACAGAGCAGTAAACGAAGGGATCGATCGTGACCTGGTTGTTACCGTGTTCCGTTATGTTGACGATTTTCTTGTTCTTTTAAAAAAGCAAGCCAGTTACACATATGACGACGCCATCGCAGGTGTACTACACATTTTTCAGCGCCTTGGCAAAGGTCTAACATTCACCCATGAACTAACAAAGGATAATAATATTCAGTTTTTAGACAACGCTATAAGCTTCTGTGACGACCATGTGTGCTGGAAATATAACCCAAGATCCCAAAAGAAACTGGTGCCCTACGATTCGGCTCATTCGAAAACGGTAAAGCGGGCAATAGCCACCCAGTGCATCATATCAGCCATAAGAAAGACCTGCACGCACAAAATACAGGAAAGCTTTGACAAGCAGATTGTAAGGCTGGAAGAAGCCGGTTTCCCGCAGTCAGTCATTTCAGCAGTAGTGGAGGCAGTGCTTAAGAAGATAAAGACGCAAGGCAATGTTGCTGAAGACGCAAGGGAGCGCAAAAATAAGAAACGGACAGTTGTGCCTTATGTTCACAAAACTTCCCACAACTTAAAGAAGGTTGCGAAACGGTATGGAGTTGAGATAGCGCTCTCGGCTCCCGGCAAGCTCGCTGGGCTATGCTCGCGCATAGGAAGAAGTAAAAATAACTTCCAAGGGTGCGGAACAAAACACTCCATTTCCCACGTAGATTGCAGTGTTGGAGTAGTATATCAGATACCTCTATCATGCGGCAAAGTTTACATAGGTCAAACAGGAAGGTGTGTGAATGTGCGCTTGCGTGAGCATGAATTGTCTATTAGGAATAAAGCGAATGGGCACCTGCCTGTCCACTGCCTGGCATGCACGTGCAAGCCGATCATGAAGGAAGCAAAGATTTTGTGCCGCTGCCGAGATAGCCGAGCCAGAGAGCTACTCGAGGCGTACCATATTAGAAAGAAGGGACAAGAATGTGTCAGTGACACCTCAGTTTATTTACATAACAGTGAGATGAGGTTTATTGACGAGCATAGGTAGGTCGCGTTTCGCTTATACAAGGTTTTACTTTTCTTTTACCTTGCCTTTTTTTGCGCACGCGCAGTGGGGTATGTCAGGTGTGTACTTATATGTGTACGTTGTGGAATAAACTTTAGTTGCAAGTCTGCGCCCGTCCTTGTCCCTCGCTGTCTTTGTGGTTCGTTTGTTCGCGCAGTTAAACAATGCTCGCTAATATCTACCAACTCGCCCAACAACAAGTTCTTCTAGACATGATAGCACTGGTCTGTAATTCGAATATACGAGGAAATATAATTCTGTTATGGGGAAACTGAAACACAAAGCCTTCCAGCTGCCATTTGTCTATCTACCATCTAGAGGCAAATTCCGACCGTCCAGAGGCTGACAGCTTCACTTGAAGAATGGCTGAAGCTGACGCGCCGAAAACAGCCAGCGAACAGGCTGATTTCCCTTCAGCCGTCACGATCAGGTCGCATTGCAATCAAGAGCACCAGTCTTCGGAAAAGATAAACAGACAAACATGAGCGTTTTAATTGGAGGCGAGAAAGTGAACTCCCGCAAAGTGCGTTCTTGTTGCAAACGTGTGCGCCATCTTCTGGTATTTTGGATAACGGCAGACGGGTTCTTTCTTCAGCGTCACCACTCGGCACTCGAAGAGATTAAAAAAAGAAAGAAAATAAAGCGATGATTTATTTCTATAAACACGAAGGAGTGCTTACCCGCTATAGGCTTCAGCTTCAGCACCTGCTAAAGGAAAGTGCCAGGTGAGTGATTTCACAGCTCATTCGAGACAGGCTTTTGGCTGCCGTGAGGTTTAGTAACCCGCGAGTTTGTGGTGCGGGTGAGTTACAGTACGCAACCTGAGCATTGACAACTATGAACTGACGCGAGATCTTCCAGCGCCAGTCTTGATTTATTAACAGCACTGAATTCTGAAGACATAGTAATGTTCATGTTATTTTATGCTCTGTTTCTGTTCAGGTTAAAATTTCAAATGATGCGTACAGTTGCGTTCAATATGAGCTCCAACACCAGTGCCCGTGGTCGGAGGAGGTCCAATACTGCGCAGCGGCTCTGACGCATTAAAAATAGGTTTAATAAGTACCAGTAATTGGAGTGGCATTCTGGATTTTTTTTTTAATGTCGGCGCCGCCGTGCAGTCTAGGAGCCCCTTCACTGATGAGCACAGGTGTTGCAGCTCATATTGAACGCGGCTGTAGAGCCGAGTGGTGTAACATGTGCGCCGCGACGTCAAGCCCTGATTTGTATCTGGTTTCCGGGCCTCTGTGAAGCTACAGAACGCAGATTTTCCAACGCAGAACGCAAAACCCTTCCAAGAATGTTCTGAAAAAAAAAATGAATTCACTTGGCACCGAGTTGTGCGATAGCAACGAGCTTGACCTATAGCCGGCCACTTTCACTTCATCTTTAGATAATGTTAACAATGCGAGCGCTATCCTTACACCGCGCATCTTCATCTAGCAAACTGGAAGAAATGGAACGGACAAAGCATCTGAATTAAATATACATAAATTAAATTTGTTATTGAAGAATAATGTACTTAAGTAACGTCATCTGGCCTTGACAGTATTTGAAATAAATAAATAAATAAATACGAATTTAATTTACGCGCATATGTAGTTTGCACGGAGTACACCTTCGTGACATTGCATTGTCGACTCAGAATTCATGTCCTTACTTATGTCATCATTAGCGCAAATGCATTCAAAGCTAGTGATCACTTGCGTGCCATCAGTGTACTAAGGTCTCCACATCACCGATTAGCTATTCGGGCAAGTTGGTCAAAGTTCATGTTGTGAATGCGGTGCGAAGGGGTGTAGTTCGTGAAAACAATAAGTGTGTGATCTGCTTTGCTTGGACTTCGAACTACGTGTCACCACGCATTGATAAAAGACACAAAGTTGGTGTTCCAGTAGCAAGAACTAATCGTTTATTCCATGTTCTAGCGGAAACTCGAATCACTTTCCCGCCTCCATCGTCTTTATCCAAGATTGCACACCGTTCAAGCCTGCAATTTAACGACTTGCTACTGTTTCTTTTCGCTACTTCCTTATTTTGTGTTGTCACCTATTCCTTTCTGTAACGTCCACACGGCCTTGAAAGTAACTAAATGAAATGAAACAAACACATCAGCAATTTGCGCAAATCACTAGTTAAGCGCTCTGCAGGACGGACTGAAATGCTTGTTGTGACCTCTTCAGTTCTTTGCAGATTGCCGAGTCGCTTCGAGTTGCCATTGCACTTTCCACTGTTGGTTTTATGAGGGCAACGCCGCCATAGCATCCAGTTTGGGCAGCATTGTCGTATAGTTCCATGAGAAAATCATCTGCGAAGATCTTCTACAAGTAAATCATTGAGCGAGTCTCATCGACTTCCAAATATTGGTAAGTTTAGAGACCTTCGGCTACAACAATTTATAATACTTTATTGTCACAAACATCCAACTTCTGACAGTGGTACACAATACAGTTAGAGTGTGTAGATTGTTCATCGTTTGTCTTTTCCTGCTACACACAAATTTGATCTGTAGACATATATGCAGCTCAACTGGAATAGCAAAAATAAAATTGGGAAAGCCTGCTTGCGTTATATAAGACAGTCACAGCTATCACACAAACAAACATAAAAAGAAAGAAAAAGAATAGATTCCTGATATGACCCCAGAATAATTAATTAACGAATCAATATTAGCGAGCACGAATCAAATGATTAAGTCCCGCACTGTTGTCGACCCTCGCTAGAGTGAGTGCAAGGTCGGGACGTGAGAATATTCGGGCTCCTGCTTTTCATTATCAGCGTACATTATTTTCTCACATGACGTAAACATGATTGCTGTAGTTAAACTAGAGCCACAGTTTGGGCGTTCGATTACAAATATTCCGTGAACAGCTGTATGCGATGACCAGGAAATACTGCGAAGGGATGATGCCACATCGACGGCCATCCAACTGTCGAGGAGGAACCACCCACTCGGTCAGTTCTTCTTGCAGTGGAAGCAGGCGCAGCTTTTGGCCGACTTGAAGACCAGGTCTCTGTGGCCGTCGAGGCAGCGGACCTGGACTTTGACCTGCGGGAGGAGAAGCGCGAAAAGTGCATGCACATGGTTGATTATGCGGGATCTCAAACTTAAACGCGGTTCCAGCTATAGTGAATAGAACAATGTAGGATGTAATAAGTACAGGTGCGTGAAACAGTGTTCCGGATAACAGTAATCACTGCACTGGAACACAGTTCCACATAGTTACTGCTACGTGTATCTAACAAGTAGGAGACTCGGAATGTATGAAATGTCGTTCCATATATTTTGTGGTCTTTTGTGGAATCACGATCCGCTCAGTTACGCAGAAAATATTTGCAAAAGTTTTCTACTTATGGCAGGAACGGAGTTAAGAGACTATTAATGGTGGTAATATCGATGCGGAAATATGTAGCATTGAAACAGCAGAAAAAAATGTAAAAGCTTTTATGAGATAAAATGAACGAAACGAAATGGAAGGGAGACCCATGCAGTAGCAAGATTACCTTGACGAAGTGGCGAAGAGATTTTTGGAAACGCTGAACGTATATAAATATATAAATTAGATTTTTACATTGGGAAATAAAATGTAGGAAACGCGAACAAATTGAAAAAGAACAGACAAAAAAGTGGGCCGTACGTAGGCTAGAGCCAGAAGAGTGGACACGCGTGCATATGAAATGTTTCTTGCATTACAAGTAATAGAGACGCCTAGAAAAGCATTGCTCGTTATATTAAATGTGAAGCCGGAAATACCGACGCCCACGCTGAATAGCTGCACTTTCGCCACCGGGCTCGTGCCATTGAAAAACTTCCAGCTTCATCTTTTAGCGCCTCCTGATTAATGAAAAGTCTCAAACAAGGTTCGCAAGCACGGCAGGAATTGGGATGGAGACGCTGCTCGGCCATAAGAAAAAAAAAAAACACGTAACTGAATACATTTAGTGAAGTACTCGCCATAGAAACTATCTGGCCAGGAAAGCGCCGCCTTAAGTCTTGCACCACGTTTCGGTTACGTGTGGCAGAATAGTGTGTTAAATGTAGCTAGAATTGATCCGCGTATAGGCGGATCATATCTAGCTTATAAAGCTGACCGGCACTGTGCAGTGTCGTGAGAATAGAGTTGTTATTGCCTGAATAGCAGTAACTGGGAAGCGCTGGCATCCAAGCATCAAAACTCGCAGAAGTTTCAGGATTTCTCTTTTGCCCCCTTTTCTAGGAAGCGCTGTGCGCCGTCAGCCGCCTTGACTTCGGCTCTTCTGTTTTGGCGCTGTTGCGAAAAGCGAGGGCTGACGACACCTCGGAACGGCAGCTGTTGCGCACAATTTGAGCTTGGGACACCGAAGCGAGAAATAATAATAATAATAATAATAATAATAATAATAATAATAATAATAATAATAATAATAATAATAATAATAATAATAATAATAATAATAATTAGGAAGAGGAAAGAAAAAAAGAAGGCAGGCATGTTAGCCAGAAATCGTTGGAGAAACTAAAGCTTCACGCGGAAGACTAACAGGACTTGATTTCCCTGTAGCGTTAAAGACGTTCTGCCAAGAGCTCAGGGAACGAAGGACCTTGGACTTCAATAGCTCTCCGAGTTTCTCGCCCCACGCTCAACACACGAGTCAGTGGGCACTTCGAACGCTCGCCACAGCATGCTGGGCGACGAGAGACTTCAAACAACCCGGGTCATTTGTACCTTTATATAGGAGCGTATGACTTCCAGTTCTTTAGTATGCCTCCGTGGTTTGAGTCTGTACTTGTAGGTACAATTGTGAACTTCTCGAAAATGTGCAAAAAAGTTTACATCTATATTTAAACATCGATTCTGTCAAAAGCCTTCCATCTCCATAGAGCTAACACACACACTCGCGTAACCTAGCCTCACTTGTACACGCAATAAATCGGATGTTCTTCTTCTTCACAAATTAATGCATGGAAAACTCTGCTGCTCGTACTTGCTTTCTAACGTGCGCTTTTACGTTCCGCAGAAAGGCACACGGAAACAGCGCGCCTTTCAGCCTCCAGATTTTTGTGACCCTCTATCTAAAGTGCAGGCGACACATAACACCCATTCAGAATGCCTGGATATCTCAATGCCTAATTTTAATAATTCCCTGAAAGGAGTTGCAGAGGTATTTCAATAATTGAACAAAATCTCATATCAGTTGTGTTCTGTTGTGTATCTGTTCCGTCATTCTGCAATCCTTTTTTCTGTTTCTCCACTTTTGCTTTGTATACTCTTCGTGCACACATTTTATGCCCTGTTAAAATCGGCATTCGCAAAATTATTATTCCTTTTTTATGTATGCGTGCGTGTATATATGTGTGTGTGTGTGTGTGTGTGAGCTTGTATTGTTCTTCATGTGCATTGTTTTGCCGAGTGCGCCAGTACCAAGACGAGATCTCAAGGTTGTTCCTGGGCACTTAATTGAACATATTTGTATTATTATTATTATTATTATTGTTATTATTATTATTATTATTATTATTATTATTATTATTATTATTATTATTATTATTATTATTATTATTATTATTATTATTATTATTATTATTATTATTATTGCTTGTGTATTAATAGTAATATACAGGTTGTTTCAGCGAATACGTTCTAAAATTATTAAAGGTTGCTTGTGGCAGATGGCACAATTCTAGCCCATGAGCTGGTCTACTCGAAGAGGCGGACATTACTTCCACAAAAAGTTGAATTGCATAATCGACTGCATGCATAACTGTATGTGTGACCTCCATATAGGAAATGTTTGCGTCAAGCGGCTTTCTTGAAAGTACTGCATAATGCTTACAGTGCTGTTCCCGTGCAGGTGACTGACCAGACTGTCTTCGGGCTTTTTTTATGTCCCTCTAGGCTTTCTTTTTCGTTTGAGCATTTAAGGCGTAGTGCTAAAAATCGTAGGATTCAATGTTTTGAAACAGCATCACGGATTATGAGGAACGCTGCGACGGATGATTAATTTTGACCCCCTGAGGTTCTTTAACGGGAACCCAGCCGTGGTACGTGAACGTTGTCGTAATTATCCTCCATCGAAATCTGTCACCGCCGCTGTGAACCGAACCCACTACCTCGTGCTAAGCAGCAAAGCTTCACAGCCACTGACCCACCGAAGCGGGTAGGGCGTACTGGTGTTTTATTCAAAACTTGTTCGAAGTCAGTTTGGAAGATCCAGTTAAAAAGTAGCGCTCCTTGCAATCTCTTTTTTTTTTGATTTACTAAGCAACAGCAGGGATACCAAACATTCTAAAAGCCGAATGTTCCAGCGTTACTTGTAATTTACACTTGTTCCGGGAACGAAAGCAACGGATAACGTGGCGCAGCCGGTAATTGAACGTTTGCACCAAGCCAGTGTCCACGAGAAAAGCTAAGAGTGTTCTCGTAGGGCGCCAGCCACTTGTGCATATTGCGTGCATTGTGTTATAGTTAGGGTTAAGTAACGTGCTTGTGCGTGTCGTGTGCTTATGCAATATGCATGAATGCATCAATTCCTATGTAATCCGTGTCATCTGTAAGCGGTACATTCACTATATCTCGTTCTTTCTCCCTTAAGTGACGCCAGTAAGAGAGTTTAAAATATTTTCTCCTGCATCGCGTAAAAGCCGGGCTTTCCACACGGTCCCCCAACTGCCTCAGCTTCCGTGGCAGCGGGATCGATGGCGACGTTATGGCTTGGTTGGTAGTTTCTCATAATGAGGCCCACGCTGGGCTCAGCCCCCTCTGCAGAACTGTTCTTAAGCGCCGCTCTTAATGAGAGTAGCTTTCGTTCGCAGGCAGCTAAGGCACCTAAATGAAAGCGTCAAGCGATCAAGGACACGTCAGCTTAGGCACTATTGCAGTCATGAAAAATAAAATTGTGGTGCTTTCAGAGGCAGCAAAAAGAAAAATCGAAGCCGTGAAGCTGACCCGCAAATGGTTCTTAGCTTTTTTAACATATGATATTTAGATGTTCGCGCCTTTCATTGAGCCTACTTCACCAGAAATTTAAAGAAAGCTAGAAAAATATAAATACTCTATGTAACACACTGACGCTAATAGTCGAATGACATAAATAGGTTACACACGTGCACACGCGCTCACACTCACGCGCGCACAACCACACGCATGCACATACACACACCTAAATCAATTGTGTCATCTGTTCATAAAGACAGATCACCAGAACTTGTCACAAAAAATACACTAAAACGTAAAGTCGCGAGGAGGAGGGGGAGGAGGAGGAAAGAACTTTATTCTGGTCCTGTACAAGGTGTTGTCAGCTGCCTATAGCTAGTCCCATGTTGGGACCGGGAGGTCAAGCCTCCTAGCCCTATCACGGGCGTACTGCACAGCCAGGACTTGAGGGATATGATCTGAAGATCTGATCATTCCTAAAAACCGATTCCGGGAAATGCCAGGGCCGAGCGACCCACACTCCCAGAGCAGATGGTGAAGCGTACATATCTCCTTTTCGCATGCTTTGCATATAATATTCATGTCTGCAATGTCATACCATTCATTCCTTTATTTGTACAGGTGAATAATAAGAGTGTGTTTGTAATTGCCTAATTGCCTAAGTCTTCTCCGCCCTTAAACTGGCTCTCTTAACTACTACACGCACAGACAAAGCAACAGCGCGCGCTTTAGATCCTATAGATGAGATGAATATTTACAATTATTATTAGGGTTATAATTATATTCGAGTGCTGATTGCCGTGTTATAGTTTGTTAACGAAGCTTCCCCTCAAGTCTAAATATTGTAAGGCAGTTTGTCGTGTGCGTATCATGGACACGCATGCTTATATCGCCTTCCGTTTCTCTACCACGGTTGCGCTTTAAAACCACGGCGCTGCAATATTGCTTTCCTCTCCTTCCTTCTTCTCCGCCCTTAAACTGGCTCTCTTAACTACTACACGCAGAGACAAAGCAACATCGCGCGCATGCGATCCCATAGATGAGATGAATACATATATATAGAAAAGTATCAGTCATAGCTCTCGTAGTATAGCCTTCTGAGCCGTTTCCTTTTTTTTCTTTTCTTTTTTTTCTTTGAAAGAAGTCCTATTAGGGTTATTATAATTACACGAAGGTATTTCACCCTCGCCAGCAGCAGTACTTGAGATAGCTATTCCGGCGGCTAGCTTCCCACGCTATGCGTGCCGCCCTCGCACCTGTTTAAGCTTTTTCCTAGACGCTAGAGCTATACAATGTCCGCGCAACCTTGAGCGATCGGAAAGCGCGTTTTCCACTCCTGGCCGGCGGAGAGGGGAGACTTCGTTCCGGCCGCGAAGCTCTCTACATCTCAGTAAGGTGCCTGGTGGTGGTCTCGTGCTGACGATGCCCTCTCGGTGAGCGCATATTTCCCCCCTCATCTTTTAAGAGATTCAATACATACAAGCTTTTGTCTCGCAAACCAGATTTATTTCAAGGGAATTTTCCACGTCTCAATAATTTCTCTCGTCGTATTCGAGTGCTGATTACCGTGTTATAGTTTGTTAACGAAGCTTCCCCTCAAGTCTAAATATTGTAAGGCAGTTTCCTAGTCTCTAAAGCCGCTCGAGTTCACGCTGCTCCTCTGGCGGCCATTTTTCCAAGAAATTATGCCTTCCAACCACTCAAAATCGAGTGCCGCGGACAACATCAGTCCTTTTCCACATAAGTATGAGGCTCGGAGCAGGAGCTATGGCGCTTGAAAGTAACCGTTGGCTTGACGAACCAACCGACTGAGCTACCTTTCCGGGCAACATTGAAGGATCACGAGTTCAAATCACATATTATGTTCCTTTTTTCCCCCCCTTTGTTTTCTTTCTTTTAATGTATTTTCCTTCATTTTATCACTGTACGTAAACCCTCCTAAAAAAATTATATATCCTCAATTATGTGTGGCCACACATGTGCAGGTCATAAATACCAGGTTCTCTAGCCGAGTGCCATCCATGCGGTATAACCGAGCTCAGATTGGTCCACCTTGACTGATCAAATAGAGCACCACTGTAGGTTAAATGAGGCGTACAACTCCTGCGGGACCCGCCGTGGCTGCTCAGTGGTTATGGTGTTAGACTGCTGAGCACGAGGTCGCGGGATCGGACTCCGGCCACGGCGGCCGCATTTCGATGGGGGCGAAATGCGAAAACACCCGTGTACTTAGAATTAGGTGCACGTTAAAGAACCCCAGGTGGTCGAAATTTTCGGAGTCCTCCACTACGGCGTGCATAATCAGAAAGTGGTTTTGTCACGCAAAACCCCATAATTCAATTTTTAATTTAGCTCCTGCGGGGACGGTAAAGTATCCGTCTCCAGTGCAAGAGGACCGTGATTCAAATCCCGGTGCCGCGCAATTCTCCACCGGAAAATACAAAAAAAAACCGTGTGTCGAGAAAATTGCACAAACAGGCCTGGAGTGCGGCCTGATCCCGGTGACCAGAACCGGTAACGCACTCTCTCACCAGAACAGGATTGGCCACCCTGGTGCAGTACTTGGCCACAACCTCCTATATGAATACAACAATCAAACCCTGGCCCTCAGTCCCCAGCAGCCGCGAAGCAACTGACCACGGCGGCGGTCAGATCTGTGACGCTGCAGAGGGTGCTAAGAATACCTGGCTCCGGACAGGCCGCCATTGGAATCTGAACCTGGCAACGTTTAACGTTAGAACGCTATCTAGTGAGGCAAGTCTAGCAGTGTTATTGGAGGAATTAGAGGGTAGTAAATGGGATATAATAGGGCTCAGTGAGGTTAGGAGGACAAAAGAAGCATATACAGTGCTAAAAAGCGGGCATGTACTGTGTTACCGGGGCTTAGCGGAGAGACGAGAACTAGGAGTCGGATTCCTGATTAATAAGGAAATAGCTGGTAACATACAGGAATTCTATAGCATTAACGAGAGGGTGGCAGGTCTTGTTGTGAAACTTAATAAGAGGTACAAATTGAAGGTGGTACAAGTCTATGCCCCTACATGCAGTCATGATGACCAGGAAGTCGAAAGCTTTTATGAAGACGTGGAATCGGCGATGGGTAAAGTCAAAACAAAATACACTATACTGATGGGCGACTTCAATGCCAGGGTAGGCAAGAAGCAGGCTGGAGACAAGTCAGTGGGGGAATATGGCATAGGCTCTAGGAATAGCAGAGGAGAATTATTAGTAGAGTTTGCAGAACAGAATAATATGCGGATAATGAACACCTTTTTCTGCAAGCGGGTTAGTCGAAAGTGGACGTGGAGAAGCCCGAATGGTGAGACTAGAAATGAAATCGACTTCATACTCTGCGCGAACCCTGGCATCATACAAGATGTAGACGTGCTCGGCAAGGTACGCTGCAGTGACCATAGGATGGTAAGAACTCGAATTAGCCTAGACTTGAGGAGGGAACGGAAGAAACTGGTACACAAGAAGCCAATCAATGAGTTAGCGGTAGGAGGGAAACTAGAGGAATTCCGGATCAAGCTACAGAACAGGTATTCGGCTTTAACTCAGGAAGAGGACCTTAGTGTTGAAGCAATGAACGACTATCTCATGGGCATCATTAAGGAGTGCGCAATAGAAGTCGGTGGCAACGCCGTTAGACAGGAAACCAGTAAGCTATCGCAGGAGACGAAAGATCTGATCAAGAAACGCCAATGTATGAAAGCCTCTAACCCTACAGCTAGAATAGAACTGGCAGAACTTTCTAAGTTAATCAACAAGCGTAAGACAGCGGACATCAGGAACTATAATATGGATAGAATTGAAGAGGCTCTCAGGAACGGAGGAAGCCTAAAAACGGTGAAGAAGAAACTAGGAATAGGCAAGAATCAGATGTGTGCGTTAAGAGACAAAGCCGGCAATATCGTTACTAATATGGATGAGATAGTTCAAGTGGCTGAGGAGTTCTATAGAGATTTATACAGTACCAGTGGCACCCACGACGATAGTGGAAGAGAGAATAGCCTAGAGGAATTCGAAATCCCACAGGTAACGCCAGAAGAAGTAAAGAAAGCCTTAGGAGCTATGCAAAGGGGGAAGGCAGCTGGGGAGGATCAGGTAACAGCAGATTTGTTGAAGGATGGTGGTCAGATTGTTCTAGAGAAACTGGCCACCCTATATACGCAATGCCTCATAACCTCGAGCGTACCGGAATCTTGGAAGAACGCTAACATAATCCTAATCCATAAGAAAGGGGACGCCAAAGACTTGAAAAATTATAGACCGATCAGCTTACTGTCCGTTGCCTACAAAGTATTTACTAAGGTAATCGCAAATAGAATCAGGAACACCTTAGACTTCTGTCAACCAAAGGACCAGGCAGGATTCCGTAAAGGCTACTCAACAATAGACCATATTCACACTATCAATCAGGTGATAGAGAAATGTGCAGAATATAACCAACCCTTATATATAGCTTTCATTCATTACGAGAAAGCGTTTGATTCAGTCGAAACCTCAGCAGTCATGGAGGCATTACGGAATCAGGGTGTAGATGAGCCATATGTAAAGATACTGGAAGATATCTAGATATCTGTAGCGGCTCCACAGCCACGGTAGTCCTCCACAAAGAAAGCAACAAAATCCCTATAAAGAAAGGCGTCAGACAGGGAGATACGATATCTCCAATGCTATTCACAGCATGTTTACAGGAGGTATTCAGAGACCTGGAGTGGGAAGAATTGGGGATAAAAGTTGATGGAGAATACCTTAGCAACTTGCGATTTGCTGATGATATTGCCTTGCTTAGTAACTCAGGAGACCAATTGCAATGCATGCTCACTGACCTGGAGAGGCAAAGCAGAAGGGTGGGTCTGAAAATTAACCTGCAGAAAACTAAAGTATTGTTTAACAGTCTCGGAAGAGAACAGCAGTTTACGATAGGTAGCGAAGCACTGGAAGTGGTAAGGGAATACATCTACTTAGGGCAGGTAGTGACCACGGATCCGGATCATGAGACTGAAATAACCAGAATAATAAGAATGGGCTGGGGTGCGTTTGGCAGGCATTCTCAAATCATGAACAGCAGGTTGCCACTATTCCTCAAAAGGAAAGTGTATAACAGCTGTGTGTTACCAGTACTCACATATGGGGCAGAAACCTGGAGGCTTACGAAAAGGGTTCTGCTGAAATTGAGGACGACGCAACGAGCTATGGAAAGAAGAATGATGGGTGTGACGTTAAGGGATAAGAAAAGAGCAGATTGGGTGAGGCAACAAACGCGGGTAAACGACATCTTAGTTGAAATCAAGAAAAAGAAATGGGCATGGGCCGGACATGTAATGAGGAGGGAAGATAACCGATGGTCATTAAGGGTTACGGACTGGATCCCAAGGGAAGGGAAGCGTAGCAGGGGGCGGCAGAAAGTTAGGTGGGCGGATGAGATTAAGACGTTTGCAGGGACAACATGGCCACAATTAGTACATGACCGGGGTAGTTGGAGAAGTATGGGAGAGGTCTTTGCCCTGCAGTGGGCGTAACTAGGCTGATGATGATGATGATGATGAAGTGTAACTGCTTGTGCTCTGTTTAGCCTATAGTGAGGGGGTGGAAACTCCCTCCTTTCCATGTAGTAATGTTTTGTAATTTCATTGTATGTAATGAGCTTCTCTCTCTGTAGGTCTCCAATCCAGCAGAATCAAAACCATACGTAAAAGCGACCCGGTCTGTAAGGTCGCGGGCGACGCTGTTGGCCGATGCATTTGGATTGAGAGGAATGTCATCAAGTGAACCAAGGTGTGCCTGGAACCAACAAATGCAACGTGTAAAATTTGTTTGCATTTGGTTAATTATTCTTGCAGCCTGTGGAGCAATCTTTTCCCTACTGAAAGCTCTAATAGCTGTTTTCGAGTCACTATATATTGTAATGTCGCGACATAAATATGCAAAGCAGGATGCACCAACCTAACGGAGTAACGTAGCAAGCTCACGGGAAGCCAAACACAGAGTAGCCAATTGTTCGTGTGAGTGCAGCGGCATATGTGCTTCCAATTCTGAAGTCTTCAGTTGACTGCCGCATTATCACTGCTGCCATCTAAGCAGCACTGCGGATCGAAGTTTCTCCGGCCACAGCCTGCTATCCTCTTTTCAGACATTGCAATTCCATCTACTATATACGGCTCTGTGACGGACTCGGTGTTGTGTACACTTGCCGATATCTTAACAAGATCGTAGCGGAAGAAATTATTGACGGTTGCCTCAGTGGTACCTTAGAGACACTATGTCGCATGCTGCGCGTGTGCCACCAACATGCGACTGAGTGAAATATGCTCAAGTTTACACGGGACTGTCTGACTCACTCCCCTTTTCGCAGCAGATGCTTTTGGGCGCATGGAGTTAAGTTGATCATGCGCAACACGTCATAAGATCACCGCATGGCCTTCTATGCGAGACGATCTTAGACGCGCCACATTAGAATATGTGCGGCGTGAATTCAATGTATAAAATATGTTTACGAGAGAACATTGCGTGTAGACGCATTCATTTTGTTTGTAGTGCTCGCGCCAATACCGCATATAGGGCAATGTGTATATAGTTCGTTGTATTGTACTAGTGTATATCGCCACCTACTTCCTCTCTCTGTCTCTCCTCCCTTACCTCTGTAAAGTGTACAGCCGGCTAGACTCACGCTTTACCGGCCGACCTCTCCTTCTTTCTCTTTATTAAAACGGTTCTCCTACTGCTGATTCGCGAACGGCAATGCTAGATTACAATTACTACAAAGCATATTGCAAGTTCACAGGCGCACTGGGCGCTCATAACACGTTGCTAAACAATTACGCAACCTCGGTTCTACTATCACGTTCCGTTGGGTATACCGTCACAGGCAACGAGGCTGCTGACCGTCTTGCGCGGACAGCGTTGATGTTCAAGCCAACGTAGAAAGCTCGTCAGAAAACAAAGGGTGATGAAACAGACTGTCTTAAGCCATTTACCTTCTTTGTGGTTACCCCAGTCCTTAGCTTCTGTGACAAGTGAGCGTCGCAGACCTGAAGGCGCCCACATTTATTGCACCTACACGGAGTTGACCATTGTTGTATTAGGTAGTAAGGTATACAGGGAGTTGAACTGGGGGGAGAGCTTGGAAGCAGCAGGGATTCGACTACTCAGGAAGCGTGCTGCATTCTTTGTTCACGGTGTAGGTGTTTCAACGCTTCCTTAGAGTTGCGATTGATACTTATTATGTGTGTTTCATAGCTCGTTCGAACTGCTTGTCTTCTTTACCTGAACGTACACATTTACGAGGTGCAGTGTCGCTAAAAAATAAAGCGGTCTCGGGGTTTAGGTGCTAAAACAACGATATCGTTATGAAGCACACAGTAGTGGGGGACTACGGATTAATTTTGGCTACCTGAGGTTCCTTAACCTGCACCCAGTGCACGGTGCGGGGGCGTTTATTGCATTTCAGCCCCTTCGAAATGCAACCGCCACGCACGGGATTTTAACCCGCGCCCTTTGGCTTAGCAGCGCAAAGCCAAAGCCACCACGGCGGGTATAAATGCCTTGTCCTGCCCAGTACGTTGCTCAACGATCCAAGCGTGTCGATGTAAGTGCTCATATAATTCAGTGTATATATGCGAATCTATTTATTTGCACATTTCCTCTCGTCATATGTGCTGATCCATAGACCAACAAGTGCTGTGGAAAAGCCGACGACGGAAGTTCCCAACATTTCCAGAATCGTCAAATCAATTAACCGGTGCAAACTCCATCGTGGCGGTGCAAGATTGGAGTTAACACGGCATCGTCATCCTGTATGTACTGTCAAACTCTTGATGACATTAACCATTATTTTTTGGAGTGCTTCGAGATGGTACCACGTGGGCTCATCAATGAAGCGTATATAAGACATCATACGCAAGCACGACTTCCATTGCATTCCTGTGGAGGTCCTTATATGCTTAGGAGCGAAGTGTTTCGGTTTTGAGCTGGAGAGTGAATGGTAAGCCCATCGGGCAGGCTATAGCTGAGCGAGATGTGACAGAGGGTTCGAAGCATATTTCGCTCACTTTCAACCCCGCCATCTAACCGGCATGCGTTGTTATAGGCGGGCGAAGCAATTTGTGGTCGTATCTACAAGACTACGTTGACCTTGAGCTAGAAACAACGTCATTCCCCTCCTCTTAAAAAAAAAAACAGCAAATGTTATGAGCCGGGAAACGGAGGCCTACCGAAGAAAAAGATCAATAACGCGACTCTGGCTTACTGATATCCACGTTACCATTATACCTTCCCGCCACCTCCTACACAACACCGACATATCGAAGGCAACCGCTTACTGGCAAATAAATTGATACAGCGCAATCCCATCACAGGGATGCCACCGTGTTGCAACTTCAACCAGGGCTCCGATTTCATGACAGCCAAAGGTGTGTACGTGAGGGGGAGCAGGCGCACTCCCATCGCAACATCGATCGACAAAGAGGCGACGCCTGCATTGTGCGTCGCGCAGCCGTAACACACTCGTCTGCTGTGACCCGACGACCTGCCGGGCGCGCACTTCTCACGGGTCTGTCAGATTTATGACACCTTCATGGGTACAATACGTGATTCTAGAGAGCATCAAACAATATAAGGCGGTTATATGCACTGCTTGTCTTCTACGAATATCTTGAGTGAAACACGTGTTGCCCGATTGAGAAAAATTCGAGAGCTCGCGTGGACAAAGATGCCAGCCGTGGTTGGTCCCCTTGCTCTTTTAACATTGGCTTTTCACCTTATACCCGCCTACACGGGCATACACGGGCATTCAATTCCGAATTCCTCAAATGCCTCTGCATGGTCGCTAGCTGGGTGATTGCATAGGTATCTCGCAAGAGGACGTTTCTCTGCCCTGCACTGAATGATGCGCCCACAAGTGTCGCGCAGATAATCTCCGAATGTGCGCTCTCCCTGTAATGCTTTCAATCTGCGTGCAGCCCGCAGTTCGCAGAACTGCCGCAGCATGTCGTTCGTTTGCCACGTAACCCAGTCCCCTCGCAGCTGACTAACCTACCCTCCCGCGCCATTTTTTTTTCAGTCATCTATGGAATGTGTATCAATTTGCGCTGACTCGTTCGACATGTAAAAGCTCTCCGCCCGCGACATTTATGCACCCCGGTATCCAACCGCTAAGCCTAACGGTGCGCGTATCGTTCGGCCGAGATCCGGCGTGCCGCCTGCGCTACGTATTTATGGCTCGCCGCTCGTGCGCCGTCTGGAATGCAGTAAAGGTGTATTAGCTCGGCCGGCTCCCTTCGCGTCAGGTGGCAGACCGGTATAGCGCACCGATGGACCAAATCTTCGTCTCCACCGCAAATGAAAGTGGCGCGAAATGACCGCCAAACGGACACGTGCGTGGGCCTGCGTGTCTCATGGGTATTGGAAGAGTGTTTCTGAGCTACACGACAAAGAAAACACAAAAAATTGCAATGATGGACAGTACATGAATCTGCCTAAACTTCGTTCTCCTGTCTTCAAATATGGCTTTCGGCTTTGCAAGCTGGTCACCTTAAATAAAGTATTGCATTCTAATGCAACAATTCGCCATGAGTGTGCATGTGGGTGAATTAATGTTGCCTTCCTGTATTTAGAAAATAACGATTGCTTGCAAATTAATAGAGAAAAAGCACGATGAACAACTCTTAAGCCACGAGCACCAATATTAGGCAAATCCCTGTATACTTTACCTATGGAGCTACGATTGCAGCTTAAGTTTCCTCAAGTAACTTTTGTAGGAAATCGTACAGGGACTCCGCCTATACTAATTTTAAGCTTAATTTAGAAAATGATGAAAGTGATAGCTTTCGGAGATGGAGAATTTAATTTGAATTATTGACAGCTGGCTATTTACCAAGAAATTCTTTTTTGAAGGCACCACGTTAGAGGGCGTTCGCACGCAAAAATTTCAAGGTGTTTGGTTCGTGGAAAACACGTCGTGGAATACCCATGCGTCAAAGTTTGCTTCTGAATTGGACAACACTGTAGGCTGCCTGTACAGGCTATCAAATCGAGCCCCATTATGGCTAAAAAAAGCTATATATTACGCTCACTTCTACTCTCGCTTGTCTTACTGCGCGCTAGTATGGCGAGAAACGTCTGCTCAAAACCCAAACAGACTCGAGGTATTGCAGAAAAAGGGTTCTTTGAATATTTGAAAATTTTTATGGGCACCCTCGCGAACTACGTGCTCATGAGTTGTTCATAAATCACGATATTACTAGAGCAAGTGATCTTTATAGATATAAATTACTACTTTATACAAAGAAAAACAAGCTTTATCAGCATTCATTTGATAGCTCCCGCCGATACTCTCTCCGAAATCAATCCATACCAGTTCCGTCTTCCCGTACAAGCTACGGAGGATGTTTTCTTCAATACCAAATACGAGTAATACTGAGCAAATTTTTAACTTGTACCTATTTCGAACTTCCTGAATGTAAATTCAAGAAACGTGTGGACTATGCTTTCAAACGTATAGGAACCACTCGAACACTAACATTCTTCCTTTGTTATCTTGATATATATTACATTTTATGTACAAAATTATCTTTGTTGCCTGCGCGCAAGTGTTTACAAGTATTGTGTGACATCTGTATTATGTGCATTTATTTTGTGCACTAAAAGGGTTGCGTTGCGTGAATTATATTTCGTGCCACATTTTAGCACGTTCTTGTACAGTGTTTGAGGTTATTATTCTTGCTATCTGCCTGCTGTTACTTAATGGGTCCTTGGTTAATCTCAAGATGTCTGTGTCATCTTTTCGCCCAAGAACTTCGGACTCTGTGTTGTTGGAAATAAACTTGAATTGACTTGAACCCGCACGAGAGAACCCCAGTTCATGATGCATTGCTCCAAAAGTGCTCCACGAAATGCATCGCTGTTCCGGAAATTCACTGATTCTTTATCTTATTTTTTTGCACTTAGCCCCCTTCTCTTCCTCCCATGTACAACTTTCGGCATAATTCAAATGAAAATGGAAAGGCCTCTTTTTTAGATGAGCTGCAGAAGTGGTCGGTACTAAAGGTCATGTATGTGTCAATTAACGAATTCAGGCGTGCGGTCGGAGAGATGGAGAGAGAGAGAGCAAATGATAAATGAAAGGTAGGGAGGTTAGCCAGGACTGAGCCCTGTTGGCTACCCTACACTGGGGACGGGTGCTGCGTGTATGGGCATAGATGAATAAAGCCACAGGTAGGAGAGATGATCGCTACCTGCGAATTCATGGTCCTCTCTCCCTGCACGCGCTATTCGTATCGTGTAAATAATTTGCCACACCCAGGTAGGGCTAGCCTCGGTCTCTGCTCATTTGCACGCAGTCTCTATGTTGATCAAACCCAGGCTGTGCAGGCCGCATTTAGATATCTACAACGCTTATTTTCCTAATGGATGAGCAGAAATGATGCGAGGAAATTAGCAAATAAATAGACTTGCACACACACAGACTTAATTATGCGAGCACCTACGTTGACGCGCTTATATTGTTGAGCAACGTAGTGGGCACGACAAGGCACCTAACCGCCATGGTGGCTTTGGCTTTGCGCTGCTAAGCAAGAGGTTGCGGATTCGAAACCCGTCCGCGGTGGCCGCATTTCGGTGGGAGCGAAATACGAAAACGCCAGTGTACCCTGCATTGTGTGCACGTTAAAGAACCCCGGGTGGTCAAAGTTAATGCACTCCCTCACTACGGCATGCCTCAAACTCATATCGAGGTTTTGGCGGGTAAAGCAACACAATTCTTTAAATTCTCTATGTTGAACTCATTCACCGATATTTTGCCTCTCACTGCGTTCATTACCCCGTGATGTTCGAGAACACCCAGGACGCGCTACTGCTTTTAAATACAGTGAAGATCGGGAAAAGATAGAAAGATAGCGTGACCAGACAATGCGTCCTCTGTTTTTCATTAATAAAAGTTCACGATGACAGTCTTTTTGGGCCCTTCTCCTGTGAATTCCAATTTATGACGAGGAGTGTAATCAAACTGCTGGACTTCTTTTTCAGGCGATGTAGCGTGCTAGTGTTGTGTGAAGGTGCTGACCCCGATTTTAATAAATTAAAAAGAAAGCGACCTACGAACTGTATTTGTTAAGACATATAGGCCTGATTTTTTTTATAATTTTTGCTTCACGAATGGACCTATAGGAAATCACGAGTTATTAAGCAACACTTTGGGGGTATTAGGTCCTCATTGCATTGTGCAGAATCAAGCATGTTCATAGGCAGATGACTGAGCTGCATGGCTGCACGCCGACATAGCAATGAACTCCTCATCTCCAGAGCAGCTCGAGTGTTTTTATTTTAAAGTGAAGCTGCATAGAGGACTTCCACGAATGTTTTCGTGTTGTGGAGGAGGCAATGTGCGGCGCGGTGTTTGACATCGAGGAGGCATAGGCGCATTGTGTACAGAGCGAAGCCAGGGCAGCACACAGGTTACATGCATCGCTTGTAACAGAGGCCATTCGAATACCAAGTATACGGATTTAGCGAACTGTGTGAATATGGTCGGGTGTAGCTAAGAACTTGTGCAGGAAGTAGTTGCTAAGTCTTGTTTAGATTTCTGGCAGTGGCGAACCACACCCCCAAGCCTTCTGAATGTTGTGAGAACACCCTTAACAGATTGCATACGAGGACGAAGGTTTTTTTTTTCAACCGAATTTTGCGATCATGAACTCTGTAATTACCCTGCTATCCAGCATGACGAGCTGGCAAAATTTGTAATTCAGCCACGTAACAGGATTTATGAGCTATCATCGTCAGCTGTTAAGTAGCATTTGCTAGAAACCAGTTATAATATCTGCTGATTGTTATAATCAGACTAAAGAAAAGATAAATCAGGCCAGAACATAGCTCCGCTATCTCTCGAAGTATGCTCTCACACACTTAAACTATGATGCTTCGACAGCTTTGGGCGCATGCGTCAGGAACGATCGTGCGCGCACTATGATTTACCAAGGTGACGTTTTTTATACCTCTCACCTCTTGCGAACTTACAATTTCGTGCACACAGTGACGTGCTTGCCTGCACTCAGTATAATTCGAGCTTTCTGCTCCGTAGCTTCCAAGTTGTAGAAGTGTGCCTATAGTTCAATAAAAAAAAATCCTGAGAGATTCTGGAATGGAACATGTGCCTTCCAGCACAGAATCCCCCAGTGATCTAACCATTAGGCAACTATCGCACGCTTGCTCCTCTCGTGCCAGCGTCGCTCTTTGAAAGTTTGGCGCATGCGTCACGAGCCACTTTCTCGCATTGTTCCCTCGTGACAGCACTTAGGGACGCTGTGTTGGAATCGACTGCCTTAGAGGTCGGCCCACATTTCCTGTTAGATACTGGATACTTCCAAAGTTGGTCAACTCCACCTACAACTCTATCGCCATAAAACGTCCACGAATTTCTTCTATTTCATTTTATCTACGCGTTGCACCCCCCCCCCCCCTCTGTTTTGTTTTAGTTCTACTGCACTAATTGAGCGAGGCCCTAGATCTAGCTCCATAATTATCAACGCTACCTTTTGAGATAATTTGTACACGCTTCCAATTCCTTGTTCTTTATTCGGAGAGCCCCACAGTGCCACTGAGGAATTATTGCGGTGGGTTACTGTTCAAAAAACAAGTCGACATTCTTGTAGTCCACCCAGTCCTCTGCCAAATGATTCCTCTCTTCGATGGTCCGGGGAAAACATGGACACTTAAACAGCTTTGTCCAGGAGTGATACGGCCTTATCTTACACGCGTGATACTTGCGTGATGAAACATAATGCAGGGGATAAAGATACGTCCTGGGGGAAATTCCCGATTTATTGTTGTATATTGAATGAAATAAAGCGCAAATTCTTACGCCGCCCCACTGGGGAAACTCAGCCGATATCTTCCGTCATTAAAAATAATCATTTACTCTCGTTGCATTCAACATTTACTACTGCCATTACCACCATACATATCACATGACGACTTCTGCCTACCACCTTTTGGTCAGAGTACGGCTGCGATCACTGCACCATTATCACAGCGCCATTGACGGTGCCCTGTTGGCGCGTTGAGCTTCGAAAAGGCCGTGACCAACGAGACGGAGCGAAGCGATAGCCAACTCACGTTCGGGCATGGCTCCGTCGTTCCAGCGGCGTGGAACTTCGTGAAGGCTGACTGCGTGTGATGCCAATATCCGTTGCACCGAGCATAAACAGCCGTTTGATTCGAACTGCCAGCAGAGCCAGCATCATTATTATGATCATTACAGCATGTGTGCTTCAGTTATTTATGCAGTCAACTGCATTATAAGTCCGGTGCGGTGAGACGCTACAAATCATTCTAGATAGAAATAAAAAGAAAAGAACACTTTATCTCTCTGCGAGTACACAGTGTCGTACGTGCGCTCCGTTTTACACTGGCCGTTTTATTTCACTTGCAACTCGCAACTGTTTACTCCTTTAAAGAACGCTTGTTGTACCTTGTAAAAACAGTGAAACCGTTTCCTGAGCGCTTATTGGACTTATTTCAGCCGTCTTTAGCTGCAGTGGTTAGCTCCGGTGGACAATAACAGTTTAGTGCGCTAAAACAAGCCTAAGAGGAAGCATTACCTCGGGGTCTCCTATCTATACCATGAGAACGGAGAAATCGTTTTTCTTGTCAACCACTACAGCGATTGGGAGGAAGTTTCCCACGCTTAAAAAAATTGAATCTAGTGACCGTAAAAAGCCGATTTCCAATTTAGACCTTCATTTCTTTTCTGGAGTTCTCTAATATTGCAAAATGTGAAAAAAATAGAGCTTAAGTACGTAGCTGACAGCTCTGTAACTCAGTAACAAATATATCTGAGTTCTGCAACCTACACTTAACATTACATCTAACGCACATAAAGGTAATATATCATAAACCGCTCTGAAATATACCACTAAATTATGAATTTGATTCTTTTTTCGAAACCTTTGTAAGCATTAACAACTTCATGTAAACTGTCAATTCCTATGCCAAATTTGTCCGCTTAATATACTTTAACAGATGCAGTTCACATAACTGCGACATCTGTTCTAGATGCAGTTACTGATTAATTAACTTTGAGGTTCAATTTCTTTTTAAACTTACCAATTCGTGCAACCTTCTCTACAATATACTCGGCCCCAAATAAACATTTTGCTTCATAGAGCCAATAGAATTTAACTTCCTCTCTCCTCTCCAATCAGTTGGCGGTTGTCTCCTAAAAGGAATTTGGTATTTTACTTGTATTTGAATAAGGAAATCGGGGTTTGCCCCGAGCTAAAGCTTTGTTTTAAAGGGACGCTATTGTGGACGCCAACATTGAATTAATCTAGGCTGTTTCGCCACCATTTTAGTAACCTCGCAACGTTCTATTTATTTGAAGAGGTAACGCCCTGAAAAAAAAATACATTGCCAAAAACGTTGCCAAACCATTCAGAAGTCTTAAAAACAATTAAAATTATGGGGTTTAACGTGCCAAAACAACCTTTTGATTATGAGGCACGCCGTAGTGGAGGACTCCGGAAATTTCCACCATGTGGGATTCTTCAACGTGCACCTAAATCTAGGTACACGTGTCTACTTAGCACGCGGCCGGGATTCGATCCCGCGACCTCGTGCTTAGCAGCCCAACACTATAGCCGCTGAGCAACCACGGCGGATATTAAGAAGTCTTGCCATGCTGGGCGCTGCCCCCTGCTTCGAACAGGTGAGGCGGGTAAGCAAGACGGCACACATGGCAGGGTAGAGACGACCCTTCTCAACCTGGAAATCCGGGACCACATGTGCGAACAGCATGAGCTGATTTTCAATGAATATCGAATCGTGACAGTACAGAGGAAATATTTTGTGCAATACCGCGCTCGCGTCGATAAACGTAGTTAATGGTAAATGAATTCCAAATGCTTTTTGAGGCTGCCTTCAGGACTCCGGAGTACACGCATGTTCCTTTATGACCATGTAATCTCCGCACTACTTACATCCCACCCTAACTCCGTATTTTGCTAACGCTGACTAGCTTAAATACTCATTTTTTTTTCTACGCACGAAGGATATATTTGGAATTGTCAGGACTGCGCATTACACCAGGTTGCTTTTGATGTATTTCTGACATGTTATTATATTACTGTGTTTCTTTTTTTAATTTTTGCGCCTTGCCTGCCAGCAGTGCTTGGACGGAGGACATACCGCCATTTCGGGACGCGTGGCACAGCGCAGCAGTGATGACTCACTTGCTCACTTTATATTTCGCAACACATGCTGCCCCATTCTTTCATTTCTTGTAATTGCTACCTGCCTTCATACATTGTTCCCTGCCCCTCCTCATCCCAAAACTTGTTTATTCGAAGTACAATAAACTTATACAAGATGCATTCACTTAATTTTATGGCGAAGCACAACGTAAATAGCCGGATTGTGTATTGTCATCGATTGAGGAGTATTCACCTATTTAAAAAGAAAACACCTGACGTCACGGGAGGCTCCTACCAGGCTTTCACAGTTACGGCACCAACGGTGGCCCATTATGACGTCCTTGATTACCGTAAAGAAAAAAAAATTGATAGTTCCAGCCGAAAGCGTTGACAGCGATCGCAATGTTTAGCATTGCGCTTAAACTTCTCGGACTACACGCGGGTGCGCGAAAATTCCTGGCTCCCTGATAAGATTTAACACACCGTGTACGCTTTTTAATTGCATCACACAGGGCATCACTGCGCTGCCCGTAATAAACAGCGGTACCAGTGAAATTACATTACTTTTAGATTGTAAGCACTAATTTTGTTTTCGATATTTTAATACCTGAGAAGAGTTAAGATAAAATACATACGCTCTGATTGAAATTTTGTTAAGAACGTTGTTTATGCGCTGGAATTGTCAAAATTCTGAGGAATAATTCAACCAATCATATAAGATATGGCTTTAGCAACTTTGGCGATCGAATATTATTACAGCTACTTTGCACATACGGCACAGATAAACGTATACATAAATATATACAAGTCGGCATGGCGATGGATCAGATTCGCCTTGGGTGTTCACGTTGTGATGAATGGTCGTAGGCAGCAGGATTTCCGACAGCATCGCGTGCTGCAGATGCTCGAATCTACAGACTGTGATCGGTCAAGCGCTCTACCCGTCATCGGCCCGTCGTGTAATAAACCTCCTTCATAATATAATTGCTATCGCACTAAAGAGCTTTGTTTAGGGTAAAATCGACGCCTTGCAGTATCATCTGTCGCTTTGTCTTTGCCTATTGTTTAAATGTGAATACCACAATGCGAGGGAGTGAATGAAAGACACATACGTATTTAGCATTCTTTTAAATGTCTTCAGAGATCTTTATGTTTGAGCAAGCAGTGCTATAAATAGGTTACTGGAAAACCAGACGAACGGTGCACGGAGCAAATTGGGCCTCGTCCCAATTATGTATATATATATATATATATATATATATATATATATATATATATATATATATATATATATATATATATATAATGTAGACACGAAAGGCCAACCAGCTCCCTACAGATACACCAGCCGCACAGCAGACTTAATGAGGCTCCACACATGCTCATGGTTATATTGCGCTCAGTTTTACAAACACGATATTAAGGAAGGACAGGACGTGGACGTCGTGTCCTTCCGTCCACGTCGTGTCTTTCCTTAATGTCGTGTTTGTAAAACTGAGCGCAATATAACCATGAACGTTCACCAACTAGCCCCCTTCATTGCTTTACTCCACACATGCACTCACGTCCTCGGTGTCGATGATGTTGCAGCACTGTCCGAACGAGGTGACCCGCTGGTTGCGGTTCATGCGCAGCGTGAACTCTGGCGACGGGATCGAGTACGAGGTGCAGAAGCCCCGGCACGCGTTCGTCGTGATGTCGAACTCGACGCACTCGGGGATGCTCACCCGGCGCGTGTGTCCTGCGTGCAGGAAAAGAAGAGATCACGTGACGTCACGTGAAGGCAACGGGTGCGGCGAGGCCGTGTCTTGTTTCGTTGTCTTATTAACTGCCGACGAATGGGACGGTAGGCGACGTAGTTAAGATAGCGATTTGTGGCAGGTCGGTCTAAGTTCATGGCGTTAACGCAGCGCTGAGCACTGGAGTGCGGGGAAGGCGCTGCTGTGGTTAGTGGAGATAGCACAGCGCTTGTGTTCATAACCGCTCTCCCCTAATCGCGCGCACACACACCTACCTTCCTGCAGTTGTGAACTTTGCGCTGCACTCGCGCCATCTAGTGCTTTAGGGCCGGCTATGAGAGACGAGTAAATGTTGGAGAAAAACAGTGGCGAAAGCACCGATGCCGTTTCTCCCAACAACTACGTCGCATCGACAACAACACTTTCTTTTACAAAGCAGCTCATACAATCCAGAGCAGCGCAGAAACCGATATATACCAACACTGCAAATCTACAGTGAAAAGTTTGTTCCTTTCTTGCAAATCTCGTCCGTGACACTGCGTCATTTCGCGCGGGACATCTGCTGCATACATTATGACCTTCGAGGTGGATAATTCCCAATCGTCGCCTTCATGGTAAGGTTTGTAACAGCGCACCCAAGACAAGGACAACAGAAGGAATAAAACGATGACACGGCGCTGACTCTCAACCGATATTTTATTGAAGATATGTCTAACATATATATAGGTGTCATTTGATAACCATGACATGCACAAGATACAGATAAGCGTCGAGGCAACTGTGACAAACTGACGCATACTCAAAGTTGAGATATCATGGTTATCAAATGACACCTATACATATGTTAGACATATCTTCAATAAAATATCGGTTGAGAGTCAGCGCCGTGTCGTCGTTTCATTCCTTCTCTTGTCCTTGTCTTGGGTGCGCTGTTACAAACCTTACTATGAATCCCAACCAACTGGCCCAACTTGCCGTTCTGACGTCGCCTTCAAAACGGCTCACCGAGACGGAAAAGAACACTTTAACCAGCAGCTTGTGAAATAATGTGCTCTGCTCGCCAGGCAAAATTATTTTTAATTATTACGTGAATATTCTGTAACTACAAATTCATCAGTAGTTTTTCGATTCTCAGGCGCCGTTATTTGAGAAAGAAATAACCTAAAAGGAAGGCGGTCTCTGCTGTGACATCATCTCGCAGTAAATGAGTTTATAACCGAAGGAATTGCTGAACACTGCCGATTTTTTTTTTTGTCCGCCTAACGTTTCAATCAATGAGCACAAGCGCATCACGCGAGTGTACCGACGAAGAATCAGTGTGGAGCTTGCATGTTTAATGTTTCACGAGCGCACAGCAATGACAGAATGACGTTATACTTTTGGGCAGTTCCTTCTTCGCATTGTACTCATGTCAGTATGATTTATGACGTTGCTGCGTTATAAGTAAGTATAAAAAATCCGCCTCCACTCCACCCTGTGAAAGTGCATGTACAGCGAAACTGATGCACACGTTAGACGAGTACCAAAAACCCAGTTGATGGCAGACGACGTAATACAGGCGCCACCTTCGCCACAAGTACGGACGCACGTGTGCGGCAGTGCAGCATGCGCATCCTCGTTATTGTAGGCCGTCCGTCAAGTGCAAGTGCTTTATTGAACTAAATTAATGGTTAATAGTTGATTGCGTCAGAAAATACGTATAGTACAGCTATACACAGAGCCTACGGACGGTGATAGCACAGGATTATATAATTCCAATATACGAGAAAGCATACTTCTGTTACGCAGAAACTGAAACACACGCCCCTTTTCCAGCTGCCGTTTTTTGGGTGGGAAAACCCGAGCAACAAGAGGTTAACGGCTTCGCTGTAAAAGTTCGACGTATTCACTCCTCTATATGACGAAAAAAATTGACTGAATGTATTGATTACGGTGGTCTTCTTGACATAACTTTAAGAGCAACCGAATTGTTATGAAGAAGCGCACACCTCAGTGCTTCGGCTACTGCTGTCTACCAGTCCATATTTGCATTTATTTATTTATTTATTTATTTATTTATTTATTTATTTATTTATTTATTTATTTATTGCTATTGCTTTTGCTATCCCATTGTACTGGGACATTGCAGGAGCGGGTTAACAGTATAAAAAGCAGAACAACATGATGTGTGCAACATCGTTGGAAATTTGCTTCGTGCACAATGCGATAACTTCATTAAAAAGTTTGTAACAAAATTCACAATAGTAGTAAAGTTAGCAATGAACGTGGGTTAATACAGAATGCGAGTACCGTGTTTCACAGTGTGTTAGAAAATCACAATAAAGAAAGTTAACATTGAAGCTGATTAGAAACTTCGCGCACAAGTTATACAAAGGGCGATTGCCGCGATAAGCTATTTAATTTATTACAAACTATAGACGCCCCCCCCCCAAAAAAAAAAAAAATATTGAAGCAATTCAGTAAAGGCTAGAATATGTATGCACCAAAATACTAACGAAATGAGCAGTCTATATTGCCACGCGTACATTGTGTTACTTTTTGTCGGTCAGATTTTCTCGCCAGGTTATCACTGTTATCGAGTTATCGCTTGGCGCACGACGCATTTGAAATTTTCGGAACGCTGTCGCCCGTCATATAGCGTAGAGACTTGCTCAATCGAGATTGTTTGCGCTACGTGAATGATGTTGTGCATTCTCAAACGCACGCGATCCCCAGCGATAATTCTATAATATACGATGACACAGGTGTAAGTAGCGGAGGACTTTGGCCGTGAGTTTACATTCAACAACCAACGACTATGCTCGCCGCTATTTTTGTGACTCGAGTGTTGCTTGTCATCTTGGGCACGTATTTCCCACTAGAGAGTTAGATTATAAACTGACAATTTTCGCAATTTCGCAGTTTCTGGTTTTTTACAATAACCATAACGCGAAAATATAGTGGGAATTTGTGCTAGCCCCACTCATTTATTCACCTAATTCCTGCCCAAGACATTCTGCCCACCTGCGACTGCTAGGTCGACTATGACTTCGCACTCGAGCAGCAGTTATATTTGGCGGGACGTTCTAGTGCCTGGCTCGCTTCAGCGAAGGCGCGCAGCTCTTCACAGTTCCGTCCGCAGTGCTTTCAGCCCGCCGCTCCAGCGCCTGTTTAACATTCCGATTTCGCAACTACGTTCGTTAGTCCATGGCGCCTCTGACGGGAACTCGCAAGACTTGAATTTTTAAACGGCCTGGATGAAATACAAGGAGGGCAATTCATATTCAAGGACAAGGGTAAACCGTTGAATCCTGCTTTCACGCTCGCATTTCGCCGGTTCTCCCACGTTGCGACCGAAATCAGAACTTAATCTAATCTGCTCCCTTGCGCACAGGCGTGCACCGCGGCGAAATTGTCTGCACTGGCCTTCCTCTAGCTGGTCAGCCTTTTTCCGGCTCGCGCAAGTCAAGATCAAGAAGAAAATTCACTGGAGCAGAGGTGTACGTTGCTACTTTCTTCTTACACGTCTGACGCATCTTGGCAATTCACTAACGAGAAGAAAAAAATAAATACCATCGCAACAAGTGCGTTAAGCGAATCTTTTAAACGTTGTCTTAGTTGTCCGAGAACAAGTTTCAGAATGCAGCGCGTGTAATGTACGCAAACGATACCGTGAAACGCAACGAAATATACAGGTGGCGTCAACTACGCTATAAAGAAAACATGCCGCTGCGCTTATCTGTTCCCATTAGGAATTACACCGGTTCTGTACCACATTCTGTGCCTGTCTATGAATAAAAGAGTTAGGAAATCTTTTGTGATGCGAAGAAGTGGCTTCGTGTCCCACATGCGGCCAATTGTTTTTCCCTCTATACTTTCCTGTCCGATTATTCATCATGTGTGCGCTTCACTTGAAACAAGCAATTTACCCTATGCTGTCCGTGGTGTCTGTTGGCTTCGTTCTTATGTTTTTTTCCGAACCAGGACGCAGGTTGTTTCTTGTTCTTTGACCTATGCATCACAGCAGGCGTCTTCGACTAGCCTCGGCAAAACGCTCGCCGTCTGTGCCTGTGTCTGTAGCGTCCTATTCTTTAAAAAAAAAATGACAGACCTCCACGACCCCGAGCAAAGCAGCCTCGATTTCGTCCACTGAGCTCGAGGACGTGGGGAATTCGATTCCCGCCGCGGCGCGGCCGCATATCGATGGCGGCGAAATGCAAATACGCTCGTGAGCTTACGTTTAGGTCCACGTCAAAGAATACCACGTGGCCAGATCATTCCCAAGTCTTCCACTGCGGTGTGCCCAGTAATCGGATCGTGGTTTAGGCGCGAAAAATTGGCTGAGACTTAGCCAAGGTTAAGCCTGGGTATCTCGAAGCGAAAAGGTTTGGTGATGCTTATGGTTTAGCTTATGGTTGTGCTTTATGACTTAGCCTATGGTTATGCTTACGGTTTAGCGTATGGCTATGCTTTCTGATTTAGCCTATGGATATGCTTACGGTTGAACTTATGGATATGCCTATGGTTTAGGTTATGGATATGCTTACGGTTTAGCTTATGATTATGCTTTATGATTTAGCCTATGGTTATGCTTACAGTTTAACTTATGGATATGCTTTGGTTAGCTTATGGTTATGCTATACGTGTGCCTTCTGTGATTAAGTAAATTGCTTATCAATGATATATACCATAAGTTATCCAGGATTATTAAACTTCTTTATTTATCACTGTTGGGCACATTGTCTTGCGATTTCTGTACAGCCATAAACACAGCTCTCTCTATCGGTAGTATCCCTCTCTTCTCCTGCCATGTTTAATGCGCACGCCTATACTCTGGCAAGCGGTTATATAGTCGGCCTCCGCGATAAACACGCGCTTGCGGCGAACGTCAAACGATGACGCATAGGGCGCGGCAGTGGCCACCTGCGCAGACTCTGAACATGCTTACGGAGCCAATTCCGACTCCGAACACGCTTACGGAAATATACGCTAGCACGCGCTTCGCGCGTGCTGGCGTATTTCGGAGCGTATGTCGGACTGGAACTGGTAGATCTACCAGCTC
The DNA here is from genome assembly GCF_050947875.1 of Dermacentor variabilis. Lineage (NCBI taxonomy): Eukaryota > Metazoa > Arthropoda > Arachnida > Ixodida > Ixodidae > Dermacentor > Dermacentor variabilis. Next base: position 5,915,869 of record NC_134578.1, on the reverse strand, counting down.
CAGTCACAAGACCGACGGGACGCTTTTGCACGTGCCATGTTTAGGAGTACTCCTCACGGGAACGCCACTGCGCACCAGCTGCTCATTTTCTCTTTTCTCCTTTTCCTTTCTCTTTAGATTCCCGCAAGCGGGCAAATTCATTCGCATAGTGGCGATTCTCGATATCAGTGACATTGTGGAACGTTAAACTCTCCGGCACGCCATGTGCATGAGTCAAGAGAAGCCAGTCCAAAGACGTACTCCTGGACAATGCAATATGCAGTAGGGTTTTCATTTCATTTGTTTTTCAGGAGGTCATTACATATAAGGAGGACGTACGAGTGTGTTATATACAAGCATTTCAGAAACTAAATTAAAGAACAAGAGAATAGAAGCAAAGGATTGCAGACACATAAACATTACAGAGCATAGTGTGTTTATGCAACGAAGTCTCCACACCTCAAACTGCCAAAGTGCGCAAAGTGCCCCGAGTGTCCAGACAGGCGGCAATTTGTCGTGTATTCGAGGACTTCTTTCATGCTCGGAAAAACACTTTTATGTAGCACCTATTGTGCAACGGAAAGCTGTATGGGTAGTTTTTCGTGTTGCGCTACAATTTTCTCATGGACACTTTTTATCTAATTATAATATTTGAGAAGATTAAAAATTAATTAAGACTGTGTAATTGGGCGGAATGCAGAAGTAATCTGAGTATCCCCAGAGAGAGAGAGAGAGAGGAAAAAGGAAAGGCAGGGAGGTTAACCAGAGAAAAAGATCCGGTTGGCTACCCTACGCTGGGGAGAGAGGGGAGGGGCAGGTAAAGTGGTAGCAAAGTAGAGATAAGGAAAGGAAGAAGCATAGACACACAATCACAATCGGTCACTGTCACCGAATACTGTCATCGCACAGCACAGTGACACTTGCAGCTCTATCAACTCCAAGCGACGGCAAACAGCATTACGCTGATTCTGTCCAGCTGCGTGGTATCCGCATATGTTTAAAATATGGCTAAGTTACATGGGACACCCAGTATTGGCGGCGAGAACTTACGGAGTTGCCATCTGTCAGAAGCGCCTCGCTTGCGTAGTATGAGGAATAACGCGGCGCTCTCCTCATAGGTTTGGCTGTCACCGCTCAATAGAAACACCACGCGGGAGCCCTCCTGGGTATTTCTGTGAGTACTCCCAAAGCGAGAGAACTTTCTACAGTCAAAATAATAATCATGAGCAAACGCAAAGCACAGAATGGTTTACAGACACTATCTGTTTACCGAACACGTACAGTGAATGCCAACTGCTAGCGGTCGCCGCGATGGAGTCACCCGAACCGGCTTCTAGCGTGAAAGGCCGGCAGAAGCTGAGAGCAAACTGTTTGAAATATGATGGGTTCGCAGCGACCGACTGCGCGTTTACGTGCATGTCCGCGCACAATGTTTCGCTTTTGCTGCGAGGGCGTCTTAATTCGCACAGTGCCGTGAGCTTTAGGCGGCAGCATATGAGCATTTGACAGTACACAAGCAATCATTGTTGCGTGGACACTGTCGGAGCTGTTCAAAAATAATTTCGTTATATCTAGGGACTTCGACGCTTATGGCAGTCGACTTGTGCTGTGCCGTCGCGACGATTGAATTTTTTTTTCTTGGGTGTTTCAATATCATTATTTCTGAAATTGTGTCGCCCTTACGTTTATCGCTCTTCTCAGCGAGCAACTGCCCGCTATTTCTTTTTCTAAATCCCGTACATTTCATCGTTTTGGTGATACACAAGCATGGTCATATGTGAAGCCTTTTTGTTAATGTGATTTTCACTGTTCCCTCTCCATTCCAGCCAACTTGTATCTAGCATCAAAACGCTCATAGAACAAAGCTTCATGACATTAGACGGGCATCGCGCGCGGGGAAATGTCTCAGTGAGCGCCTCCTGCTACTCACCGCGAACATCGCAGCCCCGTCGTCGCAGCAGCAATCTTCCTCACGGAAGTGATTCCTACACACCCGAGTTGTAGTCGATGGCTGCTTGCTGGTTGCAAGTTTTGCCATGTGGTTTCGCAATCCAAGCTTCGCGCGGCTTCTTGTCCAGCGGGTACGTGTGAGTGCTGACACCGGGCTCCGTTGTGTGCGTTGTGTACGTTGTGTACCGAGCAGTAGCCTACCATGTTGGACGCCTTCAAAGCCAGCCATTACCTATTAGAAGGCTTTCAAGTGTGATCGAGCCCACACCCGAAGCGGGAAAGCCTCCCCACTTATCAGAACCGCAGCGCAGGTGGGACATTAAACTTTCGTTTTCAGCTCGCTTCGGCGCTTCCGAAGCAGCCGACGCGGCCGCTGTGTCCACGTAATCCTTTTTATCACGTCACGCCGATGGCGGCTCCAGAGAGAGAGAGAATATTTATTTGGACCATCGGGGTCGTTGCTCTTGGGCTCGAGTGGGTGGTGTCCTCGCTCCAGGACTCCACTGGCCATGGCTGCTCGGCGTACTTGCTGGACGAGAGCTTCTTGTCCCGCCAGGGTTTCGCCGATCAGCTGTACCTTCCACCGCTCAAATGACGTGCTAGGCGCCAGCTTTTTCAGTGGTGGAGCTCGCCCCCATTAGTGTTAAACTGCCCGTGTCTCAGTTGTGGGATTTTTGTTTAAACAACTAATGACGATAATTTTATCCTTGCGTCACCGAGGTGCTCAAGCGTGATACAGCCAGCTTCGGAAATCAGAACTATAAAGTGCAGCAGAATCCTAATTTCTTTTATCCTGTTGGAAAGAATATCGAAGTTCAGTGATCCACACTCTATTTTGTCCACGTGAAAGTGAACAAACGCCACACTAATTGCGTGGAAAATGCCTGTGCGTTCTGAATAGGTGCAGTTCCAAGTTTTTTATCCAAGAAGTGGTGCTTTGAGTTCCTGATCAATGATGATGACGATGATGATGAGTTTTTTACATGCTGGCGGTTTCTCTTTAATAAACATTAAACCTTTCTTTTTTACTGAGAGAAAAACAACAGTAACCACGGGGAAAGACTTCATGGGTTTGTCACATGCCGTACACTGGCGCTGGGCACACAAATTTGAAGGGGTGGGGGAGGTGAGACGGTTGGGGGGGAAGTCAGGACATCCAGACATCACTCCGAATCTGCGCATGATTCTAAAGACGGCTGCAAAACAGCACCAATGTAAGGCAATATTCTGACGGAATCTATTCTGGTGGAGAAGAATGAACGAAGATAAACAAAATAGAAGCAAACCAAGATTAAGGAATTAAAGACACTTGGCGTTTCGTGCCCCTCCACGGGAACGTTGAGTACAAGGCTCTCATATGGAAGCCGATATATGCGACTTTTTTGTTCGCGACAGCAATTGCTGTAATATAATGCACGTTGGTGACTTGCCGCTGTCCGAAAGACCACTTCAACAAAGCTACCGCGGTTTTGCTGGAGCCATATAATTGCATTTTGCCCCACATGCTCATTCATAGCGGGCTCCGCTTCCTCTTCAGGAAAATGGGTACACAGCTTCGCATCGTCTGCGCATGTTTTATAACGAGCGAAAGAAAAAAAAAAGCCTGCTCGAAAATCAACTTTACGCCCACTGTGCACCTTCGCCTGAACGTCTCGTATTGGGGTCGGTATTCTCAGGTTACTCTTCATGGTATACCGCTCGCGTGCCCCTGCGATTAAAATACTGCTTCTTGAGAAAGGATAAACAGCGCACAGGGAAACATTCAACTTGAGCACCGTGACCTCACAACGAGTGAAAAGTAAAGGAAACGCGAAGGAAGAGCTCAGCGCCAGCGCTTGAACGCGATGAAGCTGTTTCAAACTGCTGGGTATACCAGCTGCAGTATAACTTGCTGGCTGGGGCGGTTTGCTACTGAGCACGTGGTCGCGGATTCGGTTCACTGCGTTGGAGGCTGCATTTCGATGGGGACGAAATACGAGAACGCTCGTGCAGCGTGCTTTGGGCGCAAGTTAGGCAGCCCCAACTTGTCAAAATTAATGAGGAGCTCTCTCCCACGGCGTCCCTTATAACCCACTGTTCAGTTTTAGGATGTTAAGCTCTACAACTTAATTTTATATTGATATGTGCGATCGTCGCAACGACACTGTCAAGTTGTCACTTGCATGCTGTTTAGCTGCATCTTCCTCATAATGGCTACCTGGGCCTCAGACAAGCTGTTTGTACATCTTATAGCTTAATTAGCCAGCCAGAAGTGTCTCGTAAATAAACTGTATTGAATAAGAAGTTACAGAGGCACTTAAGCTTCCTCCTGTGCATGGAATGCTAAAGCAGTGTGACTCTTTCGCGCGATACCTTTAATTTGGTCACGTGCTCGAATGGGGCAAAGTCAATTTCGGGGTTGGCCACCGAAATTTTGGGTGTGCATAGCTCAATTTTGAGTGTGAGCCAGGTCGATTTTGAACGTGGGTCAACTCATTTGCCGATTTGGGCTAGGTCAGTCTTGGGGGTCGGCACTGAAAATTTGAGGGTGGGCCAAGTCAATTTTAGCAGTAAGCCAAGTCGGTTTTGAACGTGGGTCAACTCAATTTTCGAATTTGGCAAAGTGAGTGAGTGAGTGAGTGAGTGAGTGAGTGAGTGAGTGAGTGAGTGAGTGAGTGAGTGAGTGAGTGAGTGAGTGAGTGAGTGAGTGAGTGAGTGAGTGAGTGAGTGAGTGAGTGAGTGAGTGAGTGAGTGAGTGAGTGAGTGAGTGAGTGAGTGAATAAACTTTTATTTGGTCCAGCAAAACACGATAAAACGCGCACCCGGCTAATCCCATGACAGGACTGACAGATCTAGTCTGCCGGCCCGATCGCGGGCGCGCTGGACGGCCAGGATTTGGTCCTCAAAGACGGGACTTCGCGGGAGTGCGTCCCACTCTTCCTAGGTGAACTTCGGACCCAGCGACCCGCACTCCCAGAGCATATGAGGAAAAGTAGCAACCTCACCACAGGCCACGCAAGAACAATTCGAATAAACCTCGGGATATATGCTGTTAAGGGACGCCGGATTTGGGTAGGAGTTCGTTGGCAGGAGTCAGAGTGTGACCGCCAGCGGCCTGCTTAGCTTGGAGTGAGGCGGCGGCAAAACCCTTCTCTCTAAGTAAAAGAATTTAGTAAGTTCATTGTGCGTTATAGGAGCGTCCCTGTCTCCGGGGAGAGAGTCGCCCGATCCGAGGGCAGCGCGGTCGGTAAAGCCCCGCGCAGCCTCGTGGGCAGACTCGTTGAGGGTCAGAGGAATCCCCTCAATCGCCCCGACGTGGGCAGGGAACCAAAGGATGGAGTGTATGGAGGTGTCGCCGTGTTTTGCGCCTTTCAGAATTTGAATTGCCTGCCGGGCTACCCGGCCTTTCTGGAATGCCCTGATGGCGGCTTTCGAATCGCTATACACCCTGTCTCTTCGACCGTCTTCCATGACGAGTGCAATGGCCACTTGCTCGGCCACCTCGGGATTCGTCGTCCGGACGGAAGCACAGTTGATGACTTTGCCCAGCGTGTCTACGACGGAAACCGCAAAAGCCTTGTCGTCTCGGTATGCAGCTGCGTCCACGAAGCATGCTTCGATCTTGCCCTTGTTTATTTGCTTCAGTATATTCAATGCTCTTGCCTTGCGACGACCTGTGTTGTGAACGGGATGAACGCTGCGGGGCAAAGGGGGGACCACGATCTCCTCCCCTATTTCTCTGGGGATTTGGGTGTTTTCAGCCAAGTTCTTGGTGGATGCGAGTCCGATCTCCTAGAGGATACGCCTGTCGGTTGACGTGGTGGACAGCCGAGTTAGCTGGGCCCGTTCCTGAGCCTCGGCTATCTCCTCCATGGTGTTGTGTATGTCGAGCCGAACGAGGTCCTCGGCATGCGTTCTGACGGGCAGCCCGAGGGCTCTCTTGACGAATTTCCTAATGAGGGCATTAAGCTTTTCCCGCTCGGCTCTGAGCCAGTTGTGCATGGCCACCGTGTAGGTGAAGTGACACAGCACAAAGGTGATGATGAGCCGAAGCAGGTTGTCTTCCTTGAAGCCACAATGCCTGTTCGTGACCCTTCAGACGAGGCGAAAAGCATTGTCGGTTTTCACAATTATCTTGCGTAACGCAGTGCTGTTGCCGCCGCGTGATTCGATGAACATACCCATGACTCTGATGGTGTCGACCTTAGGTATCGGGGTCACCGCTCCGAGTGAAGAAATGAATGTCACTTTCCGAGACCAGTTTCGAGCCCTTGGGGTTTGCGGCCTTTTTATTTTCTATAAAGAAGAAGCTCAGATTTGGTCGGGGAGCATCTGAGTCCGGTGGGTAGCCGGTACTGCTCCGTTACGTCTACCGCCTCTTGCATGGCGCTTTCCACTTGCTATTCGCTACCGTCGGTGCACCAGATCGTGATGTCGTCGGCGTAGATGGTGTGTTTGACACCTTCAACTCGGGCCAGATTCCTCGAGAGGCCGATCATGCAGATGTTGAAGAGAGCAGGCGAAATGACCGAGCCTTGCGGCGTGCCCCGTGGGCCCAGGAGCACCTCGTCGGAGACAAAGTCGCCGATCCGCAGCTTCGCTTTCCTCCCCTTCAGGAACGAACGGACGTAGTTATATGGTCTGGGGCCCGGCTCGACGTCTGCGGTGGAGGCCAGAATGTATTCGTGGAGAACGTTGTCAAACGCTTTCTCGAGGTCGAGTCCGAGCAGGGCCCTGGTGTCCCTGGTACTGCCGTCGGTGATTTGATGTTTGATCATCTTCATGGCGTCCTGCGACGAGAGGCCGGCACGGAAACCAATCATGTTGTGAGTATAGATGTTGTTCTCTTCGATATATCTGTTTATTGTGTTGAGGACGACGTGATCCGCCACTTTCCCGACGCAGGAGGTGAGAGAAATCGGTCTGAGGTTGTCCACGTTCGGAGCCTTGCCGGGTTTGGGGCAAAGTCAATTTTTTTGGCGTAGGCCACGGCGTCCGTCCGAGGCTGTGGTTGTTCACCGTTGGATTTGACAGTGCGAGCCATAAGAGATCCAGGGCCGGGAACGTGACGTCAACACTTGGTCATGTGTGCTTTGGTGCCATCGGGTGCAAACGGCGGACGCTTGGCGGATTTCCCGCTTCATCGGGCAAATAATGCTTTCGCAATAAAGGGCATTGTAGGGACGGTGAAAAATTATATGCTGTCAGAAGTGTGAGTTACTGGGAGCGCCCAGAAAGACAAGAAACACTCAGAGAGAGGGAGAGGAATATAAGGAAGGCAGGGATGTTAACCAGTCAAGAGTCTGGTTCGCTACCCTACGCTGCGGGAAGGGAGAAGGGAAAGAGAGAGAAGGGATAGAGAGAGGGCATAGAGACGTGCAAGGACAATACTTGAGTCAAATCCGCTCATGCAAACCAGACGTTCTGAGCAAGCACAAAAGTGTCCCTGCCTTCTGAACTGTTGATCGGGGGGACGGTGCTCTAGTACTGTCTGTTCACTCAGAGGACGATCATCTAATTTCGTAAATGTGTTGGACAAAGATTGTCTTTGTGCTTGAAATTGAGGACATGCAATGGCACAATAAGTAATCAATGGTCTCCTCGCATTCACAAACATCATATTCAGGACTATCAGCCATTCCAATTATTGCTGAGTAGGCATTCGTGAAGGCAACTCCAAGCCAAAACCGACACAGAAGGGACGCTTCGCGTCGGTGCAGTCCGACTGGAGGTCTGAGTTACAGTGAAGGGTTTAGTCTGTGCAGTCTGGTGCACCTTGTATGTGCGGTATTCCACTCTGCTAAGGAGATTGTGCGTGCTAGAATGCGAAGTTGTCTCGCAGCGTCGGTCCTTGAGAGAGGAATGGGGACGCAGCGGTCTCCTTGGTTTGACGACCGAGCTGCACTCAAGTCACAAGAATAGCGGCGAGCACAGTCCTTAGTCGTAGAGTATGCCATCACGGATCAAATGCGCCTGCTATTCATACATGGCTCACCATTGTACATTCCATAGTAGTCGATAGTGTATTCGTACATTCGAGAATGTACAGCCCTATTTGGCGAGTCACGCACAATCTGGCCCGACACGCCTCTTCTGTTTATAGAACTTAAGACAACGTCCAATAAATTTCGAAAGCCGTAAACGCGTCTGGCTTAATCGACAACTTGATAATAGTGATAATCTGGTGAGAACAACCACGGCGAAAAGTCAGACGATGCGTAGCAATATATCTTTGCTATCACCGCCAATTCCCCTGCATGTGTACGGCAGGACGAAAGCATCTCCTCGGAACTCCATTCACCTTTATTCTGCGTCACTCGCCGGCATTGTATATCGGAGGGTTTCTTAACCTGATCCCACGACCTAATCCTCTGGCGTCCTCGACGGCGTCTTCCATCCCTTGTCACGTGGTCTGTTACCGATATTATGTTGACTATAGTTAACTATAGCATTTGGAAAGCTGGAAATGCTACATCATCGCTTACCGCGCCTGTTAAACACACTCATGAGCAATAACATCGATGTCACTTCTTGCCCTGTTTCGCGTTTGTATGAGTTTTTCAGCGAAATTCGGTCATGACCGAATTTGCTGTTTTATGTTGTTTTTGAAATTGTAAAATTTGCAATCTGCTGCTTTTTTCTCATACTTAAACTTCGGATTTCTTGATCTTTTGTCGTGTTCTTCTTATATAGAAATTTTCGTTTTTTTGCCGGCACAAGTTGAAGGCAACACTGTATAGTATTGAAATGTATTGTTTGTGTTGTCGGTCCTAAATCACTGCATGCCTCTGCCAGCTGCTGCTGCCATCAGACAGGGTTTCAGGGCCCGTCAACTTGCTCTGTGTAACTGTTCCTTAAATCCCCCATAAATTGTACGTTTACGGAAATAAAGCCTACTGACTACGCCGCTAGTTACCAGCTCCACGCCATTACATGACGTATAATGACCTGACACACATGCTGCCGGCCCACGCGGAATCTGAGAATGGTGGAGTCTGTGCATGTATTTTGAAGCCATAATCGGCACTGCTGTGGCGGGCGAAGACAGCGCCGCGCGAATTGCCTGTGAGAATACGGCGGTGTCCGGTTTAAAGGCATGCCGCTTTCCCATTAAGCGAGCACAGAGCCAGGGGAAAAATCGCTAGAATACAGTACACTTACAATCGTTACGTCTCGATTTGTGCATTTTAGCACGTCGCGATGTCCGTATAGAGTAATCAACAGGGGACAAAGAAGGGGTGTTTCGGTCTGAAAACAGCGTTTCGACAACGGGACTTGTCGTCTACAAGTCCCGTTGTCGAAACATTGGCTTCAGACTGAGACATCATTCATTTGTCCACTGTCTATCACTTTAAATGTCAATTTCCCTGTGAACTATGTAATTATACCTGGGAGTTAGAAGTAGCACGGAAAGGTATAATAGATCTGCGTGATAAACACCACCATGGTGGCGTACTGGCTTTGGCGTTACGCTGCTGAGCGCGAGGGCGTGGGATCAAACGCACGCTGCGGTGGCCGCATTTCGATCGGGACGAAATGCGAAGCCGCCCGCGTGTCGTGCATTGGACGTCCGTTAAAGAATCCAGTCTGGACAAAATTAATCCGGAGTCCTCCACCACAGAGTACCCTTTAAGCATAGTGGTTTTGGCAGGTAAAACCCCAAAATGGTATTATTATTGCGACACCAATTTTATAGACGCTCCAGGTGAAAGTTCACCGCCGTCAACGTCGGCTTCACCCTGATGTTCTGTATAAAGTGCACGTGCGATAACGTCACGACCATGCACTGTGTGCTGTAGGTGCGAGGGAAAGCTTGCGAAGGTGAGCCGAGAAGGACGGTCGCTAGATGCGGCGGCGTCTCCTCGCGGGCGCTATAAGACGGGGAGGTGATAAGGGCACAAATATCCTCTCCGGCTGCGGCGGGTGAGCGCGGCAGCGCACGCCTTATCTGGAGGTAATCTGCGGCGGGTTCGAAGAGGCTAGGCGCCTCGAGATGGGTGGTGGTTTCGCATGCACTGTGTTATCCCGCGCGACTAGTTCACACTGGACCTCTCGGATTATCCATCCCCCCCAGACCCTGAGTGCTTGGGGCTGCTGTCTCGCATTCGATTTTCTAGGACAGCTTCGGAAGCTCCACCCGCCAGTCCGAGAGCTGCAAGAATGGCGTCTGTTTTTCGCGGATCAGAAGTAGTGGACCGTCCGCGGACTCACGGAGCTGTTCGTCGATTTTAGCTCGATACAGCGCAAGCAGCTAGCAGACGATGAATGTCTGAAAAAATTGCGTGCAGCATCTGCAGCCATATTATGATAGAAGCTCCAGCGTACTTTGCGCGTTCCAGGCGGCAAGTTTTGTGCATTAAGCTATCGCGTCGATAATAACGGCGCTTTCTGAGCCATCGTGCGAGCTTTTCATGAGCCATGTAAATGCTGCATATTTAGTCTTAGCGTTTTTAGGAGACGAGCAACGCGATCAGGCGCGTATGCTTAAATTTTCATGGTGTGTTTCAAGAAATTGTTTATGCTCATTGCTATAATGGATGTCCCAGCTAACTTTAGCTAGGCTATTCAACGAAAAAAAAAAGAATAGATTAAGAAACACTGTGCAAGATACGATTTAATACCGGTCGTGCTTGTCGCTGGACCTCTAACGACCGAACACCGCAGGTCTGTTGCACGATGTCCTTTCAACCTTCTTTCCTTTTCTGTTGAACAACTCGGCTTAAGTTAGCTGGAACACACGGTACACTGTAAAATAATTTGCACCCTAAAAAGTGAAAAAGAGTGTAAATGTGTATATAACTCACGCCCTAAGGGTGTTTTCTATATGAGAGACACCCTAAGGGTGTGAGTTGTAGACACATTTACACCCTTTTTTACTTTTTAGCGTGTAAATTATTGTACAGTGTATCTGTAGTAAACAGGTGGATTTTGCCTTTCAAGTGAGTGAAACTGGTCTGGGAGGAAGTGCATATCATATCGAATGTGCATATCTGTTCCTCGCCGGTAGTTGGGATGGTGTACAATTGGAACTAGAACTAGGGAACAGTGCGAAAATCAAGGACACAGAATAGGCACGCAACAACCACACGTAGCGCTAACCACACGTTCAGCCAACAAGCCGGCACGTTCACCGTTTATTATACAATCGGAGCTTTGCCGCGATTGCTGTTCTCATATGTTCGTGCCTTCTGTTGTCAAGTTCGACCGTTGCTTTCTGATGTGCGGGATTAGCAGGTGGTGCATATGCGCTCTGTCCGAGGCACGCGTCGGACCTTTCGTAGATGATCTCACAAGCTTTGAGGGTGCGATCACGACTTTGCTTACGTTCGCGTATAAATTCCACTTAAACCTCGCAGGCAATGAGCCAGCTTAATTACAGCGGTTAAGTGGCACGAAGAGTGAGAGTGCGACGTAAACTGCGCTTTGCGAACGCGTTCTGTGCGATTTGGCTGCGATTCCACGATGCAAGCCTTGTGATTGTGTTGGCCTTCACCAGAAGGGAAACTTGGGCCACTTAGTGGTAATTCACGTTTTGAAATGTAACAGCACTAAAGGGACAGGGACTTAGGACGAAGTGTCTTGTTCTTCTTTGCCTAAGTCCTTGGCCGTTTAGCGCTGTCACTTTTGAAGACTGTGCTGTCGACGTGGCCTCCGAGGCTACGCAAGTGATTTCGCTGAGTAGTGGGGCTACCTGTGAGTGGCTACAAGCGGATTACGGCAGCCAGGATAATGACTTCCGGTTACGGTGCCTTCGAGTGAAACCTCGGATAGTCCCCAACAGCTGGATCATGTCACCGTTGTACGATGTGGGGTGCTGACAGACGCTAACCGCGTCAACCCAAGTGACTCGGAGCCGCGTTGACCGAACGAATCCACGCACCTTTATTAGACAACCACATATATAGAACGAGCGGCGCGTAGCGCCCTCTACAACTGTGACTCGCCCGTCTGTCAAGGCTAGTCAGACTAAAGCCGCGGACGGTTTGCAGACAGTCGGAGACTTCATAACACTAGAAGAAGCCCGTAGAAGCGTGAGGTAGCAGGCAGGGGAATTCGCTCGCCGCTGCTGCCGCTCTTCATCACACCAGCATTCTGACAGCGAGTGTTCGCGGTCATTGAGCGAAATGTGTTCGTGTTTGGCTGTGCGTGCATGACGACGTACTCATTAATTTATTTAGGGAGCGTACGTTTACACCAATTTATACAGCTAATAAAACTGCTAACCATACTTCGTTTAGCTGTCTTATTATTTGCTATCGCAATGACCGCTTCGCCTTTCGGGCAAAACTGCGATCGTGTTATGTGTGCGTTAAGGAATAGCAAAATGCAGCTGATAGATATGGAGCCTAATGGTTGCGAACACTTAGAAATATTTATGTTTATTTCCTTTCTGAGATGTCTTCTCATAAACAACAGCACACTGACTACATATAAGCGCTCGATGGGGGCAAAATGCGAAAATAGCCGTGTGCTTAGATTTAGGTGCACGTTAAGGTAACCCTGGGGGTCCAAATTATTCCGGAGTCCCCCACTACGGCGTGCCTCATAATCAAGTTGCGGTTTTGACACGTAAAACGCCCTAATTTAATTTTTATCTATAAGCATTTTAGCTGTGGTACTTCGTCTGTTCAATTGCAGCGACAGCGCGACCCTTGCATGCGAACGGGTCAAAGCATTAAACTCCTTCCTCAAGCCATCCGCATTACCTCGCTGTAAACACGTGATTTCCTTCTTTTCTTTGTGCGTGCGCTTATTCTACTCGCGTGACCAGCTCCAGGACGACGAATGACAGCAGTATAATTAAGAACAAGCACTGCAATGAAGACGACACTAAAACACTTGGACGTTACCTACAGCGCCTCCTGGACTCCGAACCACGCGGAATTACCTCCACTGAAGCGTAAACACAACAGCCCACGGAGGAGTCGTAAATTCGAGCTCGTAAACGGATTGAAATTAGCCTGTGACGCCGACTAAAAGGGAGGTGCAGTGAAAAGGCAGTACGGCACATATGGCAAGCAGACTCATATTTAAACAGCAGCTGACGCTTGCTTCAGTGGAAGGGTTAAATAAAAATTAAAGTGGATTATATGAATAAACTTGAGGAAAGGGACCTAAATTAATAAACTGCGGAGTTCTTCAATGATCTACACCGGGTAAATACGTCGAATGACACCCGTCGCTGCAAACCTCGCTTTTTTTGTTTGCTTGCGTTCCCTTCCTGAACCAATTACCAGTGTTTTAAACGACGGGCTTCTACGGGACATAGTGAGTAACACCCCTCCGCCATACAATCTGTTGACTCTGGCGTCAATGCGGGAGCATTAAGTGGGACTAGTTGGTTTATGCTACTTATGAAAACGGCGCTAGCTTGAAAGCAGCGCATGAATGGCAGAAACAGACAGAGAGGTTTACAGGACCTGCTGCACTAAGCATAAACCTGTATTTCTGTCTCTTTCATTCGTGTGGTGATCATAGATTAACTCGTTCTCATGATCATTGTGCAGACTAATTGACCGATTGATAATGACTGTTCTCAGGGGCTTTCGTCCTTCGTATTGGCTTTCTTTTCTATTGAAATGCTAAGCATCCTTTGCCTATTCTTAGCCAGATCGAAGGCTGCTTCTCAATTTTTGGCCCTGCCCCGCCTTTGGGATTGACACAGTTTGCACGGTTGCTCGGCATACCCGCAACAAAACAGGCTTCGAGTTTTTTTTTTTTTAACGCAGTACAATATATCAGCCATCATGCCGTCGTAATTCAATCATCCTCGCTGGCGAGGTATTGTCGTTGTCGCCACACAAACGCTTCCGTCAAACGCGCAATTGTTTGTCTTACATTGGCACGTCCCGCCATGTGGTAACACTTTGTGCAAACCGAAACAAAACTAGAAAACCAGCTGCCTGCAGAATTGTTTGCACGCCATTAATTCCAACGGTGCGTGTCAACCTTACTGCAACAAAAGCGAACGTCGAATACAACTACGCGACATAATGCCCAAGGGAATTAAAGTCCTGCTGAATGACATTTCCGGTAAATTCCGCCGTTATGGTCTGTTTAGATGACGCCGAGCACGCTCGCGTCCTCCTCAAAGCTATAGCCAAGGATTCGCATATTTAAATTGCCCGAGTGTGAATTCAATGTGAGTTGTACGGACTCGTTCCACCGTCATTTATTGGGGTTAGGTGGCCTCTGTGCTGCATCTTACTACGTAGTAAACGTGAACTGATGACGTGCGAGCTATTCGGAAAAGAAATATAAGAAACTTACCTGCTTACCAAACAGCATGAGAGTACGCTCCTTGGTAGACGGAATAGTTTATCAAGAGATGCCCCTGATGTGATTGCAGGAGGCGCACTTGTACAACAAACAGCAAAAATCGCAAGTTCTTGGTGCACTTTTAATGTGGTTCCACTGAAGTACCAGTTACTTTTCACATAAACTATCGTTCCGCGCACTTTCCCAACGTCGAGGCGTATTTTAAGCATGTTAAACGGTTTTATGCGAAATGCTTGTTCGTTTCTCTTAATGCTTGCTTTCCTGTATGAAACATGTGCCTTGGAAGGTCATAAGCCGGTTGCTCCGCCTAATTTTGTACGACTTACTCGAATGATGTTCTTTCCTTAACGTCTCGTCATTGTCTATTTTGTAGAGCAGTCTTCTGAGACACAAATGAACGAGGATTTCAAATTGAAGGCACTTTGCATAAAAAAAAAAAGCACGCGCAGCATCTTGAAGTGCAGGTGAACTGAAGCTCGTTGTGAATGTTCAATACTCACCCACTTTGTGGCAACCGGGCCTCTCCCAGAAATTCGCCTCAGCCCCTGCCAACGCCAACATGGCCAGAACAATGGCGACGCGCTGCTGCTTCCGAGCCATTTGCCGCCAATCTGCGAAACACCGACGAGAACATTCTCTTTCTGTTCTTCCCTGTTGCACGTGTCAGCAGTTCATTTTTGCTCTTGGAAAGCCATTTTGCAAGCACATCTTACTTTCTTAATAGGTTAACAATTATATGGACAGTCCCAGCGCATTTCTGCCGTCGCCGTGATGTTCCGTAGAAAACCCAAACACGAAAACATTGTCGTCAGGCGCCGCACGCTGTATGTGCGAGTGAAAGCTTTCGAGGGTCAGCCGACGATTGCGGCTCAATCTCGCGCGCGAGAGGGAGGAAGGCGGGACGGAAGCGTGCCCTCTTCTGTCACGCGCGAGAAATGGGGGTGAGGCGAGGGACGAGAGAGGGAGGGGGGCTTTCTACTCAGGTGGCTGCTGCTTACGGCGCGGCCGCGCCGCCGCCGTATCTGCAAAGCGATCTGCGACGTGGACAAAGTACGCGAAGTGCCGTTACTTCATATGCGCTTTGCTTTAGACCTTCGCGTTGCTGCCGACAAACAGCACCGAGGTCAATCCGCTCTTTGCTGCTGCCGTGCTTCTCCAGACCGGCATTTTGACAGTGAGTTTCCGCGGTCATTGAGCGAAATTTGTTCATGTTTACCTGTGCGCGCATGACACCGTGCTTGTTAATTTAGTTAGTAAGGGAATGTTTACAAGTTTATATGGCCGATAAAGTTAACATCCTTACTTCCTATTGCTGTCTACTAATTTGCTATCGCAATCGATGCTTGGCCTTCGGGTGAAACTGCAACTTTCTTGTACACAGCAGTGAGCGTTAATTGATACCTTGTGGGACGACTTAGGCTACGGAGACATCCAATTTGTACACAAAGAGCGCCCCCGCCTTGACTAGGCTAATGCAAGTTAAGTATCCAAAATAGCGTTTTGATGCTCGTACATGAAAAAAAAAAGAAGGAAGACGCGTACGAATGGAGATTTACTTGGTTACGGGCTACGCAGAAATGCAAGATGCATGCACTGTTAGATAAAATATTGGCTCTAATAGTATCGCCAACACATAAATTGCAAATAACCCAATGAACACTGCCAGACGTTTGGTAAAGATTCTGTAGCACTGTAGGTTTCTTCGCGAGCAAATCTCACGGACCATACAATGAAAGCTGCTCACCGTGTCAGGCAAACTTACGACGTTTGCTTTTTGCGACTTTCTATTCACAGTGCACGTCAATGCATCCCGTTTCGTTGTGGCAGTTGCACTTTCTTTTGTTTTTTTTCTTTGCCCACCCTGGTAGCGTCTTTACAATTGCTTGTAAGTGCAGCAGAGCATGGCACTTCTGGCGGCGCCGGATGTTTGTGCGCATGCGCGAGTAATAGCGGTAGCGAGAGAGAAAATAGCGGGGGGGGGGGGGGGGGGGGGGCTCCTTGAATATATGACTCTGCCTAGGCACTACTGAGGAGAAGTCTCTTAACGCGTGTTGTATACGGTTGTCCCTAGGCGTGCGGACATTGCGAAGTGGGGTCGAGTTTACGCTCCGCTGGTTGCCGGGGCGGTGAAATAGGTGAAGCAGCGGGCACTAACGCCCCATTTCGCGACAGCTGTGTCAGACTGTTTCGCACCTGCAGCGCTCGTGCTAAGTCAGTCGTGCCGGATCATAGCTTTCTCGCGCCTTGCGGCGATGTACCTTGAAAATAACATCACAGATGTTTATGTGGGAGCAGTAGGTGCGGTATAGCAGAGGCCGGGCCGCATGTATTGAAATCCTAGAATGCAGAGCGCCTTAGCAACCGCGGCTGAACGCAAGTGGCTGAAAAGCCGCCGGTGACGCTGGACGACCCTGCAGCCGCTATGCGAATACGTCGCGCTACCCTAACGCCTCTTACGCTAACCTAACTTAACCTAAGCTAGCCTAACGTTACTTTAACCTAATCAAACATGGCAGACACGCAAGGACAATAATTCTCACGGCGTAACCGCTGCGGGAATACGCCGCGCCAACCTTACGCCTTTTACGCTACCCTAACCTAATGTAACCTAACCTTAACCTAACCTAAGGTGGCCGGGACGCAAAGACAAATATCCGCACGGCGTAACCACTGTGAGAATATGCTGTGCCACCCTAACGGCTTTTACGCTAACCTAACCTAACCTATGGTAACCTAAACATATGCTAACCTGACCTAACCAAACCTAACGTGGTCAAGACGCAAAGCCTATAATCCTCACGGCGTGACATCAGGCAGTGGCGTTAAACCGTGGCTACTAAGGCTCTGTGCGTTTATTTCGCTTAAAGGGGCCCATTCAAAAATGCTCCTGAAAAGTCGCGGACAGCAGCATGCGAAAAGCCTGCCAAGAGCGAAGGTACTGCATCGGGAGAGCAAGACCGGCCTTTACTACGGCCCCTACTGCTCCCCAAGAAAAATCAGTGGTGTTTTTTTTTGAAGGTAGAACGCCCTAAAAGGCAAGAAAGGTTTAATCCTGCGTGAATGAATCAGCACCAGCGCCACAGGCACGAGAAAGTCCTTCCGACGTATCTTCAGACACAGCGATCAGCAAATGGGGCGTCCATACCCACTGCCTCACCGTACGGGCAGCCAGCGTCAGAGCGTCAACAAACTCGAGCCCTAGGGGACAAACGCATGCAACACGAGCAAAGAAACTTCTCCTCCGTAGTGCCTAGGCAAAGTCATATATTCAAGGAGCAGAAGCCCTCAGATTTTCTCTCTCGCGCCCGCTCTTACTCGAGCATGAGCAGAAACGTCCGGCGCCTCCGAAAGTGCCACGCCCCGTTGTACTCACTAGCAATTGTAAAAATGCATCCCGTTAACTCTACTGTGGCGTTCAGATCCCTGCGAAATGGCACGGAAATAGATGCAGCTTACGCTTGTACGTCTACTACATGTGGCGTGCCTGCTCAGCACACCACTCAATGCAGACAGAGTAACCGATGGAGCGGTGAATATCCACCAAGACATCCTCAGCATGAGAGGATCTACGTAGGCCTTTCCCAGGAGGTCTCCTATAGGGGGCGCCAGAGGGCGCGAAGTTCATGGCCACCGCCTTTCGTGCTCTGCATCATTAGTTGGCTGCAACAGTGGCGACACTCGGTGTGCTCCGGATGCGGTGTCATACTTCGCGAGCACACCTAACTCGAGATGCATGTTGGCTCCACGCATAGACCCCTAATATTGTTCTGCATAAGTTTCGCCAAGTGTAGCCTAAGTGGAACGGACAGTGTGTTTTGACATACTTTGCGTCGTCGATTCTGTTGTGGAATGTGCAGCTGGCGTCGGTGAGACAGGAGAACGATCCTTTCGATAATATGCGTTCCCCCTTATGTACTCGGAGCTACGTGCACGCCGTCACAGGCTGTTGACAAGCAGGCGGTGCGCGGTTTAAAAACAAATGACGCGAGGTCGTGTTGCTCTGTCAGACTTGCGAGAAAGTTAAAATGTAGAGAAAACAGCCAAAGTATTCGTGGGTGATAACGCAACGCTGTTTTCAGCCCAGCACTACTTTCTATCAAAACTAACGTTTAAGTTCCACAAGGCTTAGTTTGATTGCGAGTATTTCTTTAACATTCTCGCAGTCATACGGGCTTGATTTGTTAGTCTGTTCCCAGTTCTTTTTATTTGTTGTGCTATCTATGTAAATTAAAACGCATTATATGATGTACCAACAGCCTTTTGCAGCATTGACATCTTCAGCTTCCACTAGGCTCTTTCTCTCTCTCTCTCTCTCTCTCTCTGAGCGCAAAGATGAGTAGGACGCACACCTATCTTCTAAGACACTTCCGGCACACAAACAGCCGTCTAACTGTGACTTAGCCCCCTACTCGAGCCATACTTGCACAGTATTTAAGAGCAAAGCGGGAGAGATTAAAGCGAGTCGAAGAATGGACAGAATTTGAGGCAAACTGACAAGACGCTTTTCCTAGACGTTCTCTCTCTCTCTCTCTCTCTCTCTCTCTCCGAAGACAGGGCCTCTACCGGCCGAATCGAGGCTGCTTCCACGCTGCGCGCAATTAGAGAAATCAAGTACGTCTCGGGCCCGAAGAGAAGTTCCCGCTCCCATGCCTCCTCCTATATAACGCAAAGCCCTGTTGGCGGCAATTCCCCATTGGCGACGTGCAGCGCCTGCCTGATGGACCCGGTGTTCGCTGTTCGCGTAATTAGGGTGCGCGCGAGGGCTAAGCCCACCCAGCGCAGCCCCCTTTTATCTGTCCAGCCTCTTCGCACTGTTTCCGGCTAAGATCCTACCGCAAAGCACTGGCGCCTCCATCGCGCTGGTCATTCAGCTACACCGTAAAGCAACTACAATGTGGCCCGTTTTTATCCGAAAACGTGACCCTGCTCTTCCTTTCTTCAAAGCTCCATCTTCAATATTTTCTTTTCATCTGCAGCAAAATAATTACCGCAAGGAAATGGCAGAAATTTTCTTTGAAACAATCACTGTCTTCTTTCTGCTTTTCAGACAGAATGGTCGTAGCTTTCTTCCTTGCGCATATTCCGAGTGGCATTGTACAAGTTGTGGGAGGAGACA
Organism: Dermacentor variabilis; assembly: GCF_050947875.1. Classification (NCBI taxonomy): domain Eukaryota; kingdom Metazoa; phylum Arthropoda; class Arachnida; order Ixodida; family Ixodidae; genus Dermacentor; species Dermacentor variabilis. Next base: position 5,896,566 of record NC_134578.1, on the reverse strand, counting down.
CGTTTCTGCACCTTTACCCGGCATTCAAAAAAAGGTTTTGGTGCTCTCCTCTATATGGATAGATGTCTCTACTACCACCGAAACAAAAAAGACAAAGAAAAAAATTATTTGTGCGACAGATTGCCTGATTGCGTTTGAGGCAACTTCATTTTATTTTTCTGACGTCAACACAATATAAACCACATAACTTAGTGCTAAACACATCCAAGCAAGACACGTTCAAACGGAGAGATGATTTGTGCATTAATCAACAAGTCATTGCTAATTAGTTGTCTAATCGCAAGATATGTGGCTTTTTAAACATCTAGCCACGTGACTGCAGTTATCCCTAAACAATCATGGAAACATTTTGCGTGCTAGCTCTTTCACCTTTGTTGGCTATTTCAACTGAAGAAAAAAAAACGCTATCGCGTTAATAAAGTAACTGCCACGTGACGCGTGCCTCGGTCCTACCTGACGTGCGCCACTCCTTCAAAAGCGTGCTTGAAATCTGGCTTCTCCGCAGTAGGTCACGGAGCAAGGAGGAGCCCACTTCTCCGTTTCCCTAGCGTTGGGACGTAGTGGTGTGCGAATATTCGAAACTTTCTTATAATTAATCAAATATTATGCTATTTGACTCGGTCCTCGAATCGAACAGTCGCCATTCCCAAATGTGAATAATTTTCGAATAACTTGCATCGTCACATGTGCGCCATTCAAAGATGCTTTAATTTGAAACCTTCTTGGCATCACCAAGCAAGAATATAAAGCATAGACGACGCATATTCCACCCATGCCATAAAGAGTCGCATAGAGCACGCGGCGTCACTCAAGGAGCCAGAATTTCCCAGCTTAAGTGCAATCATTCACACTCAAATTTCACTCGTACATGACATTTGGCAAGGGGTATTGTTATTATCGATGTTGCAATTGTGTGCTCTCCTGTGATTAAATCTGAACAAGCTCTATTGCAGCACGACTTTATGTAACAGTGGCACCATCTGGACCAAACATTCCAACAAAAGAAAGAGTGCCTTTTTTCTTCTCTACCATCGCTGCTTTCAACGTGCATTTCCGCTATAAATGTTAACAGGATCACGAGGCTGCTTTATTTGCGATAGCAATTATATGGACACTCGAAGTGGAGTTTTGCTGTCCGTATATCACTAATATTTCTCATACCAGGTCTTAAATTGCTGCAAAACTATTCCTCAGAATTTTGAGAATGGGATACCACAAACAAATGTCATGAAACAAAACACCGGCAGCGCATGACTTCCACCTTAAATCTTCTCATACTTACATATTAGAAGTGCGAAACAAGAACAGAGCTCAAACTTTAAAATAAAGTAATTTTATTGGCGCGGCTGTTCACTAGCTCCGGCCCAGTAAAGAGGCTTATACGTGATACGGAAAAGTGGTGGTAATGTCGCTAAGAAAGGCGCTGGCTTTAATTAATAAACCTACAAGAAATTGTCCGATGGCAGGGTTCAGAGAGACGACCTCTAGCACAACAGCTCGTTTGTACTTAGCTTACGTTTACTTCAATTCATACTGCCACTGCAGCTACGAGTCTAACACTTCGTGTAATATTCCAACATGCTGCTATCGCATTGATTTCGCCCTCATGGTAGAAGTGTGATATTTTTAAGCCTTTATTATGATAATGAATGACCTCGCATGCTCTCAAGAATCATGCTTATTTGTTATAAATGCTTTATTCAAGTGTTCATTAAGTCGTACTTTTTGATGTTGAGTATTATCACAAAACCTTTCTAATGCAGCGAATACTCCGTTGTTAACTATGCCGTAATGGTAAAAAGGGCTGTTCATTAGTCGAAAACTATTGTAAAGTATTCAATCCTCAGTTCAATTAGACTAATTCCTGGCAATATTCGACTGGTATTAGATTTGGTCTGAAAAATTGATATTCGCACTATCCTTTTAGTTAGAAGCATTTAGGTGCGAGTTTAACCGAGAGCCCTAGCGTGGCATTCGTAAACCTACATGTACGTAATGGATAAAAAGTGCGTGTCGTCAGAGATTGCACCAGCGCTCTCTCGGTTCCGAGACCAAGACAGAATACGCAAATAATTAGGTCCTCTCAGCTTACTACCTGTTATTCCGACCCTTTAAAAGATATATACAAATACAGCAAGCGCCTTGTACCCACCCTAATGTGCAGATATAGCGTTTGACTTCTGAGTACTAGCCCTGGGATTAACCTAGTTTTGGATCGCATTTCAGTGAGGACGATATGCAAGAGCACCTCTGTACCATGCTTTATGTGCATGTTAACAAGCTCTAGGTGGCCAAAACTTGTCCGCAAAGCCCTACTGTGGCGTTGCTTGTAACCGGTGCGCTGCTTTGAGACAAAACCGATCGGTCAGTCGGTCTGGCGATTAGATAGCTTGGGTCCCAGACCTAAGTGCGTAAACTAGATGTTGAATACCTGTTATGATTCTGAACTTGATTCTGAAGTTTAGTGAGCGTAGGGAGGAGAGGGCGAAAATTGCCAATAATTTAAAAATTAAGGATAATAATGAATAATTAACCTTAATACACTGTAAATCTTCAATAAAAACATATATCACAGTTCCATGCACTGCATCGGCCAGGGTATCTGAGGAGAACACAATCAAACGTGGCTGCACAAGGCACCAGTTTGTTGTCCATACTAATTAAAAAAAAACACGAAGATGAACATGCCAGATTTTTGATATCTGCTTTCGTCTCTGGTGTCATTGGGTTGCAAACCTTCTGCTTCGCTTGAATGGATTTTTTAAAGTATTTTCACTTTACAACTGCGCTTGCGTATAGCAAGCAGTTTTGTTCCTGCACGAAACGTCCTCGCGATTGCAGCGTCACGTAAACGTAGCTTTACACAAATTATGCATGACATGAGAGGAACGACAACAATAGCACGTAACCTTTTGTTATTCTGCGGCATTTGAAGGCGATAAAGTTATTCTGGTGAGCTCTGTTTACTCGCACAGCGGGTCGGCCATTCTTGTGAGCGCATAAGATAAAAGGCACGCGCTTAATTTTGTTTTTCACTTTTTTTATCTAGGAAATGCTTCTGCGATTGCATAGTCGTCGGTTTAATTGCATTAAGTGGACTGCGCAGTTAACAAGAGAATACCCTGCGCCTTAGCGTTCAGTATTATGTGGCGCTGTTGAGATGGTGGGATGTGCTGCGAAAGAGACGGGAGCAATTAAATACGGTGTGTGTAAACGTATCCAGCGCAATGGCGGTGCATTAAACAACAAACGGTACCGCACAATACACGAGGCAATTAGTGCCAAGCTTCGAAGCATTTTTCTTTAAGGTGCTCTGTACTCCCACGGAAAGTGTAAACCACTGAGACACGACCCACAGGGTAACTCATTAAAATTTCGCGTATGAGCCAGGCTCGGCGCTCTTGGTGGGCGTCGGCGCGCTTTATTTTAGGATTCAGTCTTAGTTCTCTACTGATGGTTATTTTTTGTGAGCATACGCAACAATCAACTTATATGCATGCAGGATTATTCTTCTTTTTGAGCGATAGCCTTTCACTGCACTTTCGGGAAAGTTTTGCACTGATTAGCAATGTGGTGGGGCGTACAGCCTCCAGAAGGATGTTCTTATGTTGTTGATTAAAAAATAAAGCTCGATAAATTATTTTTTTTAATACTTGGAGAGATGAACAGGCTTCCTCTTCCTTCAACTTCGGCCACCAGGTATGTGAAACTGGTTATGTTCCTCTCATGACTACCATGCGACATCCTTAACCACATCCACGCAATACCCTGCGCCACGAAATTTCGACACCTGGACACCAAGCAGTAATCGGAAGCCATCGTGCACACACGATAGCCCGAGATAACTGCAACCAAGCACTGCAATAGACGGCTGAGGGCCCCATTCCACAGGCACGTACTATGCACATACCATAAAATACTGCAAAACCACCGCCTTTCGAGAAGAACTATGCCGCCACCACACCCATCCTTCACCAGAGCTGAAGCCGTGGCCTGGAGGCAACTCGAAACTGACACCTATCCTCACTCACGTTCCTCCACGAGATGTATACCCACCCGTCACCGACCCATTTGTGATTCCTGTACAGAGCGAGCTAACCTATACCGCATCACATGGCCCTGCCGAAAGATCTCTAATACACACCCCAAACGAAAGGTAACCAACGAGCAGTGGAAGATGGTGCTGACGAATGCGGCATTGGAAGATCAGCTTTCGCTGATCGCGAAAGCCGTAAGTGCTGCCACCGCCGCCGGAAACGGGACTGAGGGCTTCGCCCACCACGGGGATCGAACCCTTCCCATGCCCTACAAAAATAAAGTTTCGTTTTCTCTTTATCCCTTCAATAATAAAAAAAATGTCCCGTAATGGGCGTATTCGAACCCACAACATATATATTCAGACGATCCTGTCTGAATATACAAGTACACATGCGCCACGCACAGACTTCATGGTGGCGCCGTTAGATGGCGCAGCTTGTCTAAAGGGAAACGCTGGAAAGGAGCCCGGCTGCAGTACCCCTGACGCATCGCTGCAGCGGAAAAGACGGTGTGTCGCTCCATTGCTTCAATGCTAATCGCGTTAACGTCGGTAGTTATCGGGAACTGGGTTCTGCGGGAATTTTTATTTAATATCTAGGCGCGAGCAATCGGCGTTCAGGTTTACGAACGCTGTTCCTTCCCGACTGAGCCGAATGCCTGCACTCACGTTCCCTTTACTTGGCGAATCGACCGTATTCGCTATGATACAGAGCGCCTGTCGATGTGAGGAGCGCACGTGATGAAAAACCTCAGTGGTGATGCCGTACAGATGGGCTTCGCGCCAAGTCGTTCGCCTCGTTTATTTAAATGCCGAGCGGCGTGCGCACAAGTTCGGCACCAGAATAAGTTTTCGCGTGCCAACTTGTGCCGCATCGTTTGATGCGACGCAAGTTGTGTGCGCAGAACTCACACGGTGCTATGTTCACTGCGTGTGTTGTAAGAGCAGTCAACGGAGGTTGCGACGACCGCCGCCATGCAACGAGAGGCACTGGACACTCAACTGGCGTTCGCCCAACATGCTGGCAGAAGCAGCGTGTTTTTAGCCTTTTCTCTGGTAAAACATTACTTTCTCCAACGACTTTAATGGGGAGGTCTTTGTACCAACTAGTGTCATGCTATATATTCTGATCAACACAGCGTTGGACTCAAAACCACAATGAATGATGCTGTGTTGACGTTCAGCATTCTTAGTATCGCTGTTCTCTTCAACGTCATCTTTCATCCCCCTATCTGTTCCCTTCTCCCCTTTCCCAGTGCAGAGTGGCAAATTAAACTGCACAAGCTGGGGCCAATCTGCCTTCATTTTGATAAATAAAGTTATCGCGACATGCTCGCGGTCTGCGTTCCCAGATGTCATGTTGGATTGACGATGTCCCATGTTTGTTTGTGTGCTACCGTAAAACTGTGCGAAAATCTTTTCTTCATGAAATATCTGCTAACTGTTTGTTAAATGCCTGCGAACTCTAGAAGACTGCCTTCTGCAGTCTTTTGCAGTCTGTACGTCGGTTTCTGAACAATGTGACATATTACGTGTTCTTTCTTTATAATTGCAAGTGGCTGCCCCGCGCGTTGGTCCGTAAATTGTTAAGTATCTGAAATGTTCACACTCACCAATAATCATCATTCATGTACTGTATATATATATATATATATATATATATATATATATATATATATATATCGTCACTAGCGTAACTAGCACGCGCTAGTTACGCTAGAAGCCGAGGAGGAAGAAGTGTACGTGGTAGCTGCAGAAACGAACATGGCCAGCCCCCTTGAGTGGGTATGCGCCAAATTATCAAGGACTTCATCATCATCATAATCATCATCAGTAAACGGCCGTTCGCTTGAGTGAGTGAAGAAACTTTATTGCAGGTCCGGCGAGGACGCGAACTCGTCGCGCACCCGGAACTTCGCTTGGAACTGGCTGCTTGCCTTTTGCTCTCGCGACAAACTGGTGCAGGCGCTGGGTACGTATCCGCCCTGTGCCTACTGGTCCTGAACCATAAGCTACCGACGCCAGTACCTCGGGGATGGCAGAAATCCATCGAAGCGGCCGTCACCTCCAAGGTCTTCCACCGCAATACAGTCCCCTCGCAAGCTCCGTGAGGAAGACGTCAACAACAACCGCAAGCCAAACCGAGGGGATTCCAAATGCTGCTGTACGATGCATTGCCTCGCACGCCTAACACGTTCCACGGCGACGCCTTTGAGGACGTTGAAGACTGGTTGGACCATTTCGACCGGGTCACCGCCTCTAACAACAGGGACGGTGGCTGTAAGTTGAAGAACGTCTACTTTTCCCTTTTAGACTGAGCAAGAGTGTGGTACGAGAGCCACGAAGCTTCATGTACCAGCTGGCAGGATTTTTACCGACTGCTTCGCGACGCCTTCAGCACCTCCGAGAGGAAAGAAAGAGCCGAACAGGCACTGTCTTCGAAGTTCCAAATGCCGAACGAAACCCTCGCCATGTTCGTCGAAGACATGACGCGATTGTTCCGTCGGGCCGACCCACTAATGCCAGAAGACAAGAAGGTGCGTCTATTAATACGAGGCGTAAAAGAACAGCTTTTCGCGGGCCTAGTGCGCAATCCTCCTACAACAGTGTTTCAGTTCGTTCGTGAGGCAACAGTCATGGAACGTAGGCTTCGGCAGCGACTCTCGCAGTATGAATGCCAGACTACCATGACTGCTGCATGCTCGCTTGTACTTGCAAATGATGACAGGGAGTCCTTTGCCGACCTAATACGGGAGATTGTTCGATATACATCGGCTCCGGCACCTCCGAGTGCCGCGGCTCTTACGGACATCATTCGGGAGGAAATCGGCAAAGTGGTTCATCACTCGCCACCAACACGTACAGAAGCCACGTACCGCTGACGCCTTCATTCGAAACTGCCAAAAGAACTTCCGCTGCTATTACTGTTTCTGTCGACGGTTATCTGGTAACTGCCCTTGTCGACACGGGAGCTGATTACTCGGTTATGAGTGTCTCACTGGCCACTCGGCTACGCAGGGTGCTGACAGCGTGGGACGGCCCACATCTGATTACGGCTGGAGGACGCCTCGTGTCACCCATTGGACGATGCACCGCCAGACTTGCAATTCGTACTTCGACTTTCGCAGCGTCTTTCCTTCTGCTGCCCAAGTGTTCTCGGCTGGTTATACTGGACATGGATTTTCTCCAGGAATATGAGGCGATCATTAACCTGCGTGACTTGTTCGTGACTTTTTCTATGTTTTTGCGGATTCGAGTGTGGAGGATGAACATCACCGCGCGGCTTTACGCGTGATCGATTACTGCGAGACGTTACTGCCTCGAAGTAGCATCTTCGTCCTCGTTTAATACCCACTATACCAACTAGGCATAGGCATCGCCGAAGGTAACCTCACCTTTTTGCTGCATCGAGAAGTCGGCGTCGAACGAGGTCTCGTAGAGCTCAAAAATAGGCAAACCACGATCCTAGTTACCAACTTCAGTGGCGAATACAAGCACTTTGCGAGGCGCACCACCATGACGTACTTTGAAACAGTGGCCGAGTCCAACGCCTGTGCTTCGGTAACGACAATCTCGATTCCGGAACCAAGCGATGTGGCCTCGACCAGTCACATCAACGTCAACCCAGAGCTAGACCAACCCAAAAAGGAGAGGCCCCTCACTCTGCTATCGTCATTTAGCGACTGTTTCGCCACCATGTCGAAGGTCAAGCAGACTCCTTTAACCGAACACAGAATAATCACTGAACTGACCGTCCAACCTGTTCGCCAACCCGCTTGTCGCTTGTCGCAGAGAGAACAGGATGCTATTCTTCATCAAGTTAAACAAATGCTAGACGATGATGTCATTCAATCATCGGTAAGTCTTGGGCTTCACCTGTTGTATTAGTTAACAAGAAATGTGGTTCGCTACGATTCTGTGTCGATTATCGCAAACTGGACAAGGTCACGAAAAAAGACGTTTACCCCCTTCCTCGGATTGACGACTCTTTAGATCGCCTGCAACAGTCCCGTTACTTTTTTTCAATGGATCTGCGTAGTGGGTACTGGCATATTGAAATTGACGAACGGGACCAGGAAAAAACGGCGTTTATAACACCCGACGGTCTTTATCAATTTAAGGTCCTTCGTTTTGGATTGTGTTCCGCTCCGGCCACATTTCAACGCATGATGGACACAGTTTTAGCCGACCTCAAGTAGCACTCGTGTTTAGTCTACTTAGACGATGTAATTGTTTTTTCCACCACGTTTGAGCAACATATTCAGCGGCTTGAGACGGTTCTTCAAGCCATCCGCACCGCCGCCCTGTCTCTGAAGCCCGAAAAATGTCACTTTGGATACGAGGAGCTTAAATTTCTAGGTCATGTTGTCAGCAGCATTGGTGTGCGCTCTGACCCTGACAAAGCCATGGAAGTTGCTTTGTTCCTGATACCGAAGACAAAGCACGATGCCCGCTGATTTTTAGGGCTTTGTACGTAATATACCGCCGTTTTGTGCCCGATTTTTTGTGAGATTGCGGAAGATTTGCAGCGACTCATCAAGAACGACGTCACATTTGTTTGGGGCCTGGCACAATCCGGCGCCTTCAGCGACGTCTACAGACACCACCGATCCTTGGTCACTTTGACAGCAAGGCCGACAGAGAAGTCTATACTGATGCTAGTAACTTTGGTCTCGGAGCGACCCACGTACAATTTCAAGCTGGTGTTGAACGCGTTCTTGCCTATGCCAGCCGGACGCCGTTCTGCTCCTGAATAAAAACTACTCAGAAACTGAAAATGAATGTCTGGCAGTCATGTGGACTATCCAGAAGTTCCGGCCATACTTGTACGGCCGCCCCTTCCGTGTCGTGAGCGGCCACCACTCTCTCTGCTAGCTGGAGACTCTCAAGAATCCTTCAGGCCGTCTCGCAAGATGGAGCCTTCGGTTGCAGGAATTTGATGTGACAATCGTCTATAAGTCTGGCCAGAAACACACGGACGCCGACTGTCTCTCCCGCGCCCCCGTCGAACCCGCACCACTAGATACTGACGACGACTCTGCTTTTCTTTGTACTCTTCCGTGTTTAAATTTAGCTCAACAGCAACGCCAAGATTCTGAGCTCCAGCCCTTGATTGAATACCTTGAAGGAAGCCGCCCACAACCCCCGCGGCAGTTCGCGCGTCACTTGTCCTCTTTCTGCCTACGCGGCGACATCCTATACAAGCAGAACTTTCTCGCAACGGCAACCGTTTCCCTGCTCGTTGTTCCCGCTTCTCTCCGCGACGACGTTCTGCGTGCATGCCACGACGAAACAATGTCCGGGCATATTGGTTTCACGCATACTCTGGCAATGATCAAGCAGAAGTACTACTGGCGAAAACTCACAAAACCGTGAAGCAGTACGTCAGAAGTTGTCGAGATTGCCAGCGTCGCAAAGTTCCACCACTGAAACCAGCCGGTCTGCTTCAGACTGTACGGTCTCCCTGCTCACCTTTTGAACAAGTCGGGATAGATTTACTTGGCCCGTTTCCCAAGTCTTCGGCTGATAACCGCTGGAACGTTGTCGCCACCGATTACCTCACTTGATACTGCGAAACACAAGCTGTTCAGCGAGCTACTGCCTCAGATGTAGCCAGCTTCTTGTCAAAAATATCGTCCTTCGACATGGTGCTCCCGCTGTCGTCATCACAGACCATGGTATGGCCTTCACCGCCCAGTTGGTCTGAGATATTCTGCAGCGGAGTGGAACAACGCACCGTATGGCAACTGCGTATCACACGCAGACTAACGGGTTAACTGAGCGTCTAAACAAAACGATTGCGGATATGATTTCTATGTATGTCGCCACGGATGATAAAAATTGGGACGAACTGCTCCCGTATGTGACATTCGCGTATAACACTGCATTTCAAGAAACCGCCAGGTTTTCTCCTTTTCGTCTGGTCTACGGGCGCGTCGTCACCACTATGCTCGACATGATGCTCCTAGCAACTTCGTCTCAACTTACCACACCACATACAGACGCCTTTGTTCCGTGTGCCAAAACAGCGCGGCACCTTGCACGGCTACGAATTCTATCCCGACAAAGTCAAGATGCTCGTCGATACAACAAACGCCATCGAGTCGTCATGTAATACCCGGGAGATCTCGTGTGGGTTTGGACCCCTATACGTCAACGAGGCCGCTCAGAAAAATTATTGCGCCGATACTTTGGACCCTACATAGTTTTGCATCGTCCAAGTCCTGTCAACTACGAAGTTATTCCAGCCGAAACTTCGCACCACTCCCGTAGTCCACGTTCCTCTGACATTGTTCGCGTTATCAGGATGAAGTCCTACCACTCGCGCTGGCTCCCATCCACAAACTTTGTGGTGCGGCCCCTGTCGTCACGTCCGTTGCCTTTCTCATTTCTTTTCTTTTCTCCTTGTGGCATTTAACATCTCCCCAACTTTCTTTTTCGGGGGGGGGGAGGGGGGGAGGGGGCTAACTTTCGTCTAGTCGCATGGAGAAGCAGTCTCTCTTCTTTTTGTTCTTTTTTTGGAGGGAGGGGAGCACGCGCTAGTTATGCTAGAAGACGAGGAGGAAGAAATGTGCGTGGTAGCTGCAGCAGAAACGAACAGTAAACGGCCGTTCGCTTTGAACTGACTGCGTGCCTCTTTCTCTCGCGACAATATATATATATATATATATATATATATATATATATATATATATATATATATATATATATATATATATATATATATATATATATATATATATATATATATATATATATATATATATATATATATATATATATATATATATATATAAGAAACGTCTTACGGCACTCGTGTAAATATTTGCTTATATGGAAAGAGGAGCGGGGAGTACCTGGCCAGCGCCAAGGCTCTTATTCGGGAGTGTACTTCTTCAATTTCAATACGATGCACGAAAAGCTAGAACGCTACGTGGACGCAAAGTTCTGTCGCATGTTCCGGTGCCAGCTAAGCAGCGCTGACCGCTCAATATTGCCAAGAAATTCTTGGGATCGTAAAGCCAAAAGTAAAATAAAAGAAAATAAGAGCTCGGTCCACCGTCAATTACGACAGCCAAGAACAAGGCAGCCAAGGTTTCTTCCAACCAGCCAGCGCCACTTGCTATATACGTGCAAATTTAGACTAAACTTATCTGAGGGTCATACGACGTGATTGGAAGCGTATGCTTCCCGATTCACCGCTTCAGTTCTATGTGGTTTCAGAATAAGGCGCTATGATTGTCGAATTTTGATAGACAAATAAATTCTCAAGTGCATGAGCAAAATGAAAAACAAAAACAAAATTTGGGTGATGTAATTTCATACTTAAGCGCGAGCCTGAAAAACAACATAATGCTCAAACGCATGCACACTTTCAGTGCTGGAGATTTTTTATTGTTATTTCGTGCAACATAGCAATATGCCAAATACTTTGAGAGCTTGGCTGCTATGTAGCTATAACGCTCGCTCCAGCGTGGAGCATGCTGCACGACTTTACTGTGCTGTAGAGTCGTGTGTCAAAATAGGGCGGTCCCTTATGAGCACGTCGGTATCCCAAAGAGCACGGACAGGAGAAGAAAGAAAACGTTTTGTTGCGCGCAACTAAGTGTTTTGACACATTTCAGGGCCGTAGGCAATAGACCGCCGAAGGGGAGCCTGCCTCGTGAAACGAACGACAGCGAGAGCGCGGCACCTCAGTGACGAGACCCGTTTATAGCCGGACCAATATATATCGCGGCGAGGGCAACGTTCCCGGTGCGGTGTTTATAGTTTACCGGGCGAAATCCAGGGCAGAAGCACTGCAAAACAAAAATAAATACTTGCAGAGCCACGACGAAGACAGTTGAAATAACTTCCGATTTAACTTCCTTTTCGAAGTCGCTGCAGGGATAACCGCAGCATTGCCCTTAAAGCGAAGGCCTTGCTGGTCAACAGAGGAATTCTGTTTTGCAACGTTCCAAATCCAACCGCAGTATATATATATATATATATATATATATATATATATATATATATATATATATATATGTGTGTGTGTGTGTGTGTGTGTGTGTGTGTGTGTGTGTGTGTGTGTGTGTGTGTGTGTGTGTGCGCGTGTATGTGTGTGTGTGTGCGTGTATGTGTGTGTGTGTGTGTTTCTCCAACTTATCGCTGCGTATACTCTGAGTGTGCTGAAGCGCCACGGGACTGGAAAATGATCACGTGTTGTTTTCTGACGCCACCGATGCGATTAAAAAAATATATCGCAGCTTCTTTTTGCAACTGGTTTCGTCCAGCCTCTTACGCCACTCCGAAAGCTGAGTTACCAAATTTAGCTGTGGCATTGTCTCATCACCCTTTTTCCTGACGTTTCGTAGATATAGAACCTAGCATGCGGAATCCCTGGGCGACATCATCTCAGCGGTCACAAGGCTCCTGTTAAAAACAATGCTTCTGATGAAAAAACAAGAAAAAGCAAATCGCGCTGAGTGCCATTCCTTTCATTCACTGAAATGCGTTGGCTCTTGTCTTGTGCACGTGACGTCAGGGCTGAAAGCGCGTAGCAGAGGGAGAGTGATAGAGAGAGCCAGAGTTGAACTGTCCGGCTGGCTACTCTGCACTGCGGCAAAAGTACAAAGAATGAGGAGAAAAAACAAGGTGAGGATATGAAACAAATTTCTCCGCAGAGACCGCACAACCCTGTAGGCGCTTCCCAACGATTACACCCTTACAATCCGGATGTTTCTTCATTTTTTATAAAAGTGCAGTTTTCTGTAGGGGAGCGGTTGCCAAAGCGCGTGCGCCTTGCACTGTGCCAGCACGTGCCTCCTAATGAATCCCGCAGTATCATTTTCCTCGTGAACTCCTCGAGCCCCTTACTTTGCACTTGCTTCGAGCATCGTTTGTATTTTCTTTGTGCATACTACGCCGTACCTTTTGCCTCGGCAGAGAGAAGCCGGTATCCGCGATTGTAGTGATACATTGCAGCCAATCTGGTTGTTCGTTATGCTCGGCAACTAACCAACATGGCACACACGCACACGCACATAAATTATTTCCTGAGCGCACAGTAGCCTCTGTGCACCAGTGCTCCCGGTTTGCTCAACTTAATTCTGTGACCTTATAGTGTCAGAGGCTTCCCGCTTATAGTACGATGTTTTGTAACAACTGTCATGTCTTATAGCTCGGCACGCCCCAAGTTTTTCTCGGTTTTATGTTTCCCAATTTGCGAGTTACACAATATTGAGAAAATCGTCAAGGGGTGGAACCACTGCACAAATGTCGAAGTAAAATCGGTACACAGGAAATTAAAGTAACATATTTTTGCAATTTTGTATGGGCTTGCTGTCAGGACAAAAAGCATACACAGTGATCTTTATAAGCAAAAAAAAAAAAATCAGTTGATGCTTTAAATTTTCTTTTATTCTTCTCGCTTAAACTAGGCTGTACTAAACATGTTTCGTTGCCACGATATCTTGCTGAAACATTACATGTGGACTTGAACATTAGCTAGAGTGGAGATACTTGCTGAAGTTACCTGTTTTACAAGTGATTTATCACTGACTTCGTTGATATGATCGCAATAAAGAGGCCTCGAACATGTGGGATGCTAACGGTAAACACGCCACATTATGTGCGAGAGAAATGGATTTGTAAACAAGTTGACACAAACTGACAAACTTGAAGAAGCTGGCACACAAATAAATGCTCTATATAGTTACACAACCGCTGGACAACCGCTAAACCCTGAACTAGCCTCCACAGATGTTTATGGTGCTGCAAGTGCTACAGTGCTGTGCGGTGAAGGTATGCGGTGATAGTGACCGATTGTGTTTGTATGTTTATGCTCCTTTCTTTCTCTATCTCTACTTTGCTATCACTTTTCCTTCCCTCCTCTCTCTCCCCAGCGTAGGGTAGCAAACCAGATCTTCCCTACTGGTAGCCTCCCTGCCTTTCCTCTTTCTTCTTTCTCTCTCTCTCTCTGTCGATATTGACAAGCAGAATTTCATTTAGGGATTAAAATGCTTGATAGAAATCGTCAAATACACGTAAATTTCGTAAATTTAAAAGCAATTGATTCGGGAAGTTTACAGCTTCATTACTCTCCACCGAATATAGATACCACAATTTTGTAAGCTGCATCTGCTATAGCATATCGAGCAATGAAATTTGTTGTATTAGTTGACACCTTGTGTAAAACCAGTAAAACCAAAACTTCAGCAAAAATTTGCTAAGTGATGATAAATTGATTGAAATTTTGCAATATTATGTTTTAATTGTTTCTAGACTTTTGTCGTTATTTTTTGTGCTGTAGTGTTAAATTAATTCTTGCGGTGTTAAGTCCCTGGTTGAAATGTGAAAAGGGAAAAGAACCCCCGATTTCCTAAAGCGGTTTCACATCTTCGGATTCCGCTTTACGTAGAAAAGGAGCTTCGGTGCGCCCAGGTGGGACACTAATCGGGTCATCAGCATGTCTCCGTGGGGACACCAGGTTCGGGGCGACCGCCGTGCAGTAAGCCGTGCGTCAGGGGCGCTCAGAGGCAGCTTGCGCACGAACACTTCCCGAACTCTCCGTCGGCGCGATCTGGCACCGACGCCTGCACCTCCGAAAGCCGCGACAAACGTAGTCGCGTATGTAGCCATTCCAAATAAAATATGAAGAGGTACTGAACTTAACGAAAGCACCTCGAAAAATTTTATAAAGGCAACGGCCACATTTTTGTGTCACTACAAAGGTTGATCTGACTCCAAAAAGGCAATATTGTCGTTAATGCTGTAATGCCCAACGCATCATTTCTCCACCGCTGAGTTCAGAAACTCTAAAATCGCGATTTAAGCCCGGAAACTTAACACACTGCCTGTAGTAAGTTTCCGATACGCTGCAGCGAGTTTTCATTTGTGGATAGTTCACCAAACCAATTCCTATTTAAATGATTACTATAAATAATGAAGCTTATACAAAAATACCATATTGATTTTTGTACAAATGCCGGAAATTGGGAGTTGTTATAAGTTTCATTTATGTGGACTTGTACTTAGGTATTAGAGGGTTAATAATTCTGCGATTTGATGTCCCGAAGGTGCGTAGGGTAGGGGGAGGGGGGGGGGGTGCAGCGGGTTATGAGCGAGACCGCAGTGGACGGCTTCGCAATAATTTTAATAACTTGGGGTTCCTTAACGTGCACCCAATGCACAGTACACGAGAGCTCTTCCATTCTATGCCCATCGGACTGCGGGCGCCTCAGCTGCCATAGCGATTCAACAACAGCGGACGGTGCATTACAGGTTTAAGGTCACTGAAACTAGAACTCACCAAGTTTAGCTACTTTCTCGTTAAGTTACCAAACAATGCGCCGAGCGGCGGGACTGCGTGAGCAGCCCAGCGTTTCTTTCTTTTTTCGCCGCTTGTTCTAACTAGTTTTCCCGGAAGAACCGTCAACTACAGGCTGGTTGCATCTCGCATCACGGGACGTCCTGTTCTTGACAGGCAAAGAAGTACTCCGCTTTTATTCGTGCTAGTCTCTACTCTGTAGCCGAAGGAGCAAATGCGAGAATACAAACGATCCAGAGAACAGAAGCCCGAAAGAAAGTCAGAGGTGAGTTGATCACGCTAACTAAAAGTTTTTGACGATTGGAGTCGAACAGTGGTAGCTGGCTCACGTTGCCAGAGTGCGAAGGTCACGTTCTGGTTAAGTTTGACTTGGTTTGACTTGGGCCCTGAGCCACTTTATATCGAAGTTGAGAAATACATTTGACGGGATGATAGGCTATTTCAGAACCACTTTGCCGCAAAAAAGTACTTCAATGCGTTCAGCAGAAGCGGAGCTATTGGCAATCAAATACGGCCTCAGCTGTGCTCCCCTTCCTCCTCCAATGCCTTCCACTGCGAAGGCTACGACGGAGACGTCACCGTGGTGCGCAGTTTAAATTTCCGATTTGGTGCCTATGCCGCGCTAAACGTAAGCCAAACGCGGCTGTCCTAAGAAAGCCGCAGTGCGTTTCACCACTGGACTCGTGGCGGCACCTCGCGGCGGCCGCGGTGTAGCCGAGCGCAGCGACCAATAGAAGCCGCGTATTGGGGTGTGCTTTATGACGAAATAAAGCACACAGAAGAGAGCGAGGGAGGAGCACCGGGTTTTTGAAACGAGAGCGTTTGAGAAAAAGGTAACTTCGCGCTCCGCTTGCCAGCTCCACGGACCGCGTACGACAGCAGAACTTGGCTGAGATGTTCACAACAGCGTATGCTACCCGCGGACTATGTTATTTCACCAAGCCCGAGGGGTGATTCAGGGCTCCTTTAACTGATGGAGCATACTGTCTACTATAGGAGATTCGGCTGGAATCAGAAATTTATTTAATGCTGACAAGAAAACAACAGAAATATTTGGGCAAGAATCTAAGGAACGATAAGAAATTTCTAGGACGCTTAAGTATCGCCTTTAAAAGTGGAAAGCGATATCATTCAAAGATTTCTGACTGCCTCTCACGCTTGCGAGTAACTGCAACTTATACGTAACCGGAATGTTTACCGGGAAACGCTGGCGGCGAAATCTATGCACGAAGGCGAGGATTCTGGTAGAAATGCGGTTTGTTGTATGGGCCGATCCCCTGTTATTGTTTCGGACTTTTGATATTTCGTCCTGAGTAGATTTAACATAAAAGGCATGCGGCTGTCAGTGTTTTGTTTCATGGTTTTTGATCTTGGGCTGCCATTCTCAAAATTGCGAGGAATAACTTTGTAAAGAACGTAACACAAGGCATGAGCAACTTGAGCGATAGAAAAACAACTTTACTGCCGTATAGAATATGCGTGGTTCGCGATTATTTTTTCGGCCGCGGATGCCGGCGCCGACACCTACGTCGACACCGAATTTTCCGCGACACGGTGCCTCCTTAACGCTATCGCGTTAACACAAATGAATGTCCTCAGCGTCTCCACGTAATGGGTATCAGAAGGGGGGGGAGGACGGGGGGGGGGTGAAGGCATAAAGCTTCCCACAAGCACTACTAGAGGGAACTCTCGTGCTAGTGTCGATAGAAGCAGCAGGCATGGCTGTTCAACCGACATCGAAATGATGGGGCAGTTCATGGATTTGCCTAAACTTCGTCTTTGTAATTTCAAACTGCTTCGTGGCTATATAACGTGACCATATTCAACAAAAATATGCATTATAAATGCGACAGCTTGCAATAATTGCGCACGTGTGTGGAAGATAATTTCCTTGCTTAATTTATAAAACTATGTTTGAAAGTAAAATTAGGAAGATGTAGTGCAGTAAATAACGTTGCAAGAACATTCGAAGCCGCAAGCACGAAGGCTATACAAATACAACTATATATATATATATATATATATATATATATATATATATATATATATATATATATATATATATATATATATATATATTCACACGATAGCTGAACGATCTTCTCGCCTGGCTTCTCTCCACGGTTTGTTTTCTGAACCATTATACAGGGTGCCATACCAGTTCTGTGGGGGGATTGGTTTTTCTTCCACATTATTTTTCTTTATTTCTTTTTTATTTTCATTTACATCTGCCGTTCTATCTCTTTTCTGCTCCTCCAGAACGCGCTTACACACTGGGACTCCTACTTCAAGTGACGTCAGGGGCGCGTCCTGTCACGTGCCTTCTCTACGAGCGGCGTCCCTTGCCACTCGTGTTGTTTGAGGCGCTCGTTTTTGAAACGCCTGTTTGCCCTCGGACATTAGGAACAACAGTGGCGCTGACAGTGTGAGGACAGAAGTGCCCACGCCTCTAATGGATCCGCGTTTTGGGCTCCCTCAGAACGCTGCAGTGCGGCTGAAAGGCACCGGCACACGTCTGACGCGTCAGCGAAGCGCGTAGGCAGCACCTGGCGCAGTTTACTTGGCCGCTCGTATCCCTGTAACTATAATTAAAAGGGCACTAAATATCTAAAGTATCTTTGTTATAGAAAGAAAACACCAGAAGTCTTGCGCCGCTCTGACGAGCACAAGTGCGCCACTCTGACGTCATGAAATTCAAAGCGCATTTTTGTATTTAGGCCACTATGGCGGAGTAACAGTTCCCAAAATTTCCCTCTATGGCACGCCCAGAATGCCGGGTAGCCCGCCTTTTGGTGACGCCGTCGAAACACGTGACGTCGCGGCGAGTTGGTGCGAAAATGTTGTCGCCACCCGCCATTCGATTTGGCGTCTCTCCGTGCAGGTTTTCGTTTCATTTCATTTATTCGGTTTTAGGTGGAACAGGACGAACGGTGTCGATTAACCTCCTGGCCAGATCCTACTCTCGCTAGGCGTAACAGCAGCAGTGTTCAATTTACAGAAAGCTTTGTTCTGCAGTAATTCTAAATCAACTTCAGAAGGCTTAACCAAACTTTTTCCATTGATGAGTACATTGTTTATTATTGTAAAAAGGTAATTCACTACTACCGCGAGGGTTATTTTTGTCTGGTGTCTTTTTAAAGAGACACTAAAAAAAAGTCAGTTTCACCCCAAGGCGAAACATCGATTGCGATAGCAAATTAGTAGACAGCCATAATGAGTAAGGATGGTAGTTTCACCAGCCGTACAAACTTGGAAACATTCGCTTACTAACTGAAGTAACAAGCACGATGTCAGCGCGCACGAGCAAACATGAACACATCACACTCGATGACCGCGAACACTTGCTGTCAAAACGTTGGCGTGAGCAATCGCGGCAGCAGCTGCGAGCGAAGTGAACTTCGTGTTGTCTATCGCTTCAACGTAAACATCGTCGAGAAAACAGCACGCACAAAGGTACGAGCCGTCTGCAAATCGTGGATGCCATCAAGGGCGCCTACATCTCCTATTACATCATTTCAATAATAAAAAAAGAGCAAGAACAGGTTTGCGTAAACGAAATGCGACTCCTACGTTCGCCAGTGTGCGTCCAGGAGCGTACTCCGGCTCGCTTGACAGGGTTTCGGTGCAGTTACGTGGCAAAGAAATTATTTAAGAAGGGACATTTCAATATAGAACCCGTAGACCACACACACATACAAGGTATAGTCTTCGAGACAAAAGTAAATCAACCAATCAATCATTCAATCAATCAATGTTTCACTGTCTTTGAGCTAATGAGCTACTGCGATCCCGTTCTTATACGTACGAAAATTTTTGCAAGTGAAGAGCCCGATGAGCTCTTGCTGGCTGCTGCTTTCGCTACTGTGCACGCTTTTATCGAGATTTATTATACGTATAGAATCAGCACCCAGACGACACTGCCTTTCGCACATCCTCACCGTCATCTTTTTCTTCTTGTCCTTATTCTTACGCGTGGGCTTAGCAGCCTATACTCGTTCTTAACGTCACTCTGCCCGAAGAACCTTGAAGGACAACAATCGCCGCGTTTAGATGACGGCGCGACGTTTTAAGTAAGTGCGGTTGCGCTTTGAGTGAAAGAGGCGGAAGTGAGACTTAACGCCATGTCATCTTCTGTGAAGGGGGATGCACCTAAGTGGGCAGGGATAAAGCTCTTACCAACTAACAAGGCGATACCTATTGCGTGGGAGTCAGGAGCACCTCCTCTTCGTGGGCGCTTGAGCACTGAAGACAAGACAGGCCGCATTTACCTGACGCCAAGCTTGTTGTGCTAGGATCGCCCCGCGGCTGTTTAACTCGCGTGAGTCGCAGCAACGCTTCACAGACTGTACAACACTGCACTTGCCCGTTTTGTTCAAATTGCTGGGCCAAGGTTTATTTACGTAAATAGCTTTTCTTGGAAGTTACAAGTTCATCGCATCTATGTGCACATGAACATGCAATGAACACAAGTTGATTATTTCAGCGTACACATTACATGCTAGATGGGGCCTTCTTAGGGCCGGCTGTGCCGAAATCCCGAATTCTTTAGCCAGGCGAGAATAATGAAGAAAAAGAAAGGCAAGGAAGTAAAGAAACTCTCACCATGCACAAGACCCGCAATCACAAGACACGGCCAAGCAAATACTGTCACAATACGAATACTGGCACCGCCACCTTATTCCGGTCTACGGCGCAGTCGTGAATCCCCGCAGGAATGTTGGAGCACATCCATCCCCCTGTTATGAAGGCCATTTAAAGAAAGCTGCACCCCGCCACCATCCATGGTTAACCCCTGAGAAAGGAGCCTTTCAGTGCTTGGAGACTTTCTTAAATTCTTAATTAATTAGCCCCACGAGACGGGTAATCTGACGAAATGGTTAGCTTAGTCTGTTCATGTAAGGATATGCCAGCAGCATTCATATTTTCACCTACTGACTCTGACACGGGGTACAAAACAAGAACTATGCAAAGCTAGGCGAACTGCATCAAAAAAAGCTGAACAAAAAAAATACATGGAATGAAAACATGGCAATGAGAACACATCGCAAGTTGACTTGGTGCAAAGAGCTCGCAAACACGTAATAGAAAACAAGGAACTGTAACAGATGACGTGATATAAAACAAAATATGCGAATGAACTGTAAAAGTTCAATTGAAGATAAACAAAAGGCATCCGCGAATACGTTGGCAATGAACTACTCTCTCCAGCGAGCAGCAAGTCACAATGGCGGCGGCGTCTTGCCACCGCCGAACAACAGCCGAGATGGCATTTCCCCGATTCCTCTGATCTGGATGCAGCGCGTAATGCAGTTGTTTGCCGCGAGCTCTGGAAACAGCGAGAACGACATGTCGCGGGCTGTCTTCGTACAGCGCCCCTTCTGGCGTGAATCGCGCCCTGTGCTTGGCTGCGAAGATTGCCTCACAGGTGCAAGATGGCGTCAGCGCGCAGCCGAAATGGGCACGCTGTTGCCGCACCGAAGGTTCGTTCTATTTCTATCGTAGATGCTGGGTGCCACGCATGCGTAGCACAAACTTCGGTGCAATCCGGCCGTGTGAGTGTGCACTCGTTACTGGTGCGCACAGAACAAATCTTGGAGAGGCTTTGCCAATATTGGCAAAAAAAAAACATTCTTCGAAAACAAGTATTGGAACGGCAGAAGGATGAAGTCTTTCTTGATGTCCACACAAAGGAACAGTTTATCTGAGCAGGAATCTTGGCGAGGACGAACGAGGGAGTCGCTAGCGTTGCCCCGGGATACTGTCCTTAAGGAGCAACCTTGGGCGAAGCCTCAAGGTGGCTTAGCAACACCGTGAGAGAGGCTGCAGATGCTGTCGAGGAAGCCAGTTCGAATGATTGCGTACGCACTTTTGTAGTTTGAATCAACGTGCAAAAAGTACTGACGGCAACAATTAGGAAGGGATGGCCGTTGCCGAAAACCGCGATTCCAGCCAATTGGGAATCGTGCAGAGGGAGTGTCTGTACCGCGCTTACGTCCCGTAGCTGCTTCCGCACAGCGCGCTGTCTCTGTCTAACAAGAACTGAAATTTTGACGAATTAGAGCTCGTACTTAAAGCGCACAAAACGAAGACACAAGAAGGGAAACCAAACAAGACGAGCAGTCGCCCTGTCTGGGTTTCCTTGTGTCCTCGTTTTTTGCGCTTTAAGTCAAGTATGTGTCTTGCTTGTTCGGCGTGCGGAAATACCTGCTACCTCGCACGCTCCGAACGCGATAAGCTCTTATTAAAAGTAGACACTTTCCAATTTTGTGCCCGTATAGACAGAAGTAATATACTACAAAATGTCCCATTCGCTTTAAGGATACAGCACTCCGAGATAATTGCTAGTAACTTAAAGGTTACACTTGGATTTTGGCAGTGCTGACTCTAGCAGAACATGGTAGAAGTTAAGCGTCACTTTTAATGTTGAGCGCTGTATCAATTTATATGTACAGTGGCCACTGAGCCACTTGGCGAGAGAGAAAAAAAGTTTTGCATTGTGCGCTGAATTTTTCTTCTTTAGTAAATCTACTCGTCTAATCTCGCCTTCCAGCTGATAGTTATCAATGCTCTAACGTTTCGGTAAACACGCACCGAAACCACACAAGCGAGACATTGTGATGCAAATAATACGTTGTTGTCGGGAGTAAGGAGTCCACAGAAGAGATAGAGAGGGGTACAAGGAAGGCAGGGATGTTAACCAGTCAAGAGTCCAAAGTCAACATAAGAATACTAGGGAAACAGCGATGTCTAGGCGGTTCCAAGGCTGTGACTAAAATATGTGGAGTAGCGATGATATCTCTGCTTCTAGACTTTCTGCCCTCTTCTTTACTTCCTGATTACATGCCATTTCCTTCTCAGTAATTAAACTTCCTCTTTGACATGGGCCCTTTCATTGTTCCATTAGTAGCACTGGCCGTTACCGTTATGTGGTGCAGACTGTAGTAGGGGAGCGGGAGTCGCACATCAGGTTCTCGTTGTCTTGTCGTTTCTTTTTGCAACCACAAAGATAACTTACATTACTCCCCCTTACACCCTTGTACAGTCATTGTAAAAAGTATGCGGCCTTTGTTGCCTTAAAGGGCTTGTCACCATGCCACATAGCATATCTTGAGTACACGCTGGAACGTGCTAGAAACGTCTAGCAACGCTTCTTTCGTGCCAAGAAAAGACTTAGCTTACAAGAAAATTGCATCTGAAGGGTCCGAATACCGTTTTTGAAATTCAAATCTCCCGCCACCCAACCAGAGGAGTGGTGACGTTGCATGTACCCTTTCCTGCCGTTGGTGATAAAACGGCGCCCGACAGACGGCGGTACCGAGCCAAAACAGAGCGACAGAGCGGTGGATTCGCCGCTGCAGCTGCTTTTTGGTCAAAGGGCGTAGACCATTCGGCCAACCCGGGGCATCACATGGAAGTTTAATTCTCTGCTACTTGCAGTTTGCGCGAGTTTCGCGAGCCAGCAAAGCCAGCGTCGCACTACGCGATAACGGAACTACTGAAACGCAAGAGGGTGGGCGGCGCAGAGCCAAGCGAAAACGAAACCTTTTGGCCGCCCGCGTCGTTGTCAAAGGCAATTTCAATGACTTCTTTCTTTTAAAAATGAAATAGAACTGGCCAAGTAGCATTTCATTTTGTCCTATAATGCAATACAAGGATGTTTTTTGCAAAGACTGGTTGAGTACTAGTGACAGAATTTAACGGAGCAGTGCTTTCGTCACCGAGCAAGTGCTTGAATGTCCCGAGGGAGTCTCTAATAATGTCTTGCGCTTAGCTCAATTTCTCGATTATTTAGGCTCTGTTTGGTATAATATTGAGGCCTTAGAGATTGTCGAACACTAATCTATCCCTTTAGCTCGACTTGATATTTGCCTTTAGTGTGCCTTTAAACAGTCCTCGTCGACTTAGTATTTGCCTTTATTGTCCCTTTAAGGCACAGTTAATTCAGGTGGAGTTAAGACAGTCGAACCCACGACCTCTTTTGGGAGTCGAGCCCTAAACTTTTGATGGAAGTCAAACCCACGACCTTTCATTGTGCGCACCTTGTGGCGAACACCGTTTGTCACGTGACGTCGCGGCGCTTCTGCTGACGTGGCTGCTCGATTCCCGTGACTACAGTGGCGCCACCGGACGTCGCCACGCTACTGTCGACGCGGGCGCAGTGCTTTCGCATTCATCCGCGGAGGGACAAATACCCCCTGAGTTTTTTTTTTTCTAGCCTTTGTGATGGCCAGGGCCATTGCTATTTATTCTGCGGTACCTATTTCTCTAAGATGCCAGCTGCCGTTCTCTCTTTGCTCTTGCTGTCGACGTTAGAACATTTGGGGAGGGAGCAATAACACTCACTGACAAACATTGTTGGAATTTTCAGAAAGGGCAAATGTCCAAGCAAGCCTTACAAATCCTCACAGAAACGGCAAAGAAGCACGTACCAGATATATATGCATCGTTTAGACTCCGGGAGACGAGACCCTGCTGGCGAGCAAGGCAGCCGACGCCTAAACCCGAGCTGAAGTTCACCGGGCTTTCGCACAGGACGCGCCGAGGCGACGGATGAAGTCCCCAAAAAGTTCACCGCTATTCTTCAACACTACAGGCAACGCCACTCGCCATTTCAGCTCAGCCTAACTAGAGAAAACGCAGAAACCCCCAGGAAATTGCACACCAACCAAACCTACAAAATACAAACAAATCGCATCCACGTTTTTAGAGCTCACTCTGTCCTCCGTTCCCTTTGATTACCCCTTACACCTTCCTTCTTGCTCTTTCTCAGCTGCGCTATATGCCTAAAGAAGTCATGACATACCAACTCGCCCAAACTTCCACGCTTTTGCACCCATGGAATCCTATTGCACCGAATCTCACCTACTGAGCATTTGTACATCTGCACGCACTCTAATGTCCCAGACACCCCATGCCATATAGCGTGGGGATGTGGAAGAAAACATGGCACCGTAGACTCCCAAACACTAACCGCATAGCTGTGGGAGACCAAGCTATTAGACTCGCACCCGAAGAGACAGCGGTCGAACGCGCAGAGGAGACGGCCATGGTCCGGGTTTGCCTGGAGCAAAGAGGCCGCCCACCTATAAGGCGCTTGCTGAAAATCTCGTGCGCACTTGTAGCGTTGCGCGCAGCACACAATTTTGCGGGCTGTGCCCAGAAAACCTGGATAGCGCTGCAAGTCAATTCCACGCGAGCACTGAGCAAGATGCGAGCGGATCAAAAAGCACGATCGTGCGTTGGAACCCGACATAAAATGACAGATAATTTAGTTTTCTGCGCGTGCGACTGCACGACGTGGAAACGAGCATACGAGACGGAAGTAGTATACCTCTTGCTACGCACGGAGTAAAACAAACGCTCGCAGACATTCGGTTTGTAGGTTTTATTATTTCTCTAAACTTTAGATCGTCTAATAAAGGCAACAGATTGAACAAATAGCTGATGGAGCCTCGAATAATTATCCAAGTCGCGTGTCGCGCTGAGTGTCGTTTTAACAATGCGAATTACGCAGGCGCACTTTGGCGCCTGACTCTCCGGCTGCACCCCCTTGAGAAGAAGGGTGTGCGGCGTTTGTTCGGAATTTCAGCTGATTTCGCAGCGCGCGGTAGCCTAATAGTTTGCAGATGCGATCGTCAGCGCGCATTTTATAGACTGCGCTCGTTATGACCAAACCTGGTGAGGTGTACTCTGAGGGCGTTCCTCTGATATACGCCAGAAGTTACAGTGCCTCGCGGAAGAAATAACGCCCTCCTACTCAACATATTTCAAATGTCTGCAGTGTCAGGCGTGCCACGAACACAGCAGCACATAGCCGAACGCCCTGTGCGGTGAATGCGCGGAGTAACCCGTATGCTTTTGTCAAAGGCTGCACCTCTTGCGCGTGTTAGTCCAGTGTGTGGGAACGCTGCCTGTTTTTCCTGTAAACTCATCCCGCCACCACCCGCCAAGGAACAATGGGATGTCCTTCTCTCCAGCAGTGACCGAGACATCCAGACACGGCTCCTGGCACCAGCTGAAGACGTCATCGAAAAGCACAGCCTGGCAGCCTATACGTAGCTTAACCTCCCTTCGACTGGTACAGTTGTCACGCGCTCACTACAGTAAACTAAAATCGGGTTACCAGAAGCATTTTTCTTCCAGCCTCTTCACTTGGTACTATTCACTAAAACCTACCTATTACCTGCCTCTTACCACAACGTATTCTCTCTCTCTTCTGAGCTGTCACCTGCCAAGCGCACCTCGTTAGACCGCAGCGTATACTGGCATTTCGCTTTCTAACTAGCGTGTACTCCTGCTCTTTCTTCTCTTTGTGACAGTAAGTGGCAATTTCTCGTGTTAATTACCCAACTCGAGGGTACTTTTGACTTCTTGTCAAACACCTGAGGTCATTCTTGTATCTTAGAAGTTGCAATCGCCCCGGTGCTATATTCCAGAGAAAAATAAGCAAATAAAAAAAGACATAGGAGAAGTAGACAAGAAAGGACGGAGCGCTCCGTCTCACCTATTTGTTTGTATCGTT
Source organism: Dermacentor variabilis (assembly GCF_050947875.1). Lineage (NCBI taxonomy): Eukaryota > Metazoa > Arthropoda > Arachnida > Ixodida > Ixodidae > Dermacentor > Dermacentor variabilis. The sequence continues at coordinate 5,870,697 of NC_134578.1, read as the reverse complement.
TTTTCGTACCGGAGAATGGCCCTACGTCAAACGAACAAGCGCAACAGCTCGTTCTTGCAAATTAAAGTTTGCTGCAGGCTGTGTCTGCAGCCGAAAGACGCGCAAGAGATGAACAGATAAGAGAGCGAGAGACGAAATCACCGCTGCTCGCACCACTGCGGGCCAGGCGTCGCCTATAGCTGCACCCAATCTATTTCAAAGTCGATGCCTCGAGCGCGAGTCGTTTGACGCGTGTGCATGTTTGCGGGAGTGTGTACGTTCGTGCGCGTCTGTGCCTCTCACCGGGGCCGCCGTGCGCGTCTTTAGCCTCACGGACGTCGGGCACGTATGGCGGCTCATGCTTAAGTAAAACGCAGCGCGCTGCGAGTGAAAAAGTCGCTGAATAAGTGAACAGGCCGTCCCGCATCTTGCCTGTCATTGCGAAGGCACCCTTCCCTCCTCTCCTCCTTTTTGGGTAATCGTCGTTCGGTCGCCGTTAGTCGGTCACCAACACCGCTCCGTCGGAGCAGCTCGCGGGCGTCAAGGGGTCCCTGTGGGGACGGCTGCTCGTTCCGCATTCATACACTCTGGCTGCCTTGCTTTTCGGCCGTTGTTCTCTTCCTCAACAGAACGGTGCACCCGCGTAAAAGCCAGAGCGTTCGCTGACGAATATTGCTCGAACTTCACAGCGCTCTCGCAATGAAGGAGGATATTATTTGTTGAAGTATTGTATATGCGTCAATTTGAGAGATATCTTTATTGTATTCTCGCGAATAAATGTTCAAATTTGCCTAATACGATTAACCGACGTTGACAGAGTTCCGGGCTTCTCTGTATATTGTGTTTCACGCAGCAGGAGAGCAAATGGGATGTGTGTGGAAGGTAGATCACGTGCCCGAGTTCGTTTCTTTTTTTTTATTGTTTTAATTCCTACGAGAGGATTCTCCTCAGCAGGGACAACGTTAGCCGTATTCACAAAAGCGTTTCTTTCGTATAAGTATCGTTTTGACCAGCCGCCTTTTCTAATACGGGTCAAAGTTACGAGCACCTTGAAAATCTCTTCCCAATAAATTCCAAGGCTGCAGTAGGCTATTGCACAGGAAACACTTCACCATTTGAACGCCGCAGCATTGCCACGGAGACTTAGTGGCTATGCCAGTTGGTGTTGCCAGTTGGCAACAGGCAATCGAGTGAACAAGTATTACTGGGCCCTTGGCCGGACGTCATATCCACAAGGCGAGTCTTCCAGGTTCTACGCGTTTTCGATAACACAGACTTAGATTCAATTCTGCAAGTGGGCCCTTCGGAAACGAACGCTTTTATATAGTAGCATCCTACCCTCATCACCACTCCAGGTGCCCTCTGGGCAGAGTAGCTGTCTCAGGTCGGCCTCTCTGCTTTTCCTTAAGCGAATTCTCCTCAGTATCTCTGGCTCCCTAATGTAGATGACGCTCTCCTGCTGAGCATTTGTGGGTCCACCGCATTTGTGAGTCCTGCGCGAGCAGAGTGCGATAAATTTCGTGAAAGGAAAACTTCGTGTGTGAGTGCCCGCCTATGAAAATACTGTGCCTCTTCAAGTGCAGTGGCATAATCTGAACCCCTTTCCGCTCTCTGTCCCTCATACTCCCCCTCTATAAGTGTAAGGCAGCAGACTGGACAAGTTAACGCCCCTGCATTTCCTACCCTCTCTTTCTAAGCCCCATCCTTCGATCAAAGCATCAGGAACACGTATGGGTTTCCTTTGTAGCAATCGCTACGAACGGGTGGATGTCTTATTTTCCCTTTATTCATTACTTTTCTCCACCTTGCAGGTTTCCGCAGAACTACTACGTCAAACTCTTGCCTTTGCTTCGTGATGTCGACAAATTCGACTTCGCCCTGCCATCTGCTAGCCGCCTGGTTAGCTCAGATGGTAGAGCGGCTGCCCCGGAAAGCCGGTGGTCCCGCGTTCGAGTCCCGGAACAGGACGAATTTTTCTTTAACTATGAGGCTTTTCTTTCGAGGAACCCGCATTGGTTTCCTTTGTAGCAATCGCTACGAACGGGTGGATGTCTTATTTTCCCTTTATTCATTACTTCTCTCCACCTTGCGGGTTTCCGCAGAACTACTACGTCAATCAAAGCATAAAGTGTCCTTAAATTAACTCGCTGTTTATTTTGTGTCACCAATAGCAAATGGATTGGCCTCTTGTCGAGTGAACTGACTAGGCTCTGCACGTCATTTCAGCTTTCACTTGACAAGAACTGAATAATTATTTGAAATTTAACATTAATTTTCGTATGTGTAGTGGATATATTCCAATAAGAAACATACATATAGTCTTTTTAATTCTAGTCTTTACGGCCTTGACATTGTCTCCTGAACTAGCTTTTCCTGACCACTAGGTGCATCTTTTAGGGCATAGACCCCCTATAGAGAGAAAGTTTCAAGCCTTCTAGCCAGTGCCCCAGACATCTGTAACAGACAGCAGATCGATGAACGAGGCATCTTGGTTGCTCTAGCTTGCTTCGCCATGATTCTCGTGTAGCGCGTTTGTCTTTCTGTGAGTATCTTAGATGTAGTATCTGCGTCCGATATCGAGTATGTGATTATTTGATTGCAGGTTTAGCCTGAAGACAACTTTCCGGCGATATGTTTGCTGTGGCGCTCGTCAATGACGTTGCTTCTTAGAAACGCGGCGTTTCTAATGTGCCGCCCATACGAGACCTCGTTTTAGTATGCTTTTAAAGAAATCAGTAAGATTAGCATGAATTTGTCAACTGCAGCTTGAACATTACAATATCATTCGTTTTGCAGGCGTCGTGCTCCTCCGGGCGGCAGTTACCAGCTAGCTCTCTTCTCTGTTAATGCTTTTGTGTGCAAACGAAGTAAATAAATAAATAAATAAATAAATAAATAAATAAATAAATAAATACTCCCTGCAATTTTTCCCACACGTGGTAGATTAAGAGAAGCCAGAGACGTTGCAAGATGCTATATTTTCTCATACCGGTATAGTAGCAGAAGATTAGGTCGGCTCGCGCCTTTCACCATATTCCACCACATTTTTACTTTGGCGACAACTTCGAGGGTCGCAAGGCCAGGACGACAAGATTCTGTGGCGACGCCCGTCCTCTAGGCCTTGCCCTCGAATATACCAGAACATTGAGTGCATTGACCGCAATGACGGCGACTTCAAGGCTCGCAAAGCCGGGATATGTAGCGAGCCTGATTCCGAAACCTGATCCTGCAAACCTAGCACTCGAAGCCACCGGCTGTGCATGTGCCGATATGCGGCGCCTTCGTCGCGACGGTCACTCCGAGGTTCGCGAGGCCGCGATGTTGACGTCTTCCAACGGGAGTCACCCTTGCGTCTTTGCCCTTGGAGTACCGAGCTCCATTCCACAAGATTAATCGAACGCACAAACCTGGAGCAACAGAGACCGTGGCAAGAAAGGTTTCCGGAACGCCCATGGTACTGGCTGAAACTGCAACGCAGCGAGAGCTGAAGACCAGGACACGGAGTGGCTGAGAGTTTCAATGTATGCCACGAGCTTGGAGATTCCGGAAATCATGAAGAAAGGTGATCAGGCCTTCTTGCGACAGAGAGTTCGTAAGCTGATGGACATTCATTACTTGTAGAGTCAAAAGGAAAGACCCTGCAAAATGTAGATAGAGAAATAGATAACCTTCTCAATGTGACAAAATAGAGAGCAACGTCTACGCATGCCAAGTCTTCGAATTTGGAATCTGCAACACAAAAGCGAAGCTCCAGATGATGATTGAAGAAGTAGAAGTAAGGTCAAAGAACAAAAATAAACTTTCAAAAATCGACATAACGCGGCGTTTTCTCGACTCACACGGCAAGCGGATGTTCATGTACAAGTATCCAACTGGCGCAATTACTGTTAAGAACACTACAGAGAAACCTGAAATGCATTCATTAGTTGGAATGGCACTCTTGATTGGACTATTGCAGGACATGATATTGAGCAGAATGCAAGCCAAATGATCAGTAGGAATGGATCGGCAAGCAAGCGCGAAGTAAATTGTTGCTGAATTTGAGGGAAGAGACTGTTCTAGTGTTGAAACATTGCAAGATACTTAACCGTGGTTTAGCAACGCTAACGACTGGTAGGACTTACGTACCCAGCCATTCATGACTGTCAACGCAGGACAAGCTTGAAAGAAGTCGTCTATGTGAATGAAGCACACACATTTTACGCCACGGAATCCTCAGGACTGGTACATTCTGGTCAACTGACACCAAGAGGTAATAAGGACCAACTTTTAAGCGAAGACGCGCCTAGCGACTTTCGGAATCAAGAAATTGACAAGAGAAAACGAAGGAAGTTACGAAACGTCCTAAGCAAATGCATACCGGAGTTATACCGGACAGGGTTCTCAATCCTGCAGTGAAAAAGATTACCGACGATTACGTTACTTCCTAATGCGAAATTTGAGCGCAGCAAATAAGCTGTTTCACCTTTTGGATAGATTGAGGCAAAGAAATCGAGCAACACATGTATGCGCTATCACAGAATTTTTTTTTATTTTTCACACGTATTCCTTTAACAAAGACTCCACTAACAGTTCTTGACAGTCATGAAGGAAGCTTTGTGGTCGGAGAAATAGACTGATATATGTTCGACTTGGTACACCAATGCTTGATTCTCAAAGACGAGATGTATACAAGTGCCTCGCGAGGTTGTCACAGCCGTGGGGGAAGCAGAGGCTAAGCGCCGCCGCCGAGAAGACCCTGCCGTTCGCGCCGCCGAAGCGGAGGCTCATTGCCGCCGTCGAGAGCAACCAGCAGTAAGCGAGGCTGAAGCAGAAGCTCATCGCCGCCGCCGAGAAGACCCTGCAGTTCGCGCCGCCGAAGCGGAGGCTCATCGCCGCCGTCGAGAGCAACCAGCAGTAAGCGGAAGCGGAGGGGGGCGGCGTGTACACCCAGCGGCAAACGATGGGGGCAGAAGCGCGCGCAGCAAGCGGACAACACGATAAAGGGAGGAGGGAAGAGATAGCAGCGACTGACTGATGCCTTTGACTGATACTCTTTCTGCATGGCAGCGACGGTGTTCTATGCAGTCACGTTATCTTGACTCTCTAGCGGCGTCAGCGGCATCCAGCGGTATCAGTCGGTCGCTGCTAGCGCTGGGGGGATGAAAGGGGGGCGGAGCTGGTTACGAGGCCGACGCCGACGACAACGCCGACGACGACGCGAAACCCAGGAACGGACGCCAAAGAGCTGCGCTCTAAAACACGGGGAAGAAGTACTCGCAGAAATGTGTAGGGTAAGATGCAGGAAGAAATTCCTGCAGTTTCGCGCTTCGCACAATGTGGTGGTAACGTATGAAATCTTCCGGCGCCACTGAAAGCTGCACGTGGATGAATGCGGAGGGATGAAGACGCTTAGGTCTCGTGTTGAGGAGGTTCAAGTCACACCTGCTACCCGGGGGGATCACAAGATGGAAGAGTAAATCGCGTGCTTGTCCTGGCATTCGTCTATAGCGTCAGCGTGAATTTGACTGCTGCCAGGGCTCTAACAGAACGTGGTTGGCAAAGCAGGTTATCAGTCTAGCGCCTGCGCAACTATTCACGAATGTCGTGCACTGGGTGACGATTAAGGAGACGAGCATCGGTACTTTTAGCGCATGAACCTGATGGAGGGAATTTCCATCGTATACACGCACGAGAGCAAGCGCACAGTGCACTTCGTTGATATCGGCCACTTGATGCTGCAACCATCGGGGTATTCAAACAGGACCTTCTCAGGATGACTGCTATGACAGCCAGGTATACAGAAGGGTGGGTCCTCATCCAGCTCATCGGAAAGTACGGCTTTAAGTGCGGGACGTTGGCGCCTACCGCAATTCATCTATTGTTGTGAGCGAGATGTTCCAAACAGAAAAAGTTGGCGTCTCTCGTCTATCATCCACATTATCATTAGGATTTCATTACACAAGAAGATCAGATCGGCAATGGCGTCGGTCTCGGTTCTTTACATTTGCAATGCACTTCGGTCATAAGATCTCTGTACATTTTGCCGATGCGTTGGACACGATCTCATTGGCTCTTCCGACTGGCCAGTGCTTGTCGTCGAGAACTATTTTTTGCGTAATAAAGGATCTTAGAGAAACCGAGCGCTTGGTTATCATTTCATTGAGTGGTTCTTTCAGTTTATCAGCGGGAACAGAAGTACCCGTCGATTCTGAAGCACTCTCGTGCGAGGATAAGACGTCATTATTTAATGGTATGCACTTATACTGCATGTATTTCGTGTGACCTATCCGGCGTGCAATGTGCAAGAATACAGCTCGACTGACCCAAATTACGGTGGGGAATAATCGCTCCTACCTCACTGCATCATTCACGAGCTGCTCTTCCGTGCTACTCTGAGCTCTCACTTTGTGAGTGTGCCATGCGGTATTAGGGAAGTTTGTTTATACAGAATTACCTTAACAGAAACAGGTTACATACATACTAGCAACTATACTATGCTCGTTTCTAAGACTCGTAACTGCGGCCAACTAGCAAAATTAACAATGAATCTTTGTCCAGAAACAGTACCTCATTTCCTAGGTGACATACTTCTCGTGCACTTGCCCGCATGAAAAAAAGAATAAACCAGGAGTATTATTAATGCAGTATCGGACAAGTAATAAGGCATCTCCCCGTGAGGGTCGAATCTGTTCACTAGCGGCGCAATGTTATGCGGACTATTTCTCGTAAGCAGTCGCTGTGGCCGGAATCGCTGGAGGAGGATCATTTACATTCGATGGTTCCGTTTGGGTGTGGGTTATAAATGTGACGGTGGTCGGGGCGCAAAATAGTATCTGCGCACTGCTGTTAAATGGCTGGCAACCGGCTGTATTATCTGTTTGTCGAATGTTGCGTTTCGTCTCAGATTTATGATGCTAAAGCCAGCTTATTCCGACCAAAGTGCTAGCATACCTATCATACTCTTAATGTGAATATCATTCTTTCACTATTTCAGCAGTTTTGAGTCTGTCTGTCTGTCTGTCTGTCTGTCCTTCCTTCCTTCCTTCCTTCCTTCCTTCCTTCCTTCCTTCCTTCCTTCCTTCCATCCATCCATCCATCCATCCATCCATCCATCCATCCATCCATTCTTCCTTTCCATCACTTCAGTAACGTCATCCCATTATCGCCATACCGTCGTAGTCACACCACCACCGCTGTTCCATCGACGTCAATCTACATTCGTCGTTATATCGTAATCATAATGTCGTCATTCAATCGTGATTTTGCAGCCCATGTCATGCCGCCATCGTCAGACAGTCGCTCTCATGCATCGGTTGTCAAACCGTCGTCGTCGTGCCGTCGTGGTCATGCCGTTGTCATCCCACCAGCTCCGTCATCCGACTCTCGTGATACCATCGTCGTCACGCCATTGTCGTCGTACAGTTACCGTTACGACACTATCACCATACATTCGTCATCCCATTGTCCTTATACCGTTTCGACGCCATTATCATCACTGCATCGTTGTCATGCCGTTGTATTCATTCCATTGCCATCACGGTGTCTTTTCCGCCATCTCGATCACTTCAGTAATGTCATTCCATTGTCGTCATGCCGTCGTCATTGTACCATCTTCGCTGATCCATCAACATCCTTCCATGTTCTTCAGTTCATTGTAATCATGCTGTCGTCATTGAATTGCGATTATGCCATCGTTGTCGTGCCATCGGCATCACTGAGTAGTCGTCAGACAGATATATCATGCACCCATTGTCACACGGTGGTCGTCATGCCGCCATGGTCGTGCCATCGTCGTCATTCCAGCTCCTTGATCCGGTTGTCGTAATGCCGTCATCGTCAAGCGATCGTCGTCATACAGCCGTCGAAATCTCACTGTAGCCACGCCGTCGTCCGTTATATTGCCTTTGCCGTTCCATCGATATCATTCCTGCTTCATCATTCCATCGTCACGGCATTGGCATTGTACAGTCGTCGTCATGCCGACATGCTCATTGGCGATTTTAGCAAGCGAGTGTCATAGCAAAGTGGGACAACATCGGACTATGTGTCATTTAGCCGAAGCAATCATAGTCTTAGTATTGCCACTACAAGTGTTAAATAACCGTTGTTTCTGAAATACCTCCTGTTGCTGCATTGCTGGACTGCTACTCGCATTACCGTCCACAGTCATCATGACGTGATTTATGCCGTAATTTTTTAAAAGAGCATGTCTTCTTCATAGTCACGCGTTCTTTGCTTCATAAAATCAGGCACCCTCCAGGGTGCTCTCACGCCTTCCTGCAGCGTACGTGACGTTCGTGCCACCCACATGCGCAAGTGAAGCTGGATGAAAGCGCCTGAGTAGCATTCCCACGGCAAATGAAAAACCTCCGGGCTTGAATGGGTGCGCATCGCTTGGAGACGTCACTTTTTTTTTTTTACGAGCGACGCTTCGCTATATCTGGCCTGAACGTCCGTGCCTGTTCGCAAAAATTCAGTGGCTCGTACTCCCGTAAGCAAGCAAAAAAAATGCAATGGCTCATACGCCCGTAAACCAGAGAGTACAAGACTTCAACATGGACGTTTCCAAACCAGAACGACAGCGTCTGATTACATTCATGTTTGAATGGTTCTCACTTCCGTGCTGCACTCGGGTGAATGCACTCACTGCTATAAGACGCACGTGTATAGATTTCACATTTTCAAAAGACATGTGTGACATCAACGTTGACCGAACCCCGTGCAGTACAGCGCAGCGATCACAAGGCTACTCTGCTCACTTGCAAAAAATTGACCGTTGAAGTTATCGATGTTCGATAAACGTGCGTTTCACTGACAAGTTGTCTTCGTTAATTTAACCAAAAATCAACACAATGCACATCCCGTTGATCACAAGGGCCCATTCTATTAAACATAAAGTTGATGGCAAAGGGGACGGTTAGGCATACAAAGGGACAAGCTTCGCTTATCGTCCATATTCACGGTGTGCAAAGGCCGACGAACTTTTCTTACTCAGCATGTGCACTGGCATGGGCCTCCCGCAGAAGGATTTTCGAGAGGACCAAAAGATACACTATGCGCCGTGGTCAGGCTACTCCATCAGCTTCACTTTCGCCGCCGTGTGGTGAATAAAAAAAAAGGAAACTTCGCCCACTGCTGCAACTGGTGATGGAACTCATGCGCTTTGAATGGTCGATTTGTTAAACACCGGATCCGTCCGAAGTACTACTTCATTCACACACACACACACACACGCATATATATATATATATATATATATATATATATATATATATATATATATATATATATATATATATGTGTGTGTGTGTGTGTGTGTGTGTGTACATTGCAACTGACGGTGGCGACGTAATGCTAACGCACTTCTCTCGCATCCACCTCTAAAGCGAAACTGATTTTTTTTTACTCGTTCTTTTTCATTTTAATAAAGCTTATAAAGAAAAATGCTAGCACGGCTTCCATGTCAGTATGTTCTTAAACAATCCAAAGGAAATGCTTTCTCTTTTGCTTTCCATGTATACCCGCATATTTACTTTATGTGGTAAATGTCGAAATATTAGGTCCCTCATTAGCCGACTATTTTTCTTTCGCCGCGCTTAAAGTTTATCTCCAAAAAGCAATGCAGAAGATGTTGCGCACCTGTTTCGTCACCGTCGTTCCATGTGCCGTCGAAGATATTCGAACACAAAAGGCGCGTGCTTCCCAAGTCAGCGCGTTTTTCCTCACAAATACCCCGGATTGTCGAGGAGTTAAGGGCGACTCGGAAGCAACATGTTTACCCTACATGGAAGAATCAGGTGTAGGGTCTGTGCAGAGAATAGTAAAGCAAGTGTAGCTGATTTCTCGCTACCAGGAAGGACTCTTTCTGCACAGGGTTACCTGCTTCTACCGGAAGCACTCGTCCATTTGAGCGATGGTGCCAAAAGTGTGCCCAGCTACCTTGTGCATATTTGAGAGGCCGGCGCGCAATCGCCCTAATGCGTCCCAATTCCTAATCGGGGCAACAGTTCCAGGTATGAAAGAGGCCGCGTGGGAAACTTCTTGATGCGTCGCTAATGGCAGGTCCATGCGACTGACGGCCCATAGAGCGAAGGCCACTAGTCGCGCATTGCGTCGAAGGCTAGTGGTTGAATTTCGGGAAAGAAAGTGGGAACTTTGAGCACTGATTACGAGAGTTGAGTCCTACTGAAATATGGCCACAAAAAGGTCTCGCATTTAAGATATTTCTAAAAGTTGTTGCCTCGGCAAGGTAAAAGCGACGGGCCGCGAAAACTTACAGGATCAGGATCTCATAGTTTACCGACAGTTGCTAGCGTCTTTAGTAATCTCAGCACAGCCGCCTCCAGTATATCCTTAGAGCCAAAGACATTTCAGGAAAATATGCTTTTCAAGACTTTGTTCTCTTTGCTTACTTATATATTACACGAACGTGACCCCAGCCCCCCCACCCTCTTCTTCTTCTTTTTAATTGCGTTAGCTTTATGAGTGTCAAAATTTAAAAAAAAAAAGTGTATGTGCGTGAAGAGTGAGAAGCCGGACATATGCTATATATATGGCGGGGCACAGCGAAGGTGAGAGCAAGAAAGAGACCTCGCCTTCACGAAACACACAATCGGGAGACCGACAGTACTTCAAACAATGACCTAAGCGATTATGACTCCATTGAATGTGATGACGCATCTTTCAGTTTCGTGATCTACAAAAAAAAGAAAAAAAGACGTGAAGGAATCCCGGTGGTGTTCCGACCATGAGAAGGAGGACAGAATTTTTCGCAAGTGAATTCAAATCATGTTGCCTCAGAAATTGTCTCAGCGGCAAAGGTAAAAGTTTATAGACTTTCCGAGTAAACAGAGATGGCAGTTTTTCAGTGAGTGTTACCTCAGTGGAATCTGGTAAAAACCTCCTTTTACTGGATGAAGTAGCGGGACAAAGAGCTAAGCCCTGCATACCGCGTTCATACGCTCGAAATGCTGGAAATATTCGTCACATGCTACTCCAGTACACTGAAGGGCAACTGCTCCAGTTTTTGAAGGATTTTGAAATAATACCAGTCCGCCGCCAGTACTACCGTTTGGAGGATGGTACATTTCAAACCCACTCTTTACAGAGTGTAATACTTCAAAGATGACAAACCAATACTTCCGAGAATGCACTTGGGCTTCGCCAGCTACCCGGTGGACGAATAGTCCTGCTCTTAGGTCTCAATACGGCAAAGGGAATTCCTTAGGTGATGGCCTGCATCAACAAAGGGGGATAGGCCAAGAATCGGGCGGCAGGATGTAGCTAAACGAAATTTTTATTTTAAAACAGTAAACGCAAAGTAAAAGAAATACAAAAAAGGAGATGATGCAATAACTAGACTAGTATGCGAGCGAGCATTCAGACTAAATGAAATGTTAACGTTAAAAGAGGCTACAGTCTAAGACAAATTAATGTTAATAAATGAAGGAAGGAAAAAGTGGACAAGGAAAGGCAGGGAGGTTAACCAGTTTAGCTTAACCATTTTGTTACCCTAGACATGAGAGCGGGATGGCGGGATGAAAGATGGGGAGGAGAGAGAGAGCACATAACACAGCTCACACATCGTCAGTTACAGTCCGTCACTCTTGCGCGGTACGTGACATTACTGTCACAGCCGCTTGTCCAAGCCCGCCTCTTTAAAAAACCGAAGTAGACCCTTCGTCGCCTTCAGCTGCGATGTCTTCTGTCGTCGATATGGAAAAATAGTTGCAACTCACAATGGTCTATTGTCAAGGTGCGCTAGAACGGACGCCATGGACTGTCTCTGAACATTATATTCAGGACAGTCGCACAGAATGTGTTCTAGCGTCTCCTCACAAAGACAGGCATTGCAGAGAGCGTTGTCGGCCATTCCAATGCGAAATGAGTAAGGTTTCGTGAAGGCCACCCCTAGCCATAAGCGATAAAGTAGAGTGGCCTCTCTTCGGCGGAGTCCAGTTGGCATACAGAGATGCATCAAAGAAGGCAGGTCCTATGGACGATTGCTCCGGTTGGTCTGGCTGCTTGGTGTGCATCATAGAGAGAGCGTGATCTCCTGTGCAAGCACTCGAACTCTTCTGGCTGCGTCGGACCGTGAAAGTGGTATGGCCTCTTCCTACGTGTCTTCAAGAGCTGCCCGAGCGGCATTATCGCCCTCTTCGTTTCCTATGACGCAGCAGTGACTTTGCAGCCACTGAAACTTCACGTGGTGTCCTTTCTCTTGTGATGTATAGAGTAGGCATCTAATATCGAATACGAGCTGTTCGAATGGCCCGCGACGCAGAGCTGGTAGCAGAGATTGTAGGGCTGCCTTTGAGTCGCTGAAGATTGACCATTGTCGAGGTGGCTCCCGATTGACAAAACAAAGTGCAGCGCGAAGAGCAGCTAGTTCCGCAGATGTCGATGTTGTTGGGTAGTCAGTCCTGAAGCTGACGGTAATAGCTCCTGCTGGGATAACCACAGCTCCGGATGAACACTCGATGTTTGTAGAACCATCAGTATAAAGGCGTTCACTGTCCGCATACCTCTCGTACAGAAGAAGCAGAGACAGTTGTTTCAGCACAGGCGACGACAGCTCAGACTTTTCCCGATTCCTCGTACACTGAGATGGACTGTGGGGCTGATGACACCAAGGGAGTATCGGTGGTTTAGATGCAGCGGTGAAGCCCGAGGGAAGTTTGTCGTTGTACTTGACGATAGTTTTGGAGAATGATGCTTGGTGCCTGTCTTAAGGTAGTGTTGCAAGGTGGTGATAGGGGGCACGTGCAAAATGTCTGATGTGCGTTCTCAGGGCTTCCGCCGTAATGTGAGTTCGCATTGGATGGTCCCCAGCAATCGCAATAGTTGCCTCTGTTGACGTGCATCTGGGCAAAACCAAGGCAAACTCTGAGTGCTTGAGCTCGTGCTGCCGAATATTTGTCTTGTGCTGCAGAACACGAATATTTGTCGTGTAGGTGTTGTTTAGTACAGGTAGACTATATCTTAAAAAACCGAGAAAGATAGCTCTGTAGAGTTTCAGCATTGCGTCTATTGACATCCCTCACGTCTTACCTGTCAAGTATTTAAAGATCTGGGAAGTTGCTGTCATTCGCCGTTTCATGTAGGCCACGTGGGGGCTCCAACAGAGGTCTCAGTCAATAATTACGCCAAGAAATCTGTGGGTTCTGACATAAGAAATGGTCCGCCCATTGATTGAGATGACATAAGGCGTAATCGTTTTGCGGGTAAATGCCACTAGTGCGCATTCTTCTGGTGATATGCTGAGACCTTGTTTACCCGAGTAGCTCGCTGTCAAAGTTGCCACTCTTTGAAGCCGCGCACAGTGTGACAATAGACCTCGAAGGAATTTTCCACAATAGTTCCGTTGGCATACGAGGGCTTTGATAATTCAGCGGGAGCAAGCTCCGCACCACAGGACCGCTGTCTCAGGCAAGCGAATGACTCGGCACTGTGTTGGCAAAGCGCATGTGTACTCGAACAAACTCCAGCTGCAGAAGTGGTGGAACCGATAGGCATCTGCTTTTTGCAAGGGTTCCTCCACTTGATGTGTTTTTCGGTATACGAGGCACACCCTCAGGACTTTTTCTTGCGCACCAGTGAGTGCTTTTATGTTCGTTTGGGAAATGCCCTGTAGCAAAGGAAGGCTGTATCGCAGGAGACCGTATCGCAGTATACGGCTATCTGTATTCACAGAGAGCTGTATACATGCGTAGCCAAGAATTTACGGAGCAGCCCCCAGTGTTGCTTGATAGTATACGAAAGATGCTCGCGTCTGACCCAATTCTTTATTTTAGTATTCGAACATGGGGTGTCCACGTCTTTAGCCTGTCGGCCATAAACTTACGACTTGACGCGAACCGAATGGGAGAGTGTACGTGTGAAATGCACGAGTGAGTACCTCTCGTTATACGTTGACAATGGGAGTAACGCCGCCTTGGCATATATAGTAAGTTTCTTGCGCGTTGTGTACACGCATCTGTCACAACTCACACGCAAACTTATGCCCACTCGATCGCCAACGTATCAAGGATAAGTGAACGGGCTCACACTTGTATCAGTGCGCTGAAACATAGGTGACAGCAGCTACACCGACAGCACACTAAATTTCGAAGCAAAGCTTTTCGCAACGGTCCACATGGTACACGAGTGACTAGTGATGATACGTATTTGCTATAAGTTATTACGACGTGCAGAACATCTACGTTACAAGTGTCGTGCCCAGCCAGAACAAATATATCGCAGCTGAGACCACCTGCGAGCGATCATGCAGAAAATCATCAGATAGTGAGCGTCCGAGGAACTTTATACTGAGTCAGAAACGTGACAAGCCGCTGCTTAAAAAAAAATCCTAGATCAAAGAACAAAGATCTAAACACACTGATACTGATTCAATTCATAAGCGGAAAGTTAGGATAGCTTGGAATACATTTTAGCCCCGTTTTTATTACAAGCACCGTATACGCCGCTCGCGCCGTTTGGACAAAGCGTAATGAGCTCCGGAAGCACTTACATGTCCTCTGAAGCTGCAGCCAAACCTTCGCGTATCGTCCACCCAGTCACCGTCTACGATATCTGCCGAAACAGAAGCTTGCAGTGCCGCAACGCCGTCATATACATCCATTTTAAACATTGAGGCAACGGAGACAGCTGAGGCAAGCAATGGACGCGCCACCACGTGATCAAACATGGTAGCGCCCACGGTATCGCCGTGAAAAGGATTAATACTATCTGTGTTATTACATGTAGGACTTTTGCACGAACGGATGAAGACTGCAAAGTGTATATACCGTTTGTTTAGCGGCGCAAATAGATGTTACATGTAGAGTGAACTCATCCGTTGAGACATTCTTATCTGTATCATGCATGATTAGCTTCATGGTCATCCATTTGTGTATGCATTTGTTGATTTGTTTCATTACTTGTTTTTCCTTCTTCTTCCGTATAACATAGAGAAATGAGGTAATCGAGATACTGTTCCTCCATAGCGACGGATCTATAGCAGAACAGAGCAGAACAGAAAAAAAAAATGTTTCTGCGCCGCTTTCGACCTGGGCATCTATTGCAGCAGAATGATGCTGATATAATTTTCATTTTCCTTGTGGCAAAAACATTCTATATTATATTAGTCTGGTTTCGACAGCTATATTTATCCGGAACTTATTTTGTACACTTACATACAACTTTTCTACGAGAATAAGTTGGAACCGTACTGGGCGCGTACGATGTGATGCTTCTCACGTCCTCTTGCGTGGCAGGACAATGTAGGACCACGGTGTAGTTATTCAGTAAACATACTGCCGCTCTAACATTATCAGTTTGAACCGAAATCAAAGATGTGCCATGCACCATTGTCGCACACTGATGTGGAGTTGTATAAACGCAAATGTATAGCAAACATAGTACACTTGAAAGAGTATAGATTCCACAATGATACATTTAAGTTCTCATTCTTCCCACGGACAATAACAAAATGGAATGCACTACCTTAACACGTCGTTGGTAGTAGTTCAACTGATATGTTTGTCTCAAGACTAACCAATTAGGCAGTAGAGAAATTATATTTCTCTACTGCCTTAGCTTGAAAAATTAGATGTATTTATCGGTGTTTTCCATGTCAGTAAAGTTCCGTGGCAAGTTTTCTTTCTTTTAAATATGTTTATAGTGCTATTAATACTTTTGTGTATACGAATTGCATACATTGACATGACTTCCAGGAAAGTGTCTGTACTGCCCTTTATTCTTTGTCCACAATATTTGGAATAGCTGTTAACAGAAACTGTTAAGCCTGTTTGATACCACTTTCACAGTTGTATTTGTGTCCCGACCCTGCTACAGCCTTATATATAAGGCTAGCAGTATGTATTAAATAAAATAAATAAATAAATAAATAATATATAAATAAATAAATAATATTGATTTCCTTATTCTCTCCTGCCCTCTTTTTACGGTGTCCTGGCGCTTTGTCAATTTATTAGCGCTAGCTTGACATAATTCATTAATGCCATTGTGCGCTCTAACAAGAGGCAACGTGAGTGGTGCCAAAACTTTATTTGATTTGTCGTCTATGCCCAAAGTTTCCGACAACAAATGTTGAGTTAATACCTGTCCATTTGTCAGCTTCAGTGGCTGTTCTTTGAAAGCATGCTCGTCATTTTTTTTTTTTTTTTTTGATGAGGAAACTCGACCTGTTAAAGCAGATGGGACCCAACTAAACAAAAACGAGGGCTACGCGCCATTAATCAGAATGAACGACCTTCCCGCAGTTCCTACGCTTTGACACCTCTCTCTCTTTCTCTTTCTCTCTCTCTCTCTCTCTCTCTCTCTCAATCCTTTATATGAGCCACTTTCTACCCTTTTTGATTTTTTTATATGCGCGTCTCACTTTCCGTTTGTGTAAAAGTGGGATCATCCTTATTTTCATGCCAGAGATGCTGCTCAGTAAAGAGAAAGCGTAACAAATTTTTCTAGGTAGCACACATTATTAGGCAACACCCGTGTACTTAGATTTAGGTGCACGTTAAAGAACCCCAGGTGGTCAAAATTTCCGGAGTCCTCCACTACGGCGTGCCTCATAATCAGAAAGTGGTTTTGGCACGTAAAACCCCATAATTTTTTTATTATTATTAGGCAAATCGCACACTGACCGTGGAATTCACCCCCCCACCTCCTGCCTCCTCACCCCAAGCGCGTACTTATTCCAAGCATAGAAGCTTGATGGTTTGAGCTAGTTGGTTTTCCATTTTACTCTGTGTGGTACAGAGCGAAGCGGGACAGGCGACACAGGACACAAGCTTGTCCTCGTACTTTCCTTTGTCCCCTGTCCCGCTTTCGCTGTACCACACAGTTTATTCCAAGCATATCAGTGCTCGACAGTTCGGGAAGCTCCTCTACGAGGATGTTTTAGCATGTCGCCAGCTGCGGCTTCCCTCATCTAACGCATGTGAAACGCAGAAATGAACTTAATTGTGCAATGGCAAATTTTGCTCTAATGTGGAGCTTTTTGTCGGAATGGTTAGTCACGTGCGCGTCGTATGTGAACGCATACTGACGTTCAGTCTCAAAATATTTGCAGTATATACTTGAGTCTTCACTGGGTGCCATCCCATGAATGGACAAGTGATGTATTCCTAAAAGTTTACAAAAGTTTGAAGATCTTAAAAGCAGCATCACAAATATTTTAAGAGATACCCTTGTTGCATAACTAAGACAAATCATGCATAAAACAAAAACAAAAGCTGGCATATATCCCCCACCCCACGCCATACAAGCCCGGTGGGATCGACAGAAATTCCGCTATGTTCTTTCTACAGGATCCCCAACTTTCCCTCTTTTTTTTTTCTTGAAGGTCCTCACTCACTTCCTTTCTATAAGAGCGAGCAAACTGCGAAAATGTAAGTGCGCATGCGGCAACAATGTTCGAGCACATCGTTGAAAACATACAGCAAGTATAACCCTAAGTACTCACAGTGCGCCGCTCTCGTCGAAGTCTCTGGATCGGGCAGTCAGGAAGTTTCGCAGGCCTTTCGCTTCCTACAACGGCAGCCGTAACAGCCAACAACTAATTTTATTTCTAGAGTAAACTTTTCTCGCTACCACTTTTACCTAACCCAATAAAACTATGGGCGCAACACTTAAAACGCCATGCGGTATGTAACTCGGTCGCACAGTTTACGAGAGTTTATTAATGCAGTCAGGCCTGGGAAATTTTCGCTTAAACGTCGCAATTCAGCGATTGCGTCGAACGAGCGCTGTCTCACGTCGTAGAATCACGCGCCGGATCTGCGACTCTGCGTTCGGGCAAACGTTCGGCGATAGTTTACGTCCGCTCCAACCAGTGGCAGTTTTTGCGAGTCTTACTTTTTCTTCTTTCGCTCTTTCTAGCTTCGATTGGGAAAGGAGGTTCAAACTGTTGCCTTTGAAAGAGTTCGCGGCAGATGGCGCCACATCGCAAGCGGTTGAAAAGAGATGCTGCTTCGTCTTATACGATCAATCCATGACTCCTTTCATCTTTAGCTTGTACCTAGGGAAAACAGATGTCGCTAGCTGTCGCTAGCTGCCACCAGAAGCTAGAGAGGTATTTTCTTTGGTGAATTTGTCACCAGGTCGCGCTTGCGCGCTGAATACTTTTCATTAGGCTTTCCTTAGGCGCGAAGTTCACACCGGGTGGTTAAGCATAAAACCGCAAGAAATATTGCACTGCGTTAGGTGACAAGAATTAAGTACAAGTTCCACCCACAAAACCGCACTTCTTGCCCTGTTTTCGCGCTCTAAAACGTAGTTCACGAGAGACGACAGTATTGAAGGAAGTTCGCCTACAACGTTACGTCAAGAAAGAGAGCGAACGTAATTGGCTGTGCGTCTACAAAATCATTTTCGACTTGGGCAGCAGTGTATTTCACATGGCTTTCTTGTACTTGTCTAGGCCGTCACTGACTTGCGCTGAACACATGCAGCCTTGTGCAGACCGCGTGAAGGCGCTAGATAGAGTGCTATATATTCTGTAGCCGAGAGGTGCGTAGCACTGGAAAACCATGTTCTTGTGTTCCTGATGACATGCAATAAGTACATCCAGAAATGTGCGTGAAATGTGTGTTGAAGAGGGGCTGCGGAGGGTCCGAATAGAGCTAAGCTCCAAGAATTTTTTGGAAGAAATACTCCAGTCTGAGTGACCCTGTGCGACTTGACTGAAACTAAACACTGCGAAAAGACGCAGGCAGTAAGAACACACGCACAGAATCACATAAACAAACGCATACACAAACACAAACAGGACAGTTCTGGTAATGCGTGTATTTGTTTCGGCTCCCTGTATCTTTTCGCACAGTTTTAGTCTTCAGTATTTCCAGTAACCGTAGTCGTCACACGAGCTGTAAGTTTGGCAGTTCATGTTATTAATTTTGCCAAAAATTCTAAAGCTGCAAACACTTTCAAGCGCATTAGGTGATCGTTATTTCAACAAAGAGCTTCTTAGGGTGGCAAAAAATTCTGTATTTATAGTGTACGCATGGTTTAAATGGCCAATACAGTGTTCTTTCTCACCTCTGTAGGAGAAGGAGAAATTTCTAAATAGAATTATATGCTTGTCATATATTTCATCTGTCCTACTGCTGCTTGTCCTCAGTTTTTCTTATTTTGTACTAGTCTATCTACTATAAAGCGATATGTATTTCTTAAGACATCGTTGACTACTGTTGGGAGCCCCCATACAGGGTGCCCTTCTTTTTAGCTGTACAAAATTTTAGAAGTCGCCTGTATCAGATTGCGCAATTTTATCTCTTGATCTAAGAAATTATTCAATCAGGCGGACATTTCCTACGATAAATCAAATGCGGAATGTACTAATTAACAAAATATCACGAGTTAAGATTTTTACTAATTATTTCAGAGCACATATTGCAATTTACCAGTTGTAGCTAGTGAGTATGAAAGGCATAGCGACTAGGAAAGAATTCTGAAGATGGCGCCGATTTCGAGATATGCAGCGTCAAACACGCGGTAAAAAGGCACTGTTGTTCAACTCACTTTTTAAGGGAAGTGCTGTTCTCTTGCATTAAAGCACAAAAGTAACTGTTACGCCAACGCATTACGTCTGGCATTTCGAAAATTATCTCGAAACTGGTGTAGTCTTGATAATTCGTTCGAAGTGGATACGCCTTGCGAACTTCCTTAGCAGGAGGAGGAAGGAATGTTTATTGTGAGAAACAGCGAGAAAGTGTTCCTTCTTCGCCCTATAGGTGGGCGGCTCTCTTAGTCCAGAAAGCCGTTGGCTAATGCCAGAACCTGGGACCGGTCCACCAGACTTCACTGATCTTCCAGGCTCTCTGCCTTTAACATTGCCTCCCACGTTTCTTCGATCTCCTGTAGCGGTTCTGAGGAATTATCTTCAATATTTTTCTCGCGGTGTGGGCACACCAACACCACGTGTTGGAGGGTGTCTGGTACATCACAATATCAGCATAGGTATGAGAATTTGGAGGGGTGCATCCGGTAAATGGTAATTCTATAGATATACGTATTCGTTTGTAGTCTGCGGAGGGCGGTGGCTTCTTCTTTGCTTAATTTTGGATGTGGTAGAGGATACTGTCTTCTCTCCAGTCGGTAATGTTGCAATATTACGGCGTAGTTGATGGGAATGTCCTCCACCCTCGTCGCTTTCCGGAGACCGTGCAGCAGGAAATCCCGCCTAGTATGCTCTCGGGCGACAGCATGTGCTGCTTCGTTTCCTGCCAGGTTTTCGTGCCCTGGGGTCCATGCCACGTAAGTTTCGGGTAGTTCTTGGCGTCTTGTTATTTCTTTTAGAATCTTCACTGCTGCGGCAGAAATTCGGACTTTTCGTTGGTTTCTACATGCTCTTTGCGAGTCGCTCAAGATGATTGCTGTGTCTTTGCATGTGGCGATGCCGAGGACGATGGCCACTTCCTCCGCCGTTTCTGGATTTCTGGCCGGTATGGTGGCAGCGGCTAGCTCATTCCCTTGGTTATTGGTCACGGTAATTGCGTGTGCTCTTCTACCTGGGCCTTTTGCCGCATCTGTATATCTCGTGTTGGGGTTCTTTGAGTATTTCTCGCTAAGCGCTCTAACTCTTGCTTGTCTTCTGTCTTTGTGGTATGTTGCATGCATGTGGCGATGTATTGGAGCGACTGAGATAGAGTCACGAAGAAGTGGACGGCAATCGGGCTTTCGCGTCTGATTCTGCTATGAATGAGTACAGGCAAGGCGCAAAAGACAAGGACTGAAGAAGGACACAAACGACAGGACCTTGTCGACAGGATTCCTTGTCTTTTGTGCCTTGCTTTTACTCATTCAAGCATGAACCAACTAGCCCAAGCAAGAGTTTTACTTGAGTCTGCTATGAAGTTTTCGCTGTATGCGAGTTTGCGAAGTACTGCTGTGCCTGTTTGAGTCAGCTTAAGGCGTTCCAGCTTGCTGGCTCTGTGCGCTTTACTCATTTCTTCCCTGGTGCTTTGGAGGCAAAGTTTGAGGAGTGTCGTGGTTGAGGTCGTACTGGGAAGTCCTAGTGCGCTCTTGATTGCTTTTCTGGTGACGATGTTGAGTTTTTCAATTTCAGCTTTCTTGAGGAGTACATACGGGGTTCCATATGTGATCCGCCTAATAAGGAGTGCTTGGATTATTTGGACGGTTTCTTGCTTTTTAACTCCTGTTCTTTGGGTGGTTATACGCCGAATGAGATGAGTTACTTGTGTTAGGGTCTTCTGAAGCTTCGGAAGTGTAGCTGCGCCAGAACCGTCTTTATGTATTGTTGGGCCAAGGACGCGGAGGGCGCCAACTTGAGGGATATCGATTCCATTGAGTTTGACGTTGGGACCTGGGGCGACATAGGATGGTGGTCTTCCCCGGGTCCTTGCCTTGAGTGTAAGTAGCTCTGGTTTTTCAGGGGCGCACTGGAGACTGCATCTTGAGGGGTACTGTTCTATCTGATCGATTGCCTGTTAGAGGGTAGTTTGCTGTTGGCCGGTTGTGGACGCCTTTGTCCATAACGTTATATCGTCGGCGTATATTGCATGGCTTAAACCTTCCATGCCATCGAGTTGTTGCGGCAGCTTAATCATGGCGAGATTGAACAGCAAAGATGAAATGACTGACCGTTGTGGAATTCCTTTGTTGGGCATTTCGAACTTGTCGCTTCGGATGTTGCCGATACCCACTGTAGCCGTGCGATCTTTGAGAAAGTCGTGTACGTATTGGCAAGTCCGGATTTCGCAGTTTGTATCTTGCAGATTCTGGAGTATTGCTTCATGCTTCACATTATCGAAGGCTCCTTTTACATCTATTGCGAAAATGTAGAACTTTTTGTGGCTTTCTAGATAGTCCAAGAGGTCTTCCTTGAGCAGCAGTAGTATATTTTGTGCTGAGAGGAGCTGGTCGGAAGCCAAACATTGCGTCAGGCATGAGTCCTGAGTCTTCGAGGTATATGGTGAGGCGATCGTTAACCATGTGTTCGAGAAGCTTTCCAGCGCAGGAAGTAAGGGAGATGGGCCGTAGATTGCTGATTTTTAGTGGCTTGTGCTTTGGGGGATCATAATGATTTCTGCGTGCTTCCATTCTGCCGGGAGCTCACCTTTTCCCCAGCAGTTATGCATGTAGTCGAGGAGTCCATTTAGGGCCATGTCTGGGAGGTTTCGTAGGATCTTGTTGGTCACCCTGTCCTTTCCTAGCGATGTGTTACAGGTCAATTTGGAAAGGGCGGCGTGGAGTTCAGGAAGCGTGAAAGGGCTGTCGAGGGTGAGGTTTGGTTCGCTTTTGTACGGTCGGGGATCGGTAACCTTGGGGGCATTGTCTCCTACAAATTTACGCTTGATTTCTTCCAGAATTTGTTTCTCAGTTCCTGGATGGCAGTGAATGATTTTCTTGAGGTCATGTCCTTGTTTGGTTTTGGTTTTGGTAGTAGCTAGAAGGGCTCGCAGTATATGCCGGGTCTTCGCGCTGAGTGTGCCTTGAAGTTGGTCGCACAGCTTATGCCAGTTCTGACTGAGTTGATCTCCGTATTCTTGTGCTTGCTTTGTTATGTGAGCGATCCGTTTCTGTAGTTTGCGGTTAAGTTTCATCTTTTTCCAGTGCCTCAGCAATCCTCTTCTGGCATCCCAAAGATGTAGGAGGTGAGAGCGTACGGCCGGCTTGTCCATTGTAAGTTGGATGACTTTACCGTCTTCACCGCTTCGGTGAGCCACTCTTCAATATTTTCGATGTTTTCTTCATTGTCATGTTCTCTGAAGGCCTTCCAGTCCGTCAGCCTTGCCATTACGGTTCTGCTCGGCTTCTTATGGAGCAGGATTTCAAGCTGACGGTTGCTCTGAGATTTTCTTCCAGTCGGGTCCATTCGGCCTTGGATATTCCTATCGTAGAGGTGAGGTCGGGATTTGTATCCACGGACACACTGTTGCCTATTCGAGTCGTTAGTTTAGGATCATTCCCGAGGGTGAGGTCATTCTGCTGCGCCGAATCGGTGCACTCGCGCTCCTTTCTTGGTCGTGTGCTCGTAACCCCATGCTGTGTGGGGGGATTAAAATCGCCCATTATTACGAGTTTATGGCCTTTAGATAGTCTTCTGGCTTGCGTGATGAATAATACAAAGTCGGATAACGGATCTCCTGGTGGAATATATAAGCATAGGACGTACAGTCCTTGGTGTGTCGTCTTCCACTAGGGTGTGTTCCACGCTTGTTCCTTGCATTGTGTGAGCTTGCATGGTGAGATTTTTCTTCGTCAGAATGGTTGTTCTCTGAGATCCGGTGAGTGTATCATATCCCTGTATGCGCAGATTACTGTGATAAGTTTCTTGGATAGCGATGATATCTGGTTGTTCCAGTTTGTTCAGTTCCTGGAGGTTTGTTCTTTTGGTTCGGATAGAACGACAGTTCCATTGCCACAGGTTCATTAGGAGTTCTCCTCTAGGTATTACTCGCCATCTTGTTCGATATCGTTGTTTTCGCCCCGGGCCATGGATTCCGGTCTGGATGCATTGTGGAGGTCTTTACGTGCTTTATTGCGAGCCGTGTCAGTTTTGTTGAGTAGCTTTTCTACTGTGGCTTTCGTTACGTGGTTCTGCTTCGCATAGGACATGAAGTTGCTGAGGTCTTGGAGGGTAGCAAGGATAGGCGCTAGCTGAGCGGTGGTGTGTTGCTGGAGCTGTTGTATTATCTTCTTTGCAAAAGTGGTCATGGCCTCCTGCATCTGTTTCCGCACCTCCAGTGTTAAAATTTCCTTGATTCGCTCTTCCGTAAAGGGTGGTGGGATGTTTTGCATTCCTTGAGGTTTCGAGGCTTGCTTAGCGGTAGTTTGTTCTTTGCAACTTTGTATTAGCTTGTCAATGAGGGCTTGCTGATTTTTGGAGTTGTGCTCGCAGATCTCGTTCGGTTTCCGTGGGTTCTTGTGCTCGTCTGTTTCCTTTTGCAGCGTCTGCATACGTGACTTGCTTTTGTGAGTTATGTGTACGGGATCCAGAACGTGATCTTGACCGGGGTCCTTAGTTTGCTTGACCGCCTGTTGATTTGGAGTTACTTATGGATCTGCGTGGACTGCGTAGTGAGGTACTGCTTGATACCGATAATGCCGGGAAGTCTGAGTCTGAATTTGAGTTCCATCTGCATTGCTGCTCTTGGATCTTGTTTTCCCATTGCAGTCTGATCTTGTACGGTGGTGGATTTGGTTTCAATTTATGTCGGCAACCCTTTCCTGCTGTATCATGGGGTTGTTGACAGATTTTACAACTGGGTTAGCAGTCATGGTCTTCCGGTTGATTTTCCATCCCGCATATGTAGCAGAAGTTGATAAGGGGTTTCGGGCAGATATCTTGTCGGTGCCCTAGTTCTCCGCAGGTTCTGCAGTATTGCACGGATTTCGTGTATCGTTTGCAGCGGTAGTCACAGCCAGTGGCGTAGCAACAGGGGGAGGGGCCGGGGGCCGTGGGCCCCGCGTGCAGGGGGCCAGTGGGGGGGGGGGCGTCATGTACGTCTGAAGACACCCCTCTTTCCACCGGCTACACCCCGGGGGAGGGGGGGTGACAGAAGACCTACGGGCCCCGGGTGCCAGACGACCTAGCTACGCCACTGGTCACAGCATTTATATATGATATTGTTTGAGACGTGCGGTCCGTCGAAGTAGATGAGTGCTGTTGACGATCTTCCCAGCATGCGTGTTGCGAGAACCGTGTATCTTGCGGATACTGTTAGCCCTTGAAATATTTCTTCTTCGCTCGTGCCTGGCGGGATGTTGTAGATTACGCCTTTGCTGATGCCCTCTGGTGTCCTGACATGTGCTTTAACTTCGTAAATGGACCCTCCAAGCTGGCTGCTGGTAATCTTGACGAGCATGTTGTACGCTATGTCTTTGTTTGGTGTACTTGCGATTATTATATTCTCGACATGTTGCTCTTGAATCCGGATGTTATCATAGAAGTATTTTTGGGACAACTTGCTAGCTCAGCCGATGCCATGTGTCACTGACACCAATGTCCATTTGGAGAGTTGTAATCCCGCCTTAGGTCTGTATGTGATCTTCGTGTCGTCCACTGGCAAAGGCGGAAGTCTCGGTATTCTATAATGTGGCATGTTTCCCGCAATAGGTATTGTTGCTGCGGCTTGCTGCGTTCGTAGTTGTTCTGCTTAATGGGCTGTGGGTTTTATATGCACCTGAGTCTTCTTGCCTCTCCTCTCTCATGTGTGCCCTTTTTCCTGGATGTTTATCGCCTTGCCGCCGCTCTCGTCATACGTCCACTCCGCTTCCGGTTGTTGCTGCTCTTCTATCGTCTCCACCTGCATTTCAATGGTGTTGTTTTCCTTGTTCAGTTCTCGTGCAGTTCTTGCTGCGTCGGATGCGTCAGTCCTTGGTACTCAGCAGCAGGGCCGAGTCGCTCTCGAAAAGAGCGAGCGGCAGTTCACGAGCGCTCACGAGCCACGGGACACGGGTCACACGCGTTCGGCTGGCCGCTTAGTCTTGTAGGGTTAGCTCTGTTAGCATGGCGTGAAACCTTATGACGTTATAATAAACTTTATATCCTCGGGTACCACTATCGTGCCGATTCCGTCGATGCCACAGTTTTCAATGAATAAAAGCAGGTATGCGGAAAATTGCCCAAAAATGCAGGAGCCCATGCAAAATGCGTCAGCACCGCTTAGCCCCCTAGCGGGCAGTCACTTTCGTTAGAAAAAAACAATAATTTCTTTAGAACAAGCTATCCCTGTAAGCGAAACGCATACGTGTACATATAGAAACATAACACGCATTGGTGCATAAAAAGAACTCCGTCGGTTAATAATCAGACGGTTTCTGCGAACCCCGCAGTGGTGGATTTAGTGTTATGATAAGCGAAATTTGTGTCCGCTAAATCGAGCAGTAAGGGCAACGTTGTAAAGATATCCACCATACCGTAGCCCAACGCAAAAAAAAGAGGCCTTCCACCTCGGCTTTGCGAAATTGCATGTCCAGCGAAGCTGTTGAAAACCACCACTACAACTGTTGTGCGGGGTATGCAATGTTTTATGGCTTTAGAGCAATGGTAGTAGTGATATTTTAGAGTAATCATAGAAATTGTAGTAATGGTAATTTTGAAAGCACGTTGCCACCCATAGCGGTGCTGCAACAACATTGAAATCAGTTGCTAAGCTGGTAATTTTATATACACGAGGCTCGCAAGAGGCTAGGGACGTGACACCCCACTTTGGTACAGCTTCACTTTGCTGTGTGCTTGTAGCCTTGCCTTACGTGGGTATGAGACATTGGATCTTCTTTTCGCTTGCTTACGGGGGTATGAGCCATTTATGATGATAGTTTTCGACATGCCCTTCTGTATGTTGTATGCGTGATTCCAAAGAATGTAAGCACTGTTCGCTTCACTTTGCTGAGCGCTTGTAGCCTTTGCCTTACGGGGCTATGAGCCGTTGAATTTTTTGCTTGCTTACGGAGGTACGAGTGCTTAGTGCTTACGGGGGTATGATCCGTTGAAGATGATAGTTTTCTGTCAATGGACGGCCAGAAAGAATCCAGAAAGCCAGAAAGAAAGATTGTTAATCTGTATTGTGCCTCACATTCTTTCCCCTTTTCTTCTACGTTGTAACATAAATGACGCATCTAGCATCAAAGGGTAATCCGTTCAACAAAAAATAAGTAAAGCAGATATGAGTAAATGGGAAGTATTTTTTGTCTAGTCTTATTCAAGGCCAGAGCAAAGTCACGCGCAAGGACGTGCGAATTCGTCTCCGAAAAATGGGGGCCGATTTCGGAGACAGTGGAACTCGAAAAGTTACCGGACCTGCAAACACCGAATATACAGTACGAACTAAGCTTCCCGATTTCATATATTGGACATAGGGCAAGCAAGACACCGGATTTGCAAGCGATAGGTTTAAGGGTCACGTTGCGCAACGAGCACGCCGTCCGCGGCGTAGAGCGCGAGCTTACCGTAAGCGAAACGTGCGTACCAATCACAGAACGGCGCACCGCGTTTGTACCATCCGCGGCATCTGCCGCGTTGGGGTTAATAAGAAGAACCAGAAATGCTGTTGAGTTCTACTCTTAAAGGCGAAGCTTAACGGGTCCTAAATTTCTGTGGGAAATAAGGCGGCGCGCGGTGGCACGTGATGCGCGTAAGTGCAATGTGAGCTCCAGTACCAACATGCCGTCGTTGTCATGCTGTCGTCATTTAACCTTCGTCATTTGGTCGTATCAATAGCACTGTAGTCAACCCATCGTCATCATACCTTTGTTGTAACGCTGTCATCGCGATTTGGAGCTTCGTCATCCCTTTGTTGTCAAACCATCGTCGATGCACCGTAGCCATTATACAGTCATCGTTATATCCCTGTAATCATTTTAACATCGTCCTACCATAGGCATCACTCTCGCATTCGCATGAAGTTATCGTCACGCCGCCGTCTTCACACCGCCGTCGTCACACCGTGTTGTCGTCATCCCATGTAGTCATCGTCACGTCATTGTCGTCATATCAGCGTCCCCTTTATTTGTACACATTTGTGTCAACTATAAGTTTCACAAACGCTTCACATGACATCAATAATCATCAAGGACGGTTGCTGTTTTTTCCCACCCAGTATAGAGACATTTGCCCCTGGTGCGGCGCAAAGCCCACCTTATATCACATTACATGGGAATGCGTTCAGAATCAACAATTCCTTCAAATAAAAGACCCGAGTGCGGAGCAGTGGGAGAGGGTGCTCTCCAGCAGCGACCCGAAAGTCCAGCATGGACTAATAAGGCACGCTCGCCGAGTAGCCACCCTCAGTGGTGCCCTGGAATAGGGGCGTCGACCCTGCGCAGATGGGGAAGAAGACCGTGAAGACGGCCGACCGCATCTGCCACCGCTAATTTCTAACCAATTAGAGCAAATAAAGTTTTTCCTCCTCCTCCTCCTCCTGCTGCTTTCATCAGCAAGTGTAGAATGGAATGGAATGGAAAAACTTTATTGCTCTATATCTCAGAGAGATTGGCGGTGGGCCGTTGCCTTCATGTCTTGAGTCCTGGCCGTTTCACAAGGTTGGCGCCCCTATTCCAGGGACCCGCTGAGTAGAAAGAATCACTGGAACAAACATAGCACAACGAAAAAGTAAGGAAAGTAGAGACAGAAAAATTGAGAGCAGGATTTGGCAAAGATGGGGCTTTTCAGCGTACATAATGTAGTTTGCATACTCACATGCTTGTTCCGAGCACGACCCGCTCGTGATGAAGTGAAGAAGAAGATGTCTGAGAGTGCAGAATGTAAGCAAATTTTCTCTGAACTTATGTTTGTCAAGATTCTTTTCATTTTCTTGAACCGTCCTGCAGCCCTATTCTTGACCAATCACCCAGAGTCTGTTGCGCCCATTTCAGTAAGAAAAATCGAACAGTGTTAAAGCATGCTGTTGTCCATTCTACATTGCTAATGTGTAGGCAGTGCCACTTGGCTGACCTGGAACAGCCGACTAGCAGAGCCCAACAGGCTTCCAGAGCCCATCGGGCTTCTTTCGTGCCACTGATGAAAAATGTGCTCAGAGTATGTAATAATAAGATTATTGTTTGTTGTCATATGTTGCTGTTTTGTTAATTCTTTTCTACTTACCGTAATCCATAACACGCAGCCGTCGAGTATAAAAAAAAAAACCTATAATAGCACCTGTAACACAACAGGAGAGTTCAATCGTCCCTCGTGAGTCTTGATGGCTGCTCAGTGAACGTGCGGACTGCTATATTTTTTTAGAGAGATATGAAACATAAGTTAATGTCACCTACTAGCTGTGCAATTTACTTTTGCTACTACCGCATGTTTTTCTTAGCCTGTGTGCGTGTTAATGCAAACTTCATGGTGATGTGCTCGTAGCCACATATCGAGAAACAGGTCGTGGTAAAGCATTGTAATGGCGCTCTCCGGTGGGTAGTAAGTCGATTCTAGAAGTGTTCGCACCTAATTCAGTTGTGGCAACATAACCCTCGTAATCGCTTCTCGAGAAATGATTAATGCGCATATTCAGGCCGTGGGAAAGCGCCGGAGAGACGTTGGTATTGGTGAGCAAAGTGGGACTCGTATATGCGCGCCGCTTCCAAAAAAATGCGCAAAATGTGGGGCGTTACAGTGTTGCGAAATTCACTGAGCTAACGAAGGAGCAGTTATCACTCTAGCGAAGTTAACCACGCGAATTACCACGGCAGGTGTATTAATTTTGTTTCATTTTATTACTCTCGAGGCCGATGAGGCGTTACATAGGGTGGGAGATTAGTAGGAGAATGAATAAATATTGTGTGCTTACCGGGCTATCGCAAACTTTACATTCTCTCCTATGAGAAGACATGTGATGGATACCATGGAGCCGAGAAGGCGGTTCAAATTCGATGTTGCCTTTGGCACTGAATTGATGTACTGACCAGGCCTGCCCCGCGGAATACGAAATCTTGAGCAGTGGTTTGTGCTGGATGGAAAATGCGTGGGAGTAGCAAACATTTCATTCGACAGGCACGTTCACAAAGAACAAAAGCAGACGGAGAGAGAAACACTACTGCCTCTCTGTTCTGTCTCAGTCCTATTTGAACCGGCTTTGTCGCAGCCACGGGGTGCTGGCTTCCGCTGCTGGCGGCACGAGCGTTCTGCGCACATTCGTTGTCGTGTTCCCGCTGAATGCGCATGCCACAACGTGACGAGCGGAATTCACGCAAGCAATTCTTTGGACCGATGCCAACGGCTTTTCTTCAATCTCGTCTCATGCACTAGAGCTGCTGCATACGGCTTCTCATCCCCATTAAGAACCATGCGCAGCATACATCTATCGCGCACCATCGAGATGCGACATTTGCAACGCCGTTGCACGCTTCTCATCCCCCGCCAGCGTTATCTGCAAACCTAAACCTTTCTATCGCTTCCAAGACTTCTTTTCTTCATTCTGTCGCAATAAATCACTAATAAGGTCGAAATAAATGTCTTAGAAGACACTTATTTTGTTTCTTAGATGAACGTTTTTCTGTATAAGTGGTCTCTTTGTTATTTATCTTTGTCTGTCCATAGCATGCCCATCTATGACCCCATTTGTGTGATCTGTACAAAGCCGATTCTTTCTTGCGTTATTGCTTGTTTTTTGTTGTTGTTGTTTTCTCGTGAGCTAGCTGCCATCTGCTGAGCCGGTTGCTGTGCTGCCTATCTATAAAAAGCACGCTGGTGACGTCTCGGAGGCTTTTTATCCCGCAACTCAAATAAGACATACGTTTGAGGGTGTCACCATGTTGTATTGTGTGGCGAAAATGGTTATGGACTGTTTCCTTTTTCGCAGCATCGTCGCGTCAGAGCACCGACGACATCCAAGTTAGTCGCAGTTTGACTTTAATCATCGCGATCTGCGGGCTGGTCGCCTTGGCGGTCGTCATCTTGGTCGCCATGGCCGTCGTACTGGCTTTCTCCAGGCGAAGTACTTACCGAGACAAGCATCCACCGGGTAAGTTTTACTTACTGCGTTTCCTGTATTACTTTTGAGGAAAAAAACATATTCGAACATGAGCACGGCCAGTCTGCACTCTCCCCTGTCGGTGTGTTCAGCGCTCAAGTAGCTAGGACACAACACTGACTCGCATAAACTTTACTTGCAATCACTATTACACAGAGAACAAATAAGGTAGATCAACAACGCATCATTTCACTGGCCAGCAAGCGTCATTTCTCTGCCCTAGCTGGCACAATGATTCGAATTTTTATTTTGAAAGGTTGAGGGATGCGTTTGCACGTTTATACGTGTTGTCACCAGACTTCTTCATTCGTGTCGATTCTTGTTGCATGCTACTTAAACAGGTGCGAGTAAGCCTTGTGTCTGTCTGTATGCGCGGTGTCCTTGCAGCTGTCACATGTAATAAATTAAGAAGTAAAAAAAATCATAATTGGTGCTATTATGAGTTGGTGGCACCTTTCCACTCGCACGCACGCAGCCTCGCAACTCGTGCTCATTTGTTCACTGGCTTTGAGTTATGTAAGATCGTCCTCAATGAAGTGGCACTATTTCGAGGCAGCTTGTATTCATATTAGCCGCGGGAAAGTTACGACAGCATAAAGACAAAGAGAAAAACGAAACAATCGGGATACCATTTCGTTTCATTGCTTGTTTTCTTCAATTTCGTCGCGGGATCAAATTCCGGTCGCGGCGGCCACATTGGGCGAAATGCGAGAACGCCTGCGCCCCGTGCGTTGAAGGCACATTGGTCAAAATTAATCCGGAGTCGCCCACTACGGCGTGCCTCATAATTGAATTCTGGTTATGGCCCGTAAAACCCCAGCATTTATTCTTCAGTTTTACGCTGCCAACATGGATGCAGCCTGTAGCACCCAACTAGTTCATCTTTCCGTTTTCGTAGTTCCTTATCGAGGCAAGCTACTTACTATGGGCCAACTCTGCACTAAAGGACGCGTGTTCAGTGCAACGCCACAATAAAACTAAATTGCCACCAACATTGACAAATTTACCATGCATACAAAGAGAGAAGAATTTAAGAGATCGGAAGCATACCGAAAGCCGCTGATGGTAGGGAAATAACGGGGAAAATGGTGTCTTCCAACCATGGTAACAGGACGGTCACTAGGGAAGTTTATTCAGCCACAAGATTCTCATGAAGCGGGTTTGTTTGTCAGCCGGAGCACATTTGGCGACATCTGGGTGCGTTGGAAAGTAGAGTTTGCATAGCACTCTGGTTGGTGTTATGAAATATGGCACTCTTACACTGTCTCTCATACATGTTTCCTGCTTTGACCTTGTTTTTTCAGAGCCGAAAAACCAAAACGCTACTGCTTCCTTTCCTGGATCAGCGAATCACTCCCTCGCGTAGCAAGAGGCCCATCGTTGTATCATAATACTACGACAAACCAAAGAGGGTTTTTCAAGCGTTAGACAACTTGGACTACTTCTTGATTGATAACATAATGACCAATTTCTTGCCGCACGCCTTGTTTGTCGATGGTTCCCTACATCGCAGAGGTGCTCCAAGTTTGCTAGGGCAACTGATAAGCATCACAAGCACTGAAGAGGGTTTGAACGCGAGCTCGTTGGTGTGAATCCATCAAAGAAAACGGCGCTTTTAAAACACCGAGGAGAAATATACAGGACAGCGCTTGTCCTTGTCTTCCCTCTTTCTCGTCCATGTTTTAACAGAGCTGTTTTCTTCAATGAATGACAAGCACAGTAAACTCTCAATATAAAAAAATCGGTTTATTTGAAATGTCGCTCTCTTTAAGTATTTCGTGGTCCCGACCGGAGTGTGTGCGCTTTATAGGGAATCATTGGAAGTACAGTGGCACCGGGCTACGTTTAGACTGAATATTTGCACGGGACCGCTTGGTGAAGTGCGTACGCGACGAAGGTTTGCGTTTTTCTGGACCAACTTTCGAAGACAAAGAACACAATGTTGCCGATCGCATCGTAAGGTATTTTAATGACCCCCCCCCTCCCATTTGCTGTGGTTTTATCTAAATCATACGTATTCATAAAAAATATCAGTATCTGTAAAATTATTTTTTTCATTTGTGCCATTGCCTTATGTATGGCATGCCTGAGTTTTTCATTCACTTTCATTTCCATTAATTTATCATTTCTTTAATTCAATTAGTAAGCACAAGTAATTTCCCATATGTTGTCCTTGGTGTCATTATTGGTTGCCTTCTTATGATCAATAAAATTCCGGCCCCTCGGTTTTTATTTTTGTTTGCCATAGTTAGTGCAAGCTTTAGGGACATCTAGCATTTGTGACAGAAAATAATAATGCATCGTTAAAAACAGAGTTCTTTAGCGTACAGTTCATTGGTGTTAACATATTGCAACAAGCTAAAATAGTAGACTTGATTCGCCTTAACAATTCATACCTGCTAAATAATGGCGATGTGAAAAAAGTATTCTGGCGTACCACTCTAATCATTAATGCATCCAAAGGCTCTCTTCTGAAGGATCAGAAGTTTCTGACATTTAGTGGCAGTACTGGTCCCCCGTACAAAGATACAGTACGTTAACTTAGAGTAGCCAAGGGCATAATAGATCTGCAGCCTTAACAATACAGGTGCCAATTAGGCTGCTATGTAGAGACAGCCAGTATGTTTACTTAATTCAGAGGTGAGTTTTCATATGTTGACTGTGTTATTCGGTGGTGGGCACACCAACCGTAGTGTCGGGGTTGCGAGAAAATATTGGGAGAAAGAAGGAAACGAGACATTTGTGCTAGGAGAAGTAGCTTTCATCACTGCGGCGCGATACAGAAAAATACTACTGCAAATAACTTCGCGCGGTAATCATTGTCAACATCTGATTTCCCGCATCTAAATTTTCCTTGGAACAACAAATTGTGTTCCACTAGAAAAATTGAAGTTACGATTACTGGACTACGGTGCCGAGGACCCCTACTAAACTTTTACCTCCACAGGTCTGGTCTGGCTATATCACCCTTGTGCCCTTTATGCAATGAGAGTGAATCTCTGGAACACTTCTTTTTGACGTGCCGCTGTTTCATTATTCAAACGAAAATATTTTTAGAAGAACCCTTCCACAAGTTTGGCTGAATTGGACTCTGTCTGAAATTATTTCCTTTGGGGATACCGTACTAGGTTACAGCCACAGAAACGTTTGTGAAGTCCTCTGCATATTTCTGCGCGAGACAAAAAAAATTGCATGCTATAATTCTTCTTAATACTTATTACGCTGGCATAATTATTTTTATGTAGTCCTTAGATAAATCATTATTCATATCTGTAACAGTAGACACTTTAAATCCCATTTTCAAGATACTTCATTTCGCTTTAATTTCTTTTAAAAAATTGATAATAGTTTTTTTCACCGCCCAATTCATGGTCGATCCTCCGGAGTGGGTTGAGCCATTTCACTAGGGAACCAGAAGTAGCGTGCAGTACATGGCCAGTGCGATGCTCACGCGTCGAGGGTGGAGCGTGCCACTCCAGTGCAGGCTGCACGCCCTGGCCCAATTAATTAAAGCAGCGGTGACATTGCGCTTCAGTGGTCGTTTGCACACATTCCCGGAAAGGAAGCGCCCGCCTGAATGATGTGACTGTTGAAGTAGTGCGAAGATAAACCAAAGAAGAAAACACGAAGATTCACCGGGGCGACCGGGTCTTTTTTATGTGCTGGTACATTTTTGTGCACTGCACTGCTGCGCAAACTAGCATTCTCATTGTTTCGAACTTAGGACAGAAATGCCAGTTGCTGCCACCAATTCGAATGAGACATAAAAATGTTGTTGACAGCAGCTACGTTGACCAGCTACTGATAAGCGCGTGGTAGTTTCCACCGTAGAATAGCAGGAAGAAGAAGAGGGAATCGTGTGCTGGCAAGAATGAAGATCTAGTTATGGCTTTGTTTGGCGCCTCAACTTTGGGATTCAGCGACAGATATGTTCTAAGCCATCTAGCGATTCCTTATTGAGTTCATCCGATAGCGCTGTCAGATTTCATTCTCTATTGCTCCGTTTGTTTTTGCACTTTTCAAAAATGATGACTGCGCTTACTGTTCTTGTTTTTCTCACGTTAGCACGCAATTCGGCCTTTCGACAATACTTGCCCTGCATAAGCTCTGAAAATTTATTTCCGCTTATCACTTCGAATATTGCAATAATATATCCTATTCTTGGCCAATGGCTTATATAATGAGCCATGTGTTTAGTAGATAATAAGGAGAAGAAGAAGGAAAGGAAGAAGAAGACTGCGTCCTAGCGCCTTGTTTCTTTTTTTTTTCTTTTTCAGTTCAAAACTTGTAAGCGGAGGATCTAATCAATTTTGCAAATGAAACCAATTTTGCTACACGAGAACACTAAGTGTCTGGCGGGGTCAATCGTTATTGCTGGCGAGCATATCTTTGCAGGCGCATTGCTTTTAATTACGATGACATCGTGTTCGTCACACTGCTTGCCCGAAAGGTAACGGTGGAGTGAGAAAATCAACTAAAATATTATATTATTTTGTGAATGGCATCGCTGCTTCACTTGCAATATTATAACGCAAGACATGCAGTGTGTCCGATAGCGTCTGTGGGGTGCACTCAAAGTACGGGGGCACGAATACCATCCCTACACACTGCAAGAGCCACAGGCAACCATTATCCAGTACATTGCTCAGATAGGCACAGCAACCCTCCATCGAGTGTTTATCAATATATCCAGCGTCGTGTGCCGAAATGTCTTCAAGCCAGCGGTGGACGTTTATCACAATCTGTAGGGATCACTGCACTGCCGTACAGTATGGCTTCGTTTGAAGACCCCCATTTCCCCTGCTTTTCGGACATCCAGTAGTTGTGCGCCCGGAGCCCATCGCATGCTTTGATCATCGTTTGACAAAATATTATTTTCAGGTCGCACCAGCATGCTGTCCTTAAGAATAATCAGCCAGCAAGCAATCAAGATAAAGTTGCGTCCTTGCGGGGCGAAGGGAGCATATCTAGGTTTCAATGTTGCTTGCTTATCTAACAGCGACGTTCGCGTTTAACCATAAGGTCTCCTGTAGGTCAAAAGCAAAAGAAATAACCGTAATAGAAAACCCGAGTGCGGAACAGTGGGAGAGGATGCTTTCCAGCGACATCCTGAAAGTCCAGCAAGGGCTAGTAAGGCGTGCTCGCACGGCAGCTACCCTCAGTGGGGCCCTGGACTAGGGGCACCAACCCTGCAAATCAAGATGGAAGAAGCCATCTGACGCACCGCTAACTCCATATGTAAATAGAGCAAATAAACGTTTTTCACCACCACCACCACCACGATATTAAACCGTAAGAACGTGTGACACCCTCTGTGCATTATAATGCGATGTACTTATGTCATTTATGCTTACGAATGACGCTAGTTTCGGTGATAGTATGTACACAAGACGACTTTTATTTTCCTTACGTACTTCCTTTTCATGACAGGCATTCGATCATTGAAGCCGAGCTAAGTAACAATGTCTAGAGGGGCTCAAGACTGCGTGAATGACTCTCCAACGGTTCGTATATACTGCTTTTGCATATCCGCTAGTGTAGCTGAGATCAATATACAAGCGCCCATTTGAACATTCTATTTTTGCAGTATTGCTCGAGTAATTCGGAAGCCGAAAAACTGAGAATTGAGAAAATTCGCTACACGAGGACAACAGTATTGAGACGTCAAAGTAAACATTTTTTTTATTGTATCGGAAAAAGTATGATATAGAAAATTCATCAGGAATCGCCGCATTGGCCTTTAAAACACACAAGCACAAGCGGCTCTACAAGATATTTTTTTTTCATAGATCCTATTCACAAAATAGAGTTAATTGCATATTTTAAAGCCACGTGTAATTTCTGACCATCTGCTTTATACACGCTAAGGTTCACTCCTAAGCCGGCTATATCCGGCTGGCGCACACTGGTAATATGTGGCGCCTGTCAGCGAATAGCTAAGGAGTCCAATATGGCATGACGATACATTAACGAACATTGGAGTTGGTCGCTCAGGTAATTGTGTGTCATTTCGAAGGTCGAAGGAGACGGTGAAGGAGACTGCGAAGAGGGCGGAGGACACCGCTAATTTTGCTATCGCTATTGATGCTTTGCCTTTCGGGTGAAGCTGCCTGATTTTCTCACAACTTCTAAGTGTATGCTATATGCCAATGACACAACAATTATTAATTGCCATATTCACTGCCATGGCTTTCTGATTACGGCGTGCTCGCACAATGTAATGCTCCCGCGTAAAAAAAATAGTCACGAAGCTAGGTCAGCATGCGCCACAACGAAGTACGCTGCCCTAAGGGCTAAGGACTTACGGGCTGCTCTGCGGGCCAATGTATTATCGCTCCGCGAGGAAAGCAGACAGCGGGTAAAGTGCGGGGGTATGAGCATTTCTCGAATGGCAAAAACCTCTCCACCTTTTTTCTCGACAGCGTAGCTGCGGGCACGGCTCGGGCGTTGCAGCTCATATTGAGCGCGATGGTATACATGGAGGAGCAGGATGACATCCCTAGCATACTGTGGCCTTATGACTTGCTCGAGCAACGACTTGGCTCAAACTAGTGAAAATACACACTTACGGCTGTTGCTCGAACCCTTAAATTCTGAAACATGTAAATTCCTTAAATTCTGAAACATGTAAAACATGTAAAACCCTTAAATTCTGAAACATGTATGTTTTGGACAGAATACCCTTTTATGATCATGGTTATATTGCGCTCAGTTTTACAAACACGATATTAAGGAAGGACAGGACGTGGACGGACGAAGCACATTGCGCTTCGTCCGTCCACGTCGTGTCCTTCCTTAATATCGTGTTTGTAAAACTGAGCGCAATATAACCATGAACGTTCACCAACTAGCCCCCTTCATTGCTTTACCCTTTTATGACCCTGAATTTATTCAAATGATGCACTAAGTGTGTCCTACTAACGAATTGATCAATTTTCAATATATTCAGAGAAAGTGAGGGTGCGAAAAGGGTGCTGCAACATCCAATCCACCCTCTAGGGTGTAATTCCTTAGAGTGTAGGTTTCCACGAAGCTCGAAAGTATTATGTAAGGGTTCGAGATTAACGATCAATAAAAAAAAGTAAACTCTGACGCCAAGTTTTCTCAACCAAAACTCCGCAACAGAAACACACGATTCTGTGAACTGTACATACCAGCATTCAACGGCAACAAACATTACATATTTATTTATTTATTTATTTATTTATTTATTTATTTACTTCGATGAAGTGATACGACAAAGCGGTGCTATTGCCAAACAAGGAAGGACAGAAGGGAACAAGGGGTGTACACGGCGCTTCCCTTCTTCCCTTCCATCCTTCCTTGTTTGCGCCAAAGCGATCATACTTACGGCCTACTCAGCAGTATGTATCGAATGGCCCAGCAACATGTACTTCTGAATATGTCTGACCCATATGAATGTGCTGTACCGGCGGTACGAAACAAATGTCAAAGAAGAAGTTTCAGGGAAAGCTTTCTTGGTAGATTTGGTGGTGGTGGAATGAAATCTGTCTCTAGGACCACATATAGAGCCGACTTGGCGCATTGTAGACATAACCGAAATTCCGATCTTGCGAAAATTTAATGTCAGACACGCCACATGCGCGATGGGTTTTGGTGGTCGTGGAATGCGCCTTCCGTAGGGGCGTCCCTTCACCGACTGAAATGCCACCGGTCTCTGAGGTCTCACGCGCTTCACGTCGCGCAACACGCTGATAAGCAGCCATCAGTTATTAAGGAATGGTGAGGCGTTATATGGGTTTAATCGTGGTCGTTAATGGTTCGACGTGGATGGGTAAGGTGCTAAATAGCGATAAGGGCTTATCATCGTTGGATCAATTCTGATAAGTTTAATAAGCACCGATATGGGTTGATAAGGGTCGGACAAAATCCGACAAGCTTGATAAGGACCGATAACAGTTGATAATGGTCGGATCATGCCCGATAAGGTTGATAACGACTGATAAGGGTGGGTAAGGATTTATACTGGTCGGGCCAACTTTCATAACATTGAGAATGACATCGGGCTGCGTGGATATGAGCAAGTGGCGCAGTGTTTACGCATACTCGGACTAGACAACTCCCAGAAGAATTCTACGTGAATTTTTATTTCATGCTTATTGAAAAAGCGCTGCAGGGGTTGTGATGTTTTCACTCAGCGACTGTCTCTCACGAAGACTCGCCGAACGATGATCTGCCGAGAGGTTTTGTTGGTGTGCGGTGCACAAAAAGTATGTCATCCTACGCCGACTCGCAGTAGTCGGTCGCGTGGGAAGCGTTGACGGACAAGTGCATCTCGGTGACTCAGTTTGCCGATTAGTGGGCCGATCATCGGCGTCGGGGTCCTGCCACCATTGGTATTGCGTCGGCAAAGTGTAATCAGGCCTTCAGAGTTACTTAGAGGTGTCTCACTGACACTACTTTGTCGGCCAAACATTTCTTGCTTATAAGGAAGATATGCCCAGTTGGCACATATTAAGTAGGTAGCCCAAAGATTCACATAAACACGAGTGCCTAATTTGAGTCGGCGATAGCAATGATAAATGCATAACAACTCATACGAGTGCGCGTGATTTCCCAAGTGGACTCGCGTGTTCCTGTAATGCAATACATGTGCTTTTAAATATGTGCTACAGCAAAGTGAGAAAAAAAGAAGACGCAGTTTCGCAAATTAGTAGACAGCTATACGAAGTAAGAATAGTAGTATTATTGGCCGTATAAACTCGTGGTGGTGGTGGTGGTGAATTGTAGCAACAGGCGGGTTTAGCCTGGCGAACAAGGCCGGCAATTGCTCCGCCCGAGCGTCTCGCACAATACCGCTGAAGGGTTTCACCATAGGTCTATCAAGCCAGTCTCTCTTAAGAATTCGATGAGTAGACGTGAAGTTTCTTTGCGGGCTATAACTGATCCCTCTGGAAATATAAGGTGTTGCAGGCACGCATGCGGAAGGTCCTTGTTTTGCAGATTCTTCAGGAGAGTGTCTCTTTCATTTTGGAATTGCTGGCAGGACCACAAAAAGTGCTCAATGTCTCCTGTCTCATTGCATGCCGTACAGTTCGGAGAATTGATTCGCCCCGTTTTAAATAACCAGGCCGGTGTATTAGCAGATCCTGTCCTTATTCGATATAGAAGTGTCGCTTCCTCTCGGTGCAATCTCTTGGTTACGCAGGGCATATGCGGTGGAACCCAAAGCGACGCAAAGTGATTTCGAATGTCAGATTTTTGCACTTAATCACTCTTCGGGGCATTGATTTTGGGAGGATGATAGAGCGCTGCGTATGCAAGCGCATCAGCTTTTTCGTTTCCTGAGATACCAATGTGGGAGGGAATCCACTGAAACTTTACTGTGAAGCCTTTGTTGTTCAGTTCTTTCACGATGGCTAGCGATTTGCGTGGGAACTTGAGGGATGGCAAACCACGGTATACTTGTTGTAATGCAGCCTTTGAGTCCGTAAGTTCTCCGTGTCATTAGGAATAGGATCGAAGACATTGGTAAGTTTAGATACGGTTGTGCGACTGGAGTAAACAATGACAGGTTTGTAGGTCTATTGAATTTTTACCTTCTGTCCACCATTGTCTGTTTCGAAAACCGGCCTTATGTGCAACGCAAGGATAATTGCATTGGATCGTCGCTCGCCCCCATTCTGTCGGATATTTTTCTTAGCACCTTTGACAAACGTGCAAATAGCGTTCTGGATCAGTCGTGTGCTTCTACCGTACTGAGGTACGTCGAGGGCTACCTAGCGGTCGTTAACGAAGTACCGGAATCAATGCTAGATGACACAGTAGAAATAGTAATTAACACCTTTAGAAACGCGTTGGA
Source organism: Dermacentor variabilis (assembly GCF_050947875.1). Taxonomy (NCBI): domain Eukaryota; kingdom Metazoa; phylum Arthropoda; class Arachnida; order Ixodida; family Ixodidae; genus Dermacentor; species Dermacentor variabilis. Next base: position 5,830,476 of record NC_134578.1, on the reverse strand, counting down.
GGTTCTAAACTTCACGTGCGAGTGGCCAAGTGACAATTGGATTCGTTTTTTGAATTTGAAGCTCCCATTGGGGGGGGGGGGGGGATGAAAACGCATGTGTGTTGGGAGTACCAGCCACGGTTGAGTAAGCTGCTGATTTCAGATGACAGTCCCCCCTCCGAATCAGTAAAAAGAGGAGCCGCTATTACGCGCCTAAAGCAAGCACTAAATAAATATTGCGTTCACAAAGTAGAAAGCAGCTTTAATAACCAGGTTAAAAGGCTCAGCCAAGCTGGTTTTCCATCATATTTAGTTTCTAGCGTTTGTGATAAGCGTCTTCAAAAGATTGAACAGGCAAGGGAGGGTGTTAATTGTGTTGTAAGCTATTAAAGTTAGCAATTTCCTTTAAATACGTACGTCTTTCTATACTTTTAACTTTATGTCACCTCCCTGCTTTTGAGCCACCAAACATCCAATCGCTTTTGCTAATTTCCACCGCATATTTATTTACATGTCTATTCTTATCTCTGAACCCTAGGGCCTCAGGAAGTGTGACTGTGCCCGCATAGACATCGAGATGAAAACCATCACATTTTAGTATAAGGTGTTCTATTGTTTCTACAGATTTACCACACACAGTACATGTGTCTTCTTCTTCGTTAAATTTCTTTTTATAGCTCCGCGTTCTAAGACATCCTGACCCAGCTTCAAAGAGTAGGGCACTGCCTCTAGAGTTATCATAAAACGCTTCCTTCCTGATCTGCTGTTTCCATTCTCAATATAGTTCAACACTATGCTTCTTTTCCATTGAGTTCATCCAATTTTTACCTTCCGCGTTTTTAACCTGTCGTTTAACGCTCTGTCTTTCTCCGCCCTCGTGTCTGGCATACTTACTGGTTAGCTTCCTAGTTCTTTTCCGCCATTTTGAGTCAACGCTCTTTCTGTATAGGTATTTAAATGCCTTAGCTGCCCGCCCGTTATCGTCCAATTTCCTCAGGTGTTTTTCGTATAGGATTTTACTCTGAGCTTCCCGTGCTTCGAACGATGCCCGGCCCATATCCCCCTGTAGTGCTTCGTTTGTGGTTTTCCCGTGGGCACCTCGTGCTAATGCTCCGACAGCTCCCTGATTATTACTCCTAGTCTCGACTGAACTTCTGCCCTTAAGCACAGGACCGCATTCCCGAAAGTAAGCCCCGGCACCATTACTCCCTTTCAAATACCTCTCAGTACCTCATACCTGTTGTACCCCCACAATGCCCTATCTTTCATTATCCCGGTATCTCTTCGCCCTTTTGCTATGAGAGACTGTTCGTGCTTTTCCGTGTACCTCTGCCCCTTGTTTATCCATACCCCGAGATATTTGTATTCGGCCACTTGGAGTAATTCATGGCCTTGTATTGTAAGCTCCTGATCATTTGTATCGTTGAAATTGAAGTTGTATCGTTGAATTCGGCGCCATCCAGCCGCGCCACCACGAAGCCTGCGGATGACATCCGAAATGCATGGCGTGCCGGCGCGTTCGAACGCTGAGAAACAAGTCATGCGGCAGCGGCACTCTTCTGTTGCGCTTCTTTCTGAACACGCTGTGCCATATAGTGACGCTGCCAAGAAGTTCGCGAGTAGCCTCCGAGGTGAAAAGCGTGGCGCGTCGGTGCGTACGAAAGCCGAGAATTGGTCCTTCGCTTACCACGCACCGATTGTCACATACCCAGTGACCCGAAGTTGGCGAGATAAGCAGCGGCACATACCCAGTCTAGTCATGACACACGTTGGCGTGAAAGGGAGTCGACAACACGATGTGTTAGATCGCGAAGCGTTTCTAAGGGGAAGCCCGAGGGAGCAGCCCCGGCTGCACTACACGCCTCAGTCATGATTTTCAGAGATGCAATAGGGTACGCTGCTATATTTGCTCACCCGCCGCGATTGCTTAGGGGCTAAGGTGTTTTGCTGCATAGCACGAGGTCATGGGAACGAACCCCAGCCACGGCGGCAACGTTTCGATGGGGCGAAATGCAAAAACACCCATGTGCACGTTACAAAACCCCAGGAGTTCAAAATTAGTATGGGGTCTCCCACTACGGCGTGCCACGTAATCAAATCGTGCTTTTGCCACGAGAAATTACAGAATTTTCTTAATGTTTGCTTCAGTATACTAATAGCATTGCCATTAACGTTGCCAGATATACCGAGCTGGTTTGTTATTTCGCAAGTGTCGAATCTGTGGTTAATCTAAATGCTCGTCAATTTAAAGAACAGAGCTTTAGAATTGGAAAACCAAGACACTGGGACCCGCAGCCGCGTTGGATAGGCAGCTCTTGGATTCAAAGGAGCAGCAGATTTTGAGAACTGGGACACACGCAGACTATGCTTGGGACACCACTGTGGGGAATATATAAAGGAGCTCGAAAGCAAAAAGAAAAGCTATTTCTACAAGTGAAAACGAACAGAATGCATTTTTGAGCAAAAAGGTCACACAATAAAACTAAAAACCGTAGTCGTACGGTTCTCTTGGCTTACTCGCGATTTCTCGTCGCCCACGAAAGCAACCCAAGACGGCTTGGAGACCCACGCTATAGTTCTCAATTTTTGGGTCTTGCATCAACGCGAACGAGAGAAACCAAGACTGGCTTTGGTTACGCGCATACGTACTTGCGGCCCGCAATTATCATGGGTCCCCAAGCCGCTTGGATCCCAAATTCTAAATCTCTAATGACAGAATCGCGGAAACCCGGTAAATCTATAGCGCGAGTTATTACGCGTAAGACTACATCCAAAATTTCAATGAGCCATCACAATCTCGTATATATGTGCTAATAAGACCCTGTTTCAGCCTTGGCTCACGCTGCATTCAATTAAATGCATTTGTGCATCCGCAAGTTTTCGTTCAAGGACGATTAGCGATCTTCGATCAGGCCTGCGCTCTCGCAGCCATAGCACTTAATGAATGGTATCGCATTTAATAATGAACAATTTGGCCATACCGAGTCGCATTCGAGGAGCTGCAGCCGCGCAGTCCGACGCATGAACGGGGTCTAAAATGCACGAACCGCTCAAAGCAGCTTCGCACGAACACGCTTGTCGTGTAGCACAAGCAGAGCAGCGACCACCAGTACAAATATTTTGAACGCATTCTCCGTCCACATGGACAGCTTCCACAGGGTCATGGAAGCGTACTTGGATATGCGGTAAAGGAACCTCTGCACCTCGATGTGGATGGCGGTCTCCTCTGTGGGCCTCGACAGGGTCAGCTCCCGGAGATGTTCGACGGGCGAATAGAGTGTATCCTTGACCTTGCCCGAGACGGCGCACAGGATGGCGAGATAGGTGAGCTCGAACAAAGGCACACACAACTCCTGCCTGGTCAAGGCAGCGCGGTTGGCCGGGAATACTGTGCTGCTGACGAGCGCGACCAGATAGATGGCCCTGACGAACAGGTAGCAGTACCAGGCGCAGACAAAACCGAGAAAGTTGTAGTTAAGGTCGCCCAGGTAGCGGCAGCACAGCTCCCACTTCCTGTGTAGCCGTCTCAGGGCATCGTGGGTGATGGAGTCGCGGCGTCGCTGCAGCTCTTCGGCGGCGCATTGCATCGTTCTGCGGACGTCCACACAGAAGACTGTGTAGATGGTCATCGCCATGTACGCCTGGGAGAGTGCGAGCAGGTTGACAAAGAAGAAGCGCGTGAAGGCCTCCAGGAATGAGTAGTTGGCAATGCCTTCACGTGTCCACGGGCAGATATTGGAGGCGAAGTAGAGCGAAACGCCGGCCAGGGCGTGGCCGAACAACAGCAGGGGAACGAACTTGTCGTGCCAGAAGCTCTGCGGCCTCTGAAGACTCTGACCCGGTTCGAAGCGGCCGCCGCTTTCAGGCGCCTCGAAGTAGCGCGAGGCGAGCAAGGCCACGTTCGACTTGCGAGACCAGAGGCTCTCAGCTCCGGCGACGGCGGCCACACTGAGCAGGATCTCTCCGATCTCGAACAGCCTGTCGGGAAACCTGTCGATGGGCAGCTGCGGCAGCCGGTAGAGATAGTACAGCAGCAGGAACGCCAAGTACAGCTTGAGTACGAGCAGGACCACCGTCTTGCAGGCGAACGTGAACGTCGTGCTGAAACCGCTTGTCCGGGGCAATCTGCACGGAGGCAAAAAGTGCGTGACGGCGAGAAGACTGTATCGTGTTCGCACACATCTAGCGATCCCAGCAGGTGCGGTCTTTGAATTGTGCTGTGGCATACTTTTGTGAAGTGTAGGACACACGTATATATTCTGGTTTTACGAAACGTCCGCGCCCTTCGATTCTGTGTGCGCGCCTATCAGGCACAGCCTTTGCCTCTGTAGCCACAGTAAGTTTGCCGCAGTAAACCTCGAACATTCTGGTATCTTCGGCCGGTCGCTCCAAGGTTCTGTCTCAAAGCAGCCAGATCTGGAGCTGCTCTCTGCCAGAGGCAGTGGCTACGCCCCTCAGCTCAGCATGGCGGAAATAAATCTATGACGAACTTCCGCAATTACGCGACTACAGCGCGACAGCATCACAAAGCAATGAAAAGATGGCGATTTCCACTTTCACCGCTCAACAAACTAGAATGCGGGTGTCACGTGATCGAAGGTCGGCAAGATCTCCAAGCCTCTCTGACAAGAGAATGGGAGCGGCTCCCAACAATCTTGATCGGGTAGACACATGGATGGAAGCAGCCGGTCACGTCTCGAGCAGTCCGTCTCAACCAGCCGAATACGGAGTTGCATGTCATATCACCCAGAGCGTTCTGTAACGACCAGCCAAATATGGTTGCAACGCAGTTTTCTTGGTGTGGCAGCCTGAAGTATTACTGTAGCGAATACCGACGAGAACGCTAGAAGGCACATGTAAGACACAGACGCCGCGTCTGTGTCTTTCCTGTGCCTCCTTGCGTCTTCGTCTGTATGCGCTAAACCAGACCAGCAATCAAAACATCGACTTGCACCTGTCACTATGGACGATGCAATTGTGACTAAACACTGTGGACGAATTAATTATGACCAAAAATTGTCAGGCAAATGACAAAAACTACTTCCAATATTTACTAAAATTGATAGCGCAGCGACATGGAGGCATCAGCAAGCTAGTCTAGTAACGTTGGCATCAGCTTCATAAGCCTGCCGGCGGAACCAGCCGTACACCTATAGATTAGTCGGTATTCATGCTCTATCTTGTGCCCTGCCGGCCTCGACTGCCACCCGTTCTCTTATTCTGTAAGACCACTTGTTATCTGCTCTATTAGCCCCGAGAACGACCTAGAGGGGCGGTGCGAGCGCCGCTCGCGTGACGTCAGGGCACGGACTCGCGCCTGTCGTCTGCTGCAGTTCGGGCGGTGTCCGGACGCTTTCTGTAGTGTTCCCGTTTGTTCGCTCTCGTTCCCAATGCTTGTATACTTATGACGGACCTCTCAAATATATATGTTACGATGTCTTCGTTCGCGAAAATGTAATCAAGGAGCTTATTTCCTAGACAATATATTTCTCGAAGGCAACGCTATGGTGCCATCCGAGGGAGCTCAGACCGGCCCATTACGGGTTTTTCATGCGCGGATCTACACTTTCCAGTGGTAGCTCACGTGAATAATAATAGCATATACGCAAAAGCACAACACATAAGAATCTAGTTAAGATTCCATACCCACCATGGTGCAATATGCGTGTCACAATTAAACGCTGACTATATATGGCTTCTACAACATTTATCTTGATTTTAACCCGCTAAAACATGTTTGCTCACGACGAATACTTCACGGTATAATATCGATTTTTTTCTATTTCTTCACAGAAACCCTCGGCATTAACACGAGGGCTTAACTACCACTGCAGTTTAGATTCGGCCAGCACCACTTTCGTTTTTAACTGGTTCTCAAAATTAGGCCGTTCTTCAGCGGTTAATTTTAAGTGGCGGTAACTTGAAGTAAAGGTGATTGAGGTTTACAGCTGTTTGCAGCACACAGAAAGGAATGTACCAATATTTATTCCCTTTCCGTGCTGCATGTTCAACTCACTTGAGCAATTTACTGGCGCTTAAAAAACAGACATGATGAATCTGTTTACAGAACTGACACAGGCTGCTCCGGTCAAATATTTGAGTGAAATATGCCTTTTGGACCTGTTCGCTGAAGCCAGCAAGAAGCAGAAGGCCCATTCATTAGTAGTGTTGCACATATTGAAGATAGCATTGTTCCCCAGTGGAGGTCAAGTGTTAATGCGAGACGTGGTGTCTTCTTTAAGATGCGGGTACACGAGTTATTCTTTTATGCACTAACGAAGCAAATAGCTTTCCATCTGTGTAATTAAACAACGCAGGATCGAGACATCTTGAGGCAGAATGTGTTTGCATTTTCCATTTCAACGCAGCCTAAGCTGCGCTGTAGTGCCCAGAGTATGCTATAGTTATTGTAATTGGAGCAGTAAAGAGCTACTTCATGGTTTCAAATAGAAGTTGTAGTGAACCGCTGGGTTTCGCGAACAATGCGTGCCTCTCCATAACGACACTCGTTAGCTTCCGTGGCAGGAGCTAGGGGTGTGCCATATCGTCGATATAAGCTACTGAGGGTCGCTATGACACATTTCATCTCTTGCATTTGATTGCTTCTCGATCTTAAACACGAAATTTAATTTCATGTGATTGCTGTTATGATATTCGTCAAGTATATATACACTATACACCATGTGCCGTCGTGTTAACAGCCAATGCGTTTCTGGGTGCCTATTTCAGAGAACGGTGAAAGTAGTACCAAACCTTTTCACACAAAATGCGCACCTATCTCTTCCATTTAGGCCTTAATATAGTTGCCACATTTAACTAAAACAACTAACCAGAGTGATAAGAATTATGATGAAAGCTTCGCTGGGCAGTGTCCTTCTAACGCGGATTTATTATGTTGACACCAAATATCAACGTATATTTCTTCCATGTAAAATGCTATGTATCTCATACTTAAGTAATAAGGGAATGTTAAGTGTTTAGAGGAGCGTCCTAAATAACTTCGCGTGTTGAACTTGCAGACGTTCTTTTTAAGCAAAATTTATGAACAGACAGGGTGCACATATGCATTGCAAGACCAGTACACCCCTTGAGCGCTACATAGCTTGCGATATCCAAGTCGCAAATTTTCATGACTCACGCGGTTTTGAATAAGAAAGTGCGATCGCCGCATGGCAACAGAAATAATCTGAAATAACCTTCTGTGAGTAGGGCTCAAGCCGCCAATACCCCCAGCAGGCCCCAAGAAAACGAGCGTGCGCGGCAGCCGAGCGAGCAGGAGCGAGCGGCGTCCTGGCCGCGACGTCACTCGCGAGAGGGCGCCACTCCAAATTCTCGCCCTTCATAGACCTTTCTCACCGGCTGGTTCATTCATTATGACCCCAGTGGTGGTCGTAGTGGCTTTGGTGTTGCGCTGTTAAGTCCGAGGGCGCGGGATCAAATCCTGGATGCGGCGACCGCATTTCGGTGGTGCGAAATGCAGAAAATCCCGTGTACAATTAAAGAACCTCAGGTGGACAAAATTAATCCAGAGTCCCCCACTACGGCTTCCCTCATACTCATATCGTGGTTTTAGGACGTAAAACCCGAAGTAATTTTTTTTAGGGTTCACTCACTACAAACAGCTGGCGCAATTGCACCGCGTCTAGCGTTTTTCTCAAGGGCCACACTATTGCCTCCGTGGCGGTTCGATTTCCAGTTGTGGCGGGCGCGTTCCGAGGGGGTTCGAATGCGAAAACGCGCCGGCACTTATATTCAGCCGCACGATGAGCAACGCCAGATGTCCGAAATGAATTCAGCGCCTCAGCACTATACCGCGTCCCTCACAACACACTCTGCAGTCTGGGGACGCTCGACCTCACATCTTTAACGAAAAATCCTGAGGGCACTTAAGCTTCGCATTTAAGAGTGGAACGCGATACTGCTTGCACGCTTCCCGGATACAGCAGCCTTGTTGCGGATGCGCGTAGTCGACCGCGATGGTGGTGTTGCAAGGAGCCAAGCGGGCTGCGCCGCTCGGAAAAAGGGTGTGTGTTTCAGTTTCCTCGTGACAGAATCAGGTTTTCTGGTATATTCAAATTAAACACCGACGCAATTTTGTCTGTAGGTCTTGTTCAGGCCGTAACTTACGATTTTTCTGACATATATTATGTTGAGGAATTCAATTAGTTCTGTAACGCATCGGCGCCAACTAGAGGTCGAATCACTTTCCGACTTCCTTTTATCTGCTAAATATGCACACACACTTGGGTATAAGGCTGCTTCCTAGTTAGTGGATTGACAACTGTGGTATTTTCACATGAATTTGCGTACTAAAAGCTGAGCAGCTAGCAGAGCTTTGTGTTCACAGTGAAGAAGCGTAAGAAATTGTACCACTACTAACACATTTACTGTATAGCTATGATCCCCCCCCCCCCTTTCCCGGCTTTCTTCATCCATGTTTATTTTTGCCACCATGTCCAAGAACCATTAAACTCAAACAAAGCTTTGCTGTACCAGAACAGTTTTGCCGTTACTATATTATCAAACGCAAGGTTCCCAAAAATTATGGTGGCGATAGCCCTGTAAATTTAGTAAGTACTCGGGCTGATCATTATTTTTATGATCTCTACTAATGGTCCAGCTCCATTCACCAGAACTCTCTGAGACTCGGTCGTGCATTATATATGAGTGAACTCGTTGAGAGTATGCCGACCAATTAGGTTTACACATGTTACGTAAGAATGTTCGAAGCTGAATGTTTGGTAACGAGCTGGAACGAAAACAAATGACGAACGATATCACTACGTCTTTTCAGTAAGCTGCTACAAAACTTCAACACATGGACGTTTTAAGCTAGGAGCGTCGCACAAACAACTCTATCGCAATAGACACTTTCACGAGTAACTACGTAGAAAACAAATATTGTAATGACACCACACGAAAAGCTTTACTGAACCAAAAACATAACAAGTGGCTTCCAAGCTGTTGGCAATGAATAAAGAAAGAACAATGAGCGAATGACGGTAGTGCTGATTTAGTAGAGCGTCCGGAAGTAGAGGCGGGGACAAAATAATAAGGGATTTGCAAGCGCGTGCTAAACTGCAAACTTGTGTCCCTTAAGGAATCAAGTGCTTCTGTCGTGACATTGCGCATGCGCGCCTATTCATGTTTTATGCCAGCCGCTACGCCCACCTTTTGAATGTGTTTCTTGCTCTGTTTCGGTCGGCAGAGCGTGAGTGACCTTGTCACATATCACAACGGCCGAAGTAGACACCGCTCTCCCATAGCCAGGTTCCGCAGTCTCGAATCCGAAACAAGGCTAGCAAGAAATGAACGTATACGGGCAAGCACGCGAGCGTCACAGGAGGCGCATGCGCAGTGCCACGCTTCGACGGAAGGTGCCTGCTTCGTTAAAGGGTGCACGAGTACACGCGCACGCAAACCCCGTATTATTTTGTCCTCGCCTGCACGTACCACTGCGTCTTGTAAAACCATTCCTAGCCCTGCCTTCTAGTACGCGCACCGTACGGCAGTGCTCGCAGAATTTGTACAAGACTTAATGAGCTCGAAAGAATGGATATGCGACTTTCACATGTGAGCTAAATAATGGGCCGAATTTTGTGGCATTCATGTAGTCACTGCTGGCATCAAACGCCGAAACAGCGCCCCTGGCTTAGCCGCACCGGCATCGTGCCTTGCCTTTGGAAAAACAGGATCAGCGGAGGCCGGAGCATTATTTACACAGTAGCGAAGAAGCACACGGACGAAAGAAATAAACGGGACAATAGCTAGCTAGCGCTACGTCCCGTCTATATATTTCTTTCTTCCATGTGCTTCTGCGCTATCGTGTAAATATTGTCATACCAACTAGCCCGCCAGTCTGTCCTAATGAGGAAAGCAGTGCCAGCGCGAATAGCGCCCATCGCGAGATATCTCGGTGTGCCGAAGTGCACGTCCTGCGTGACCACGTGAACATTGGTCGTCGTGAGGCGCTCCTTGGTCGCCAGGCATGGTCGCTCAAACGACCTGTCTTGCTGGTGTGAGTGCACCTCAATTGTCGACACGCTCGCAGGGACAGGTTTAGGCGTAGGAAAAAAGGCCCGATTTTTTCTTCTCCTAAGGTTACATAACACTTCGATGCGCACACAGGCGAGACAACCACACACGGGGGCGACCACGCAGCACGTCAGACGACTTTCGCTCTTTGAACGACCAGGCTAGCATACGCGTGTTCTCTACCCCAACACAAAGGTTTGCTGCCGCACATTATGTGTGCTCCTACGGCGGCGGTAGCAATTCGCCCGCATTGTCGTGCCCGTCGCTCTGCGCTGCATCAATCGCTGCGCGGTGAGAGTGCATGCGGAGCAGCTGACCTGTGGAAGACTTTGAGCGCGTCGCTTGGTCTCTGGCCGATGCACTGGTAACCGCGGCGGTCCACGTCCCGGACTACGACAACTTCGGGTCGCCGCGCAGCATCCCTGATCGCGTCCCCCGGCACGGCGCCCGACTCGCTCACGTGCGACGCGGTCATGGCGGCGGCGGTGTCGGCGGTCGTTGTTGGTTCCGGGGAGCCCCTGGCACCGCCGGGGGACGAGTCAGCTGCTGACCCACGAGCTGCGCCGTTCACCGGACCCGAGCACGCGCTCCACCGTGGCTCCTTCCTCGGCGTGCATCCTCCTCGCTCAGATGATGATGATCGCAGACAGCGACACGTACCAAGGAGTGATGCCAACAGAGCTAGAAATTGCTGATAATAATAATATTCACGTTCACAAGGATATCTACTTGAGAATATAGGGGTCAGAAGAAAAACGTGTTGTTGAGCAGTCAGTTTACTGTAAGGAAGAAACAGAAAGAATACAAAGCTGGAAGAAGGGGCGCAGGAAGAAAAAGAAAGGAAAATGCGAACGATAAATTGCCGAGCTTCTCGCTAAAACAGCGCCAGCACACGGGACGAGAAGAACGCAGTCTCGCTTTCTTGTCACGTTTCCTGGCGCTGTTCTAAATTTAGAAATGTGTACCAACTAGCCCAATAACAAGCTCTACACTCTATGCAGTTTATGATTTAAAAAATTGTTCCGCAATGTCCGCGGTGCACGAAATGTGTATTGACACGCACCTGTTGGGGGGGCTCCTTGCGGAAGTGTTTTGTACGCGAGCACGTACGCCTGAGGACTGCGAAGAGCAGTAGTGAAGGAAGTGGAAAATGAAAAATATATATATATGTAAATCCAATTCACTGCGTTGGAATCGGTGTGAAGCAGAGCTTTCGTGAAGCGAGTAAATAAGTATTATACAAATACATCCAACGCGTACAAGATTTTCACTCTGCGCAGTGTGTAATCTTATGCAATGTTCATGTTAATGCATCACACAAGTCACGACTTTAAACTCATCCAAAGTCTGCGTACTTTACACTGTTGACAAAGCGTGCCGAAATGCCAACTCCAAATCACCTGGATACGCATTGTAAAAAGCCGACAACGATGCCAACGCAGCGATGTCATGATGACGAAGGTGCTGTTTGGAGCTTTTCGAAGGAAATTAACAGTGTAATTGAGAATTGTATATGCACTGGGAAGCATGACACTTGCATAAATTCGTTTAAAATCCATTTGCCACAGTGGCTCTAACCATTCTGGAAGATTAACTATTAATAGGTGTAATTATACCCAGTGGCACATGCTCAATGGGCCAAGAGCGTGTAGGCCAAAAAACAAAATTTAATGAAATTTTCAAAAATTCTCTTGAATATCACCTGGCATTACATTAAGGCGTATGTGCCGGTTTATTGTTGTGGTGCATTTTTTGCGCAGAACAGAGGTGGGCTGACTGGCACTATTTTGTCGGTCAAGAATTTTTCGCTACGTAAGAAGAATAGTCCGGTCGCATATACTAAGTTGACCAAGAAACCGCGAGCCCAAAGAAAGATTCGCTTAGAAACGAACTTGTAATTTGGGTCTTCGATAGCGCCAGTGCTTGCGTAACAGGGCATATACGCGCGCGTATGTTACAAATGAACTGGTATGTACATGTGATGTTACATATATCTGTAGAAATGCATTAACCCGGCAGTGTAAAATGTTTTTTTTTATTCCTTCGCATCGACCCATGTTGTCGTCGACGTGGTATAACGCACCACACGTTCTTGTGACAAAAAGCATTCAAGTTTCGCTTCCACTCCGAAGTGGGGACCTTTACTTGTCACATTAATGGCTTTGTATTTGTGCGCACCTCTGCATGTGTGTCATTCCGTACGTATCAAGAGTAATGTTCGTAAATATAAAGAATGACAGAATAATCGAAACCAAGCGAATTTATGGCGCACATTACAATTCGTAATATCGCGTCATAAATATCACTGAAGCATCAGAGTCGCGTATAGCTGATAAAGTGGCGAATGTTCTGGCTATAGGCCCACATGGTATTCAGTCAAAATGCATTTGTGCATTGGCGAGTTCACGGTGTAGGAGACTTATGGGGACTCGTTCCAAACCGTCCCTGTATCATCACATCAATCCCGACGCCTTCACACCGAGCTGCAAGACATGCCGCGTGCAACGCGCAGATCTTGACCACATTATCTGGGCATGCCCCGCAGCACCACATGCCATCAAACACAGCATCAAGCCTACATTCAGAAACACCACGCCCGAGCAGTGGGAAGCCATGCTGCTCATTGAATGCCCGGAAAATCAAATCTGGGTTGTCCGGTTGGCCAACGACGCCACCAAGACTCAAGGTCCGGCCGCTGGCTGAGGAAGGGAGTCTCCGGTGGGGCTAGTTTTCCCTCACCTAGGGATCTAAGGAGGACAGAGCGTTTTTAAGGAGCCGTTGCACGGCTACTGGGTGTGCATTCTCTTTCAGTCATGCTAGACTGAGGAACTGTAACGTTCTCCACCCTTCATGCAGACACTGTAAATAAATCCCATATTCCTCGTTCTCGATGAGAACAAGTTCCTCCCTTCAACAACGTCCTCAGCGTGGATGAGTCGGAAAACGGCATGGGCCAGCTACCATCTATTTCATGCCCGACCCCAATCCTTACAGCTGGCTGGCAGCGGTGAGACGGACTTTGCGACGTGCTGCTGTGTCAGCGGTGAGTGCTTGGTTCTTACTTTGACTCTCTAGGCTTCATTTTGTGGTTGTTCTGTTTAGAACAGGAGGGAAGCTGGATTGTTGAATTGTTAGCTAGGTTGTGTTGACCTAGGTATGTTCAGTGAGCAGGACCAAGGCAGTAAAGCAGCAATCATGGAGGTTAGGACACTGCTGAGAGACGAATTGTTGATTGTTGGTGAGAAACTGGGCCTAGAGGTACACAAGGAAAAGCTAAATTCGGAATTACTCAAGCGGATTTCCGAACAGGACAGTGAGGAGGACATTGAAATTGGGTTACAACTTTTTAGGAAAAAAGAGAAACGGGACAGAGAGGAACGCGAGTTGAGAAAAACGCATCTTGAGCTGGAAAGAAAACGTTTGCAGATGTCTCAAGGAAGTGAAAGGGCTCTGTAACGATCAACTGAGGCAGAATCATACTGCAAGGACAGGCTGTTAAAGCCATTTGAGGTCGGGAACGACATAGGCTTGTTCCTAGGAAATTTTGAAAGGATTTGCGAGATGAACTTCGGTCCGAGTACGTGGCCACAGCGGTTGCTGTCTATGTTGCCGTGTGAGGCTGCGGAAGTAATCGCCAGACTCAGTGCGCAGGATGCATATGATTATGCAAAGGTTAAGGCTAGTCTTTTGAAAAAGTACTGCCTTTCAGCCGAAGATTATTGGCAGAGGTTTAGAAGCACAGGCAAGAAGGATAGCGAGGGATATCCGAAGTTCGCATACGGCTTAAAGTAAAATCTAGTCGAGTGGCTGAAAAGCGCGGAAGCGTACGAGAGCCGAGACATGATTATTGAATGCATGTGTCTAGAGCAGTTTTACAGAAGCATCCCACAATCTTTGAAGCTGTCGGTGCAAGACAGAGGAAATGTAAACACTGTGGGAAGAGCGGCTGAATTAGCCGAAGAGCACGCAACGCGTAGAAAGCTGAACGCCGAGGACGGAAATTGGAACGGTCGAAATGGACCGGTGGAAACCATTTCCGTTCAAAAATTGTTCGCCGACTAGACGACCGGAACCTGTAGACGTGGAGAAAAAGCCCTTAGAAAAGAGCGTGGAGAAGTCTAACGGGGAATCCGTACAAAAAGAGCAGAAAAGAAAATTCGGATCTTTTAGACCGATCAATTGCTATAAGTGCCACAAACGCGGACATATCGCTGTAAACTGCGGGAAGCCTAGCGTAGTTTTCTCCTACGTTGATGAGAAAGACGAGAATGTGGAACTTTTGAGCCCATATCTTCAGGACCTGCAAGTTAATCGCAAACCGTGCCGGGTTCTGCGAGACAGTGCCGCCACTATGGACATTGTCGATCCGTCTTACGGGACGGTAGACGACTTCACGGGAGAAGTAGCATGGATCAAACAGGTTGTAGAAGAACACAGCGTCTGTCTGTCCATGGCCAAAGTCAAAAACTGGACCGTTCGGGGAGCTCGTCACCGAGGCTGCAGTTTCCAAATTTAATGAATACATTGTTGCGCCAAAAGAAAGGAAAATAAAAAGTTGGGAAAGAAAAATACGAAACGACAGAAACGACTCTTCCTTCCCAAGTGTTTATTTTCCTTTTTTTTTGGCGCAACAATGTATTCATTAGATCCCAACCAACTCGCCCAGAAACAAGTTCTACTCAAGTTTCCAAATTCTTGTCGCTGCAGTACCGCTACATTTTTTCGAATCGGTCGGATCAATTACTGCGTGACAAAGAGCTTAAATTGGCAGAGGGCGTAGTACAGTTGACGCGTTGACGCGAGGCCAAGCTCGAAAAATCGCGTCGCTTTCGGCTGAAAATGCAAGAGCTGCTCCAGCGGAAGTAGCAAAAGAGGTAACTTAATTCGGTAACCGAATCTGAGCTAGGCTCGAGGGACGAAAACACTGTTGAGGAAACCTTGCCAGCTGACCAGCTCAATGAGAGCATATCCCTAGAGTATCAAAGTCACGCCTGCAGGAAGAGCCAGCTGACGCACTCGCAAGCGAGACAGATGCATTGCTGTCACCGGCCTTAAAGAACTTTGATCGGCTCTTACGTGTGTACAGAGGGTCACTGATAGCCGAGAAACAGAATGATGACAGCTTAGTTAAATTGCACCACACAGCTAAAGGAGGCATTACTAGGCGCAACGTGACGATACCAGAGAGAGGAGGATTGTTGTATCGACACTACAGTGACCGAAAGGGCAGGATTCCATATCAGTTAGTCGTACCTACAAAGTACAGGGAAGAACTTTTGAGTCTCTATCATAGAAATGGGTGATCTGGCCACCTAGGCACAAACAAATCCACGGAAAGATTGCTTATGGAATACTACTGGCGTGGTTGTTTCAAAGATGTAGAAAACTTTGTAAGATCATGCGACGCCTGCCAGCGCTCGCGTAAACCTGGAGAAGCCTGGAAAGCTCCACTAAAGCTAGTTCCCTTAATTTCAGAACCTTTCAGACGCCTTGTGATAGATACGGTAGGGCCTCTACCAAAGACAAAGTCGGGTTACAGGCATTTGTTTACAATGCTTTGTCCGGCTATAAAGTTTCCGGAAGCAATCCCTCTGAAAGAGCTCAGCTCCATCGAAGTAGTAGACGCGCTTTTGACAGTATTCGCACGAGTTGGGTCCCCAGCCGAAATTCAGGCGGATCAAGGGTCAATATTCACCAGCTCACTGACTTCCACATTCTTACAAAAGTGTGGGGAAAAGTTGATGCATGTTCCGTCTATCATCATCATCATCAGCGTGGTTACGCCCACTGCAGGGCAAAGGCCTCTCCCATACTTCTCCAACTACCCTGGTCATGTACTAATTGTGGCCATGTTGTCTCTGCAAACTTGATCTCATCCACCCACCTAACTTTCTTTCGCCCCCTGCTACACTTCCCTTCCCTTGGAATACAGTCCGTAACCCTTAATGACCATGGCTTATCTTCCCTCCTCATTACATGTCCTGCCCATGCCCATTTCTTTTTCTTGATTTCAACTAAGATGTCATTAACCCGCGTTTGTTCCCTCACCCAATCTGCTCTTTTCTTATCCCTTAACGTTACACCCATCATTCTTCTTTCCATAGCTCGTTGCGTCGTCCTCAATTCAAGCACAACACTTTTCGTCAGCCTCCAGGTTTCTGCCCTATACGTGAGTACTGGTATGACACAGCTGTTATACACCTATCTCTTGAGGGATAGTGGCAACCTGCTGTTCATGATCTGAGAATGCCTGTCAAACGCACCTCAGCCCATTCTTATTCTTCTGGTTATTTCAGTCTCATGATCCGGATCCGTGGTCACTACCTGCCCTAAGTAGATGTATTCCCTTACCACTTCCAGTGCCTCGCTACGTATCGCAAACTGCTGTTCTCTTCCGAGACTGTTAAACATTACTTTCGTTTTCTGCAGATTAATTTTCAGACCCACCCTTCTGCTTTGCCTCTCCAGGTCAGTGAGCATGCATTGCAATTGGTCTCTTGAGTTACTAAGCAAGGCAATATCATCAGCAAATCTCAAGTTGCTAAGGTATTCTCCATCAACTTTTATCCTCAATTCTTCCTACACTAAATCTCTGAATACCTCCTGTAAACACGCTGTGAATAGCATAGGAGAGATCGTATCTCCCTGTCTGATGCCTTTTTTATTGGGATTTTGTTGCTTTCTTTATGGAGGACTACGGTGGTTGTGGAGCCGCTATAAATATCTTTCAGTATTTTTACATATGACTCATCCACACCCTGATTCCGTAATGCATCCGTGACTGCTGAGGTTTCGACTGAATAAAACGCTTTCTCGTAACCAATGAAAGCTATATACAAGGGTTGGTAATATTCCTCACATTTCTCTATCACCTAATTGATAGTGTGAATATGGTCTATTGTTCAGTAGCCTTTACCTAATCCTGCCTGGTCCTTTGGTTGACAGAAGGCTAAGGTGTTCCTGATTCTATTTGCAATTACCTCAGTAAATACTTTGTAGGCAAGGGACAGTAAGCTGACCGGTCTATAATTTTTCAAATCCTTGGCGTCCCCTTTCTTATGGATTAGGATTATGTTAGCGTTCTTCCAAGATTCCGGCATGCTCGAGGTTATGAGGCATTGTGTATGTAGGGTGACCAGTCTTTCTAGAACAATGTTCCCACCATCCTTCAACAAATCTGCTGTTACCTGATCCTCCCCAGCTGCCTTCCTCCTTTGCATAGCTCCCAAGGCGTTCATTGCTTTTTGCGGCGTTACTTGTGGGATTTCAAATTCCTCTAGACTATTCTCACTTCCATTATCGTCGTGGGTGCCACTGGTACTGTATAAGTCTCTATAGAACTCCTCAGCTACTTGAACTATCTCATCCATATTAGAAGCGATATTGCCGGCTTTGTCTCTTAACGCATACATACATCTGATTCTTGCCGATTCCTAATTTCTTCTTCACTGCTTTTAGGCTTCCTCCGTTCCTCAGAGCATGTTCAATTCTATCCAAATTATACTTTCTTATGTCAGCTGTCTTACGCTTGATGATTAACTTGGAACATTCTGCCAGTTCTATTCTAGCTATAGGGTTAGAGGCTTTCATACATTGGCGTTTCTTGATCAGATCTCTCGTCTGCTGTGATAGCTTACTGGTCTCCTGTCTAACGGAGTTACTACCGACTTCTATTGCACACTCCTTAATGATGCCCACAAGATTGTCGTTCATTGCTTCAACACTAAGGTCCTCTTCCGGAGTTAAACCCGAATACCTGTTCTGTAGCTTGATCTGGAATTCCTCTATTTTCCCTCTTACCGCTAACTCATTAATCGGCTTCTTACGTACCAGTTTCTTCCGTTCCCTCCTCAGGTCTAGGCTAATTCGAGTTCTTACCATCCTGTGGTCACTGCAGCGCACCTTGCCGAGCACGTCTACATCTTGTATGATGCCAGGGTTAGCGCAGAGTATGAAGTCTATTTCATTTCTAGTCTCGCCGTTCGGGCTCCTCCAGGTCCACTTTCGGCTGTCCCGCTTGCGGAAGAAGGTATTCATTATCCTCATATTATTCTGCTCCGCAAACTCTACTAATAACTCTCCCCTGCTATTCCTAGTGCCTATGCCATATTGCCCCACTGCCTTGTCTCCAGCCTGCTTCTTGCCTACCCTGGCATTGAAGTCGCCCATCGGTATAGTGTACTTTGTTTTGACTTTACCCATCGCCGATTCCACGTCTTCATAGAAGCTTTCGACTTCCTGGTCGTCATGACTGGATGTAGGGGCGTAGAGCTCTACGACCTTCAATCTGTACCTCTTATTAAGTTTCACAAGACCTGCCCCCTTCTCCTTAATGCTATAGAATTCCTGTATGTTACCAGCTATATCCTTATTAATCAGGAATCCGACGCCTAGTTCTCGTCCCTCCGCTAAGCCCCGGTAGCGCAGGACGTGTCCGCTTTTTAGCACTATATATGCTTCTTTTGTCCTCCTAACCTCACTGAGCCCTGTTATATCCCATTTACTACCCTCTAATTCCTCCAATAACACTGCTAGACTCGCCTTACTAGATAACGTTCTGACGTTAAACGTTGCCAGGTACAAATTCCAACGGCGGCCTGTCGTCAGTCACCCCATCACCCTCAGTCAAATAGTGTAAATGGTGGCATTCGGTGCTTAAGCGAGTTATGCGGGCGCTCTGTTACGAGCACAAGGAGGACTGGGAGAATTGTCTTCCGGCCACTTTGTTTGCTTTGCGAACGGTTCCTCATGAGGCTACAAGGTTCTCGCAAGCAGAGCTAGTGTATGGGAGGACACTCCGTCCTCCACTGAGAATGTTAAGAGAAATGTGGGAGGAAAGAGGAGAGAGTCCAACAGTGGAAGAAAACGTGCTAAATCTGCTGGAACGGCCAGGTGCAACCCAAAGAACTAGTCGAAAAGAGCATGGCAGTAGCTCAAGAGAACGCCAAGTTCTATTACGACAAAAATGCGAGGCTTCGTACGTTTGACGACGTAGACCTAGTAATGATCTTCAAACCTTCAAGAAAGAACAAGCTTGAAGTTCACTGTGAAGGACCCGTTAAAGTGTTGCCCAAACTTTCAGGCACTAACTATGCTCTGAAAATGGCCGGTCGCAGGAAGGAGGCGAGGATATACCACTGCAATTTGATGAAGCCGTACGTAGAGCGGAGCGGAGTCAACTTTCTCATAATGGAGCAGGATGGCACTAGTACCAAGTTTAATGAGTATAAAGCGACCTCCAAGTCTGAAATCAGCCTGGAAGAAGTGGTAAAGCATTCGGTAAGCTCGCACGCTCTTAGAGCCGAGCAGCTAAAAGAGCTAAAAGGGATTTTAGGGGAATATCTCGATAGATTCAGCGATCGGCCAGGTAGAATCAAACTAATAACGCGTAAAATAGAGCTGACATCAACCGAACCCGTAAGATCAAAGCGTTATAGGGTGTCTCCACGACAGAGAGTAATTATGGAGGCAGAGATACAGCGCATGCTAGAGTTTGGAATTATTGAGCCGGCTGAGAGTGACTGTCACCACTAATACTTGTGGAAACCCCTAATGAGGACCCTCGTCCGTGTGTTCACCAAACATTTACGTTAAGTTGTGTCGCCTCGCTACCTGGCCAGCCATGAAACGAGATGTGGTGCGCTACGCCCGCTCATGTCATGTGTGCCAAAGCGTGAAGCCCCAAGGTGGACGACCACCCGGCTTCATGCAGCCTAACGACAGCCAGACTCCCTGGCAAACCGCGGCGTGTGACGTCATGGGACCGTGTCCCACCACACCGAGCAGGAACAAATTCTTTCTGGTAGTCACAGATCACTTCAGTAAATGGGTCGAACTTTTCCCCTTGCGAAAACTGACGGCACGAGTTATCATGGATAAGTTGATCGAGGTTTTCACCAGGTTTGGCTTCCCGGAGCAGTTGATAACGGACAATGCGTCCTACTTCACTGCGAACGTTTTCATCGACTCGTGCGCTGCACTTGGCATTAAGCACAAGAAAACAACAACTTACCATGCTCAGTCGAACCTCACTGAACGGGTCAATCGCAACATTAAGCACATGCTTGTCGCGTTCTCTGAAAGACATAAGGACTGGGATACCTACCTTCCAGAGATCGGGTTTGCGTTGGGATCAACAGTGAACCGCTCGACTGGGTATGCGCCTTCTACTCTCAACCTGGGGAGAAAGCTGCCGAATCCGATGGATAGAGTTCTCGCGGATCGCAGCGGAATGTCGGTCGCGCCGGCAGCACGAGCTGAATACGCGACGCACCTACATGCCAAGATGACGGAAGCTTTACACAAAGCACACCGTAATCTTCGCACTGCTAGGGCGCAACAGAAGGCGCAGTACGACCGCACGCATCGGAACGTCTACTACGAAGTGGGAGATCTGGTGCTTCGACGCGAGCACGTTCTCAGCGATTCTAGCAAACAGTTCGCTGCCTCGCTGGCGCCGAAGTGGACCGGGCCGCATCAAGTGCGAGAGAAGGTTTCCTCGCTTGTTTGCCGGCTCGAGAACATGAAAGGAAAGCCGATCGCTGGGCCGGTACATGTATGCGGCCTGAAACGCTACGTGCCGCGTGATGATCGAGCAGTAGGATGAAGATCATACCCTCCCTAAACCGCGGTTGGTGAGTGAGAACAGCCAGAATCGAGCGGCAAGCCCGCAGCCCCGCTACAACTTGCGTAGCAGGCGGAAGTGATCCGACTGCTATATTTGCGTAGCCCGATGACTGCGAGGATCATTCGTAAGTCCGGGCCATGCTGGCACCTTGTTAGTTCCTGCCGGGAAGCGGGCGTCTAGCGACAGCAGAGCGCCGAGTATTGACGACGAGTCGTTGTTCCAGTCTTAAAGCAACCACACAGACCACGGCGGGAATGTGGCGTGAACAGTTTAACGTGTTTGCATGCGGTGTGTGCATTGACCAATGACTTGCGAGGGCCAGTGCGGTGATTATCCTTTGCTGGGAATCGATGATGCGGACGACCATTCCCATCGGAACGGGCGTTGACGTTATCCCCGGATCCGGCCAGTCATGCTGCGCATCACAATGTCGTTCCGTGCAGTGGACTAATCCAATTTCATGAAGCAGGAAACAAGACACGGCCGTGCGAACTGCCTGCAGTACTCGCGGCTACGACTGACGCACCGGTGGCGCTGACGGCACTACGCTGGCCTTGCAGCCGCACGAACCACTACCCGGCGCCCAGCAAGCGGCCTCCCGGCTTGTGCTGCCGACACCTGAGGCGCGGCACGGGGAGCCGCCTTCGAGCCGGGACTACGATCCGCTTCGCAAGCCCCGACAGTGCCGCTGACTGGGCACCTTCGAGTCGACATCAAGTATCTGCCAGCTGAGGGCTACAGCAACGCAAGCCCGACGCTCAAAGCCGGCGTGTGCAACGCTGCCTGGATCGCGAACCTTGGCGGGAACATCAACAAACGGGCGCCCGAACCCCTCGGGAGTACCTAGGTGCCAGCATAACGTACGGGGGGATTCTTAAGGGGAGGAGTTCGTGGGGAGCACACGCGCCGATCTTCCCCCGCGTCGTCGCGTCGAGAGCCGGCATGGACACGGAACTCGCTCTTGCGACGCACGCGCACCCTTTCTCCCCGACTCGCGGGCAGATAGCATGCGGGCGAGGAAACATTCCCCTCGCCCAGGTAAAAAGTCACAAAACAGTGCCACAGGGGGAGACCCCCTCTCTTTGACGCCGGACCCCTAACCTGCCGGACTGGAGTACCTGCCGCAACCCGTGAGTGACCTCGTTTGCCTGACTGTCCCGGACGGCGAGGCCAGCCTATTTATTACTATTATAGAGAGGATGTCCCTCTGCCAGTGTTCTTTATTGCCGGTAGCAATAAACGTTATTACAGTTGACGCCGCTGGTTGCCTTATTTGTTCGAACCCGACGTAGCCGCGATTCCCGCGCTACGGGTTGGGGAGTAACACAAAGCGACTGCGGCGGCTAGATCCGGAGCTCGCCTTCGGCCCTAGCCGCACGCAGAGTGGAACCCCCACACTCTCAGTATTACTGACAGGAGGCTACGTGACCAACATAGAAATGTAATGTTTATTTATCGCTTCCACGTGGCTATTTTACAGAGGAACGAGCCGTAAACGTCACGTGCCTGAAGTTCCGGATGATGTCTGGATTGCCAGGGGAAGACACAGCAGTCATCAGGTTCGTTACTAATAACAGATGTAAACAAGCCGTAATGTACTTCGGCAATGTCACAGACAGGAATAGGCTGGTTCGGGTCGCTGTATAGGGCCAGTGGTTTCGAGTGACTGGAATCGAAAGATTTCCAGAACTGTCTTGGGTTATTTTAACATGTTTGCAAGTGCTGACGGGAAAAAGGCGCGTTTAGTTTTGCTGGAGACCAATTCGAATCTTCTTTCTTTTCCACGGCGCGATACTTCTGCCACAAGCTTTCGGTATTGGTGCGTTTAACAGCATGGAATAGCCTTTTGATGCGAAAGCATCAAATGCCTCATTGAATGAGGAAGTCGGCGTCTGTCGCAGTGAAACGGCATCTAAATTCCTATTGGCTGCAACGTAACGCCACGTGCGCGCCTCGACGGAGCAGAGCAGGGGAAAGGTAACGCTTTGGCGCGCCAGGGAGAGGGAAGGGGGCATCGCTGCGACACCACGTCTCCCTCGCTCTCGCGCTCAGAAGCCTGCATCACCCGCGTGTTCCGTGTCCGCCCAAGCTCTCACCTGCGTTCTAACTTCGCCTCGGTAGTCGCTATAAAGATTAATATGTAAGGAAACAGAATAATTCGAAAGAAAAAACGTTGGCGGTAGTAAGCTTGGAGCCCACCACGCCACGCTCAGAAGCCGATTGTCTTACCCAGTCGGCTGAACCAGCGCGTGGCCAAGCGTCTCAACGCATGATGAGTTCAGTGATGAATGAAGTTTGATTAATGAACCCGCGAGGAGTTCATTACTCAAAGGCTCACTCAGCGGCGTTCAATTGCACATTAATGCTTTCGCGTTGACCACTCATAAGGAGTGCTGAGGTACCCTCGGACTTTCTTCCTTTGTTATTCAGGCGCTTCAGCGTCTAGTTAAACCAAGGTGATGATCTCTTTTCTGTTACGGTTATCGCAGGCCCGTGTGTATTTATGAAATCATGCATCTTCTTTCTCAATAGAAGCCCGTTAGTGTCTAGAGAGCGTTCAAAAAGGTAAGAAACGAAACTGGAAACTGTGCCAATTTAGTATTCATAAATGTGACAAGCGACGAAACCAGGCCTTCGAAGACGCGTACGCAAGAAGAAAGAAAAGACAACCGCACACACGCACCAGACTCTTCATAAATGTGCCTGCGTAATTTCCGTGATGATAAAATTAAAAAGATATATTTTTATTATTCGGGGCAGGGATCTTAAAATTAAATGATGCATAAAGTGCAGAGTGATCAGAGCAAGTCAGTGTGACCGGACGTGTGAGTCAGTGATGCAAAATTATCAGGATAAAACGTACGAATGAGGTGACGTGTATCAGATGAATTGAGGCTTTGAGGTGTTCGGTTTTAACAAGTCGTTTCATTCCGAACAGGATGTAAGTGCTGACGAAGTCGCTTTCGGTACTGTTATTTCATGCAGAAGCATTAAGGTTCGATCAACTTATGGAGGGAAATTTTAATTCTCCAAATAACAATAAATGTGATTTGCGTTACTGTGTTGTGGCAGAACCGAGCGTCTCGTGGAACTCAGTCACAGAGGCGAGGCAACTCCCCACGGGCGAGCACACGGGTACCTCTCGCTTCGGTCACGCAGGCTAATGCCCCGAGTGGGTCTATGGCCAACACAAAAGCTTGCTGCCGCACCTTAAAAGTGTTCCTATGAGAGTGCTACGAATGTGCCCAACGATGTTGTGCACATCAATGAATACTTTGTTTACCGCAAAACAACAGACACAAGGAAGACGACAGGACAAGGCAGTTTACGCCGCGTCATTCGCTACGCGCTGAGAGTGCATGCGCATCGGCTGGCCTGTGCAACGCCTCGAGGAGGTTGCTTTGCGCCTGGTCGATGCAATGGCGGTCGCGACGGTCCGGAATGGCGACCGCGAAATCAACCGCGGCGACTTCGGGTCGCCGTGAGGCGCCCCCGGTCCCCGGCGCGGCACCCGACTCGCTCCCGTGCGTCGCGGTCTAATCAAATCAAAGTATTTATTCCAACATTACAAGGCAAATGCAATGTTGAGGACGACAGGTAAAAAGCCTGTCATCGACGGCGGCACCGGTCGCTGTCGTTGTTGTTGTTGGTGTTGTTCCGGGCAGCTGAGGACGACGATTCCTTAACTTAGTGACACAAACCCACTGTGTGGGACAGGCCATTCTGATGTGATTAAAAACAACAACAAAAATATGTAATATCTTCCTTGTTCTTTCTTTCACAATAGATGTGTGAAAAAAACCGATAATGAATGAAATAAAATAGTGTGTAATACGATAGTCAGCCTTGCATAAACGCGTAGAGTAACAAGAACTTCATAATAAATATAGCTAAAGTAAGGTAACTGGATTTTATCGCACTAAAGAGACATATGTAAGGGAGAAACACACACAGGCACATAGAGCCTCTATGTGATATAGAGCCTTTGTGTGCCATTGCGTGTTTCTTTTGCCCTAAAATCATGTTTTGCAAATCGCACCAACTTGCTCATGAAGAAGCTTTATTGAGGTCGATGTAAAGAATAAGCAAGTGTGCTTTGAATAACAATATTAATATTACTACCGTTAATTTCTCTTTTTGCTATTTCACTTTTATAATTTTGTAATGTACTGAAGCAGAAATATATCAATCGTGGAAATTAGCAAATATTAATAAACTCTTTTTTCTGTGTCCCAGAGGTAACTATAAATGGCACGGAAAACGCTCCTGTGGCTGTATACTAATACCGATGCCCCAAGTGAGGGTATAACAGTGCACATGAAGGGAAGCCCTAGATAACGAAGGAGTCAGCTGCTGGCCCCACAAGCTGCGCGGTTCACCTGACGAGAGCACGTGCTCCAGCGCGGCTCCTCCCACGGCTTGCACCCAGATTGCTCCGATGATGATCGCACACAATGGCGCATGCCAAGAAGCAGGCAGTAGATCAACGAGACTATGAAAGATTATGAAAGCTGGAAATTATTGATCTTATTGTTATTTACATTCACATGAATAGTTCCTTAATTATATAGGAATAAGAGGAAGGATGTGTTGTTTATCGGTCAATCTACTATAAGGAAGAAGAGAATAAACTCAATGCTCGAACAAGGTGGAGCAAAGAAAAGAAAAAGAAAACAGGATTCCTTGAGGGTGAATGAAATACAACTTTTGCATAATTTGCATAAGAATTTCGAAGAGAGAGAGAAAAGGCCGAATGCCAAATTACCGCAGCCATCTTTTTATAGTAGAAATGATATCGCGCCTGGATATGCAAACAACCCTGTATAAAGCCCAAGAACTTTGGTGGTTGGTTGCAGTTTCCGGCAATCATTACTATCTGTGGAAAATCTGCAGCTATTCTTGAAAGTGCTCCGAATATAAGTACGAATAAATGGGCTAATACGAATGTAAGTCATGGATCAACACCAACTACCCCAGTCGCATACCTTACTATGAACATAAGCCCTGCATATCCTAGCAGACAGAGTAGTACTAGTAAGCGCAGCTCGATTTATAAAAATAACCTACAACATGTGTTGGTGGTGGGTTGTAGTAACAGATGGGTTTAGGCTGGTAATCAAGGCCGGTTATTGCTCCACCCGAGCGTTTCTTGCAATATCCCTGCGGTTTTTCACCACATGTCCAGGAAACCAGTCTCCTTTAAGGACGCAATAAGGAGACGTGAAGTATTGTGACACGCTGACGAAGAAGAAGTTTTAATCATCGTCTGAAGAAGACGATGTTCTGGTCTTCGCACGCCGTCTACCATCTTGTCAGCTGCTATAATTGTTGTAAATAGTCTGTAAATATTTAGAATATTCTGTAAATATTTGTAAATATCCTGTAAAAAATTTACAATATTCTGTAAATAATTGTAAATATTCTAAATTGTAATATTGTAAATATTGTAAATATTTACAATATTCTGTAAATAAGAATTGGACAAGCGGCTGTAGCCTGAACAGATGTTTATAGTGCTGCAAGTGCTACTGTGCTGTGCGTTGGCAATGTGCGGCGACAGTGACCGACTGTGATTGTATGTCTACGCTCCTTTCTTTATCTCTGCTTTGCTACCACTTTACCTCCCCCTCCCCTCTCTCCCCAGCGTAGGGTAGCAAACCGGATCTTGCCCTCTGGTTAAACTTCCTGCCTTTCCACTTTCCTCTCTCTCTCTCTTCTGTATATACACGTCTGATTGTTTTTAACAACATTTTTGGTGGAGGTTGCGGGATCATTATCAAGACGGATTTACGAAGCGGGCGCTCCTTGGCTGCAACTACAATGCCAGCTCATGGCGAGGATGCTTCGGGCCCATCGGCACCCACGCCCACCGTCATTCTAGCACAACCCCGCGACCCAGGAACTTTTTCTGGCTCCGACGACACTGATGTTGAAGACTGGCTTCAACTATATGAGCGGGTGAGCGCCAGCAACCACTGGGACCAGACCATCATGCTCGCTAATTTGATATTTTACATCGTGGGCACGGCCCGCGTCTGGTTTCAGACCCACGAGGAGTAACTTACCAGCTGGGACATTTGCAAACAGAAACTCAAAGATTTGTTTGGCAAACCTGTTGGAGGTCAGCGCGCCGCCCAAAAAGACCTCGCTTCGCGCGTCCAGACGTGCTCTGAATCCTATCTCACGTACATCCAGGACGTGCTCGCTAAGTGCCGCAAAGTGGATCCGAAGATGTCCGAACCTGTTAAGGTTGCACATGTCATTAAGGGCATAGCAGATGATGCCTTCCATCTCCTTGTCTTCAAGAATGCTTCCACTGTGCAAGCCATCATTAACGAATGCCGGCGGTTTGAAGACGCCAAGAGTCGCCGCAGTGCCCAGCCGTTTCCCCGCCTTCCCAACACGGCTGCTACGTCCACCTGCGAAGACCTCTGCAGTCCACCCACACCCAATCGCTCTGATGACATCCTCCACGTCATCCGACGTGAAATAGAAGCCGCATCTCCTGTCACGACCCCAACCCATGGCCCCGACAACTGCCAGCCGACCGTCTCATTGATACAGTCCGTCGTGCGCCAAGAATTTGCCAACGTTGGCTTGACCAACGTCTGCTCACTTAATCGGCCTGACTGCACTCCGTCCAGCACTGTCATACGCACCCGCAGCCTGAATGCCCCAACGCGGTATCGCAACCCGGCCGAGTGGCGTACTCCAGACGACAGGCCTATATGCTTCACTTGTGGCAGTATCGGCCATATTTCATGTCACTGCCGGTCTTCGTGGAATTCGACCCCCTGGTCCTACCACCCATCCCATGGCCCTCATGCTGCTCCTCGATTCACCCCGCAAACGCAGCCAGCAAATTCTGGCGACACTTCTCGTCCTACCCGCTCTAGCCGCTCTCCTTCGCCACGTCGCCGCTTGTCCCGATCGCCCCCATCTCGCCAATCACCGTCCGCTAGCTCCTTCCGGCGCACCCTTCCGGAAAACTAACGGGTGCAGCATCTGGAGGTGATGCTGCCAAACCGACCCGACGCAAAAATCCTCTTTTGACCTTGCCCACACATCGGAACCTCATTAACGTGAACGTGGATGGTGTACCTGTTACGGCTCTGATGGACACTGGCGCGCACGTATCTGTGATGAATGCTCAGCTTCGGAATCGTCTCAAGAAAGTCCTCACTCCTGCCCCTTCGCCTGTGGTCCAAGTCGCCGACGGTGGAACACCAGCCGTTATTGGCATGTGTCCGGCTCGCGTGAGCGTCGCCGGACATCATACTTCTGTTTTATTTTATGTACTAGAGCACTGGCCCTCACGACCTCATCCTGAGCCTTGACTTTATTTCTACACATTCCGCTTTGATAGACTGTTCCGCTGGTGTTGTGCAACTCGCTCTACCTGCTGCTATTGACCCTCCCGATAGTGCTCCGATACGGCTATGTTCCACAGAACATATTTGCCTCCTCCACTGTGCCGTTACCTACATAGGTGTCTCCCCCGTTCCACCTGTACCAGACGGTGACTACATTGTATCTCCTAATCCGTATGTCCTGCTCTCGCATAACGTCGCTATTACTCACACCGTCGTTACGATTTCGGACAACACGTCCTGCCTTCCGCTTGTGAACTTTGGACTCAGTACACAAATACTCCCGCGCAAAATATCCCTGGCGCAAATAACGCCAGCCAGAGACTACCACATTTCGGCTTTAACTTGTGACAGCTTCTCGTGTATAACTCTTGCTTCGCACCCTGTCCCTTCAGACTTGAATGCCTTAAGAAAAATGATTGCTCCCGACCTTCCTCGCCAGCGTGCTCAAGAACTGCGTTGACTCCTTGCTTCATACTGGGACATATTCGACTTTGTAGAACACCCTCTAGGACAAACATCTGTCGTAAAACATCGAATAAACATCGGTGATGCGAGCCCGATCCATCGGCGACCCTACCGCGTCTCGCCTATTGAGCGACATATCATCCAACATGAAGTTGACAAGATGCTTTCTCTGGACATCATCGAACCTTCTTGCAGCCCATGGGCATCCCCTGTTGTACTAATTAAAACGAAGGACAACAGTTGGCGATTTTGCGTCGATTATCGACACCTCAGCAAGGTAACAAAGAAAGACGTCTATCCGCTACCACGCATTGACGATGCTCTGGATTGCCTGCATGGAGCACAATATTTTTCGTCCATCGACCTTCGCTCCGGCTGCTGGCAAATTGCCGTCGATTATATGGACCGCGAGAAGACAGCTTTTATTACTCCCGATGACCTGTATCAGTTCAAAGTGATGCCTTTCGGTTTATGTAATGCCCTGGCCACATTAGAACGAATGATGGACGCCCTACTACATGCTTTCAAGTGGTCCATCTGCCTCTGTTACCTGGACGACGTGATCGTTATTTCTCCGACTATTGCGACACACCTTGAACGCCTGTCGATGATCCTATCTGTTTTCCGTCAGGCGGGGCTACAACTAAGTTCGTCCAAGTGCCACTTCGGTCGTCGTGAAATTTCTGTGCTTTGACATCTCGTTGATTCTTCTGGTGTACGCCCTGATCACGATAAAAGACGGGCAGTCAAAGACTTTCCCGTGCCAACATGTTCCAAGGACGTTCGCAGCTTCTTGGGCCTTACTTCCGTCTGTTTGTCCGAAATTCTGCGAACGTTGCGCGCCCTCTCAATCAGCTCCTGTAGAGAGGCGCTGCATTCATTTGGGGCCCTGAGCAAGCAGATGCTTTCACCGAGCTGATTGGTCTGCTTACGTCGCCGCCCATCCTCGCTCACTTTGACGCGTCAGCTCTAACAGAAGTCCGTACCGATGCCAGTGGCCACGGTATTGGAGCTATCTTGGCACAGAAACAACAAGGGCGAGAATGTGTTATCGCCTACGCCAGCCGCCTTCTTTCCTTTGCGGAGAGCAATTATTCTATCACCGAACGCGAGTGTCTGGCTCTCGTTTGGGCTGTGGGTAAATTCCGCCCCTATTTGTACGGCCTCCAATTCACAGTCATCACTGATCACCACGCTCTGTGTTGGCTTTCGTCCCTCAAAGATCCTTCAGGGCGCATTGGCCGCTGGGCTCTGCGCCTCCAAGAATACAACTATTCAGTTGTATACAAGACCGGCCGGTTACATCAAGATGCGGACTGCTTGTCGCGCCATCCTGTCGACCCTCCTGACGTTTCTGCGGCCGGCAACCCTGACACCGTTCTCTCTCTGGGTGCTTTTAGCGATATCGGAGCCATCTTTGCGGGCTATAACTGATCCTTCGGGGAACACAAGGTGTTGCAGGCACGCATACAGAAAATTCTTTCTTTTTTGCAGATTCTCCGGGACAGCGTCCCTTTCATCTCGGAATTTCGGACACGACTACAGAAAGTGTCCAATGTCTCCTGTCTCGTCGCATACCCTACAGTTCAAAGAATTGATGCGCCTCGTCTTAACCATGTTAGTGTACTAGCAGATCCTGTGCTTATTCGATATAGAAGAGAGGCTCCCTCTTGACGAAATCTCGTGTTTATGCAAAGCATATGAGGTGGGAGAAAGGCTAAAGACACCACTGGAAGCTGTCAAGGTCGCCTGCTTTGTGCGAGGCTCAAAGCGATATTGATACGGCGGTAGTGACCATTGTGAATAGCCACCCGGGAGCGCTAGTTTCCAGACACCAAGGGACAAGCAGACGCGACGAGTGGATGATACGCGACTCGGGGCTTCGGGGCCTCTCGGTAAGCGCTGAAAATTTTCCCCTTTTTTTTGGACGCAAGTGTTGAGTGCTGTTCAAATTCAGCGAAAATATATCGTTTACCTAAGCGCGCTCAAGACCGCGTGCATGCGTGGGATTCGGGAAACAAGAGGTTAGGGCCACCGAGAATTGTTACTATATCGTGCAACCTATGACGATCAGCAAAGCCCGCAAAGGGCGAACAAATCAGTGGATCTGTAAGGCATGTAGGGCCCCCTCTGGGCCGTGCTTTTCGGCGACAACGTAGCCTAGCTGCCTGCGGGATTATCTTACTGAGCTATGTCGAATGCTTGGTTGCGGTAGTCGGAAGTTCAAATCTCCCCTTTTTTTTACATCCTCTATTGCACTACATCTGCAGGCTTGGAGTGACACCTGACACCGGCGAAAGATGCCGAGAGCGAGTGGTGCTATACTAAACCAGGTACAACCAAATTAGGAAGGCCCACTAAGCTGCACAAAGACATTCCCTCACCAGAACAGGAATTGGCCTCCCTGGTGCAGTATTCGGCCACAACCTCTCTGATGATATCTCCTATTAGCCAATGGCCCTCAGCCCCTAGCAGCTGCAGAGCACCTGACCTAGGCGGCGGTCAGACCTGTAACGCAGCAGAGGGCGCTAAAACTCCCTGGGTCTGGACAGGCGCCAAAGGAAACTGACCCTTGCAACGTTTAACACCATAACCCTCACGAGTGAGGCTAGCTTATCAGGACTCTTCGAGGAACTATTTGGGATATTATCGGCCTTAGTGAGATTAGAAGAACTGGTGGGGCTTACACATTGTTAAATAACGGCCATGTCCTCTGCTATAGAGTTCTACCTGATAAGAAGCAATACGGTGTAGGATTCATAATCCCTAAGGACATAGCGGGCAACATTGACGAATTCTGCAGCATTAATGAGAGGGTAGCAGTAGTCGCAATCAAACTTAATAAGAGGTATAGATTAGAGGTAGTACAAGTCTACGCACCAACGTCCAGCCACAACGATGGGGAAGTAGATCAGTTTTGTGAAGATGTTGAATTAGCGATGAGAAAAGTGCAAACTCGGTATTCAGTAATGATGGGGGACTTCAATACAAAAGTAGGGAATAAAGCAGGCGGGTGAACAGGCAATTGGCAACTATGGTGTCGATTCTAGAAACACTAGAGGAGAGATGCTGGTAGAATTTACAGAAAGTAATGAGCAGGGAATAAGCAGGAAACGTGGCAACAGAAAGTGGACCTGGAAAAGCCCTAATGGTGAAACAAGAAACGAAATTGATTTCATACTTTCTGCCGATCCAAGCATCGTGCAGGATGTAGAAGGGATAGGTAGGATGAAATGCAGTGATCATAGGTTAGCGAGGGCTAGGATTCACCTCAATTTGAACAGAGATAGAGTAAAATTGGTCAAGAAAAAACAGGTCAACTTAGAGGCAGTAAGAGTAAAGGCAGACAAATTTAGGCTGGTACTTGCAAACAATTATGCAGCCTTAGAAGAGAGATGATGATGTGATGATGACATAGAAGTAATAAATGAACCCGTAACGAGGCTGGGCTTCAGAGGCAGCAATTGAAGTGGGAGGCAAGGCACCAAGGCAACCAGTAGGGAAGCTCTCCCAAGTAACAAAGGACCCAATAAAGAAACGACAAAGAATAAAAGTGTCCAACTCAAGAGATGAATTCGTGAAGCTGTCAAAACTGATCAACAAAGCGAAAATAAGTATTATTCGAAGTTATAACGTGAGAAAGACTGAAGAAGTCTTAAAAATGGAAGCAGCCAGAAATCAGTGAGAAGGAAGCTTGGCATAGGACAAACCAAGATGCATGCATTGAAAGATAAGCAGGGTAATATCAGCAACCTCAGAGGTATAATAAAAGCTGCGGAAGAATTCTATACTGACCTGTACAGTACCCAGAGGACTTAGGAGTACACTATTCGAAACTATAATGAACAATATACAGAAACTCCTCCTATAACTAGACATGAGGTCAGAAGGGCCTTGCAAGGCATGAAACGGGGGAAATCAGCAGGAGAGGATGGAATCACAGTCGATTTAATCAAAGATGGAGGAGACATAATGTTAGGAAAACTAGCGGCTCTCTATACGAAGGGTCTAACGACTGCAAGGGTCCCAGAAAACTCGAAGAATTAAAACATTATAATAATCCACAAAAAAGTAGACATTAAAGAAATTAAAAATTATAGGCCCATTAGGTTACTCCCAATATTATATAAAATATTTACCAAAATAATATCCAATAGAATGAGGGTGACACTGAACTTTAGTCAACCAAGGGAATAGGCAGGTTTCAGGAAGCGCACCTTGACACTAGACCATTGTCCCGGCCTCGACACGATTTTCACATGCCGCCGACAGAAGACTTTGCAGGTGAGGGCGACGAAGGGACTACTTCGGTTTTTGAAAGAGACGGGATTAGACAAGCGGCTGTGACAGTGATATCACGTACCATGCCAGATTGATGGAATCTAACGGACGATGTGTGTGTGCTGTGCTATGTGCTCTCTCTCTCTCTCTCTCTTTCTCTCTCTCTCTCTCCCTTCCCCATCTTTCATCGCCCCCATCCCTCTCCCATGTGTAGGGTAGCAAACCGATTAAGCTAAAATGGTTAACCTCCCTACCTTTCCTTCTCCACTTTTTCCTTCCTTCCTTCCTTCCTCCATGTCATTAATCAGGTTATCGAGAAACACGCAGAGTACAATAAACCTCTCTACAAGGCTTTCATATATTACGAAAAAAAGACATTTGATTCAGTAGAGATACCAGCAGTCATAGAGGCATTGTGTAATCAAGGAGTACAGACCTCTTAAATAAATACCCTGGAAAATATCTACAAAGGTTCCACAGCCATCTTAATTCTACACAAGAAAAGTAGAAAGATGCCTATAAAGAAAGGGGTCAGACAAGGAGACACAATCTCTCCAATGCTATTCATTTGCATGTTTGGAAGAAGTATTCAAGCTATTAAACTGGGAAGGTTTAGGAGTAAAGCTATGTTCACACTACGGTCGTAACGCGCGTAACAGCTCTTTCGGCGTATCGAACGTAACGGCTGTAAAAAAACGTTACGGCCGTTAAGCCGGCACCTTTGTTCACATTTAGTACTGCGTAAATTACGGCTTTTACAACAGGCCAATCAAATTTGGAGCTGCAGAATCGACGTCACCAGCGGTCCAATATGGCTCCTGTCAACATGCGAGCGCTGGCCGAGATCGAAGAAATTCACGCTCAAAAGAAACTTATAGTCATGTATTCAATCGCCCAAAGACGACGGAGGCGACGCAGAAGGGTTTGGGTGCGGCAAGTATTTCTCGACAGGGCCGTGGACGGCGATTTTCACAACCTTTTCGCCAAGCTCCGAGTTGGTGACGCTGCAATGTTTCGTAACTTCATGCGCATGTCGCCCCAGCAGTTCCGCTTCCTTGAAAACCTAATGGGACCACATATCGAAGTTCGGAGCACGCATCTGCGGCCATCGATTTCCTCGGCGGATAAGCCACATGAACTGAAAACAGTCTCGCAAAGCACACTGCACAAATTTTCACGAACACAGCCAACGTAATCGCGCGCACGGAATGGGGGAATGGCACTTCCCGCGCCCGGAGCTGTCTGCAGACGGGCGGACGGAAGTCTCATCACCGGTTGTTGAAAACCGAAAGCTTATCGGTGATTGGCTGTGTTGCAACGGTCGTAATAACACAGTCGTGAATGTTGCCGACCCTTTAACGCTCTCACCCACGATTTTCGCGTGAATTGCGCCCGTTGGTACCTTTACGTTCACAGTCTGAACTAGACGCATACGCTTGTTGCGCTTCCGCTTCCGCATGTTACGAAAAATCGGCGCCTTACGAACGTAGTCTGAACATAGCATAAGGATCGACGGAGAATACCCCAGCAACCTTCGGTGTGCCGATGACATTGTTCTATTCAGCAATACTGCGGACGAGTTACAACGAATGATTGTGGACCTTAACAGGGAGAGTGTAAGAGTGTGGTTGAAGATTAATATGCAGAAGAAAAAGATAATTATATATAACCGGGCAAGGGAACAAGAGTTCAAGATAGCAAGTCAGCCTCTAGAGTCTGTGAAGGAGTACGTTTACCTCGGTCAACTAATCACAGGGTACTCTGACCATGAGAAGGAAATTCACAGAAGAATAAAAATGGGTTTAATCGCATACGGAAGACATCGTGAGCTCCAGCCTGGCAGCTTGCCGTTATCATTGAAAAGGAAGGTATACAATCAGTGCATTTTACCGGTGCTGACATGTGGGCAGAGACTTGGAGACCGACAAAGTAGCTTGAGAACAAGTTAAGGACCACGCAAAGAGCGATGGAACGAAGAATGCTAGGCATAAGTTTAAGAGACAGAAAGAGAGCGATTTGGATGCGGGGCACTCTACGCGCAGGCACCTGTCATGACGGTCCCTTTCTTGACGCAGGCCTACCTTGTGTTGGTCTTTCGAAGTATTCCCGCCTACTTTGCAAGCATCGAGAGCACAGCATATCGCCGCTTCACAGTTTCTGGCCAACTTTTCAACGGAACAAGGACAGGAGCTCCTACGTGGCCGCTGATTCCCGCCATTACTGATGCTCTCATCTGGGAACCTGGAGCCACCTTGTGCGCGGTCAACGCCGCTGGTCTATTAAACCCGACCCCGTTTCGCTACCAGTCGGGGCACGCTAACGCGCAGGCACCTGTCATGACGGTCCCTTTCTTGACGCAGGTTAGTTACTTACCTTATACTGCTTCATTTCGCAGCAGCAATTCATTCTTGCTTGCGGTATTGTGCCCCCCTGGAATGCGTGACTTTTCCTACGTTTGCTGAAACTGGTTGATTTGTATGCAAGTGCCTGTTGTCGTGGCTTTCACACTCATTTTGTCTGGGGACGTAGAAATTAATGCCGGTCCTGATCATAACACCGCACGGTCCCTTGAATCCATTTCTAATACATTGTCGCGACTTGAAGCATCGCAACCTACCTTGCTGTCTGAGATAACAATGATCCGTGTAGCCCAAAGCAATATTGAGCACCTGGTCAACAGTCTTTCAAGTCGTGTTGATGCCTTAGAAAAACTTGCTGAAAATAACCGTTACGCCGCTTCAGAGTCACTTTCCTTTCCAAATGCTGAAATTGCCAAAATTGCTGCTGAAGTAAAGGCCCTAGCCGAGAAGTGCGACGACTCTGAAAACCGTCTGCGCCGGTCAAATCTGCTATTTTTTGTAATTCCGGATGAGAATAGGGAGAGCTGCACGCGATCCGAGTCGCAGATTGTCACATATTATGCTGATAAGCTAGTCATTACGATTAGCAGCAGTGATATTCAAAGGGCGCATAGACTAGGACGTTACCAGGTTGGAAATAACCGTCCGATAATTGCAAAGTTTTCGAGATTTAAGGATAAAAGTTCAATTCTTTCTGCAACATCAAAGCTCAAGGATATGCCCTTTGCAGTTCACGAAGATTACTGGGCACGTGTCAGAATAGATCGCCAAAAACTTTTTGCACATGCGCATGAGGCTCAGTCCCCTTCCTTTAAGATTCGCTTTGACAAGCTAGCAATGAACAACAAATTCATTTGCGACTCCATGGCTGATACCGTTAGAGAACTAAAGAGCGTTCCCCGCAAACTCGCTCGCTGTTATCCTGCCACACCACATGGCCATATTCACACCACCCTAAAGTCCAAGTATACGACACTATTTCATTCCTTCTGGGAAAGGTACGAAGCTATCTTCCTAAAAAAGACTTAATAGAAGACGTTGTTGGTGACTGTTCCGCGAACATTGCAATATCTACAGAGTCACGGCTTACTACTGATATAGACACGCAGGAACTTTTGTCCAGTGATGTAATCAACGCCTTCAGAATTGACAGCTTTGGTCGCCGGGGGGGGGGGGGGGGGGGAGGTGAGGCGTGTTCTCTTACTGATTAAATCTGATCTGTCTTTCTCCGCAATACCAATCAACAACGAACAAGAAATTCTTTGCGTTAAAGAGTCTTCGTTTTTGCACAAACGTTAGTATCGCGTGCTACCGTGCGCCCGACTGCGATAAATCATTTAGGAAAGACCTACACAACTTGCTTTTGTATTTATTTGCTACGTTTACCAAAAGTAACTTCATCCTTTGCGGTGGTTTTAATCTTCCTGACATTAACTGGGACAAAATGACAGCATCTTCTCAGCTATCTAAAGAATTTCTTGACCTTGTTCTAACATCTAACTTCACACAAATGATGTCTACGCCGAGTCGCGGTGCCAATACTCTTGATTTAGTTTTGGTTTCCAATCCAGATGCTCTTCAATCGTTAATATATATTCATGGCCTAAGTGATCACAAGTTGGTGTTATTTGACCTGAACTTTCAGGCCAGTCAGCCTTCAACAAAATACATTCACGATTACAACAAAGCAGACTTCTCGAAAATAAATCAGGAATTAGATGCTTTTTTGTGTCTTTTAAGCAGTCCGCTTCCTCGCGAAGTGTAGAGAGCAATTGGCTGCTTTATAAACAGAATATTTTGTCTCTTGTCGAGAAATATGTGCCAATTGTCCGTATTCGGGGTGACGTCGGTAAACCATGGTTCACCAACTCCCTTAGGAAGCTCATAAGCAAAAAGAAGCGCTTTTTTCGGGCAGCTAAAAAAACTATCGGATTGCAATTCCAAATGGGAACAGTATTTCGCATGCCTCTGCCAGTGCAATAATTTGTTGAGGCAATCAAAAAAGAAATTTTTTTCATATTGACCTTCTTGGTATCCATCGTGAAAACGCACAGAAATTTTGGAAACTTCTACCTACAAACTACAGTGCTTCTGCAAATATAACTTTGTAATAACCTGATGGATCACCTCTCTCTACTGATGATCGATCCGATGCCATGAATTCTTATTTCTCTTCAGTTTTAACTCAAGAACCCACCTTAAGCAGCAGTACCCTTCCTGACTGCAACTTTTCCCGCATGCCTTCAATTGACATCACATCTGAGGGCATTTTAGCCTTGATCGATAATGTCAAGGTCTCCAGTGCTCCTGGTCCGGATAAAATTCCCGCAAAAGTCGTCAAAAGCACTACGATTCTTACTAGTAAACTTCTACAAATCATCTATACCCAGTCCATAACTACCTGTACCATTCCTGGAAGTTAAGCAAGGTTGTGCCGGTTTTCAAAAGTGGCGACAGAATTGCACGAATTATCGCCCCATATCACTCACCTGTATTGCCTGCTAACTTCTTGAACACGTAATCTATTCTGATGTTGCATCTCATCTTGAAGCTAACTCTTTCCTTTTCTGTAACCAGCATGACTTCCGACCAGGTCACTCATGTGAAACACAGCTCTTTGAATTCACTACTGACCTCCATTTAAACCTTGATTCTCTTTTCCAAACAGACGTAATTTATCTAGACTTTTCGAAAGTCTTTGACCGTGTACCTCACGGACGACTAATGATCTAAGTGAACAGCTTGTGTCTCCATCCTCTAATCACGTCCTGCATCCGGTGCTTCCTAATAGGCCGATCACAGTTTACAGGGATCGGACACCGTCACTCTACAGTCACCGAAGTATTATCTGGAGTACCGCAAGGTTCAGTCCTTGGATCCCTTTTGTTTTTAATTTTCATTAATGACTTCCCTTCTGGTATTTCGTCATTCATCAGGCTCTTTGCCGATGACTGCATGCTGTACCGCCGTATAAACTCGTACAATGATCAGTTGCTCTTACAGCGCGACCTCACTACAATTGAAAAATGGTGCACAGAGTGGCTCATGCAACTAAACGTGAAAAAATGTAAGTTCATGCACGTATCGCGGAAACACTCTCTCATGTCATGCTCTAACTCTTTGCATTCCCTTCCTATTGAGCTGGTTCAATCATACAGGTACCTTGGTATCATCTTCAGTTGCAAGCTTACGTGGTCAGAACATATCCAAAATCTGGTTACTGCCGCTAATCGATCACAGGGATTCATAAAACGGTCACTATCATCATCACCCCGTGTGATCTGTCAACTAGCATATGAAACATTTATCCGTACTAAACTGGAATTCGCGTCGGCAATATGGAATCCCCATCAAGCGTACCTTGTTCAGCTACTGAAAGCCGTTCGAAACCGCGCAGCCCAGTTTATTACATCCCAGTACGACTATCGGCTAAGTGTTATAAACATCAAATCATTCCTCCACATCCAATCATTAGCACATCGCCGAAAAATCTCACGCTTACGCCTCTTTCAAAAACTCTATTACAATTTCCCACATTTACGCGACACACTTCTTTTGCCCCTCAATCGTACTTTACGCCATCTCTCAAACAACCTCAGTCTTCAACGTCTTCACGGCTCTACTAAATCCTTGAACAACTTTCTTGCCGGTAGCTATTGCAGAATGGAATAGTTTACCTGACCGCGTAGTAATCGAACGTAACCCTACGAAGTTTCGAAACATGCTAACGAACTTGCTGAGTATTGATGATTAACGTATTTGACTTATTTTTACTGCATCGCACTTTTTTGAGTACATTGGTTATTACTTTTTGTGTTTGACAGTCATTTCATTACACCTTCTTTACCCTTCTGAGTGTTATTGTTATTGTTCTTTACTTCAGTCATGAGTGTTTCAACGTTTCTTTTGCTTATGTATGCTCCCCCCTTATCTAATACCCCAACAGGGGCCGTTTTAAGGGTCAATAAGTTGTTATTATTATTATTATTATTATTATTATTATTATTATTATTATTATTATTATTATTATTATTATTATTATTATTATTATTATTATTATTATTATTATTATTATTATCAGAGAGCAAACGGGTACGGACGATGTTCTAATAGACATTAAGAGGAAAAAATGGCGCTGGGTAGGTCATGTAATGCGCAGATTCGATAACCGTTGGACCACTAGGGTGTCATAATGGGTACTGAGAGAAGGGAAGCGCAGTACAGGATGGCAGAAGACTAGGTGGTGCGGCGAAATTAAGAAATTTGCGGCTGCTAGTTGGAATCGGTTGGCGCAGGACAGGGATAATTGCAGATCGCAGGGAGAGGCTTCGTCCTTCAGTGGACATAAAGATGATGATGATGATGATGATGATGATGATGATGATGATGATGATGATGATGATGATGATGATGATGATGATGATGATGATGATGATGTGGAACCCAAGGTAATCAAAAGTGAGTTCGAATGTAAGATTTTATAATTTGATTACTCTTTGGGGCCGTGACTTGAGTAGGATGATGGTGCACTGCGCATGCAAGAGCATCAACATTTTCTTTTCCAGCAGTACCAATGTGGGAGAAAATCCACTGAAAATTTACTGTGAAGCCTTTGTTGCCGAGTTCTTCATGAGAGCTATTTGCGCGGGAACTTGATGGATGGTAGACCAGGGTAGAGTTGTTGCAACGCGGCCTTTGAGTCCGTAAGGAGAACTATATTCTGTGGAGGCAAAGTCTTTATTTTGCGCACAGCAATAGCTATTGCCACGCATTCCACAACTGTCGACGAGACTGTCCAGACGGCCAGGACACGTATACTTAAAAGTGGGAATATAGAATGCAGTTGCGCAGCGGTCTTGGGGTCTACTTTGTCAGAGCCGTCCGTCTATACTTGTAGGTTATTCATGTAAGTCGTTCAAATATTCTAGCTAGCGACTTTGCTTCTGTACAGCTCTTTGACTGCAATCGTGCTACCCTTAAGCTGCGTGTGATATGTACGAATATGCAAGGCGGCTCAACCTTTTCTCCCTGTATCGAGCAGCGCAGCCCTACAGATTGAAGCGTGTTCAGTGCTGCTTAAAATGTGAGCGCGGCCTTTTACTTATAAGTATTAAGAGGGCTTTGGCGGGCAAAGGCTCGCTCAAACGTAGTAGCTAGGTCATGAGAGTCTTCGAAATCTGAAGTCGCAGTGGAAGCTTCGTAGAGCACTTTTTTGGTCAAGGCCGGCTGAAGACCTCCCAGGCACAGTCGAAGACATTTTCTGTCTATATGGCTTCAAAGTGCTAGTATTTGACTCTCTGAAGGTGACATCAGAGGTAACTGGTATAGAATCCGACTGGTAACCAGCG
Organism: Dermacentor variabilis; assembly: GCF_050947875.1. Lineage (NCBI taxonomy): Eukaryota > Metazoa > Arthropoda > Arachnida > Ixodida > Ixodidae > Dermacentor > Dermacentor variabilis. The sequence goes on along the minus strand of NC_134578.1, from coordinate 5,790,008 downwards.
CTGTATCTAGCCATAGCATCGACGTCTGTTGGTTGCCCCAGCGTATCCCAGCGACTTGCCTGCGCACATGTAACCTCTATGACGATGACACCACAACGGGGCCAACAGCGCGGCGCCAGAGTAGTCTGTGCTCCAAGGTAATGCCAAGAAATCGAACGCTGGTGACTTTTTAAATCTGGCATTCCTTCGAAATTAGCTTCAAGGTGTACATTTCTTTTTGATTCCAGGAAATAGTATGAATCATGATTTGTTTTGTGATAGTGATAAGCCAAGCATCGCCAAGTGACCCTGAGTGGTATTTACTGCTCCCTGGTCTATTCGTGCGAGGCGACGATGCTGGTAGCCGGAGACCCGTATGCAGATCGTTGTCATATGTAACATCTTCACTGGTGTTCGATGGTTTAGGATTTTTGGGAGACTAGCCATACCGATGTTAAATAGTAAGGCAGATAAAATGCTCCCCTGTGGTACGCTGTGAAATATACTTAGTGCATCGCTCAAAGTGTCGCCAAGACGAACTCTGATGCGGCGATCCTTGAGAAATCTATGTATGAAGCGCAAGAGTTGACCCGTGACGCCTATAATTTGATGATGGCTGTTTGAGACACGTCGCCGTAAGCCTTGTAAACATCTATAAGAACAGCAAGTGTCGACAGGCCATTCGCACTGTAATGTTCTATGTAACTTAGCAGGTCTAGCACATTGTCCTGAGCCTTTAGACACTGGCGAAACCCAGTCACGCACGATGGTAATTTCGGGCCCCGCTCAACGTACCAAGTGGGCCTTGTGCACGCAGTGCTTCGCCGTTACACAAGGAAACTAAGAAGACGTTAACAGACGGCATTTCGCGCGTCTATCGGTCTTCACGTCAGTGCCACGGATATGGTGGGTCGTTAATAACCTGGCTGGAAACTCTAGACCAAACAAGCCATTTGAAGCCCTAGCGTTGAAGTTAGGCAAGACGCTCGCTTGTCCTACGAATGCCTTTTCTCATGTATACTATTCCGGCAGGTCAATCGGCACAACCAAGCCGCCTCCGCCGCTATCGTCGTCTCTGACGGATGCTCCTTTCACACTGAGAGAGCTGGAACTATGAGCAGCCGCCGACGTCGTTGTGCGGTGGGACCTGACCTTATCACCAATCAAATGCCGACTAACCTACCGGTTGAGAGACTGCGTGATTTGCTGGGATTTCTTTTACCAAGTGGGAACCAGAGCGGATATTCCACGCTTATACAAGGTGGTATCGGTTCCGGAGCCTGGAGAAAATACTGCAGCTCTGAACTGATACAGACCGGTATCTACACCATCAAGCCTGAACATACAATGTCATCTAAAGTACACTGACTTCTTCTTTACAGAATAGCGGACTATGTTTCATAAGTTCTTTGAATTACTTGATTTTCTTTAAAGTTTTCTTTGATTTACTGTGTGCCACTGGATGTGTCCCCGTTCTCGGCTAATCCTCCATGATGGGTGGGCGCCACTGTGACACAAGAGGCACGAAATGATACTTAAACGTATTTAGCTATGATCTATTGTTCTTATATACGTACACATATCAGCACTAGAGTTGGAATTTCCGGGACATGCCCTTCTTTCGAAAAATGTCCCGATGTTAGTGCCAGCTATGTATGGCATCGTCCAACCTGCTTGCACCTGGTTTTCAGTAATTATGTTGTCTCGAAATGCCCCGAATTTACATTGAGTATCCCGGAAAATTGCAGATTGTCCTGGTTGTTCAGGTTTTCTGTATTTTTTCCATTAAATTAAAGGACGTGCTGTGTTCAATTCGATATTCAACTTCAGGTAATATTACAGCTTTTCCAGGCAGCGCTAGCGCTTTCTTCTAATGATGTTCTCGGTGCGCAAATCACTTTTTCCTGTAAACTCCCCTTAATTCTTTCAAAGTTGTAAGGATTTGGAAAGTAGTACATTTATTTCATGCCAGTCATGTGTCATGCGGCGCCTGCCACAGTGATCCATGACGGTATGCGTCCGTTTTCAGAACAGCTGTTAAAATGAAAAGATTACCTTATCGCAACTACATAGTCTTATTTTCATTCCTTGCACTGCATCTTGGCACGCAGTTCTTTGTCTCTTGTGTGTTACATTTATGTAACCCGTATTGAGCAACCGCAAGCTGTATCGGCAGTTTTCATGTTGCTCTAGAATTTTCTCATTCGCAGTTTTAATCTAATTATAATATTTAAAAAGTTTATTAGTTAAATAAGACTAACTGTGTAATTAGGCGGAGTCTAAAAAAATGATCTGAGTATCTACAAGCGGCGGCAAACAACATTACCTTTGTTTTGCACAGCTACGTGGAATTCGTACATTATTAAAGTTTGGATAAAGTTACGTGGATATACATCCCTGCATATACGGATAGACATCCATGCATATACGAGCGGTTTAGGATGCACTTTATATTTCGCTGCACCAAGTCAGGTACCATGGTGATCAGCAGATTACAGCCTTGGCATTGCGGGAAAGGTTGACTTGCGGGAACAACGGGAAACAGAGCAGCAGCTTGTGCGCCAGAGGTCCGGCCGTGAAGAAAGGTTATGAACGGCGGAAGTGTTCCTGAGGTTGAATGAAGACAGAGCGTTCTCGTTCGGAAAAGTTTACATGCACCCAAGTGCAAAGCTTGAATGGACCAAAGTACGCATGCGCGTCATGGCGTCGTGGTGCACTGGCTCGCTCCGTTCCTGCGATCACTGCGGCTGCAACGCGTGAGCACAGCCGGAAGAAGCGCCCTCGGCACTCCTGTTTATTTTTTTTTAATGAGAAACGCCAGCAAACGTGTATTGTCATGACGTCCTGCTAATGTTGATGACACCATGGGTGGCTTGCACGAACATTTAATAACGAAAATAATAACGAATTTAAGAACGCATTCTAGTGCGGACTAGGCCTTGTCTATAGGGAAATCTTAAGAACGCGTTCTTGAATTCGCTATTATTTTCGTTATTAAATGTTCGTGCAAGCCGCCCCAGGTCTGTCGCTCCAAAACCAACTTTAGTATCCGATTAAAATATCTTCTAAGTGTTTCTCAAGTTTCATATTCGTCCAATGTCACTCTTTCTCGTGCCAGAGGCCTGCGGCAGAGTTTCTTCAGCTTCTAAGTTATGTGTAAGTTTTCCTTTGAGCAATGTTTGTTATTCTGCTCAATATTGGCCATTCGAGTACGCCCTGCAGCGTCGGCGACGCTGCACAGTTTTGCCGCGAGCGAACTGTACCTTGCGCGCCGCGCTTCACAGTTTCAGCGAGCCTTCGTCGAGAGAAAGGGTACAGAAGTAGGAAAGGATGTGAAATGCGCTGCGCTGCCTTCTAGCTCTTCCTCCGTTGCCCAACGTCTGCGGCGGCGCTGCGTTAACGATCCAGAATGGAGGTCAGCAGACGACACGGTCAGAGCCGAGCGGGGAAGCGGCCGCGCCAGCAGACGAAACTGGATTTCGGCGGTGGCTCAGCCCTCCCACTCCGTTCAAGTTCACGGTTCTCGTTGCAAGGTGACACTGGCCAAAAGCGCGCCCGCTGCCCTGACAACGTCCCTTTTTATGCCGGTGCGTGCCGTGGGTTTGGGGCTATTTCGTGGACCCGTCGCGCGACGATTATTTTGCCTGGCCTTCGTGGTCTCCAGCTGTGAAGAAACGCAGAAGAAAAGCATACGGAAGTGGTCGTCTGCTAGCGCGTTTGCCGCAGCGCGACGCGCTCGGCTGACCACGTCTGCGCAACTGCGAATCGATCGGCTCACGAAGGAGATTCGCCCCCCCTCCCCGTCTTGCTTTAACCTCATCGGCAACGCGTCATCACATGGCGGTGAGTGCTTCTGATCAGCATTCGCTTACCATCCATTCGAGATGGGAAATCCCCTCTTTAAGAATATCCGATAACTGGCTTTATGTTGCTGTTATAGCGAACACACACGCAAACTGTGTGCCGGCACAGCAAAACCTTTGATACCCCAAGCTTCAATATTTGGCGTATTTCTTTATTAGTTTTTTCCCACAGGTGGCGCGGCAAGTTGTAGGGTCCTGAATTTTCGTTCAGTAGTTCACGGTGTTTTTACAGAGGGTGCTTGCCGGTAATTCTGCAACTGGTACCTTCGAACGGCTCTACTATCGATTAAGCCCTCTAGCACGTGCTCCATGGACGCCACCTTTAGGTTTTCAATGTGGGGCCCTTACTTCGCGGCCGAGCCATGCAGCCTAGCATTGAGGAGTGCGACGTCAACCTGGGGAGCGCGCCACAATGCACTCGTGCGCTTTGGACCGCGCGCAATAGGTTGCCAAGAAACCGACACTTAGCGATTGCCAATCTCAAACATCATTACTCTTGACACTGGTCTCTACTGGCAACAGCGTGATCAGTTTTGAGTGCGGGTCTGCGCTGGTTTATAGGAACCGGATTATGTGACACTGCAAATTCGGGGCACTGCGTGACGCTATGTCTCTGTAGCTGTGGCACAGCGTGTGAACGCTTGTGCAACTTTGGCATACAGCGCGTGACAGCTCTTCAACACGTCTCTGTTATTTCTTTATCTCCTCGATTTTCTTCTCACTTTTATGAACTGTTTTCGCCTTCCCTATGCAGTGTGTACAGCCGACCGGAAGTTTCCTCTGGTTAACCTCACGGTTCTTTCTCTCCTTACTACTGTCAGATGAACTGTAACAAACGTGGCCCGTATAATACTAATCACTAGCGTACGTCATTCTTCTTTTTGCAGTGGATATTCGATGAGCGAGTTCTAGAAAATCTGACCATCGCGATTGACACAGGAAAGCGCCGCGTGCATGTCACATGCGGCGTTGAAATGTGAAAAGGCTGACAACAACGGCATTTTATTCCATACTCTAGAACTTACTGGTGCCGAATTACGGGAGCGTTTGGCAGAGGACTGTAGCGTTTAAAGGAAAAAAATGAAATATTCTTAATGTAGTAAGCAGAATTGTTATTTAGGCCACCAGTCTATATACAAAACTTGTCGAAAATAAAAAATAAAATTTAGAAGCTCTACTATCGAGTTTTCAACTTCAACGATATCGCAATTCCGAGAACTGCTCCTACTAGGTATTTACACAATAAAACTGATTTATAACTTATATGCGACACTGAAATATGCCGCTAAGTTGTGAGTATACTTTAGCGAAACCATCGCAAGGTCTGTAACAATCTAACGTAAGCTGAGTGCTCATTTATAAATATTGTCCGCTAAAATCTGCTGTTAGAGAACTGCGATATCCAATCTTGGTGCAAAGTTACGGATCTGTTAACATCTTCCTTCAATTATTTTTTATGCTCACCAAGTCTTGGCAATATTTTTCAATAAGTACGAGGTCCTACAACAACATTATGCGTTTGTAGCTGTCACAATCTGGCTTTCTCTCAGAAACGCAACAAGTTTAATTTCAAATCGGACCAGCGGTCGTCTCACGAGAACATTCTTGCATTTTGCATGCATGTCTACAAAATCTGGAGTTCACCCGGAGCTAAAACTTCTCTTTAGGTCTGCAATAAACACTTTGTCGGTATGCTCCGCGGTTTCACACAGTTCCATTGCGTTGAATTCCACAGTTGCGTTGCAATTCACGTTGTTACAAATTTTCACAAAATTTAAGATATCTGTAAGCTTTAGAATGATACTTCATAACCTAGCAAATATGCAGGTACCACGCCCTGTGGGTCGAGTCGGCGAAAGGGAACCTCTGACGAGCCAGAAAGGCCCAATGGCGCCTCACAGCGAGAGGAGCACTGCGGGTCTCCGTGGCAAACCCTCATCAGGCACACTGGTGGCACTTTGCAGAGCACGCGAAAGTTTTAATCAGCATTAAAACTTGTTGTCGTAAATGATTTTGTGAGTAGTCACCACAGTCCCACACTGCGGTGAGAGGCGCGCTGGGAGTTTCAACGACTTACCCGTCCAATATCTTCTTTATTAAGACGGCAAGCTGGGCGAGTTGGTGATTGAACATGTTGAAGGACTTGGTTAAAGATAGGAAAAGTAGCCCTTGAAGAAGAAATAAACTGAATTAAGACGGCAAGCTGGGCGAGTTGGTGATTGAACATGTTTGAAGGACTTGGTTAAAGATAGGAAAAGTAGCCCTTGAAGAAGAAATAAACTGAATTAAGATGGCAAGCTGGGCGAGTTGGTGATTGAACATGTTGAAGGACTTGGTTAAAGATAGGAAAAGTAGCCCTTGAAGAAGAAATAAACTGAATTAAGACGGCAAGCTGGAGGAAGTGCACAACACGAGCTGCGCTCGTGTTGTGTACTTCCTTTCGTCCTTCGTCCGGGTTGCGCTGCCCACCTATAGGAACATGTCCATAACTTCTGTAAGAGGTGCTTTTCCTTCTTTTCTCTAGCTGGACCAAAATTTTAAAAATCGCCTGTGGCAGACAGCATAATTCTAATCCTTGATCTAAATTAATCGATGAGGCGGACATTACTTCGACGAGGAATCGAAATCCTTAGTTGGCCAATTAGCATAATTACACTAATTAATTTTCTAATTAGTTTATGGCACATACTTCAGTCTATGAATTGTAGCTAGTGAGTATACAAGGCACATTTCCATATAACGAATTCTGAGGATTGAACCGGTTTTTAGACACATGCCGTCAAACTTGCACTAAATATGCGCAGTTCCACTTACTTCGTTATGAAAAGAATTTTTTTATGTGGATTGAAGCACATAAGTAACTGGAACGCCAATGTATTTCGTCGGATACCTGCACACACGAGCTCAGATCTCTATCACTCTAGGTCCCAAATACCTAAAGTCACGAGCGAGAGATATCACAGACAACGCGTCTTGCACGGGCTATAGGACACTTGAACGCAGTTTCGGTGGAAATCCGGAGTTTTGTATCGCGGACACGAGCAATCGGGATAATAAAGCTTTCACTGTGGTAGCCACAAACGCAAAAGCTACTATTTCTGCAACAGTCTGAACAGTCAGAGGGCACAGCAGAGGCTCTGGCTACGCGTGACGCTGAAAGCGAGATACGTTCGATACTAACCGACTGGCAGCCGGCGTGCCCCCTTTTTGTGACAGGCACCCCACCCGAATCCTAGGAAGAAATCGCACACAGCCCCGCGGTATTAGATGGTGCGACGGGGAACGAGAGGGCCTCGCTCAAGAACATAGCATCCGAGTGGTGGAACGCGCCCTCGCGGAATCCTCCGGTCAAACGAAAACGAGGCACAGAGGAAGGCGAGGGGTGCAGCTCTCCGGACCCATCCTCGGCCCAAGTATGGCACTGGTCCTACACACACCTACTCCTACAACACCACGTAGACCCCGCCCCAACAGTCGCCCTTATCACATGGTTGTACCATATCACATGGTTGTACCAGTGTCGGCCACAGGAAATCCAGTCCACCCCCCTATTGGGGCAAGACGACAGCAGCAGGCGGTGAGAGGTGTGGCTCGCCGCCAAGCCCGGAGTGCCGTGATCGCCAGCGGGGCCCTGAAATGAGGGACCCACCCACTAGACCTGGATCTAATCTTTAACAGAAAGGTTATGCTACTACTGCTACTACTACTACTATTGAAAGTCGATTTCCCGAAATTGGCGTAGTCTTGGAAATTCGTTTCAAATCGATGTGCCTTGCATACTCACTAGCTACAATTCGTACATAGAAATATGTGCTATAAACCATATTTCTAACGTTAATTAGCGTAATTATGTTAATTATTCAATTATTCATTTCATGTTGATTTCTCGTAGAAGTAATGGCCTCTTCATCGAAAAACTTGGATCAAGGGTAAGAAGTGTGCTATCTGCCGCAAGAAATTTCTGAAAATTTAGAAATATGACCCTGTATTCATCGTCCGCTGCAAGCTGCCCGCACTCATTTTTCATATATATTTCTGTGCGACGCTACTAACGCGCCAAGCGCCTCAAAGCAGTGGCTTGAACGAGAGAAATTCGTCAGGGCGTTTTATTCCACACTTTTAGGCATGCGTCCGTGTTGGTCTAATGGTTTGAGCATTGGGCTTCTGTCACGCTGTTCACATACGTAGTCCATAGCGGTTAGATTACCTACAAAGTGCAGGAAAAGTCTGCTTCGCCTTAAAATCTTAGTTCTGCAGCTCTCCAGAATGTAACTTTTCGTCTTAAACTCACCAAATACATCTTGGATTACTTCAGTGATCATTTCTGCGTTTTTGAATTTCAATATCAGGTCCTACGCTGTCTTGTTGGCTTCGTTTTATGGATCCCGTCTACGGCTCTGGTAAAGCTGCATCATAAGATGAACAACTCAGAAGACATGTTACCGCGTCATATATTAAATACAGCGTTGACTAAATGAGAAACTGGTGCTGTAAATACGTGAGATCTGGTGCTATAGTGATTCAGTACAATCGGGAAGCGGTATTTTCGAACGTCTTCGTACCTTCTAGCTTTGATTTCCTTCGCGGTAAATTTCTCAGTTTGTCATATGAGGCTGCTCCTTTTTGTGCGTTAGCATTACGAGTGTCAAAGTGTAGAAACCACAACGTGAAGTGTGGGAAACCAGTGACGCGGTATATTATATGCATATATCAACGAGAAGAAGGGAAACCGAGGCGCCCGATTTTTATTAGTCATTTCATAAGAAGCGAGCAAGCAATGACACCAAGGACAGCATAGGGGAAATTATTTGCAGTTCTTAATTGAATTAAAGAAATGAAAATTACATGTAAATGAAAGTGCATGAAAAAGCAAGAGAGAGAGAGAGAGTTAAAAGAGATGAGAAAGGTGGGCAGGTAAACCGGAAGATAGATATCCAATTTACTACTCTGCACTGGGAGACGGAAAGATATTTAAAAAAATGCACACACATGAAAAGAGTGGCAGAGGGGGAAAAAAAGAAGGAAAGCAACTGGCCGCAGGTAGGATACGAACCAGCGCCTTCGCATTACGCGTGCGATGCTCTTACCAGTTGAAATACCGCGGCGCCGTTTTCCCATCCACCAAATTGGAGGGGAAGTAAATTGTAATTGATATAGGAGGGTGGGAAGCACAACTTCGCGGTTATCTTCCGTTCACTTTCCCAATAGTTTCGGCCGATGCACCGACCTTCTTAAGGGCGTACGCTGACGGCTGTCCCGAGTGCCGTCATTTGCACTTCGCTCCTCGACGAGGCAAGACGTGTGTCGAGCGAGCTCTTGAACAACACTGTGCAATGTGGTCAACAACGACGGCTATGAATTCAGGACCTCAAAGAGGTGCGGCGTAATGCTGGCGCATGGCTCACCCGTGTATACCGCTGAATCGCCAGTGCATATTTTTTTAAGCCGTTGGTTTCCGTTTGCAGTGTTTCTAAACTTTCCTCTCTTACTTTCGTTGTTTTTCTTTCTTCTATTTCACACATAGAGTGTATCCTTAAAAATTGAGAAACGAGAGCTAACGTACTATGAAACAAATCAGCAAATTTGGCGATACACACCCATTAAGCGCTTACCGTGTGGTCCGTGGGGTAAACATTTCATAACCAATTGAGTCACATTGAAATGAAGGTGTTCTGGTGGCGGTGAAATAACTTGGTGACGCTGTCACAGCGCAAAGCGATACGTCACAGCCAAAGTGCGTCACAGGCAAAATACGCCACAGACGAAAGAGAAGATACGGAAAGGGCTCGATAATCACGTTCTCAACCATGCTCATGGCCAATTCAAGTAAACAGGAAAGAATCGCTAAAGACAGGACGTCAAGGAAGTATTAAAGAACAATCGTCTTTCCATCGGGTCTCATTCGGTTGCTTCCCTGTTCTAGTCTTGAGGTAACGAGCCGAGGCAAATTCGATTTAGGCAAAATCTTCATACAGAGCTCCAACATCTTACAAGGAAAGTGCGACCGTGTGGCTGGAGTAGTCCATTTTCGTCTTGCCTTTTTGCTGCTCCAGCTCCCTGGTGACGTGTCTTCGCTGCTACCCAACACCTCCTGTATGATGGAAGGCCTACGCACTTTGAGCCACGACGTCAGGTTACGAAGAGGCAGGAACTCTCTGCTTCAGAGCAATGTCTCTCTCGTATCCTGTTCTAGGTAAATGCGCTGTCGGGCCGATTGGCCCATACAGCAAGAGAATGTTTCAGTGCAAACAATAAATAAAAGCAAATAATCATATTCGATAAAAATGAAATGGCTGTGTGGCCTATGCTGGGCGAGGAAGGGTAGGATGTAGAGTGCAATAGGGGAGAGACTGGAAAAAGCGTTTACTCCCGTTGATATTGTTTTTTTTTAAAGACTACTTTTATTATATCTCCGAAAAGGCGCACAGCCACGTCAAACAGGGCGCCATGTATTCATCGAAAACGCTTGTTCAAAAACTCAAATTAATTTAATTAAGTTCTGTGGTGCCGAAACCACGATTTGATTATGAGGCATGCCGTAATGGGGGACTCCGTATTAATTTTCACCACCAGGGCGTCTTTAAAGCGCCCTCAATGCACGGGACACGAGCGTTTTTGCATTTCGGCCCTACCGAAATGCGGCAGCCGTGACCGGAATTTGGTCCCGCGACCTCGTCCTTAGCAGCGCAACCCCATACCTACCAAGCTTCCGGTTAACAGCAGAACACTGATACAGCCAACACTTTCTTTTTTTCACATGTGAATGGAGGACGTCTCACCTAACGCTTTTGCTCCCTTGCCAAGACTTGAATGGAAAATATGCCATCCACCCGACTGTATAGCACGAAGTTACAAAGGAAACCGGAACGCGTTTCTCAAGAAGGAAGCTTCGCAGTTGAAGAAAAAGTCACCCTGGCCCGGGGGATCGAACTCGCTACCAACGGTTTTACGGGCGGTCGCTTTGTCATCTGACCTAATCGAGAGACTAGCATTGTCCAGCGGGAGAGCGAATTAATCGACAAGTCGATGCATACGGACACTGAATACGGAAAGTCAGTTCTGCGGAAGCCGGCAGGACTTGTCACGATTTCTTGGTATTCTAGTAGCAAACAACACCGGCTGGCACGTGCAATCCCAACGGTGTTGCGGCAAGTGTGATTCTGTCGTATCTTTTAATAAAACATTTAAGCATATGCCCTCTTAATATATTATTGTCAAATCGAAAATTCCTGTCTACGAGGTCCTACCTTTGTTCGAGTTAAAATCTTGCTCTTCAATTCCTTTGCGAAATGCGTGAGCTCTCGGCCTGCACGCATGGCGTCACAGCTCAAAGCGAGCCGGCCGTTTCGTTATTTGTGAGATGCTGCGCCATCTTTTAGCTTTGCTGACAAGAGGAAAAGTCATCGCGACGTTGGACATCTTTATAGGAGGGGTACTGAGCGATAGAGAGATAGGGGAGCGCGTAGTGATAAATCCATGAAGACAGCGCTCACATGAACGAGTGATGCTACTTCTTGAGACCTGAGGCCATCGATACCTGCAGCACCGGGACGTGATAAGCACCTGCATTATCGGCTAGATCACATGTGCATGAAATGCAAACCGGGCAGTGATTATGAGTCGTGTGGGCTCACACTTCGTTGCATACAGGTGTGTGCCAGTTCCACTGAGCCGTACCTTCGTAATAACGGCCGGCGACATGAAAAGAAATGTACCGTATCTCATTGGTCATAATATCGCCGTTCACGGTATTGATAATTAAAACAGTTTTCGCTACCACTCAAGGAGCTAACAAATTAATAGGGATATATGCACTCATATATGTTGCTATTAGGTTTACGTCTCCAATTCGTGATCGCTTGTTATCTACCAAACATTTACAGAGTTCCCAGAAGACTTCCGGTTAAGCCGTCAGGAGCAACAAAAGTTGCACTAGCCTATAAACTTACAGGACCCTCCAGCTGGCACCAGCTTTGTTGGGGAGTTGGAGTATTTGACAATGAATTGTATCGTTAAGTGCAACAAAAAAAAAGCCCGCACCTGAGTTCGACACATTGCGCCCGTTCTTTTATCTGAAAACATCAAGAATATGTACCTGCAGTGCAGTATGCGGCAAAATGCTTCTTTTTTCTTGGCTAACATGACTCTCGTAAATGGCTGACCGGAAGTTCCATGGGGTCATGAACGCAGTGCTGCGACATCGCGGATGAAAAAGAACCGCCGAGGTAGCTTAGGGGCTATGGCGTGGCGCTGCTGAGATCGCGGACGCATTTCGATAGGAGCGAAATGCAGTAACGCCGGTGTGCTTGTTTTGGGGCGAACGTTGAAGAACCCCATATTCCGGAGCAGGGCGTGAAAGTGAGAAATATTTAAGACAAAGTAAGACATCCCCCAGTATGGCACGCACATAATCAGATCGTGGTTTTCGTACGCAAAACGCGAGAATTTGTTTTAAAGATTTACTACTGTATCACCAATGCGCATGAGTGCAGCCCCGCCAACCAACAGTTTTTTTTACAAGACGGACTTATTGAAACGCGTATTTTTAAACTATTTTGATGCTCCTGCAGCGGCACTTTTGATTGGAAGGGTCAAAGATGGCGGACAGAGATGTGCGTTCATCATCTACTACTAAATATTTTCGAGGATGGTTATGCACGCAACTAAATTACTTGGATGCACTACGACTTCCAGACCGCTTATTATGACATAACACTCGACCATCGTCGGTGACGAAAGCGCACACGGCTTATAATCACTGCATCATTAACACTGCGCTTACGTGTATACTCTCACGGATAACGCACGAACTTATCACGAGACGGTAACGAAGCTATATCACTGCAGGCTACGTAGTTACTCAACGTCTTGAGCGATCATGGGGCCCTGCCCTTGACATCAATACAAAATGGTCGAATTGGCGCTCTCGCACGAAACCCACTAGATGTGACTGTAACCCTCATGGCACGCGCGAGCGACAAGCAGAGGAATTATCTCAGAAGGAGCATGCCGACTCCATATCTCCTGAGCGACCTCAGCCCGGTGTTTGTTCCTACGTGTCTCCTTCCGCGGTGCCGGCGCGGCGTCGTAAGACTGCGAGAGAGTTTATCTTATCCAAAAGCACGATGTTGAGATGTACTCTTCATGTCAAGAGCCCTCTTCTCTCGCAAATCTGGATGGTCCCCTTATTGAATGCTCGAGACTGCCAGTGAACCCAGGTGGAGACGTGTAGGGAAGCTCCTCGAAGCGATTCGGTGTGGATGAGCGGGGTTACCGAGAACGCCAACTCCACGGGAGCAGCCAGGCGCCCGACGCCGCTGTACGTGCGTGTCATATACCGGCGTAGTCGGAGGAGATCTTCCGGTTCCTGGCCTACAGAGGTGAGTCGCCTCGTATCTAGGGTAGTGATCTCATCAGCGTTCCGCACTTCCTTGCTTGCCGGTCTCTCCATGCGTGCAGAGCGGCTTTCTTTTCTCTAAAGAGAACAACCTTTCGTTCTTAGACCGATTCTTCGGAAAGATGGTTGAAAACCATGTCTACTAGCTGAATGGACGGATACAAGTTCTGAAGGCACGCCGTGGCGACTTAGCAACATCGATGCTTGCGCCGGCCGATAAAAATAGCTGCAACAGGAGCACCAGTCCCATTTATTTATTGTAAGTGGATGTGAGATGGCTCATTTGGCAGCATTGCGAATATTGCAGCCACCCATCGTCTTATTCTCCGCTGAGCCTTTACAGCATAAGAGTACAGCGTTTAGATTCTACTGCATCTACTAGATCGTTCGTATCCATCGCTAAAGAGCAGTCGAAGGATCTTCTAGAATCAATAGTTAACGAGCGTGATACGCCAATATTTGCGCAGTTTTTGACTTCCTGTTTCCGTAACTAATCACTTTACTCACGCCTTTGTCATGCCTTATGTTCGCAATGCCTTCGATGGTTACACCCTCTACTACTTGCGCCCCTGACATATATATCTGTTAATCTTTCTTGTTATAATTTGTTTTAATTTTTATGTTTTCGTGACTACAGTGATTAACGCTGTGTAAATAGAACTTAAGGGAGAATAAAAGATGGCGGTGACAATGACGATGGTAATGATGTACGTAACGTTGAGAGGCAGGAAGATCCGCCGTGATGGCTCAGCGGCTACGTTTTTGCGCTGCTAAGCATGAAGTCACGGGATCGAATCCTGGTCGCGACGGCCGCATTTCGATGGGGTCGAAATGCGAAAAACGCCCATGTCCCGTGTTTTACGGGCACGTTAAGGATAACTAGTGGTCAAAATTACACGCCTCGTAATCATATCGCGGTTTTGGCACGCAAAACCCAGAATATAATTCATTCAATACGTAGAGACAGGAAGAACGGCTTTGTCGATGTCCTCATTTGAGACTTTCCAATGGGAATTCCATCCTTCAAAAATACTTACGTTCAATATTTTACCTCTGTTTTTAAGCGTAGTGTATCGCTTTTGTGCGCATTTGTGTCCCTGATATTTCGTGGCATTACTCCTGCCGTCTCACTTGATCTTTCTTTCACATATATTTTTAATCACCTACGAACGCCCTGGAGATTCGTTTATGCAGGGTTTTCGTTTTTTTTTTCACCTTCTGTAGTTTTGCGCTTATTTAGTATGCCACGTATGCACCAACCAGGCCGTCAGCAAGCATGTTTATTCTTGCCTGAAGTCGCACCGTGCATTAAGATCATTCAGAGTGAAATAGCCTGATCCCACATTTAAAAATGCAACACATGAAAAGAACATTTCCGGCAGCGCCCATCTACAATGACGACCAGTTGCGAGAGAGCCCTCTCCTCTCTCCGCCCATTTGAGCAGCATGCACACTTCATTCGACTCTCACTGCGGCCGATTGAGCGAAGCGTGCGCGATGGCGCGTCAGTTCGGCTTCGCTGGTTTTGCGTCTCTGGAGTGCTTCTAAAAAACCTCCACAAGCATCGATGTCGCGACAGCACGACGGCGGCGGCGCTCCCTCACTCGACTGTCGAACGCGTTCCGCGTCCTTCCTAACTGCTGGCGTGCCGCCTGCAGGGGATAGGTACTCGAGCACCATTCTGCCGGCCCGGGTTCGCTTGTTCGTTGCGGCTAGGTTTTCATTATTCTTTTTGCGCTGTAATCATGTCGAGGGCAGACAAACAGACAGGAGTGGGGTAGGGTAAGCAAAAAAAAAATGTTGTCGCATTAAATAATGTATCGGCAAAATAGAAGACGTCGCTCTGCATATATATATATATATATATATATATATATATATATATATATGGGGTGTCCCAGCTAACTTGGGCCAAGATGTTGAAATTACCCAAGAGGTATAGAGAAATCGTACCGACGGCACAGTATCCGTAGTAGTATGTACTTACGGCCAGCATATTTCTCATTACGAAGTATTACTTAATTCTTTACTTATAATTAGTGAACATTTTAATTATTGCTTGAATCTCAAACACATCAATTAAAATGTTGTAGGGCACCTTAAATAACCTCCGAATCAAGCATTAATTTCGTGCTGAAGTGGTCCTGGTCGTTTCTTCCAAGAAAAAACAAAAGACCGCGAAATCAGCGAAATACTAAATAGATGCGCACTCGCGCGCCGCTACTCAAGCTCCTACAAGCAACCATTGAAAGATATACGGCTGCATTCTCTTATCGCAGCATCGTACAAGGCTCCGCTACGCTTATCAATGCGTCAGCGGCGTGTTCTCGTGATGCCGCGACCATCACATAGCGTGAAGCCCTGTATCGAGCTGCCGCCGCTAGTAATGCCGTGTATCCGTGGCTATTCGCTTGGCAGTGCTTGAGTGCTTGGGAGCGTCTATTTTGTATATTTGATGTTTCGCGCGCTTTTGTTTTTTCTCGGAAAACCCAACGAGGCAAAGCTGAGCAATAACAAATGCTTGATTCGGAAGTTATTTGCGGTGCCCAACAACTTTGTAATTGATATGTTTGCGATTCAAGCAATAATTAAAAAGTTCACTAATTAAAGGTAAATAATTAAGCAATACTTCGTGATTAAAAATATACTAGCCGTAAGTACATACGACTACGCGTCTACTATGCAGTCGGTACGATTTCTCTAGGGTTCTTGGGTATTTTTTAAATCTTAGTTCAAGTTAGCTCCATGGGACACGCTGCATATGTTGCGTTCATTTCATTGCCAAGTATGAAGAACCACTTAACCCAGCGCAATTCACGTTCCCGTTACATTTACCGGAGAAGAAAAAGCCGACACCATCCCTAAGCGCCTGCATCTGCTGCATAATTTTTTATGAGGAAAATATTTGCGCACATGGGCTCGCGCAATAAGCGAGACGGGAGCTGCGTTCAGCCAGCGAGTTTGTTTCGTGCACCTATCTGGCAGCTGCCTCCATTGCCAAGGTCAGCGGAGACGCCGTGAGCGCACCGCGCATCCTTGGGAGCGATCCAAGGCTTTTTCTGTTTATACGCAGCGGCAGTCCAAGGAAAAAATAGAAAGCAACGGCGACTCGCCAAACCGCGCTCCGCCGTGAGCTATTCTGCCCCGTCCGAGAACGCTTGGAGGAGCCAGTTCGCTACGCTCGCCCCCCCCCCCCCCCCTCATTCTCCCCCTAGTATATAGTCTTTATTTTTCCTTTAGGGCTCACTCGGTCAGCGACTCGCTTTAGTCTACTTCCTGGATTGGCCGCAAGGGTTCATAGACCGCAATCTCACCTCATTCGAGGCGAACGCGTAAGTTGAGTAGTGTCGAGAATGGCGTTTGAGCTTGTTGGATGCGCGCTGCGAGGGATGTTTGCAGCAGAAAGCACTAACCTTGACTGCGGCGAAGAAGACGGCACACCGATCGTTCTGTCATTCGATCATCGAGCTCTGGCACAGTCGCCCTCGTTACGATTTTGTGGTGCGTCTGCTTGTTTCCAATGCCGACGTCGCATCGTCGCGCACCTTTGGAGAAATAAATTTAAGTACAGGTTTTGGTTCGTTTGCGGAGCATGATTACATTAACGCAACAGCCAACAGTAAGTCAAGCCATCGAAACCATACTTGGCGCAGCGAAAAGTCACTGTTTGTTTTAATCGAAATGCACAAATGATGTGGCAGGCGGAAATGAAAGTGGGCGAAAGGACAACTTGCCGCAGGCGGCGACTGAACCTGCGCGCACTGCGGTGCTCTGTCACTGAGCGGCCGTGCTCCCGCACGCATTCTTGGGTGTGCTTTGAAAATAGTGTCGGTGGGGGCTTGTCGGTATTCCATGCCAGCAGACTTGGGTAAGAAAACATTAAGACAGTGAAATGGGCGGTTTAGTGGCTTAGTGGTTATGGCATTGAGCTGGGGCGGCATTCTGAAACGATCCACTTCGGCGATACTATCGCCTCCGGCCATGGCGGCCCCATTTCGACGGGGGCGAAATGCGAAAACACGTGAGTGGTCAGATTTAGGGGCACGTTAAAGAACCCCAGGTGGTCCTAATTTCCCTAGTCCCCCACTACGGCGTGCATCGTAATCAGATCGTGGTTATGACACGACAAATCCCGTAATTTATTTAGGCTTAATTTTTGAACACTGTCGCCTCGGCGATAGTATCACCGAAGTGAATCGTTTCCGTATACGGCTCCTGATAAGCGCGAGGTCACGGCATCGATTTCCTGCCGCGGCAGCCGCATTCCGACAGGGGCGGAATGCACAAACACGCTCGTGGGCCGTGCATTGGGTGCACGATACAGAAACCAAATACGTGAAAATTACTCGGAAGTACCCCGCTATAGTGCTTGTCTGATAATCAGACTGGACTTTGGCACAAAAAGCCCCGAATGTCAACTCTTTCTTCTTTTAATGAGCATAGAAAAAGCACTCTGTCGGCTAATTTATGTATGCGTACTTCAGACCTAACGCGGGAGTGTTAGCCAGCGCCAATCGTGGCCCTTTTGGTGGATGTAAACATCGTTTTAGTTTCAGGCAGCACGTACTGCGTCAGCTTAGGGTCAGGCCAATAAGCCCTCGCGTTCTACCTCTCATAGCATCAATGGTGCCAAAATACAGGCTGTCGCTATGTAATTTTGAGGCGGATAATAGATAAACGAGGGGCTCCGCGTTCCGTCTCAGTTACAGCCACACGATGCCAAGAAAATACGGAACCAGGAAAAATCCAGCCCCTCGGTTCCTCTCGTTCTTCTCGCTCATGTGCAAAATATACGAGGTCATGTTTTTGAGGCTGTTTTCGCTTGGTTATGTACTCTTGTTTTTGTTCCCGAAACAAATATACGCTGTCGTTCCGAAAGAAGTAAAACAGCCAGAAGTCAGTGCTGTCTTCTTCACTTTTATTGTCCAACTTTGGTTTCATGACATCAATTGTAACTGTTTATTTAGTTGGGCACCGTAGCAACGATTTTTTCAACAGCAACGAAACGAGCGTCACCATTATACTCTCCCTTTCTATCTTGAATTCTCTCCATTGTCTGAGAGCACCGTAGCATCGGGTTACTGGCACGCTGGACTTGCAAATGTGCGAGCCTTTTAGGCTCTGTTTGATACTTATGGTACACGCTGTTGTTCGTCGATAGGAGTGAAGCGTAACTCTTCTGAACGCATCTCAACGCACAGACAGACAGACAGACAGACAGACAGACAGACAGACAGACAGACAGACAGACAGACAGACAGACAGACAGACAGACAGACAGACAGACAGACAGACAGACAGATGGACGGACGGACGGACGGACGGACATCTTGACCAGACAGATGGACAGACAGACGGACGGACATCTTGACCAGATGGACGGACGGACGGACGGACATCTTGACCAGACAGACAGACAGAGACAGACAGACAGACGGACGGACATCTTGACTAGATAGACAGACGGACAGGCGGACGGACGGACGGACATCTTGACCAGACAGACAGACGGACGGACGGACGGACATATTGACCAGACAGACGGACGGACGGACGGACGGACGGACGGACGGACGGACGGACGGACGGACAGACAGACAGACAGACAGACAGACAGACAGACAGACAGACAGACAGACAGACAGACAGACGGACGGACGGGCGGACATTTTGACCAGACTAGTGCGTTCTAAGGTCTCGGTATATCCAAGGACCATAGGCGCTACACTTCACTGGGGAAGAGGTAAAGGGAGTGAAAGTGCAGTAATGAACGATGATTCTCCAGACGCGAAATATGTATCGTCTTGACGCGTCTGTGTCCCCCCCCCCCCCCCCCCAGAGTGCACCGAGTTTTCAAAATTCATGCAAATCCTTGGTTACGAAAAGAACGAGAAGACAAGTGGTTCGGCGTATGATTTCGTAACCACAGTGCACTCGCCTATACTCGCTGATAAGTGCCCTGGTAGCGCTCAGATCCGCAATGTGAAGAAAAATAAGGTAATATGCATGAGCTACGTAATAACTCTTATATCACCCGGCGACAGATTGCTATTGTGATTATGAAAGACACGATCTCCACGAAATGCAAGCATTGCGTAAAAGCGATTGGGGACTTCACCATGAGTGGCTGCGATGCCACCGCCAAGTACTGCAGCGACAAGACTGTTCGAGTTGGTGCATGTGACTATAAATTAATAAACAAAAGCCAACTAACAACACGCATACGCAAGAAGCTAGCAAGGGAAAGACAGGACGCCTTTGTCTTGCTCAACCTGCAGGTGTTCTCGCCTATTCCTTGTCGCTTGCGTATGCATCTTCGTCACTGTCACTTGATTTTGTTTATGATGCCCGCCTCTGCAAGGTGGTCCATTTCTACACGCAAGATGATTGCAATAAGTTTTGTTGTGCAACATAAACGATGCGATCGCTGTTTCGTTATTTTAATAGTCGCGTAATCAGCGTTTTCGCAATACGTCTCGGGCCAACTTCAAGGCACGCTGAAGTAGGTGGTCCTCTCTGGAGAATCGCACAGGCAATTGAATGGCGACAGTACAACGATGGCGGACCGGATGAATGGAAACGTATCGTTAGGAGCGAGCCATAATTGCAAGGCACAACGACCAGCGGACCTGTGATATGATGGAGGCTTCTTAAATTTATTTTTAAAGAGAAAATCACGCGTGCAAGCCAACCTTCACTTCCACTGATGAAGGAGAAGATAACAGTTCTAGGTCACTCTTAACGTGCCGCTCTATTCTTGAGACTGTCTGTGCCGTCGGTGGCAAGAATGTCTGCACCAAGAAACACACGGAGAACACGAAATATTTAAGAAATTTGTCAGTTCTGAAAAATGCGGGAAGTGGGGAGGAGGGGAACAGGACATTTTCACCCTCGCTGCACTGAATCATGGAAAGTGGCACCTACAGTGGTTATGGCGAAGCTAGTGATATGCCAGGAGAAAGCGGAGTTTTCAACTGAACTTAGCCGATCCTCAAATATTGAAGTATTTTTCTCAGTTTTGCAGAAAGTGAGCCTGGCCTAGCAGCTAGAATATGGTGAAACATACGACTCAGTCGTATTTCAAAGTGCGACCTATCTCTTTTACGGCGCGCTGGTATTTGTTTAATATTGTCAGTAGTAATTGTTGAGAGTCGCATTACATGCTGAGGCATCCTAACTGTCGCTCGTTGTCGGGAGTCCGCCGGCACCTTTAGCGGTACGTGTGCGGTACGACGTGGTGTTGTCCTTCCTTTCTTCCTCGTCCCGTTGCGCTTGGGATGCCAGGTGCAATCTTTTATTGCCTCGCCATAGAATGTGTTGCCCCTGGAGAAGCTGGAAGGCGGAGGGTTTCCAACCAGTCCTACACTCCGTGGAGTGTTACCCTCCCCACACGTATTCACCGCCCTGCGCACCTTAACCATTCACTCATATTCGCCTCGTCTCTCTCACTATAGACTCTGTATACAGCGAGACCTCGAGTTTTCGCTGCCTATCGTATTTACAGGAGTGCTAGTACGTATTTTCCCAGTTATCTAATCGAACCCACGCGCTTCTCGCAGTCGATCAAAAGCGGCGGACATTATTCGCACGAGAAACTGAAGTGCATATTCGACTAATTAACAAAAATGGACTAATAATATTTTAATGGCCTTGTATGGTATGGTATGGCAAAACGTTATTGAAGTCCTGCAGATCGTGAGTCTTCATGAAGCGGGCCACTCCCACGTGGGAATCGGCCGCATTGCCGCATTGTGGGCCTCTCGGCCGCATTGTGGGCCTGCTGGACAGCCCAGAGTTGGTCAGCCAAAAGAGGGCTGCGGAGAACCGCCTCCCATCTGGCCGAGCTGTTATCTATGATAGAGCGTGACCGGGCGCACCGCCAGAGCATGTGTTCTGCCATGGCTGTTTCTCCACAATCGCGGCAAGTACCATTGGTGTAAGTATCCGGCTAGATTTCATGTAAGAGCGACGGATTGGGATACGTATTCGTTTGTAATAGACGGAGCGTTAATGCTTGAGCTCTATCGAGGCGTGGAAGAGGACCGAAGTAGGTTCTACGGCTGAGGTAGTAGTTTTTAGTAATCTTATTTAGGTGCAGGGCGTGTCCCTGTTCTTTGGGGAGCCGGCTTCCGATTGGTCGAGGGTAGCGCGGTGGGCAAGTTCATGCGCAGCCCCGTGAGCAGACTCGATGAGGTTGGTAGGAGCATCTGACCCTGATGTGCGGGAAACCAATAAATGAACGGGTGCATGATTACCTTGCCCTCAAGAAGTCTGAGGGCCTGTTTGGAAACAGTGCCTTTTTCAAATGCTCCGACTGCAGACCTTGAATCACTATCGATGACATCCCGTGAGCTATCCAGCAGAGCTAGTACAATAGCCATTTGTTCAGAAATTTCGGAGTCCCTCGTCCGAACCAAGGCAGCATTGCTGACTTCTCGCCGACCATCGACAGTGACGATGGTGAATGCCCGACGTCCCTTACAAGAAGCGGCATCCACAAAGCTGACCTGTCGCTGATCACTGTGTATTTGCCTAAGGAGGTTGGCCGCCCTTGCCCTCCTTCTACCGCGATTATAATCGGGGTGCATGTTCCTAGGTATGGGGGCGACCATAATGTTCTCACGAATCGATGGAGGGACATCAGAGAGCTCCTCCGCTACTCTATCTAGTGGTGGTGGTGAAGGTGAATTGTAGCAGCAGGCGGGTTTATCCTGGCGAACAAGGCCGGCAATTGGTCCGCCCGAGCGTCTCGCACAATACCGCTGAAGGGTTTCACCATATGTCCATCAAACCAGTCTCTCTTAAGAATTCGATGAGGAGACGTGAAGTTTCTTTGCCGGCTATAACTGATCCCTCGGGAAATATAAGGTGTTGAAGGCGCGCATGCGGAAGGTCCTTATTTTGCAGATTTTTCAGGAGAGTGTCTCTTTCATCTTGGAATTGCTGGCAGGACCACAAAAAGTGCTCAATGTCTCCTGTCTCGTTGTATGCCGTACAGTTCGGAGAATTGATTCGCCCCGTTTTAAATAACCAGGCCGGTGTATTAGCATATCCTGTCCTTATTCGATATAGAAGTGTGGCTTCCTCTCGGTGCAATCTCTTGGTTACGCAGGGCATATGCGGTGGTACCCAAAGCGACGCAAAGTGATTTCGAATGTCACATTTTCGCACTTGATTACTCTTTGGAGCCTTGATTTTGGGAGGATGATAGAGCGCTGAGTATGCAAGCGCATCAGCTTTTTCGTTTCCTGAGATACCAATGTGGGAAGGAATCCATTGAAACTTTACTGTGAAGCCTTTATTGTTGAGTTCTTTCACGATGGCTAGTGATTTGCGTGGGAACTTGAGGGATGGTAAACCACGGTATATTTGTTGTAATGCGGCCTTTGAGTCCGTAAGGACAACCACATTCTGCGGAGACAAAGTCTTTAATTTCCGCAGAGCAGAAGCTTTTGTTGATACCCGGGTTCCTGCAAGATGGATCTCCGTGCCTTCGTTGTAGTGAGGCGAGTTATCTGTGCGCGCTCCTGGGCCTCTGGAATCTCTTCCAGAGTATTATGTATGCCAAGCTGCATTAAGCGCTCTGTACAAGTGTATAAGGGTGACCCGAGAACCCGCTTAGTAATATTCCTAAGCTGTGCAAGCTGTGCATTCAATTTATCCCGCTCTGCCCGTTTCCATCGACGCATGGCTGCCACGTATATAAAGTGGCACAGAACGAAGGCGTGCATTAATCGATTGAGGTAATCCTCCTTGAGTCCATGATGCCGATTTGATACCCTCCGAACTAGACGAACCGCACTTTCAGTTTTAGCAATTAGCTTGCCTATAGTCTTGCCATTTGTACCCCCTGACAACGATCATGCCCAAGACCTTGATTTAATTGACTCTGGGGATGCGGCAACCGTTTCTTGTATAGGTTAATGTCTCTGTCTTTTAACGATGTCTAGCCCTTGGACCTTGGACCGCGTTTCTTGGGACTATACAGCATGAGTTCCGACTTCAAGGGGGAGCATCTGAGACCGGCGGGTTAGAGATAGGTTTCGATAGTGTCTACGGCCTCCTGTAAGGCTCCCTCAACCTGACCATCATTGCCTCCTGTGCACCATACAGTTACATCGTCAGCATACATAGTGTGTTTGATGCCTTCAATCTTGAGAAGCTTTCTGCTAAGGTCGACCATGGCTATATTCAACAACGAGGGGGAAATGACCGAGCCCTGTGGGGTGCTCCTCTCGCCAAGTTCCAGCAATTGTGGTTCGAGATCGCCACCCGGAGGGTAGCCTTCCTATCCGAGAGGAACGATCTAACATAGTTGTAAAATCTCTCACCCAGATTCAGCCGAGATATGGAGACTAGGATATCCAAATGTAGAACGTTGTCGAAAGCCTTCTCGAGATCATTGTCCCAAAACTACCCGAGTGTCGCTAGAGTTGTTGTCTATGATTTGATGCTAATGGGTTTCATGGTATCCTGTGTGGTTAGGCCTGCTCTGAATCCTATCATACTATGTGGGTAAATGTCATTATTCTCAAAGAACCGGGAGAGTTGATTCAGGACCGCGTGCTCCGCTACCTTACCCACACAGGATGTAAGCGAGGTGGGCCTCAAGTTGTCAGGACACATATTGTAATCTACAAATTGTAGCCGCTGTGCTTTCCAGGCATATCCACTTGGGACGAATTCCAGAAACCGCGCGAGTTTCGAGATATGCGCCGGAAACTAGCGGTAAAAATTCCCCATTGTTCCACTAGCTTCTTTATCGAACTTTATCACTTTATCAACTGAAGCACAAAAGTAACTGGAACACCTATGTATTTCGTCGCATAGTTTGGGTATGATAGCTCGAGACTGGTGTCATTCTGAAAATTTGTCCCAAGTGGATACGCCTTGCGAACTCACCGGATGGAATTCGTAAATTGTAATATGTGTCGTCAATTATTTATTTTAAAAGAAAATCAGTGAAATTCTGCTAATCGTTTGACTATGCATTTCGATTACTCGTGATAGTGTACGCCGCTTTGAGTAATCCAACTTGAGGACTACAATTACTCTATCTGCCCTGGGCGATTAAAAAAAAATTATGTATAGTCTGGAAAAATGCCCATCATGTAGCTTGCTCATAAAAACATCGTTCATAAAAAGCTGCTCATAAATATTTAGGCAGAAAGCATCTCCGATACCTCTCCATGTGAGCGAAGCCTTCCTACTTTTGGAGAACATTGCATTGAAACGTAACATATAGCGGGATGATGTGAAACTATTCCAATTTTTTTTTATTCAAAATCAATCATTAACCCTCCGCCATAGGTCAAATATGATTCGGTACGTGCAGTCCATATATGCGGCACCCTCGCCCTTTTGACCTCTCATGGATGGCTAATGACGGATTTCGTATAAACATATTGAAATGGTTTGCGTTATTGTGGCGATGGGTGTGTACAACGTGTAGGTGTTTTTATGTACAGATTATTGCGTGTCCATGGTTTCGGGTCATTCCTTCTTGTTTCGCAGCTCTATCTTCTGAATGGGCGTCATTCACCATTTAGAGAAAATATATTCGGCACTCTGTTTTATATACGTCTGATGATTGTCAATTGCCTCTTTCTGATTGGTTAGTAGTTCAGAGTACCTTTCTTCACTATATAGTGCTGCTGCCGAAAGGCCCCGTGCTGACCATATCCGCGCGTTTAAATCGTTAGCTAATATGCACATGTGTCATAGGTCACGTGAGTGAAATCAGAAGAAAGGGTGTTAACCGAGGGGCCTTATTTTTATTAATGATATTCTAAGAAACCAACAAACAAGAACACCAAGGACCGTACAGGAGAAATTACTTGTACTTAGTAATTGAAATAAAAAATATTGTAAATTAATGGAATTGAAAGTGGATGAAAAAACTTGCCGCAGGTGGGGAACGATATCCCACGTCTTCGCATTAGGCATGCGATGCTCTATCAATTCAGCTACCGCGGTGCCGTCTTCCCATCCACTTTCCGGGGTATTTATGTGTTACTACTAGAACTAACCCTGGCAGTGTTAGCCAGCGCCACCACTCACGAACCTTGGCGGCGGATGTGGAACATCCTTTCTGTCGCAGGCGTCATGAATACTTGATCTTTTTGGGTGAAGACAGCTGGTCAATAAACCCACAAGTGCTACCTGAAGGTATCTGGCGCCTAGCCAAGTGTCCTTCAGGACCCCTACTTTGTGAAATAAAGTTTTATCACCACCACCACCACCTGAAGGCATCAATGTTGCCGGATTCGAGACCCTCGGTAGAGCGTCGCACGTGTTATGCGAAGATGTTGGATCGTTCCCCACCTACGGCAAGTTGTTTTTTCATCCACTTTCATTGCCGTTTCTTTTATCATTTCTTTGATTCAATTAGTAAGTACAAGTAATTTCCCCTGTGCTGTCCTTGGTGTCTTTTTTTTTGGCTTTTTTATGATGGGAGTGAACTCAGAACACATGTGGCGCACAACCTTTAGACAGACGCCGCAGCCGATGGGGATGTGGAAAGAAGTAAATATTTGTGGTGCGAATGTAGGGCGCACTCGCAGTAAGTCGACATCGGTTAGAAACAGACGCCAAAGAGGGGGGGGGGGGGGGGGGGGGCTTCCTCAGTGCTGAAACCGAAATTGATTCGCAGAAATAAGTGTAATAATAAACTATGAAGTTTTACGCGCCAAAACCACAATGTGATTATGAGGTACGCCGTAGTGGGGGACTCCGGAATAAATTGTACCACCTAGGTTTCATTAACGTGGACCTAAATCTAAGTGCACGGGTGTTTCGCATGTCGCGCTCATCGAGATGCGGCCGCCGTGGCCTGGATTTCGTGCCACGACCACGTGCTCATAGCAGCCCAACGCCATAGCCACTAAGCCACCACGGCGGGTGCTGGAAAAAAGTATTGCGGTAAGATGTTTAGGAAGTTGTGACGCGTCACAGTATCTTTTCCGGGGTTTAAAAGGTGCGGGTCTTGATTTAACGCAAGAAAAACTAAATAATTAGTCAAAAACTTCATGTCAATACCCTTCTAATGTTCCACGCGCGTGGTAATTTATTCCCCTCGATAGGTTTTGGACAGTATAGGTACCCCATCTCGTATGCTAAGTGAAAGAATACGCTTCCAGTTAGGAATTTTAGCGGCCGGTTTTCACACCAAAGGTAAACCAAAAACTTACATAAGGCAGTCTGCATCAAAGTCATAGAAAAAATGTGATAGTCATTTCATGTGGTTCACTTTTAACATAAGTCGATTTCGCCTGGAAAGCATGAGAATTTGTGTTCAAGGGTACAACAGAGTAAACAGCAGGACGCGCCTGTCCGAGCGGCCATGGAGACGGTCTTCCCTGAATGCAAGCAAAGATTACGAATGGTGGCTATGGAGGACGGCCAAAACGGCACGCGTCCAAACCGCTGTACACGCCTGCAGAAAGAGAGATAATTACAGATTGCGTGCCGGACATATACGCATGTCGCGACAAGGCTGAGAAGCACCCCGACCAGCCCTATTAATGCCGTCATTTTCAAATCACTTGTCGATATATCAAATCAAATTAAATAATTTAGTTTTCGTTTCCTTAGAAAAAGGATAGGACCGCCACTAAAAGCTGCATATGCTTTCCAGTGCCCATCCTGGCCTCTTGATTAGGTTAGTAGCCTGTTATGCTTGTTTGAAGTTTGAAGTATGCTAAACCACCTTTCGTTTCAATTGTTAGTAAATATTTCACTCTTCGGCGATTTCCTTGCACGGCGTATTCAGTTGTGGCATAGCGCGTCCGCAGCCTTACGCTTTAGTTTCAGGCTGTATGTCAGTTTAAATGCGAACTCTTGTGTTTCACCGATGACTCATGCCACCCTTTTTTTTTTAATTCAAGGAGGTGTTGGTGCCTGAAGACGGCCCCTGCTACTCCTGTTCTCTTAATCGACAGATACGCACCGAACGATGCAAAACTTCCGAACAAATAATTGAGAAAGGACTATGGTGATAACAGTTGTAAAGTTCACATATATACACACAAAACATTATTGCACAAAAACAAATGTCTGCGAGCAGCTCATAAAATGCAAATGTTCCTGCGGAGCATTAACCGACGTCCCTCGTTAGTGCGGCGTTCATTTATGCTACGAAAGGAGATCGCGCATAAAAGCCCGGTGCTCGGCCAAGGAGTAGAAACCTCACGCTTCCAGGTATACCGTTCCGAATTCACGTTCGCTTTCGTTCGGGGCCCATCCACAAAGACCGAAAAGGAACGGAAAACTGGCGACCGCCACGTACACAAACAGGTGGAAGAGCACACGGAAGTGAGGATGGCCGGGGCACAGCCGGGACGTTCAGGTACCGGCCATGCAGGATAGCACCGGACGGGGCGGTGGCCTTATTCGATTCAGTGCACAACTGGAGCGGCGCGGGAGGACGTCACGCGCTCCGCGCACCCGACAATAGGCCGGGCATGCGGTCGCAGCGGGCGCGGCCCCCGTGTCGCTGTAAGAAGTGGTGGAAAGGCACGATTCAAATGCAGCCGCTCACTACCGGCACCGTGTCCCGTCGACAGCGAGAGACACCGTTCCCGCTACGCGTTTCAGGGGCCGTTGCGGCGTCCATTCTGTTAGGAATCCGTGGGCGCGTACCACTTTGCCACTACCCGCCCTGAGACGACGCACTTTGCTTCAGGACCAAATGGGGACCGTGGTGCCACATCGGAACAGGATTACTTGCGAGTTGCTACTCCGCGCTTAGTTTTTGGTCGTTTCCCACGAGCTGTGCAACAGCGACAATGGGATAAGAGCTGCGTCGTCTTTGTTTCGTTTGCTTCAATCGTCAGAAGTGTGCAGTGCCAACGGAAAGGAGCCTTTGTGTTGCAGGCCATGTGTGGTTCATCCTAAGTTGGCGATGAGTGCGCATCTCTGAAACGGCAATTCGGTCAACGGGACCTCTGTGCGACGTGTTCGTGAACACAACTCACCCGAGGAGTTATGTGCAGTGCGACATAAAGCTGCTACGAAATGGACTGCCCTTAATACTGCTTTCCCAGCGAGGGGATTATAGTGGTTCTCTTTACCTTGCACGGGGCGTCGACTGCGTCTTGGTATGAAGAGTTATATAGCTGAGAAAGGATTCTAATTGCGATATTACGAGCTGTCAGCAAAAATAGTAAATTGCTGCTTGTTTCTTCGATGATTGACACAACAGTGCGTACAGCGCTGAATAGAATACTAGAATACTACGAGTGTGCACCGCGATTGCTTTATGAAGGCCATCACAATCAATAGTTCTTGGTTCGCGCGAGTGTTCTTTGGTGACATTTAAAGAACCGTATTACTTGCAACAAATTCGCGCTGTACGCCATCACTTGGAGCCAGCATAAAGCACGTATTTCATTGCCTCCCTTCGATCCTGGATGCGCCCAGGAGCGAAAAACGGTTTTCTTACGTCACCATTCAATCAATCTTCGTTTCGCCAACCTGCCACCGGCAGCTTGTCCTGATACCTCGGTCATGAACGCGCTGCCCCTTGTGCAAGGGAGTGGTGCAGAGACGAGTGAAGCAATCCAGTGGCGACATTGTTGCGAAATCACTTGTCGATCCAAGGACGCCAACGCGTTCTTTTCTTTATTTGTCTAAGCGCTGTAGAGAATGTCACTGATAGCCCTCAAGGTATACTCTCTTTGACGAGGTTGTTGTGACGTCACCCTCAGCTTATTTGACAGAGACCTATCCGACAACAAATGAATATGGGGAACACGTGGCATACATCTGTGATTGAGAGACGACCTGTTTGTGTTCGATCGCTTTCATGACCGCAGAACAGCCGATTGCTTTCGTGACTGCAGATCATGTCTGATACTGAGCGTTTCCACCAGCCCGCTTGTTATCGTTAGGACATCCAAGTAGACGTCAATTTGTGTGTCGTCGAGGATCTCACTGATGTCGATATGTCTCGAGCAACGATGAGATTTAATAACCCACCGGCACCGTGGTTCTACTGTCTGCCTTATCCGACAATTTGACGACAGCCGGTTTGGTGGACCTGAAGCGTGGACCGGCAAACGAGGGACTGCACTGTTAAATTCGCGTCGTGACGGCGAGACTCTCCGATCATGATTATCAACGAATGTTTAGTTCAGCGCGCTTTCCTAGCTCTGGGATATTCAAGTGCGAATGCGTATGTTCGCCCTACCCTTCGCGAAATGCAATCAAGACTCCACTTCCGAGACCGAACAATACACGAGCAAAGGTTTCGAGAGACATTGCTGTGTTCTGCAAGCCACCATGAGTCCTGTGTTTCTCTGACAGGTTGGTAACATTCATGGCAACAGACCACAGAACATATTATTTTGCGTTTACTTTGTACTTGCGTTGTATTTATTTTGTTTCTCCATGGTCATATTCGCATTGCAGTACGCAAGAAACTGCCTCTTTGAGACCTCAATACGCAAACACAACATACAGATAATTCTGGCAATACCAAAATATTTATCATTGCGCAGATTACAAAGAAACATTCAACGGCTGGATCGGCCCAGTTCGTCACCTCGAGAAAACTGGAATCCTGACTAGGGGGCCTGGAAAACTCTTCCGGTGCAAAAGGTAAGGCTGCGATGTCAAATCAGTTAGTACGACTTTCTTATTCTTTTGCTTCAAAATAATGCAAATGGTTCTGTACATTATATGTCTACTTCACGAGAGTGGGTAACCTGATATGCAAATCGCCTTTTTAAACAGCATTTTTCTTCAAGTCACCTGCGATTCCTTTTAAAAGTAGCAAATTACCTTAAAAGCTCGGAGCGCTTTCTTGTGCGATACCTCTGACATTTCAGGCAGGTTCATTATCACTGACAGGCGTATCATTTAGGGTGTACCAGGATTTTACTATTAGCTGTCTTCATGTGCCACAGTATACTTTATAGTCATATCATAGGAAGCCAACAAACACTGACACTAAGGACAACATAGGGGAAATTACTTCTGCTTAATAAATGAAATAGAGAAACGATATATAATGGAAATGAAAGTGGATGAAAAACGAACTTGCCGCAGGTGGGGAACGATCCCACAACCTTAGCAACGTGGTGGGGATCGTTACCCACCTGCGGCAAGTTGTTTTTTCATCCACTTTCATTTTTATTAATTTATTGTTTCTTTATTTCATTTATTAAGCACAAGTAATTTCCTGTATGTTGTCCTTGGTGTCAGTGCTTGCTGGCTTTTTATGATATGACTAATAAAAATCGAACCCCTCGGTTAACCCCTTTCTTCTCGTTTGGAATACTCTATAGTACGTTTAGCTTCTAATGTCGACCTTAAAAAAGATAAGCCAACCAACATTCTCTCAGTACAATGGTGCTCATGTTTGACTTTTATAGTTTACTTCGACATCACTTCCGAATCTATTTTGAGCAACATAGAGCGGAATAATATTTTCCGAGAGCATAGTGCAAGCTTCATGCACGTACACTACATGTTTGCCAAGTTTGAGAGATCATATAAGACGCTTGTTATTGATTTATTTGCATACAGCACAGCCTCGCGTCTTGCTGAGTCCGCTGGCAGCAGCTGCCGTGCTCATCGAAAAACCTCCGATCAGCTTGAGTAAGACGTCTAAGAAAAGCAAGGAAGTTAAGTAATGCGTAAAAACATATGAGAGGACAGCCTGTGTTTTCCCAAAGTATACTTGGGTCTATCGCAAGCACTCTGCACTCAGTGAAATCGCTTCCCAAAGCGAGAACCAGCTAAGATGCTGATATTTTTGGTTCATGGGTGCCGTCATCGTGGGCTCTTACACAAATCATTTCTGAGTTTTGCTTCAAGTGGCGCCAAATTAACAAGGTCACGCGACATTGAACGACCCCGTACAACCATATCCATGCACACGAATCGACCGTACCGTTCATTTCGTTACTGCACATAGGAAACGGCAACGCTAGCAGCTCGAGATGGCCACCCACTCAAGCACTTCCGTAAGATAACCTGTACGATTGTACTTTCGGAGAACGGAAACGAACTCCAGCTACCAATTTGCACTAGGCGCATGCAGCACTGCCGATGCACACGGTGTGCTCGCGTGCCCAGAGCCTGTCTCAGGATGTCAACACTGTTTTTTTACTGTGTCAGAATTCGTGACTGGTAGTCAGCCTCGCGAAGCAGCGCAGTGAGTGAGTAAAGACTTTATTTGAAAACAAGGTATTGACGGATGACCTTGTTGTTAGGCAGCCACGAGCCCCTGGGCCCGGGCGGCTTCTTCAGCTCTCTCGATGACCTTGGCCTGCAGGTTAGGGTCGGAGCTGAGCAACACGGCCTCCCACAGCTCAGTATTACTTATTTCGTGATTTGTGTAATTTTCGGCTGGGCACGACCACATAATATGGAATAGATCCGCGTTTTGCTTACAATGCTTACATGTATTAGGGTATTGGTCCGGGTAGTAGTAGTGATAGGCTACGTGGTTGGGGTAGGTGTTCGTCTGAAGTCTTCTCCAAACTACTTGTCGCTTGTTAAGTGATTTGTGTGCTGGCGGGTACACTGCCCTGGCTAACCTGTAGCGCTGAGTTATTTCCTGGTAACTGACCATGCGATCCCTCTCTGATCCTGGCGTCAGCTGTCCGCGTGCTCGGTTGGCGAGTCCTGGAACGGCGGTGTGGGCGGCATTGTTGCCGGGTAGGAAGGAGTGTGCTGGTGCCCAAATGATCTGGATTGGTCGTGGGTGTTGGTTGGTGTCTACTATGTGTTTTACGGAAGCCGAGACCCGACGTTTCGCAAAATTGCGAACTGCTGCTCTGGAATCGCTAATAATCTAATGACAATGTGTGGATGATATTACCAGAGCGATAGCCGCCTCTTCCGCTGTTTCGGAGCTTCTGGTGCGAATTGAACCACCAGCGCGTATTTGACCTGAGGAGTCCACCACTGCAAGGGACATACAGTTGCGTTCTATGTATTCTGCTGCGTCGACATAGACTACGTCTTTGAAGGCGTGTAATTTCTGATGTAGGGCTTTGGACCGCTCGGCCCTCATTTCCTTGTGGAATTCGGGGTGCCTGTTTTTAGGGAGTGGATTGATTTTGAGATGGCACCTCTGATCGTGAGGAATGTCTACTTTAATGTTTTGCATCGACTCGTAGTTGATGCCGAGATTCTGGAGGATGTTTCGCGCGGCGGCACTCTGAGCTAGCCTTTCTTATTGAGATATAAGGTGCGCTTCTACTAGTTCATCGAGAGTGTTGTGCACACCTAGGGCTAGCAATTTAGCGTTGGCCATTCTTATAGGTAGCCCAAGAGAGTGTTTATAGGCCCTCCGTATAATTCCCTCTATTTTCTCTTTCTCAGCCGCTTTGAGGCAGAGGTACGGGGTGATGTAGGTGATGCGGCTGAGAACGAAGGCTTGTACCAACCTTATGGCTTCTTTCATGCCAGAGTGTCGGTTGGCAATTCTTGAAATGAGTCGCATCGTCTGCTGAACGCGTGCTTCCAGTTTATGAATTGTGTTGCCGTTGCGCCCGTGAGCTTGCATGAAGCGGCCTATAGTACACGGATGGTGGTCACCACCGGGATCGCGCCTCCTCCGGCTCGCACAGTGATTTCTGGGGATGGCGCAGTGTCGGATTTGTGGTTTGTAGGGGCTCTGAGTAGGAAGAGTTCTGATTTTTGCGGGGAGCAGGCGAGGCCCTTGTCGGTAACGTACGTTTCAACCGTGTCTATAGCTTGTTGCAGCGTGGTTTTTATATATCCATCGCTACCTTTAACCACCCACAGGGTGATGTCGTCGGCATACAGACTGTGGTGTAGATCTGGAATCTGATTAAGTTGTTCCGGTAATCGGATCATCGCTAAATTAAAGAGGAAGGGGGATAAGACTGATCCCTGCGGTGTGCCACGACTTCCAAGAGGGATCTTGTGCGATTGTAGTTCTCCTATTCTTAGTTAAGCTGTGCGGTGGTTGAGGAAATCTTTGATGTAGTTGTAGGTCCTCTGGCCCACACCTAGGTACTGCAGATACTCTAGTATAGCCTGATGCGCTACATTGTCAAAGGCCTTTGTAAGATCAAGGCCCAGGACAGCCCGGGTACCATTCTTGGGTATGTGGTCCAGAACTTGATGTTTAAGCTGAAACATGATGTCTTGCGTGGAAAGTTTTGGACGAAATCCAATTATGGAGTTCGGGAATAAGTTGTCCTCCGCAAAATTGGGGGGGCGCTTAAGTATGACGTGCTCCATGAATTTCCATGAGGTCACAGAGATCGCTCCATGAGGTCACAGAGATCGGGCGTAAGTTCTCGAGCTGTAGTCGCTTGCCATGTTTAGGTATGAATATTATTTGTGCATGCTTCCATTGCAAGGGGATAGAACCTGTTTCCCAACAGCGGTTGAAGTACTCTGTTATGGCAGTGATAGATACGTCGTCTAGATTTCGGAAGGTCTTATTTCTTATGCCATCGGGGCCTGGTGCAGATTTAGTTCGGAATTTCGGCAAGACGGCTCGTACTTCAGCCTCTAGGATGGGTGCGTCTAGGTTAAGATTCTCCGACCCATTGTATGGCTTCTGGGGGATTTGTGCATTTGTGCCTATGTACCGGGTTTTGAGCTTTGTTAGGAGCTCGTCGTTCGTGCTCTGGTATTGGTGGGTGACCTTATTCAGGCATTTCCTCTGCTCGGATTTACTCTTATCCGGATCCATAAGATATCGGAGAAGATTCCACGTTTTGGCTAGGCCGAGTTGTCCCTGCATGCTGTCGCATACCTTTTCCCATTGGTTTTTGGTTAATTGATTAGCGTATTCCTCGATTTCTATGTTGATTTGCGCTATGCGCAAGCGGAGTGTACGGATTAGTTTATTCTTTTTCCAGCGGGTTTGCATGCTCTTTTTGGCTTCCCACAAGTGTAAGAGGCGGCTGTCCGCCTCTACCAGACCATCGTCTTCAGGGATTTCCCTTGTGGCGCGTTTCACGCAACTCTGAGATCCCCGATCCAGGCGTCGAGATCGTTTATATGCTCGGTGGCGGTTGTCTCCCGAATCTGGCGGAAGCGGTCCCATTCCGGGAGCGAAACTCGTTTACCCTTCTTGCGGGGTGGACCCGCCTGAATGTGGATTTCTATGAAATAATGATCGCTACCGAGGCTTTCCCCGGTATTAGTCCAATCATAGTTGCCTATGTTTTTGATGAAAGTTAGGTCGGGAGTGGTGTCAACACTGACACTATTCCCGATACGGGTGGGTGTCTGGGGGTATGGGATGAGAGTCAGTTCCTGTTGTTGAACTTCTAGCCAAATTTTACGACCTTTGACTACCTCTGTGCGGTATCCCCATGCAGTGTGGGGAGCGTTAAAGTCACCTAATAATAATATGGCCTTTTGTTGGGAGATTCTGAGAGCCTTCCTGAATAGAGTTCCGAACTTGTGACGTCTGCACTTTGGGCTACTTAGACATTAAGAATGTTTGTTTGTTTGTTTGTTTGTTTTTTATATCAACAGATCGATCTATAGATGGATCGGGCGTAACTGATACGTACTGTCAGACTAATCGAGGGGTTGCCGGCATCACACATGATGCTTAACTGTCCATCATGTACATAGAGTAATAGTAAAAAAAGAAACGTAAGACAAAAAGCAATGACCATGGTAGTAGAAAAAATGGTAAAGTAATGTGGTTGGACGCGTTTTAAGAGACAGCAAGACAGCGGTATATATAGATTAGAGAGAAAACAAATTTAGCTGCTTTTCTTGTGGTATAATTATAAAGTATACGGGAAGTGTTGTGATGCGTAGGACAGTTTTAATAGTAAATTGAATGTCAAACGAAAGAGACAAGCGCAGTTCATGACACCGGAGGATTAGATCGTGTGATGAGGGGAGTGAAAAATTTGCTATCTTAGAAGGGGGTGACGCATAAGGGGGTAATCGAAAGTTGCTGGAAGAAGCCCCCGTGTTGCGGGAATGATGATGGCGGTGGTGATGGCTGTCCGTCTGACTCAATGTGCCATGCATGCAACTGCCAGAGATGGAAATAAGGTTTTTTTTATTCGCAGAGACCTATAGTTTGCGTTTTCGCAATTATTCGCAGATAAAGAAAATGAAGAAACAATGCCACCTGTGACACTGCGCGGCGGTGACCGCTCATGGCAAATTGTGTACTTTTACTGCGCTATTTAAGCGGACTGTTACGCCAAAATAAAACAAAGCACCTCTCGCCGCTTTTCAAGGGCTATAGCCTGGCGAACGTGCGCTCGGCCACCTCGGACGCGCGTGCCTCCTGCCGGGCGACCACACCGACCAGATTCCGGTGGTCGTGTTGCTGGACTAGGCCACCGGCTTCGACCGTGCTGAGACAATCACGCTGTACGATGAAAACGAAAAGTTCCTGCGTAAACATGTCGGCGGCGGCAGAAGATCGCTCTTCACCAAGGTGGCTATATCGTGGAAGAAGGGGCCCGCCCTGAGAAATAAACTGCACCGCTGCCCCGAACGGTAAACAGTGGCGGCATATGCTTCACCGCAAATCCGCTTGACCAATCAGCTCTCAGGAGAAGAAATCCGCAACATTAATGCGACACTAGTATTACAAAACAATGTTAGGGAGAAAAATGTCGAATAAATCATGCATGTACACCCTGCGACAAAAGTTTACGGACCGCAGGATCTCCAAAAACGTTCAATTCCAGAGCAGCCTGTAGCAGCAGCCAGTAAAACTATACGACAATGTTAGCATATTCTAGTCAGGGCCCAAAATGCAAATACCAAACTGTGTTGCGAGGTTGCGGAGATGTTCAGGTTTTTCTCATATCTCGTGCCACGCAATATTTTGTCGCCGGGTGTACACGGGTTAAATGGGGATTGAGGAAAAATGAAAGGCCTCAACAAACCAACAGCTTGTCTAAGCACTTCCTTCAAGTGTCAGTAGATGAGCGGGACGGATTCGCTGGTTGGCTTGATCCAGCCGTGCATGATTAAGATCTTAATAAAGCGAAAATGAGACAGCCACCAAATCGTAGAAGTTGCTCGTGAAGACGGCGTGCAGAAACCAATCCAGACGCAGAAGCGAAATGCAGATGCAGAAGCGAAACTTGGAGTGCTTGCAAATGAAGCCACACAATCGTGGAGAAGCACACCTGCTTCGCAGCACACACGTCTTCATAGACTAGACCCCTGTCTTCAAGTTCATCCTCCGCCTGGAATATCCCGACCCGAGACAACGGTTCTTTACCGACTGCGACTTGGTGTCGCTTTTACAAAATCCTTTGCTTTCCGCATCAAAAGGAAAGCTAGCGCTGCGTATGACCACAGCGGCAACGAGGAAACTATCGAACACGTTATTCTTGTAATTGTCCCCGATACAGCACACACAGGTAGTCATTCGCCACCACTCTGGCGCATCTTGAAGACCGGCCGCTTTCGGAGCAGACAGTCCCGAACCATACAGTTGTCGCACAAGACAGTCGAGGCACTCTTGAAATTTTTATGTTCGAGTGGTCTGTTAGAGACACTCCAGTTCTCAAAGACGTTCCCAACCTGATTTATTTTTCTTGCCTTTGTTAATTTTCGATATTCCTTCCCTCTTTTATTTCCCCTTACCCTTCTCCCAGTGCAGGGTAGCAAACCAGAATCTTCTCCAGTTAACCTCTCTGCCTTTTCCACCCCCGTTTATCTCTCTCTCTCTCTCTCTCTCTGGGCGGGCGTCTATAGCAGCGTTTTTAATAACATCTTGCATGGGCTAAGCGGTACACGACTTAATATAAGAAGATTCTTGCGTGAACCAGACGACTACAAAAAGAACACATGCGCGTATTCTTTATTTGATCTCACAGACTACACGCCTTATCTGCACGTAAATAACTCGACCACTAACATGCCGCGAAGGAGTCATTGGGTCTGTCAAAAAAAGAAAAATATATATATTACCATTATAACGCGAAGTGAGGCTGCAATGAAACAGGAAACGAAGAAATAATGCGGATGCCAGTAGATCCTTTTTTCATCGTTACTGCCAACTGCCGTCGAAAAATAAAGTGAGAGGATGAGTGATGACTTCTTTGTCCCTGTCGGTGTTAAGGGCGTCATCCTCCGTGACACCAACCAAGGTTATTGGAGAAGGAGCACTTCAGGAATGCCCGCGACACATTCGAACACGGCAGATCCCCTCGCGAACAGTGCGCTGATGCACCAAAACCACTCGCTTTACGCGCTCGTACAACAGCGCATGTAGTCTAGCTCGAGGTTGTGATTAATACACCGTAATCACATTGATGTGTCACTTACAGCGTTCTAAATCAGGAGAAGAAAGACAGTGCAAAATGCACAGGGGCAACACCCAGCTCGCCGCTCCTGCGCGAGGCGAAGTGGCCGCGGGCACGGACAGCAGGCGAAAATAAAATAAGAACAACAACCGCGTTATATTCGGGTCACAAACCCAAATATATACGTATAACGAATATGCGTATAACGGAAGGCGCGTTCTGACGTCATAAGTTCCTGAAAAAAATAAGATCTCGTCATATATGTGCAGATACGGTATGTGCCAGTGACCCGCTCTCTTGTATACGAGATTAAGCAATAAAACAGCGGTATCAAAATATACTCATTTCTATAAATACGCGCCTGCAAGTGCGTAACGGCTTGATTAAAACGAAGATTTCTATGCCCTTTTTTTTTTCATGAGCTTTGGCGTGGCTGTTCGATCGGATTCTTGCCGAATGAAGTCGGCCGGTCCTGGATATAGTGCGTTGGACAACTGCACTGGTCCCGTAAATACCGTAATGAAAAGTGTACTGATGCCGACGACAAAGTAATCCGCGGTCGCGTGTACCGCATGGGTCACACGTATTAATTACATCATGCACGTCCGTCCCGCGTCTCGCTGATTCACCGGGAGAGCACGTAATAACTACACGCTGCAAAACACGTTGCAGAAGATGAACAGTTCTAGAAAAAAGCGCGCAGCATTGACCGCTTCACATACATTCCCAAACCACGCGTTGCATCTATGCAGTTCTTCCTTCCACCGCCGGTAATGTTTCACCCCTCGAGTAACCGTCTCGCGCCGCGGCTTCACAGCAGCGATTCATCGAGCGAGACGTGGCGCAGCCGTAGTAGCGGTGCACGCAACGTCTGGCGTGCGTGCGAGACGTGCTGATCCGCGTCTGCACGCAGCCCAGCCATGCGGGACTTCGTGGGCCTCAAGACGGCGGCGGGAGACGACGCTCGCCTCTTCCGGTCTTCGCGCGAGTGCGGTGCCGCAGCGAGGGGACCTCCGCGCCGCGACTGCTCGGTGTTCGCCTCGCGCGGTCAGGCGCTGACCATGGAGCAGCTCAGGGGCGGCGAGAACGAGGACGGCGACTGCGGGCGCTCGGCCAGCGCCCGGCCCGAGTGGTTCGACGCGCACAAGTTCGGCAGGGCCAAGGAGATCTTCAGGGAGCACTTGTTCAGGTACGCAACACCCGCGCGCGCACGCATTTCCTGCTGAAATTACTGGAGAGAACTTCGATGCTAGTGCCTACGGGGAGATGCAGGCACGGCAATTCAGCCGACACGTGGGAACAATGGGTAGTGATTGCATTTGCCTACACTTCGTTCTTCCGGCTTTGAACGGCCTTGTGACATTGCAAATCGATTGCTTCTAAGCAATAATATTTCGTTATAAATGCAACTATTCATAATGACTATTCATAATGATCGTGCTTATGTGCAGATCCTTCTTGTCCCGCTGTCTTTAGAAAACTATGAATGCTTGGGCATTCACAAATATATATCCTAACGAATAACGCCAGAGGGAGGTACGAAGCCACAAGCATGATGTTTCTGTATACAAATCCATCAACTAGCCACCAATCACATGCCAGCTAACAGTTCGAACAACAGAAAGCTGAGCTAGTTGGTAAGGATTCATAATGCAAAGAAGGGGTATCATAAGAAGCCAACAAACACTGGAACCAAGGACAACATAGGGGAAATTACTTGTGCTTAATAAATGAAACAAATAAACGATAATTAATGGAAATGAAAGTGGAAGAAAAAACAGCTTGCCGCAGGTGGGGAACAATCCCACAACCTTCGCATACCCAAGAAAGTGGATGGTGAAACGGTGCCGCTGTAGCTCGATTGGTAGAGCACCGCACGCGAAATGCGAAGGTTGTGGGATCGTTCCCCACCTGCGGCAAGTTGTTTTTTCATCCACTTTCATTTCCATTAATTTATCGTTTATTTACTTCATTTATTAAGCACAAATGATTTCCCCTATGTTGTCCTTGGTGTCAGTGTTTGTTGGCTTCTTATGATATGACTAACCAAAATCGGGCCTTTCGGTTAACCACCTTTCTTCTCGTTTAAAGAAGGGGTATAAAGTTTGTAAACAGGGATAAGGTGCCTCAGAAAGGCTGGCCAAAGTTTCGGTAGGAGGACCCGCCGTGGTTGCTCAGTGGCTATCGTGTTGGGCTGCTGAGCACAAGGTCGCGGGATCGAATCCCGGCCATGGCGGCCGCATTTCGATGGGGGCGATTTAAGTGCACGTTAAGGAATCCCAGGTGGTCCGAATTTCCGGAGTCCTCCACTACGGCGTGCCTCATAATCAGAAAGTGGTTTTGGCACGTAAAACCCCATAATTTTTTTTTTCGGTAGGAGGACCTGTCTTCGTCAAAGCTGGTCCTCCTATCGATACGTTGGCCAGCCTTTCTGCAAAAGAGAGAGAGAGCAACTGATAAAGGAAAGGTAGAGAGGTTAACCAGGAATGGGCCCGGTTGGCTACCCTACACTGGGAAAGGGAAAATGGGACGGAAAGATTAAAAGAAGCAAAGAATGCAAAGAAGGGGTAAGGCGTGCAGACACGGACACAAGAGAAGTCGCCAACATGAACGCCTTACCCCTTCTTTCAAGAAAGGGGCTGCCAGATAGAAAAGCACACTGTGGTATGAAGTTTGTAAACAGGGATAAGGTCAACAGGACAATGCAGGTAAACAGGATAAGGCTAGCCAACGTTTCGATAGGAGGACTGTCTTCGTCAAAGATAGGTGCTCCTATCGAAACGTTGGCCAGCCTTTCTGAGGCACGTTATCTCTGTTTACAAACTTTATACCACAGTGTGCTATTCCATCTGTCAGCCCCTTTCTTAAAAGAAGGGGTAAGGCGTTCGTGTTGCCGGCTTCTCTTGAGTCCGTGTCTGCACGCGTTACCCCTTCTTTGCAGTATGCCTGAGCTTCCTCTAGTTATTTTAACAGAAAATTATTTCCTTTTTCTACTAATGCACAATCTCGTACAAACAAATATTTATTTATTTATTTATTTATTTATTTATTTATTTATTTATTTATTTATTTAGTTTGCCGAACAGTAATGTCTACTGTAGGGCCACATGCTTTTCCCTAATGTAAGACCACATGGCCTAAGCTCTCTATTACCCGAAAGTGCCAGCAAGTTATGTAATCATCGAGAAGGCGGGTTGACTGAGGGGCCCGATTTTTATTATTCATATCATAAGAAGCCAACGAACATTGACACTAAGGACAACATAGGGGAAATTACTTGTGCCTAATAAATGAAATGAAGAAACTATCAATGATTGGAAATGAAAGTGGATGAAGAAACAACTTGCCGCAGGTGGGGAACGATCCCACAACCTTCGCATCTCGCGTGGGATGCTCGCATTTCACGTGCGAGCATCGCACGCGAGATGCGAAGGTTGTGGGATCGTTCCCCACCTGCGGCAAGTTGTTTCTTCATCCACTTTCATTTCCAATCATTGATAGTTTCTTCATTTCATTTATTAGGCACAAGTAATTTCCCCTATGTTGTCCTTAGTGTCAATGTTCGTTGGCTTCTTATGATATGAGCAAGTTACGTGTCGCACAAGCTACATGTGGCCAGTAGGCTCCATGAGCTTTCCAAACACGATGGTGTGATGATTTGTCGAGACAATTGTAAGCATGCGTTCAGCAAACTTTTCGCGAGTACTTACGACCACTTAATTGTTCTGGGTGACCAGGCGGAAAGTTGAGCATTTAATGGCTCGCTCAGTCCGATTTTGCGGAGCTGTCACACCGAAAGACATTAGAATAGAAAAGTCGTAATTCTTCTGTATCTCCGTTTATAAATAATTTATAAAGCAAAAGTGCCCAGCCGTTATATCGGCTTGTATCAAATGATCAAAATCTGACGAACAAGTGCGTTGTCGCGACTTCTAGCGCTCCAGCATTTTCCGTTGTACCCTCCCTGCGTCACTGTGTCGCAATGAAACATTGTGGTTTTCGCCCATAGACACTGCGTTATTGCATTTCCGAACGGAAACATTTTCTGGCTGCTCTGGTGGGTTTCGGCAAGTGGTGCAGTAATGCAAAGCCGGCCACATATCACCCTATCACTGCGGTGGCGCTCATGTCCATGCCATTATCTGGCTTGTTGCAAACTTCCTGCGCAAGTCCTGCGCGCTGGTTGCCTACCCAAATTGCTTCCGTACTTTTCACATAAATCAACCGTTCGTGAAGGAGTCCTCCGTCTACTAAGATGGATTACAAACAAATGGCCCATTTTGCAATGAGTGCACAGTATAAAATATTAGAAACACTACTGTGTGCATCGTTATACAACACAACAAAGACTAACTTGTATCCGACATTTGGTGTACTGGCTGAGATGCTAGTATTTTGTGAACTCCATGTCGTGAAAGGTTTATGTTTGTTTTTCATTTATTCTTATTGATTTTGTTATTTATTTGCTGTAGAACAGAGACAAGCGTTTTGTGGCATTTTGTATCATTTTAACGCATTTTGTGGCTCAGTATCTTCAT
Organism: Dermacentor variabilis; assembly: GCF_050947875.1. Classification (NCBI taxonomy): domain Eukaryota; kingdom Metazoa; phylum Arthropoda; class Arachnida; order Ixodida; family Ixodidae; genus Dermacentor; species Dermacentor variabilis. The sequence continues at coordinate 5,747,995 of NC_134578.1, read as the reverse complement.
AGTACGCCGTTTATATATCGAACCAATATGATCATGCGCGTTTCGTAAAAACGCAAGTTCACTGCCCACTGCGGCTTTTCTTTCCCGTCGCAGTTTCTTCTTCGCGCACCTGGTGGGGCTCGCCATGGTGGTGACGAAGCCGTCCATCCTGGAGCCCCTGACCAGCACGGGCCGGTCGTCGACGCTGTCCTGCCTGTACCGGCGCTACCTGAGCACCTTGCGGCACGTCAAGTGCTGGTACGAGGGGGACATCTGGGGCCGCGACGACGCGGCAGCGCTCAGCATCGCCAGGGTGCGCCAGATGCACCGCGACGCCAGCGCCCAGCTGCGCCACCGGCGCTGCCCGGTCAGCGGCGCCACCTACCTCTCCCAGCTGGACATGGCGGTGACGCAGTTCGCCTTCGTCGGCCTCGTGGTGCTCTACCCGCGCCAGCTGGGGCTGTCCCTGAGCGAGTACGAGCTCGAGTGCGTCCTGCACTTCTGGAGGTGCGTCGGCTACAAGCTGGGCATGGCGGACTCGTACAACCTGTGCTCGGGAAGCTACCGCGAGACCTTCGACGTGTGCCTCGACATGCAGGAGAAGCTCATCAAGCCGGGCCTAGTCAATGCGTCCCGAGAGGCCTCGGCCATGAGCAAGGACATCATCAGCGCCGTCCGCGTGCTGGTCATCTTCCTTAGCTACGAAGGCATGATGACTTACTGGGCGAGGCAGGTCGGACTGGACTTCAACGCGGCGCTCAGCCTGTACGACTGGTGGAGTTACTGCCTCATCTGGCTCACCTTCAACCTGTTGCTGCGCTACAGGACGTTCAGGAACATGTTCAACTGGCTGCTCAGGGTGGCCATCCGGCGCGGAACAAAGTGGGGCGGGTACCTACAGAAGCAGCTCGAGGCGCAAGAACTGCACGCCAAGGGCATGCACCTGAGTTACGCGTACAGATACCACTGAATGAGAGTTATACGCCGGATGATTTAGACCTCCCGAGTTCCTTGGAAATATCATAAGGAACGGCTTAGACATGAAACGGCTGCATTCCGTCCTCGTGGGGATCTTCACTTGCACGAACCTCAGTGAAACAGTGACGACGAACACGCACCAAGCGTACACATCTATGCCACACTTTCACATAGAAAGGCGGTACTAGATGATCCTTAGTAGACTCGAGGAAAAGAAAAGAAAGCATTAGTTAGGGACACACAGCAACGGCATTGAGTTAGTCTGGTGACAGTTTTGAAGAAAGAACTCGGCGTAGTCAAGGAAACAGCAATCACGCTCTCAAATTTCTATGAACGCAATACATACAAGAGGAGAAGCCTGGAAACACGAGGCAGTGACGGCGTGCATTAGGTCTACTAGTCGAAAGAGTCACCAAAACGCTATTACGGCTATTACCAAAATGTGGTCGATAGCGCGTTGCTTTCGAAACAAAACGTCGGCATACAAACGACTAAGTGCTGTCAATCGTCAAGGTAGGTTTGCGGCCCAAAAAGAATTCCGAGGAACGGGAGCCACAGTTGTCTGGGTTAGAGGAAGGTGCCGTGATCTTGAAAAGACTTCTGTGCATGATGTGAACAGTTGTGCCGGCACGAGGTGCAATATTCTCAAACCCTTTCCAAACAGCTCCCTTAGCTTCGTCACCAATTTTATTGTTCTGCCAAGCAGAGCGCTTAAACGACGAAGCTCTACTTAAATTTCAATTCACCGGATAATGATATGGGACAACCAAGCGTTTCCGCCTGCTTGAAAGCGGCACTACAAAGAAGCGTTTCGTCACAAAGCAGACGCATTCATTTTTAAAGCGCACGTTCGACTGCTGGAAGCAGAAAACTAAGTAAAACTTTGCAGCTAAAGACTGTGACCTGCTGCAAAAGTACGAACGAACAAATTTGCAATGCCTCAGAAAGAAGAGCCGGCGTTTTGATCGGTGAACCTACGTTTGACGAGACGGCCTTCTGATACTTGATGTGCCAATGATGGTTGTCGTGGTAACACTTGTTGAGACGTTGTGAAGGCAGAAGCGATTTTGTATAATAATTTATTATTACCACGCGCTTTCAGAGACTGCATTGTCTGTAATATCTGTAGCCGCTGTGCCTGGGACGGTGATTGTGTTGTGTCCTTGCGACTTAGGCTTCTCGCCAGACAGGACAAGCTGCATGCGTGCAAGTTTCTTGGAGCAGACTGTGAACATCCCAGATATGGCCAACCATCTTTATTGAGTTATCAGTGGCACCGTTAACGTTTCCTTTTATTTGGTTTCCGTGCCTTGAGAGGGCAGAAATAACAGTGGCAGGTCTGAGCCTCATGATCATCGTGTAGGCTTGGGCTAAAACGTAGATACCAAGGAACTGTGCAAGGTATGACATTGGCCGGTTTTTCGGTCTGCCTCAGCTATGATCTGTGGTGCTCCGAACAACTGGAACGAGCGCTTTCTGTTGGGGCCGAGACGCCACTTTCTTCACTGATACTTTTTCGTGCAAATATAATGCTATCACCAACTCGTAATTAATCGGCTGATGGACAATGATTAGCACGATGTTCAAGATGGTTGTTGTGTGTTCAGCTACGCAACTTCATACGATTGAAGTATACCATGGCATCATAAGGCAGGTGCTGAAGTCTTGTTGTACTCCCAAAGTTAGCTATGGCGACATTGTTCGCGACACGAAAAGTACGACGGTGCTACTGCACCGCATGCGGTGGTACCTGTTTTCAGGGAACCATATTCAATCAAAAGAGAGAGCCTGAAATAAACGGTATAGAGCCTAAGTTGAAGTCTGGCATTGTGTTCCGTGTCTGGAAAGGTATTTCAGTCACTGCCAGAAAAACAACGGCAGTATACTAGAATCAGGATGGTGTTCTTTAACGGTAAGCTCAAGTATTTACCTAATTTTGGCGCTGTGCATACCATGAGGCCGAGGATCCACATCAAGAATGCTGCGTTGAGCAGAATTCGCCGACGCGTAGTATAACGCTGAACATCTGCGGTGCTGCACTGGACGCTCCAATTTCGCGATCTGGTTGAGTTCAGTCAGCCCTTCCATTGCGGATTGACGCCTGCATAAGATGCTCAGGCGGAGCAATAGGCTAACACCTCTTGAAGCCACACCGTAGCGCACGCCACATCAAACAGGGTTGCAAGCTTCAAAGAGAAGGTACCTTGGCTTATTTCTAGCGGAACCGAGTTTCGCGCGGACCAACCTAAATTGGAAAAGACCCACGTGCTCCGTACCATAACCATATACGTCCATACAGAGTTATGTGGGAACATACAGGTTTACAGAGTTATGTACAGAGCTATGTGGGAATATACAGGATCCTATTGGATAATATAGGATCATGGATCATGGGCACATGGGGTATACCGGATTCTTAGCATTGAGAGTACCCGCAGCTGTCGCAGTTCAGCTAACGCAATGAGGGAAAGTGAGAAAAGATTTATTGAGTCGCTGAAGTTTGGCCTCCCGAAGTGACCGAGATGCCGTGTACAACGATCGATCATTGGCTGAAAGCAGTCGCCTGGGTTGTCCCAAGCAGTCCGGGACGACAAATCGAAGAGGCACATAACGAAAGAAGAAGGTAGTTCTTGATGACCACCCTGCGTGGAGGGGAATTAAGGGAATGTGCAAAGAACGTAAAGCGTCCACAAGCGACAAACTCCATTCAAGCTAAATAATGATTTTTTGCTGTCCCACCAACATCATGTATGAAATGTGATGTTCGCATAAAGATTTCAGACACCGCACACATCGTAAGTGTGAGAATCCGCTAACGTAGCTTATGAAAGACCTGACTTCTAAAGTACTGTTTCTTAAATTATGTTCGGTAACTGATATCCCCATGATTAATCTTTACATAACAATAACCCGCTTATGTTCTCCTGACTGTTGGCTTCTAACCATTATGTTATCAAGTAATAATATTGATCAGAATCGAAAGCGCGTCATCACTTGCTTGTATTGCAGTTGCAAAAGTGCCGACTGCGTTCTGCAAAACAAATTCACTGACAAATTGTTCATGTCCATAGACGATTTTGTGACAGAATGTGTCCGTGCAGTGCGAGAGTTGTAAGTTCTACGAACAAAGACGAAAAAGTGGTGCCTGAAAGTATAACTAAAGAAAGCAAGATTTGCTTCCTAGTAACGCTTATACCCCAGTCAAGTTTTATAAAAGTGCGCTGCTTACGAATCACCGGTAACATGGACAATTCAGATGGACGCACGAATGAATGTGTGCGTGCGTGCTGCCTGGCGTCAGAAAGTAAACGAAGCACTGGGGCAATAACGCCGCTACAACCCCTTGTGCTCACAAATCCTTCGTTGGCTGCTGATCACGAGGTCGCGAGTTCGGTTTCCAGCCACGGCGGACGGAAGTCACGGAATTTTATCGCTCCATTCGTATTGCAGTTGCGCTCATTCTTCTTAATGCGTTAGCACTGTTGGGCACTTCACGCACTTTTCGGGGCTATTTATCTATGTATTTAAACGTTTTCCCGCCCACCTGGGTCACTGAGTCACTAACAATTAGTCGTACGTATGCGGTGAGGATCTACGTGGCTAGCTGTCCTATGGTCCATGGTCGAATGGTTAGCGCATCGGGCTGCTGTGCTGAGGTAACAGTGTTCGACACCAACCATCGGATCAACTTTGGTCACTGATTGCCGTGCCAATGTGTACATACGCATTTCTATCTTCTTGCTTTCTCTCACTGCACATACGTGCCTGCCTCACAGCTCTTTCATCCCCGCACGGGTCACTATAGATGCGGGACTGCTTAAGCACCACTGTTCGAAGAAACTCCTTGACGCCGACTTGGACCACTGGGTATAGGCCGTTCGGTCTGTGCTAGTTTTCAATGAACCCGTAGCGCCCCTTGCCTCGGGCCCGGGCCACAACTCGCTCCGCGTGCAGCGGCCGTACGTCAAGTACGAGGAAGCTGGCTCCTGGCCGCGCAGCGTGTACAGCTTGGGTAGCTGCGTGTGTGCCACTTGGAATGTGCCGCCCCACACTGACCGAAAAGATCCCCTAAGTTTGTCCGATGCTGAGCGGAATTAAACGCGTCGCGAGGATTCCCCAGGGACAGCAACCCGACGCATTCGCTGGCTACGCCACAAACGCGCTGGGTATGTGCAGCTTTTCAATGAGCGCCTTTCCCGCCTACTGAGCTGCACCTTGAAGTGGCTCGATGTGTGACGCTCTTCAATGAACGTCTCGTCAACTTCGGTCACTGAGTATGTGCCATTGGGTGTGCGAGAAGCGAGGGAACAGCACTCAGTGTTCGCAGGCACCAGCGCGCCACGCTTCTCATCTCGGAGATCACGCGCGGACTTCTCTGCACCACCGCTAGATGGCGCAGCGTGAACAGAAAGAAGCACGAGAAAAGCCCTATTGCCGCATGATGCGTTTTCAGCGTTCGCACGCGCGCCATGCATTTCGGAGGTCACGCGCAGGCTTCGCGGCGGCGCCGCTAGATGGCACCGAGTGTCCTTACAGGGAAGTGCGAAAGAGTCTCGCTGCAGTGCACGCCTCAATCATGACTCCTTTCGACTGTGGAAATACCTTGTGTCGCTATATTAATTAAATTCTATCGCATTACCGTCGACAGTCATCGTGAGATGGGTTCTGCCACTGTTTTTCCCCGGCCGACTGTACAGCGCTACCATTCTTGTTTGACGCAGTACCAACATTTAGTCATACGCATGCCGCAATAGATCTATATGGCTCGCTCTCCTACTCATTGCCTATGAAAATCTGCAATAGAACCTGCATCATCAATACCACATAGTTACTTGCCGTTGTGGCTGTGTTTAGCTAAACCTTTCAGCCGGGTAAGTGCTGTGTCATTATAGCTCGGCAAAATTAAAGTGCATCGAGCTGTTCTCGAAAGTGCTTACTACGCATGAATTTGCTGCCTTTCCGTAAACCGACTCTGAATTCAAACACAGCAATATGTTGTCTATTCACTCTTGCACTTCAAGAACTCGTTTATCATAGAAATTTTAAGGATTTCGATCGTCACATGTGGAAAAATTTCTTTATCTTCGTTGTCAAAGCTACAGTGAAGAGCATATCATTAAAAGCAGGTTTAGATATGTAGAAAAGTTGAATGCCTATGTTGCTCCATACGGCAAATTTTATAAATTTCTGTTCTGATGCCTCCAAAAACTTCCTCAGGCATGCAAAAGCAGGAACTAGACATCGCAAGGATAGACTTAACACTATGGGCAAGGAAAAGGCACACAGCCAAATCCCTTTCTTTTAGTACTGTCGCTGTATATGTAAACTCGAGCAATACTAGTTTTAAGCTGAAAGTCGTGGGCCAATCTTATTGAAGGTATGGTTGAATGGGAGAATATTACAGGTGGCTGGGATGGCTTGGCAGTGCCAGATGAGTGCAGTAACTTGCCACCATGACAACGTTCTTCCGAAGGAGCCAAAGTGGTGAACGAGCAAATGGAGTCGGGTCTCGGTGCCAGATAAAGTCGTCGGCGCTAAAAAATGCGCAAAGGGGGTGGAAAGGAAGGGCATTCTAACATTTAAATAAGCGTAGCATATCTCACCGTTGACTGTGAGCTGCGTCTACAATAGCGTTGGTCAGTCCACTAAGCCGGACGGACGGACAAAGAAAACGACACGTTCAGAGCATTTTTTTAAAGAACAAATCTTTAATGGGATGCACTGACATCACTGAAACAATGCACTCGACATACACTTACAGATCACAACATAAATGTCAATGCTGAAGAAACTAGGGCACGTGGCTATGTGTCGAGCCAACACCCTGATGCGATACTGTGATGCTCACGAACGCTTGTCTGTATGATGACCGAAATCAGGTAGCGTAGTTGTGAATGTCGTCAACTAGATGTGGCTTATATAACACGCTGTTCTTGTGTGAGGACGAGTACCAGTGTCAAATTGTGAAACATTTTTCACCAATGAGCACGCAGAGGAGAAAAGCAAGTCTGTAAAGGAAGCTAAAATGTTCTTTTTAATAACACAACTTGCAATTTTTACTGCGATCCGTCGTTTTGCCCACTCTCAACGCTGAAGCACATAAAAAGCTTGATATTTTTATTATTATTTAGAAATAGAGCTCTCCACATTAGCATGTTCCTCCCAAGAACGTGACCGTCCAAGGTCTTTAAAGCGGCGACTGGCGTTACTTTCATAGCGCCATTACCGAAGAACATTAGGTCTAATTGGCTCATACGCTTCGAAGAGAGCTGGATACCAGCACTGACGCCATTTCCTTGAAGCGAATATAAAAAGCGTTATATCTGAATGCCTAGATTCCTCCAATTAGTTTGTGTTTGTTTAAGAACCCTTGTCAGTGTTTACAAGTGCAAGAAGGAATGTATAGTGCAGGTAACCGTAGGGCGAAAGGTGTCGGTGAACGCTCTCAGGTAAGTTTTCTATTAGAACCTTCAGTCATTTAAAACTCAAATAACAGGAACCTGAAATTTTTCCTTCTTCAAATGAAAAAAAGTGATGATAATGAACCGTTTTCTGACAAATAAAAGTATATCCCCCAATAAAATTGCAGAACCTTGCACAGAGACAATCTTCAAAATGGCATCGCTAACAAAATAATGTTATTTGCAAAAGCTAAAAGTAGCAATCATAAAACATATATATAAAACGTCAATGCAAAACATACCGTGGTGCCAGCTCGTCCATATGCTTACATACGTACCCCAACTCAGGCTAAAACTGACGTAACGTAACCCGTAAAGGAAGCGTCTTATCCATGAGAAAAGTTAGAGCGAAAAAAAATTTTAACTTCACCTTAAGCTTTTTAATAATACATACTCCTCCGCTGCTCAGGAATAAATGCTTACACTTTAGAGTTATTTCCATGATTCAAGAGAAAGCCACGACACACAAAGGCAAGCGTTCACGAGCCACAGGTTTTGTTAAACTCAGCAACAAGGAATGCAGTGGTTAGCTACCCTCACGAGATATGTACACCAGTGTAGAGTAACCACATCAAAATACCGGACAAAATTATGACTACGCCGCGAAAGAAAACACCACCATCAAGTGCACAGCACAATACGTTCATCAAAACGAACAACTTTCCACACACGGAGCAACAACGTCGTTTCCTTCAGCCCGCCCCATCCTTCCACGGTTGTTAGTGACGCGTGCAAAAAAGAAAGGGGGTGGGGGGATCACGTCGGATCGCTGCTGGTGGCGATGTTTCCTTACAGTCCTTGTATAATCCACACACTTTCTACAGGTAATCAATGTAGTCTTCGAAGCTGTTGGACCACGGATAAACACCAACGTGTTTGTTAAGCGCAGTCGTGTAAACTGCTTTTCAGGTACCATAGTCAGATATGTCTGTGCAGGTCTTGCGAAACGCATAAGAATGGGAAAAGAAACAGGCTCGACTGGGCGCCCTTGTTTTATCTCTCCAGCACAGACACACCTAAGCAAACGCGAGCGCTATACACCGCTTTGCTTTATACTGTGAGTTAAAGCGTATGGGCTGTTACTGTACGTAGTGGTTAACTATATACTCCATCACAGTAGTTGCCCGAAGGGCCGTAAAACGCACGCGTGAGCAGCAGAATGGAGAACGAACGCATGCTCCAATATATTCTTCCGAGTCCTGTCATCTGCTTGTCTTCTGTTTGCCGACGTCCAACGTCAATCAAGCGCAAACAAGCCATCAATTACTTTTACCAGTATTACGTAGTTAGACATGAACAGGATGTAGTAAAGAACAACATGAAAGTAGTAACGCTAAGCAGATTTGTATTTAGGCGTCTTTATCTAAGAAAACTGTAGATGATTCAAATGTTGTGAGCGAGACAAAATGGCACCAATTAAAAGCCAGTGTTGTCATACACTTGTGGGCGTAGCTCACAATGCGGATACGACGACTAATTGAGGACGGCGTCTGCCACTGCGATGGGAGCTGCCATGTTCCCAGGCTGTACAGGCTTGGCAGCCGAACGCAATCTGTATTGATAACCAATGGCAGTCGGCTGCGCCTCGCGTTTCAGAAGCCAGGCTAAAATATATAAACTGGTGCGCAGCTTCTGTGTGCACCTGCAACGAATGCGTCAGGGGAACACAAACCGAACTTAGTCTTTACGATTTATTACGTTTGAAATGTGTGTTTTTTTTTTAAACATCTCCTAGATGAATTGAAACGTCGTCTGTGTTGCGTGTAATTACTTTTTTTTTTCGAGCATTATTATTGTGCCTCTACTAGCGTTATGATGATGAGGGCCAACAGTAATTGTTTCGACACGGGAACTATACCACGCTTCGCAACGCTACGGCTGATTCAGCCTCTTTACACACGGTGCCGAAGACAGCGTTGTCGGGAACTACTGCGATGGAGCGCGAGCTATGTTTTTCTGCATGAGCACGGAATTACGTGAAAGATGAGGGTGTAGAATGGGACACTGAAGTATGTCTGTCGCCTTGGCTCCCACAGTTAGACTGTCGACGATTGTACAAGCTAGACGATGGCACTAGATAACTCCAATTACTAATGTAGAAGCACACCGGACAGCGTTCCTCAAAGCCGCAGATACATGCGTCTCCTACACTCGTCGCTGAAATAGTGACAAAAGTGGCTTCTCCAGGATAGTTCTGGGCGTTATGCGGAATTCTGTGAACACGAATTACCGACCGGCTCTATTGCATACGACCGACAAGACAGTACCTCACATTCGTTTACATGACCGAACGCTACTGCGAATTCAGCGACCCTGGAGGCTCGAGCCATTGCGCTTCCACGCAGCAGATAAATTACTTTCACCGTATGAACAGTTATTCGTGGCTGCAATTTGCACTGAATGAAAGTGGGAAGCCGGTCGCTAGTCGTACCATAAATACACACGCATAGTTACAACTGTTCGTAACAATACATTCAAGAAAACATCTACGCTTTAACAGTAACAGAGCGAGTCACAAACCAGAAAAAAACTCTGTACATGGCCAATCACATTTCTCCAATACATCATGCGATGAGAAACAGCATCTCCCGAGAAACACAAACATGCAGTGATCGTAAAGATAATGACCAGCTGTCACGTCCGCGTGTGCCGCATGCGGTACACGCGTTCAACAAATGCGTTCAACAAAATGCGTTCAACACTTTTGGCCGCCGCGCGGCTTCAATCAGGAATACAATAGAGCGTGGCATACTGCAGTGCAGATACGACGCGGCGATGGTGAAGCGAACACCCTCTCGACGGAGACGCCCGCGCGGAACGCAGAATAACCCCTCGCTTAATGTCAACAGTTCAACAAAACGACGTGTACACACAAGAACACCGTACAACACAGGTTGAGACGCGTTGTGAGTCGTTCCACCGAGGTGATTGCTGTAGCCACTTTAGTTATTTATCGCATGCAGTTGCCTAGCTTGCAACAGCGAACGACAGTGTCAACATTCAGCTTCACTACTGTCGCGACCAGTGTACCGCGAAAGAGGCCTCGCACAAAGGATCTAAGCTGGACTGTGTTGCGGGAAACTAGGTGACACATGCATGACTTCTTGCAGCTGAGCCAACTAGTCGAAAAACCATGTCGACTTGAAAGGTGACAAAGTCTTCTTAAAATGTCACTCCATCTCTAGAAGTTGGCGAGGAAATAATCTGGCGGAAGAAATTTATCAGACAAGGACAGCGAGAACTGCTGTATGTAGCAGTAGATCAAGATAAGACGAGGAGCATTTCACCATGCCCGGTGCAGCGGAGAGTGGAGGACAGCACTTACACTATTTGGACTAGAACAACGTGTTATCACGTGCGCGGGATTATGTGCAAAATCATGCACGAGACAACTAAGAAATCACTATGCAAAAAAAAATTTACAACGGGTATAGCAGTGTCAACACATGGTGTTTACCGTTGCACATGCCTGCATGACTCGTAAAACGTGATCTCAAGGTTGGATTGATTTCGAGTAACTCTTCTGCACAGCCGACAAAGGAGCACCGACTATTAGACAAACGCCGGCAGACGACAGCAGCGGTGGAATGGACATTTTCCTTGCAATATTAATGCCCGATTTTCATTTTGCGTAATAATGCAGTCATCTATTATTATTATGTGAATTAACTCCCTCTCAAGGCAGACCTACAGCTTCCGAAGCACAGGGAAAAGTGTGAAAAGTTTAGTCCCTACCCCATTCAGTCGTACAAGCGTTATTACCACCGGACATCATAGCAGCCGCAAACCACTCGTGGAAGAAAAATATAGCATGTCGTCGCCTCATATATGCAGTGCTTCCTTTTCTTTGGATAGTGTTAACGTGATGAGGTGGCAGTTTGGTGGGGGTCAATGCTCTGTCGACACTGCGCGAAAGGCGAGTCCACGTTACGAGTCATAACAAACAGCGTAAAAATATACAAATGAACAAGAGGTTATAAGTAAGTATGAGTTTTAAAAGAAGAAAAAATGAAACACTAGATGAGTGGCGGTGCTAGGCGAAAAGAACGGTGTGGCGTGGTCCATGCAAGACGTAGATATGACGACGTGCTCCATTGGCACCACGACACGGAGAGGTACGACGTTGTGGGAGCAGTCTTGCTCTACGGTTACAAATACGCCCACTAGCGGCAGCACTTGACAACCGAATGCAGAGATTGTGGTAAACGGACACTAAAGGGAAACTTTAACATCAAGCAGCCCTGGCGTGTTGCACACTCCTGGAAGTGGTCTGTTCGGCAGGTGAAGATGTGTAAGTGCAGATTGTCAAAGTTGAAATGGCCAAAGTTTTGTTTCTAAACCCGGCGCGTTGGCTCTGTGGCTGTGGCATTTTGCTGCTGGCCTCGATGTCTGGGGTTCGATTCCAGGCCACGGCGGTCGCATTCCGATAACGGGGGCAAAATGCAAAAAAACATTCGCGTACTTTGATTTAGGTGCGCGTTGAGCAACGCCGTGCTGTCGAAATCAATCCGGATTCATTGCTTGCGTTTTAGTGCGGAATGTTGCACCTTCCCCCTCGCCCCAATTAGAGGTTGTCCCCATAATCGCCCCATAATCGTCCTGGATGTTTCTTTTTCTTTTTCTTCTTCTCATTCTTTCAACGTGACAACACGTGACACTGAAATCCGAAAATTTTGCATGCCCAATTTTACTTCTTTCTTACAATATCATCAATATCTTATGATATGACTAATAAAAATCGGGCTCTTCGGTTAGCCCCCTTTCTTCTCGTTTCTTTCTTACAACCAGGTCACCAGCATTCACCATTCGCTGCCAAACCAGGCGACATCAAGGAGCATTCTAGCTGGCACGGTATTTTTGGAGGTCGTCGTCAATCTTCTTTCAGGCTCTGGATAAATGATGCGGCTAATCTCTGAGGCACGGAATCTAGCTTCAAAGATAGCAATGTCCAAAGACGGGTGTGCCTCGTCTTTGCCCGTGTCTGCTAGCACATACAATGTTGAGCTTCTTTCATTGGCGTCTCCGAATCTAGTCTAACTCAACGTTTCCCTTTGGTGCCCTTTTACCCACGCTATTCCTCTGCGCACACAGTTGTATTCGGAGGCTGCTTAGGGGTACGTTATATATGTTGCGGTAACATGTTTCGCGGAAAGCACCTCGTGCAAGGTGTGGCTCCCTGGAGGAAAAAAATTGGAACATCCACAATGATAGATACCCTACTGGCACGGTCCTACAATAAACTTTATACATAGACATATAAGTTTACTCCTTACACGAGCGTAGGTACAGAAGAAAGATAGCTCTGTATTCATGTGGTCGCTTCTGTATGACTGCGTCAAAGTACGCATATCACGAAATTGCGAGTGTTTGTCGGCCCTTCTGTCTCTGTAACGAAAGCTAAGGGCGGTTCTATATGGCTTAATTTGCCAAAACAACTGAATGTATTTTTTTTTTGTCTCTTCGAGCGAACTACCATCGGCTTGATAGTTTGCCGCATTGGTCAGCGGTGAAAGGATAATGCAACTGAGCACGCCTTCGATCCTCCGCTGAACCCCGGTTCAGAGGAGTACTGATGTGCCATTCCCAAATTTCTTTTTTTTTCTATCAACATCGTCATACCTAGCCTTAATAATGAACGTCGTTAGCAAATTTTGCTTTTTGTTGGGACGTCACAACAATGACGATGACACCAAGTTTCTGACATTAGCGTCAAATTAAAATACGTTATGTTTCTCGACCTTTGCATTTGCTAATTGTTCTCTCTTCACGCACAATAAGCATGCGGCAGAGTTTCTACAACTTCGAAAGTACGTGTTAGCACTCCTCTAGGGACCATAACTGTAAGATAAGATAATCGATCAGCTTCAGTACGAACGCAATCAGTGACTTTCAGTTACATGCTTTCGGGTGAGAAACCCTCGGTTTTCTCGCCGATTGCTTCGTAACTTGAGAAAGAAGGACCGCCGAATTGTTTTTCTTTTCCTCGCACGCCTGCCTCCCTGCAGGTGTAGTCTCTGAACGCTCGAGGCGGAGCCCCGCCACACAGGCGCTGTACTCGACCCGAGGCTCGTTCTGGACAACTCACCGCCACCGAACTCTGTTATGCTGCGCCTTCCTCGATTCCGTTGGACAAGGCGTACCCACTGCAGTAGGCTTAGGGAGCTACGACGTCCTCCTGCTGAACCGGACCTGATAGTTTCCGTTCCCGGCAACGATCGCCGCGCTACTCAACTCTGGGCGGAGTGCATAAAAGCGCGCACTGACATTTCGGCGCGCATAATCTTGGGTAGCCAAATTATTCGGGAGCTCCAAGTAGCGCATGCTGATAAGCCCAGCTGTGGGAGCTATGGGAGATACAGCTTCCGTCATACTTAGCCCGAATACACCTTAAGCACCTCATTTGCAATTATTACACGCGTGGTACCGATGAAACTCTAAGGCTCTTGCTACTGCCCATCGCGTGTTACTTCTCGAAAGGCATGCCCTTCGGGTTGCTTCAAGGAAACTACGTGGCAGGCCATTCACCAAACAGAAGACGATACCGCGGCCTCGTGCATCTACGGTGTTCAAGGAGCACGGAAGCGTTGCTGCATTGTTTGAGCTCTACCAGCCCATACGACCGCCGGTGAAAGGCTGAACGATGAACGCTTCAATGCGCACGTGTGCGTCGCATACTGTCAACTTTCCGACAACCGCCTGGTTGACCTAGATCCTTGCCTTACCTCATCTCCGCTACGCATGTTGACAAAGATGTCTGGTTCGCGTGCTTTGACTCTAGCAGCTTAATGCGTCTTCCTTCAAAAGAATTTGCTCCTTATAGGCTGAGTTCGTTAAATTACAGCCATTTGAGATGTGTCTTCATCGTTCGGGTTAAGCATGACGGCGGCTGTGCAAGTTCAAAGAGGGTCACTTCTTATCATGCAGACTCCAGTGATGTACTCGTACTGTTCCAATGGCTCCAAAAAAGGCAACGTGACGGAATTCGCCGGCGGTGAAGTGCCTATACAGCGCAGCCTCCAGTCGTGTCCTTCACAATGTGCTCGCGTGCGCTCACATCGATACCTCGCGCGCGAATCGTCATGGAAGACTGCCCTCAAGGTTTCAGCAGGTGGCAACGGTGCCACGGCTGATGAATAAACTTTCCTCTGTGTTATTCAAGTTAGGCGGCCTAACCGCACGAAGCTTTGGTGGCTGGAAACCATCCTTATGCGGTGGTACATACGTGCACTCCTTTTAGACAAAACATATTTAACCATACAACTTGCACTCAGATAGCCTGTACGAAAACGCTACAGATGTGACATTTCAGCAGCTTGTTTTTAGTTTAGGTCCTCATCCAACATAGCATGACATCCGTGCGAGTTATGTATGTCTCACCACGTTATATGATCTCTTTCAAAAAATTTACAAACGTGTGCGCGGTCGCTATTGAAGAATAGGAACCATTCCAAGAACTGATAGTCTAAGAACAGATGGCGCCTTAATTTTTTATACCTCCAAGTTTTCAAGCAATCAGCGTCTCGATTTTTAATCCAGGGACTATTCTAACTTCTGAAACTGGGACTGGTAAGAGACCTATAGACGCCACACAGCTATACGTTTCTGACCTTACCACGTCTGTCCAAGCTCACGAATGCAGGAGGGTATGGCACACCGTTAGAATCCATCGAGGACGCTCACGGTTGTCCCTTCTCACCATTAAGGCATATTTGGAGGCGTCATGGATGACTCTGATCAAAGATTTTGGCACTTTTTTTTTGCCAGCTGTATGCTTAGCCGTATTTGTAAACACACCTACTGTGCACGTTCCGCAATCAACTCACAATACTCTTGAGGCGAAACACTCGCCTTGACTCAACCGGTTCAAACTGAGAACAAGTGTGCATCGTGTCAGTACTGCAGGACTAGAACACTTCGTGCGATTAGGCGCCGTTCGACAAGCGGTCAGAATGAACTGGAATCGTTCTGGGACGTACAAAATTGTGAATTACCCATATGCGAAAACGGCCGTTGACGTCGCCAGTCGAGAAATCCGTGCGAACCCTGAGAGGACCCTGTCAATCAAGTTACAGCGACGCCTCACAGTGTGCTTACCGAGAAAATATCGGCTGCGTCGATGCGTTGCTCCCGTTCATCTTTTTTTAAGCGCCACATACGCAAAATTGAGTAAGGGAGTGCTCCAACAATAAAATGAAATGGATGTAATGCAACGTCTGTAGTCTTAGGTTCCAAACCTGATTAACAGCGCAGAAACATTCACTCACGCGTCTTAACATGTCGTCACGTATGCGAAACTATATATGTATAGCCTTAAAGTCATTGTCACTTTTTTCCTTCGTTTCTACCGCAATTACATATTTGATAAATGAATTGTTTTGTCTCATAAGCACAGCTCACTGAGGAATGTAGTCTCCTGAAAGAAGCTCGATGCACGCATGATATACGGCAAATATGAAAACAGGTTCTCTGTCTCGACTGCCATAAAATAATAAACGTTTTGCAAATTTCAAGTGAGAACAAGATTAGCACGCGCTGTCTTATGCATGTGTGCAGCATTTGCATAAAGTGAAACCAAGAATGCAAAAGAAAACATACTTATACATGATGTAGATACCGACAAATGGAAACGCATTGTGAATAGAAAGGGATGAAATAGCGGTAAAGGGTCTGATACCGGCCTTCATTTCACTATGGGGGCCTTTTTTATCATTTCTTTGTCAAATTTATAAAGATAGGTTCCTTATCGAAGGTTTGACAGCCAGCTAGTGTCACATCACTACGTTCATGTGTTCCTGTTGTTCTTTTATTGTATGTCATTTTACTGAATAACGTATTTTAAAGATACACCGGCAGGCCTTCGACACAAGAATACTTGGGAGGCTACCATCAAGACTGAGTAATTTGGACCAAGATCTTCTCATGAACTTCTTTTGAACTTCATGAACTTCTCATGAACTTCGTGATGAGAGTCCTTGGTCAAGCATTTCCAAAGTCAAACCAGAACTGTAACTTCGGAGCAGTTACCGTATTTTATGGCTCAATTAGAGACGAACACTTGCATTTCAAGAAACGTGCAAGTAATAAATGATAACAAGAATAATCATTTCAATGACGAGTAGATCGAAATCTTTTACTGTAATAAGGCGTCATTCACCAGGAGATAAAAACGCGTCCCTGCCCTACTCACACAGATTCCATCCGAACCTTCCCTGAAGCAACAAGCAATATTCACAGAAGTGTGTTTTCATTAATCGCCTGCATTTGATTTCGTTCGGAATGTCTTGGTATAATCCACGCTCGGTGTGACACGATGAGAGAACTTTTGAAGATACGATAAGCCTTTCGTAAAAATAAACAGTGCTTTCTGCTGAAAGGCTAGATTAGTGACATTTCTTTCCGTTAGGAACCTCAAATTTTTGTAATGGCATGTTAAAACACAAAAAAAGCGTTGTGGTCTGGCGCAAACCAACTGATGCTCGTGCAGTCTTTCCGTCACAAATCGTGCCGAGGTAATGTGGGAACAGTTAGCTTCGCCATCTACTTGAACCGTACTAAAAACCTAAATACAGATACGAGAGCGCGTGCTTGAGAACAATGTGGTTTGTGGTCCCATAAAGAAATAATAAAATATGCCTTAAAGGCACGTCTTTCAGCCGTAATCAAAATGTGCTCGTGTTAAACGGGAGGGAAGCCTATCAGCGGAATTTCTGTAAATGCGGAAAGGTATTCCCTTTTGCGCCTTTTAACGACAAATAGAATTCACTGAGCAGCCCAAACAGAGGTAAGGGCCATCCGTATAAGCTTCCTTGCCCGCAGGATTTCCGCAGGACGCATTTAGCTATGTCATCCTTTTTTTTTTCACGAGTGAAATTACGAATGATAAGAGCAGCAAGTGCGTGTCATCCTTGAAGATGCATTACTGTAACAGTGCTCAAATTGTAAATGTTGAAAATTAATGAATGTGCTCCACACCTTTTCTTGAAGTATTGCAGTCTAGGTGTTCGAAGCCCCAGCTTTCAATGAAAATGAAGCATCGCGACACTGATGTGCAACTGTTTGACTCTCTACTATTTCGGTGAACATTCTTATCAAGGTCTCATCCGGCGAAAAAGAAACGCTAATGTGATCAGACCAGTGTAACACCGACTCTTCAATAGTAAAATGTGCACACGTAGGAAGCTTTCGTAGCTTCCATTGTATATTGCGTGAACTATGCAGTTGGCCGCAACAACTCTCAAATTAACTTTCTTTTTCTGATGTTCGAGCTGCGAAAGTAAAGACATGCTGTTAACTATGGATCAAGATTCTAAGAAAAACCTTGTAAATGTAGTCTTCGAATATTGGACTTAAGCTGTGGTTTTAAAACAACTTCGAGCACGTAACATCCTATACGCAGTGTCAAAAGTTCTTGATAAAGATTCGGCTGAGTTAAGATAAGCGCTAGTAAAACAGCTTTTATGAGTTTTAACCAGGTACTTGGAGCATTAGCGAACCCCGTGTTCTTATATTCCTTTTCTTTTTCTCGTTTTGGCAATCGAGCACGATATTCACTTAACATTGCAAAGTGTAGAATTCCTGAAGAAAAACGCGGCTTCTTTTGTATGCTTTTCTGAGCTTCACCGGCCATCTGGTAGTGAGGCGTTCCTAACATTACCATAAGTATTCCGAAAAACTACAGGCTGAAATAGTTAGTGTGCGCATTGCCTTGTGCTGGCCGATAGCATGTGCAGTTCTTCCTTGTTCCCCATTCTAAGTGGAAGAAAAGAGAGAAAGGTATTAAATATCAAAACCGTCACTCTCCTCTTTCGCTACATCTTGTCAAAAAGGATCACAAGCTACAGAAAAACCTGCGCGCATTCAAATTTCCGATGACGCTACGGATCACGATGCGCTTCTCAAGTGTGCTCTGTGCACGTGTTCTCTTGCAGCGCAGCAAATCTGTTGTGGTCGAGACTATGTGAGGTAAAAAATACCGGACAGAGCAATTCGATTGGCCTCGTATGTAGTCTGTAACTTCGATGAAAAATGGCACCTGAGTCTAGCGCGGATTATTACCACCGTTTTGCCCTGCTGGACGATCGGCCACAGCTAGTGACGAAAACCTAAACCGGTGAAAACTTCAGCGGCGTCACACTTTCAGCCGCACCTATACAATGCACTTCCGTCGCAACGAGCAGCCATTACACATAAATAACTCGAAGACAATACCAGGTACATGAATTCAGCACGTCATTCGGAGGACACTGGAACATAGGTGCTGAAAAACTTCTTTTTATAGAAATGAGCGATTTGTATTTGCCGCCCCGTGGTAGCAACTAATGGCTCAAATTGACTCTGTGTGCACCATCATTTCACGAGGTACGGAAAAACAAATTTCTGTTTTGCGCACTGAGAGCCATGAAAACCGGAAAGTAGATACTATAAATATTATTATACCACACACACGTCTTGAAAGGAGCTCGCGACATACAGCGATGCTTACATCGCCTTATTCTACGAACAGAGGTGGTAATTGAACACTGCCTGCAGACCTCGGATACAAAAACGTAATGCAAAGATCACCGTGAGAACTCTTGCGATAAGAAGAAAAAAGTGCAGCATTACGAAAGGGTCGAAGGCTCCATGCATCACGAGTAAGCCCTCGCCTGCATTGAGCGAAACGACATCGCGAAAATTTCTGAGACACAAATGCTTGAGCGGGCCAGAGTTCTGCTTCAAAATTCTTTTTTTTTCGACACCGCGAGCGCTCACTATCAACGGGACGCAAAAGAGCCACATATTATTACGTTAGAATGTTAACGTAGTCTTCGACAACTCTATTTAGATGGATGAGGAAGCTTGATTATTGGTGGAGAAATGCAAGGCAAAAACTTCCATTCTCTGAATTTCGCGCCGAACCTTCAGAACGACAATTGCACGTGGAGGGTTTCAACAAATTTTCTCCCACGCGGGCAGTTTCTGTGGAATAAAGGCTCTTGAATCCTGTTACTGTGTTTTAGTTCCTTATAAGAAAGCAGCGCAGTTCTTCTTTAAAGACAAAGAGCCAACTATGCCTGGGCAGACGCTGCTAAAACCTGTGACGTCACGGTGAGCTGGCGCGGTAAACTTCCAAGGCGACGCCGCCCATGTTTTTCGAGTAGCTATGAAAGCATAATAACTTAATGTTGCTCTTCAGAGCCTCTTTAAAGCATACACGTGAATATTTCAACTGAGGTTTCTTAGTGCCCATATTTTAAAGCAGACTATGAACCACTGCTAGGAATCGGCAGAAATGCAACGATGCCGATTTCCCACGACAGCCTTGCAGAAACTCCTCTGAGTTATGCGCGAGAGATACCCGCGAATATTACCAGGAAACGAACCTGACTGCCATGATAAGCTGAGGAGAACGAGGAACGCGCAGTGCACAGCTTGGCGACGGAATGATCGATGTGACTCGTTTTAGAAGACGAGTAGGAGACGTCGGAATGACAACATTTTAACGAGACATAAGTAATTGCTTTCGCGTTCAGAGATGATTATGATGATTAACGTCGCGAGACGTAACGATTCCCGCTACGTGTCTGGGCAGTCACCGCCATCTGTCGGAAGTGTGTGAAACGGTAAACGACCAGCTATACTTTTAAACACTGGTGAGACGATTTGGGGGTAGAGATGGGAGTAGTCTCATTCAGGGTTACTATTTACCATAGGCGTCGCGAGGTTCCAAGGTAGCATCCTTCTCAACAGCAAATATTTTCAGACCTCCGAAATCTCTCGCACTGAGCGATGCTAATTCACATACCAACGTTCGTCAGCGACAATCGTGGCAGTGCAGGGGATAGAGTGCTTTGGCCCGCGGAGAGAACAATAAACGCACTCTTCGACGAGGCAACACCAGGACCCGTCTGTGACGAGTCGAACGAGTGTGCTCACACACATCACGCCAAGTATGTACAACAGCGCGAAGAACGGACACGCGGAGGCGAACGATCCTCGGCAAAGCCGCACAGTTCGCGCCTCGTCCCCCAACGGCGAAAGCGACGCTATGCTTTCGGCGTCGACTGGGCGAAGCCACTGGCCGACGACACGGCTTCGTTTGAATTGTTGCAGGTCCCGTCAACATGATTACAGCTTACACCAGTTAAAAACACGCTTAACTTTCCTTACAAACATGCTGCGTCCCAAGGCTACGAATAGCCTGCTAGCATAGCCGCGAGTCATGGGTCAAGAACGGATACCCTCGGCCGCAAACCGTTTCTCTCACTTGTAGCCTACTAACAATGTCATGTAGTCATAGCACGCGTTCTCCAAACAACTCGAATAGAAAATGAAGGCGCTAGCCCTTTCAGTGGCTCTTTGTGCATTTGCGAGGCTTACCAGGCGCTGCGGGAGCCGACAGGAAGGGTGCCGCACATTCTGCGAGGCGCACAAAATTACTAATGAGAGAGAGAAAAAGAAACCTTCACAATTGCCGCCGTTCCGTTGACGAACAAAACAAAGAAAGAAAGAAAAGAAATTTAGGGATTAACAGCGGCAGGTTCGATATGCCGACCACTTGGTCAAAGTTTGGGTACCGCTCCAAAGAAACGAAGCGCAAAACAACAAAGTAGCTGCTGTAATTGTAACTTTGTCACTATGTTACGCGTACCGTCTCTTTCAGAAACGTGCAAACCAACTAAAACAAAGCTCAGTCGCTTATGACACTTCTTGCTGCAGCTGTGGCTCTTGGTACTGACAGAGTATGACAGAGTATGCGCACTTATTTATGCAGCTGCCAAGAAATAACAGCATCCTATTTTTACGCCGAGCGGCCGGTAAGTTGAGTTTCCCGCTGCTAAGCCATGGATTTGGTGTTATCAGTCATAAACGGCTCTCTCAACTTTTCAGTTTTTAAGCAAGAATTTCGACCACCCGGCCCACCAGTGCACTCTGGAGGATGTGAGGCACACATGGATCAGCTTCTGCGGAGCTCGGCAAGCCGGTGGCAGACGCACAACCGACCGCTGCCCAGGCGCACGCTATACACCCGAGGCGGAGCCCGACAGCCGACGCAAGGTTCGGCGGGGCCACCGTAGCGGCCCGAGTCGCAGGTACGAAGAACAACTCACGCATCGCGCCACGCGAAATTTCAGAAGAGAGGCCGCGGTTCTGGAGAGGTCTTCGGATCCATCATCGGGGAGACAACACTGGGGACTCACAGTCGTCAAGGCGAGCAGGCAAATGGGGCAGGTGGGCGGGCTAGCGAAGTAACAAGGTAGGGGGGGGGGGGGGGGGGGGGCAAGCAGTTCTGCGGTGTGGCACCTTCGGCCCAGAGAAAGAGGGTCCTCGTGGCGTGACGACAAGCATCACGTGTTGCGCACCGTCTGGCCGTACGAATGGGTCGCCGTCGATCTGCCGTCCTCCGACTTCCAGCGCGTGTCGGAGGTCCGATGGACCAGCGGCGCCGACTCGCTCTCCGAACGGCTCTGCTTGAAGCGCCTCGGCTGCTGCGGTTGCTGCTGGTGCTGGTGGCGGCTGGGCCTCGGCACGCTCCACTCTGCGACGCGAGTGTGGAGCCGTCATTCCATGGAGTTTCCGAAGCTACAGTTGTGTAGAAACACGGACACCGACCACAACAGAGCACTGTATGGGTCGAATTAGCAAAGCTTTTCGCTCGAAAGTGCTGTTTGCTATTGGCTGAACACCTTCGTCAGTATTACGTCCGACATCCTGATTGGCTGGCATGTATTTTTGTGAGCAATTCTATTGCGAGTTTCACTTCTTGTGAATACGAACCTAGAAGCCTTAAAAAGAAGGGCAAGAGACGTTTCGGCAGACTCCCACACGGGAGCCTTGTTCGCACATTTTTTTCTTTTTTTTTGCGAACAGTATCGTAGCAGAAATGTCTTTTGTTCATAGTTTCTCCTTGCGCTCTGTACTTAATGACGAGGACGGGAACAAAGACGACGACAACGGATGTTCCCGTCCTCGTCATTAAGTACACAGCGCAAGAAGAAACTATGGACCGCCGTCAACTAGCCCCAATTACTTGCCTTCTTATTCTTTTCTTTAGACTCATATTTTTATGTGGTCGCTGCGAACATGTTTTTTACGCAAATGCGTCATGATCATTTCCGACCTGACGCGTCTTCGTCAAACCCTCGATACCTTGTCTCTTTGCTATCTTCACGAGGTTGTGGCTCAGTGCGTGAACGTTGTTCAGGCACTAGGGTGGTTTCACCTGCCTGCCAGAAGGGGCGTACGATATGTGCCAGCGTGTGAATATCGAAGCTGTCGTCCGACTGCGCACGGACACGTACGCCTAATGTGAACAGGGCGTGATCTACAGATTGCTCCTCTCGTGCGGTGCTTGTTACATAGGCTAAAATTGGTCGCTGTATCAATGAAAGAGCATGCGAATGTTGGGAGTGCTGTGACAGGTCACCTGGTGGCCCGTTGCAGTAGCTGTGGCTGCAGTGCCATGCTTCAGCAGATAACGTGCCATCAGCAAAATACTGACATGGACATAAGTGTCACCCTAGAAGCCGTAGCAATATTCAACAAGAACAACTCCTGCGTCAGCATACCGTCAATCATCCTATCCCGAAATGAAATCGATTATCTTTCTATCGCATACAGCACTGTCATCTGGATCCGCAAGTTCTTTTTAAAAATTATTTGCTTTCTTCGCATACCTTTGTAAGACCAGCTTCTGTTACTGAAATTCGGTTTATAGTGAGCGTCTGTTTTTCCTACGTTATTGTCGTCCTCGGGCTAGGTTATGCTGAACGCGCCATCAATAGGTATCAACAAGCCCTACAGGATACCATGTTATTGGTTAGAAAGGCAGTCTTGTTGGCCTAGTCAATAGCTGTGCATACTGTGCATGCTGCATATAAAAATAGTAAAATACAGTACCAACTGCCGAATTACGTGTCTAAACAATATCTTATTGTGAGTGATCGTATTTACTCGAAAACGTCAGGCTGCGCATCGTGCTCTGGCACGTCATGTCCAGCGCAGACGGGACGAAGGTTGCCTGCATTTCACGTCTGATCATGAACAGTTGACGACGTGAAGTATTCTAAAACTATTCGAAATATATCCGGATTTTCAAAGATAGTTGCTATCCAGTTCGAAGGCCAAACGAAATAGTTACTATTTGATTCGAGTCAATATTCTATTCGTTTTTCGAAAAGTTTCGAATATTCGTACACTTCTAGAAATTGATGCGGCATAACATTGCTGGCGCACCGTGCCAAATCCGCAAGCTGAGGATCTCCCAAATAGGCGTGGTTTGGTGCCGTTAACCTTGCGTGCACTGCACCACTGCTGCAGGGACACGCACCGACGGGCAAGATCCGCGCGCGTCGCGTGCACAAGCAGCTTGCGTGCCTCGGCCAGAGCGAGCAGCAGGCAAGAGTGCGTACCTGTAGAGGAGAAGGACGAGCTCCTCACCGGGCCCTGCGGCGTGAGTGGCCGGCATTCGGCGAGCACCTGCTCTCGGCAGTGCTTGTGCGCGTTGATCCCGCACTCTGCAGCGGAGAGTCTTTTCAAGACATGCACACGTAGGCTTGGAAACATTTCGCATGCGTCAACGGCGAAGCTCGGTAACACTGAGCTACGTTAGGTTGTGAAGAGCCGGAAAGAAATACAAACAAAATGAAGGCTGGAACAGAGCATTCCGAGCTATACACATAACAAGAGCTCACCTCACCTACGATTACCGTTAAAGTAAATTTAGGAGCTGGTGTGAATGAGGAATTACTGCCACGAACGCGCAGCATAAAGGCTTATCGTTCCTCGTACAACATGTGCAGTAGACGTCAATACGAAAGAGAACAGCCATGTTTGTCTCAAGCGCCCTTAGGGGTTAAACACAGATGCCCTAAATAAAATTGCTCAGTAAGACTAAGTGTTATACAGGAAAACTTATTCTAAATTATCAAGTTCCTAGATTTGTACCCATGTATCATGAGTTATTGTAGTTTCTAAAAAGGCGGTGTTCCCTTTCACATTGATGACAACTGTTCAGGTATCAGCTAGACGACATCGAGAGTAAAACTGAGCTGCTATTTTGTAGCGATGCCTTCTGTACGATTCTATGCCAGTCGTATGGGCCACAGGCCATGGCCGGCTTATCCTGTTGACAACGCGAGCGGAACATCACTCTGACTACTCACGAAGCGCGAAAAGCACAAAAAGTGGGCTTGTGTGAATATGCAATATTTTTCGCATGAATGACCCACGCAAATAACTGTATAAAACGCCCAGATTTTCTAAAATCAGTCTTTATTCGTGGACGCACGGATCTTCCCCGTCGTATCTTCGGCCAGCGGCTCTATTTCCCATCTCTTCGGCGACGCTGATAGCGGAGAAGCTTTCTCTAAAGATGGTTTCACGGCATGACGGGCAGGGCTGCCGTGAAACCACACCTTGAGACGAAATTCCCGCTGCAGCCCGACATTGCTGGTAATTTTCGTCCTTTTTTTTTTGAGCGGCTTACACGCGCAAGTTTCGAACGCTACAAATTGTCTGGCTCGATTTTTCGGACAGCGTTAGAACTTGCGGCCGCCATTTAGCTTGTACCACGTACTCACGATTTCCCAGGCGATATGGTTTTTCTGCTGCCGCTGCGAATATATTAGCGACGGCGCGCCACTACACCGCAACTTCGGTGGCCGAAACCCGGCGAAACAGCGCTCCTTAGGCCTAACAGCCAAGGGAGGCGCAGCGGCTGGACGGCGAACGGTCGCGGGAAGCTTGGAGCCCATCGCTGATCGGGCCGAATATCATGCGCTCGGGACGGAATGA
The DNA here is from genome assembly GCF_050947875.1 of Dermacentor variabilis. Lineage (NCBI taxonomy): Eukaryota > Metazoa > Arthropoda > Arachnida > Ixodida > Ixodidae > Dermacentor > Dermacentor variabilis. Next base: position 5,722,802 of record NC_134578.1, on the reverse strand, counting down.
GGATCGCACAAGTGGAGAGCTTGCCTGCCAAGCTCGCGTTACAGAAAGTAACTGGTTAATCTTGTGTGCAGTCGGAAAGCGTCAAGCTAAATTTTGCAACGCAGAGTGAACAGCCGGCGTCGCACTACACAGCATCGCGACGACGCACGACGTGTGAGCTCGAAACACTCTAGCACGTAAACAAATCTTCTGTGCTGCTAGAGCCGTAAGAAATGTCGAACCTGCATTTTTGCATGAAGATACCTCAAAAATGACACTTTAACGCGACAGCGTTAAGCAGCTCGTGTCGCAGAAAAGCCGGTGTCGTCGGCGTCGGCGGCGTTCGCCATGAACGAAAAATGGCGGAAGGCAATTCATAAATAGAATCAACTTGCAAGATGGGCTGGGTGGGAATCGAACCAGAGTCTCCGGAGTGTGAGACGGAGACGCTACCACTCAGCCGTGAGTTCTTTTTTTTTTTCTGTATTGAACTCAGCCATGAGTTCGATGCTTCAAAGCGGGACAAAAAGCGCCTCTAGTGAATGCGGTGTTGCGTTAGAAACGTGCCGTATAAAGTTATACTGCGCTGTATATCGGTAATTATGAACATGTAAATTATAGAAGTCGCAGTGAAACGCGTAGCGAAGTACATTTCCGTTACATTTCTTCTGCACTTGGCGCACAAGCAGAGCCATCTTCTTGCCAGAAGCGAGCGAGTGGCGCGCCACTCGCCCGCTTCTCCCCTTCGTCTCGTTTGAGCGCAATGGGGCCGTGCGGGGACCGGTGCGAGGATGCCCCAATACCCTTGCGTTTGATAAGTTTTCTCTCTCTCTCCCCTTCCAACTTCAAGCGTGCGTCACTTGAACCCTCGTGTTTAGGCGACGCGGCTCCTCTTTCCGCTCACAGCGCGATTCCTAGGTGCAGCGTCTGATGCTGGACGCCTCTGACGTGATCGCTGCGCCGTACCGCGTCTGGTGGGAAAGCGTCCCCTGCGATGTGTGCCGTGCTGCTGGCGAGGAGTCATGCGTCTGCGTGGTGCTCCCAAGCGATATAGAGGACGATCCCGTTGAGGCGTCAGCCCAATGATCGCGTCCGCCTTCATGGCGCCTCGCGGCCCGGCTGTCCATGCCGATGACGACGTTTGGCTCGCGTAGATCGTTTCTCCCTCCGAGACACCGAGCTCTTTGGTTCGTTCTGCTTGCTCAGGCGCACGTTTCGTCTTTGTGTGACTCAAGAGCATGCCGAGCGAATGAGTGGGCGGTGCGAACGGGGTGCGATAACGCTATCGCTTTCCACTCTGGAAGGCGAAGCTTAAGCGTCCTCCAAGTTTTTGAAGATAAACATATTCCAGAGATGAAACTGTTTTCTTTTTGGCAAGTGGAGAATCAAAATTTTTATATTTGTCGACGTTTGACACTCGTGTCAATGTTTTAACCAAAATTCCGCAACTGTTTGAACTATTCGCTTCAAAATTATTCTACACTAATTACTATTCAATTCGGCGTCGGTTCGAACCGAAACATCGATATTCGCACACGTTTAGCGAAAAGGCATCGGAAAAGGCATCGCTACGAAATCGCGGCCCTGCTCTCTGACGGCGCTCTTTACACTCACCACAAGAAGCTCCGTTCCCGATCTGTTTTGTGCAATGTAAATGATAACGCGAAGCCCAATTTTCATAACACTACTGAGGCATCGCATTTGGATATATTACTACGCGACATACGTGAAAGCAAGTAGTTATATATGAACAATTAGTAATGACACTCACTCTTGCACTTGAAGCCTTGCTTGATCAAGCCCCACAGCTGAGAAAGTGACAAAGAAAAGGAGAAAACAATTACGAGTCGCTCAGTTAAATCTTAGATTTGAAAGAAGTGACAATATATAAAAGGTGGCTCTGAGTAAAGCTAGCGTACCAGGGCAGCAGCACCGTATGAATGCTTATTTGGTGCGCATTTAATGAAACAAAAATGCAAGTGTTTTTTTTAATTACCGCGCAAGCATTTGGACATGACATCTTACGTCTCAGACACTCAATTTTTGACGCGCTGCGCTGACTTTCTTATTAAATTTTGGTTTCGCTTATTTGTTATTGTATTGTGAATAACATTTTTAGCCTACTTCAGCTGCTTTGAATTTATCTAGTTAGCCTCTTCACACCGCTCTTCAATCAAAAGAAACGTCTAAGAGAGAGATAATATTTAATGGCAGAAAGGTAAACGTCTAAAATTTATCAGGCGCTGGGCGGGATCGAAGCCGTTTCACATGGGTTCTTCAAGCATAGCAACCAGGTCATTTATGCCCGCGGACGTCGAGGGATTAATTCCCAGCATTAGCACGCGACTCAGCACCACGCATTTAAGAGGCCACGCCGCATCTAGGGGGCGACACTAAAGGAGGAGGACTTCGCGGCGAGTCCTCTAGATGGCGCAGCGTGCCCAGAGGGCAGCGGGAGACGGGAGCCCGGCTGCAGTGCGCGCCTCATGTGCGTGTCACGTTTCCGCGGCGGCAACACGTACGTGTGTCGCTACGCTGCCTCAGTGCTCATCGCCTTAACGTGGACAGTCATCGCCGCACGGGTTCTGTCGGAATTTTTATTCCTCCAGTTTATTTTACTGCTACAAATAATCGTGTAATGCAAATAACGCTGCGCTCATTCCGGCAACTCTGCGCGGTCGCCAGGTGTGGACAGGAAAAGTCACGTAGATGCGATCGATTATAAAGAGAGTCCAAGTTCCTCATATATGAAGCATATATTTTTCAAGGAGGTCAGACAATCCTAACTAACGTGATTAAGTGCCAAAGTTGGACCTACTGAAGGCTGAGTGCTGCTACAGAAGCAATCGACTCCGCACGCTGTTAGGGCGTTCCGCAAATGCCAGAGAGAAGAAGCCCATGCAGGAGCAGCGAGAAAAGCGGGGAGAGTGGGAACTTCGCGTGAACTGCTTATCGCAGTAAGTGAATCAAGGCTTCCCCCCCCCCCTAGATTGGTAACACCTCACCGCTACTCGGCCCGACTGCTACAGAGAGAGAGGGAGAGAGATGGGGAGAGAGGGAGCACTGCAGCGCACTGACCAGGCCGGTGCAATGTATGCAGAAGGTGGGCCGGAAGTAGGTGGTCTCGTGGAAGTCATGTCGGAACATGGCCCAGTTGGAACGCAGCAGGAAGCGGCGAATGTCGTGTCGGCCCAGCAGCCGCCGCTGGCACTCCTCCGGCACCAGGCCCCGCAACGCAGGGAAGCGGCCCGTCACCGCCGCCACGTCCTCGGGGCTCAGGTAGCCGTCGCGGTCCGTGTCGTACTCGTGGAACACCTCCTGCGCAAGTTGCAGGCAGAATACATTAGGCCACGCTTGACCCCTTCCCCGAAAGAGGGAGTCAAGTGTTGCTGTATCTGGGGCGTAGTACTGCGCGCACGCGCACACACAAATTCACATACACACACGCGCGCGCGCGCGCGATCACACCCATACACAGACCACGCGTGCGGTTGAAAGAGTCTTCCGCATCAACTTCCACGGCCGCGTGTGGCACTGGCTGGCACTCCCGTGGCTACATCTCGTAACCTTAAGTTAGCACCCAATAAACTGCACTAGGAGGACGAACTTCCGCCACTGGTAGCTGAATGGTAGACCATCGCACGCGTAATGTGCAAGATATGGATTCGGCTCCCCCCCCCCCCCTGCGGCAAGTTGTACTTTCGCCCATTTTCCTTCCCTTTTCCTTACTATTTCTACCCTTAAAAAATAAACACCGAATTTCCCCTGTGCGTTTCCTCACATCATTGTCCCTTGGCTTCGTGTGGTTGCAAAACAGACAACAACTGCGTGCTTCATTTCTAAGCCGCAGTTATTCGGCAACTTTCGTGCACGCTTAACTCAGCACTAGTGCACTTTCGTCACCAGGCTCATGTTGCCGTCCTACACGGGAACGCTGGCCCCTCTTTTCCTCTTTTCTTTTTAAGAATTATAAATTTCTTGCGAAGGTCGACAGTCACGTCATGAGCCACATGCGAGTTATGATTTCTGTCGATATTTATGATTGCCCACCCATATGTATGCCTCGACACATGTGGCGGAGGATGGCTGTGAAATTGATGCTCTCCAGAAAGTCAGAATTCAAGCTTCTTGACTTATCCATCGTTGTCTTACAAGATCGCCACGTTAAATCACTCGCAGCTTTGGAGACCACGACAGTCTCGCATCGACTTACCTCCACCATATCGCAGATCTGTTTCTCGACCAGCGCCAGGTCAGTTCCTTCCGGGACTTTGGATGCAAATTCCATAGCGAGAGGCTTCGACGGAGATACCTGCAAGAACGCAACAGGGTCCAGTCATACCCAGCAACACGAAATGGAAGGAACGTCCCTACCTACCCTTGGCATTACTTGAAAGTGAAGACTGGGAATTGCCTCGCACATACCATGCGAACAAGAGACGTAACTGACTAAAGTAACATTAGAGATACCTTACATGTGTGTGCGGCTCTCCTAAGGCTCACAATTAAGAATGGTTTTCCATATAAGTGGTTTTGAGCTGACCTACTAGAAGCGGAATGAAAGCAGGAATACGTACCATGGGTGCCTTTGGCTCTCTGGCAAGAGAAAGCTCAAAGATCTCGTCTTCGGTGTAGGCTGTGTCTAGGGAGAGCTGCAAGCAAAAGAAAAGCCCACACTCATATACGAATTCTTGTCGCGTCAATAGAGAGTTTAGGCGCATGCGGTGACGTGCTAACGCGGGCGTATGCCGGAAAAAGTGACGCTGGGGGTGACGACGCTGCGTTAGGCCAAGACTCGCGCAAAGTTCATTGCGATAAGCGAATGCGTTCGACCTGGTGTGAACTAAGGTTTAGCGTGAACACGTCGGCAGCGACACTACCATCACGGCGGCATTCTAAACAGCTCTGCCCCCGAGCGCGCTTACGTGGAGTACTCGTGGCGGCGAATCCGAACAGCGTGCGTACGCACAGCGCCTCGGCAGGAACGGCCGGGCGCGTGCACACGCAACGCACACGCTGGCTTCGCTGAACAGTGGCGCACGCTCGACGTCTTTGTCGCTGTGCAGCCAAGGTCACGACGCGTCTGTCTGGGAGATGCACTATGACGCGCTTATGAAAAACGCGAAATCAACGCAGCTCTCTTAGTTGGCCGAGTTACTCAGCAAAAAATAATTAAAAGGACGCAGTGCACGATACAATTATAAAACCTCCGATTTTTTAGTTGCCGGAGGTCTGTCGATCGAACACTGTAGGTGTTAAAATTGCACCTTTGCACCGTGTTTCTTCTATATTATTATCTTTTAGTTGAAGAGCTGGACTAATGTGAGCTGGGACAACCTATATATTCTCAGCTATATGCCGCTAACTGTATAAGCTGAATTTATATTCGGTGACATCTTACGAATTTGGTTCGAGCTCCGTCCTCAAGACCGCGCTGAACCTGCCCTCTCTGACTCCGCACTGCGAGGGGACGCAGATGCTGAAAACAGTTAGCATCCGCCATGACGTCACTGAAGTCAGCGAACGTAGTTTGCTGGCGCGCATATACATAACCTCATCCTTGAAATGGACGATGGTGCATGTGTCGCCCTAAATTCCTAGGTTGTCAGTGATTTATGTTATCTTCTTTTTGTTTTCGAAGACAAAGTCGCGCAGCGCAATAATGCTTCCAGAGTGTTAAAGCCGATAACACAATATGGCGGCGCCATTGTCTCCTGGTACTGCGGTACTTGACGCCAGAACTGTTTAACGGACGTACAGTGAAAATCGCACCCCCCACAGTGCTTACTGGTGCTTGGAAAGGCATTTACGTGCGTACCTTGAGCGTGTTGATGAGGTCCATGCTGACGTCGAGGGGCGGAGGCGAGTGCTGCAGCTCCCAGAGTTCCTGGAATATGTGCGACAGCTGCGCCATCTTGCGCAGGTTGATCATGCCGTCCACAACGTCCGGCAGCGCCACGTGCACCGAGATCAGGTCCTTCATGTGCACACCGCTGCGAAACATCGCGCCACTGACTCACCGGCGGGAGGCTACGGGCGCAGGAAATCGCGCTAATGCGTGACAAAGTCGCGGTGCTATTGTACGTTTCCTGTATAACTCGTGAGTAAGTTATGCGGATTCTGCAACCGTTTCGTGTTATCTGCGTGAGGGGAATGTAGAGATTGTAATATAATCTCCACATTCCCCTGACGCAGATATATATATACATTCCCCTCACGTTGTTATACTATAACAACGGTAAAGTTCCGCCCGAAAGGTGAAGCATTGACACTGATGTGAAACTATTAGACAACTACACGAACTAAGGTTCGCGATTTTATCGGCAGAATAATTTGCAGTAAACATTCGCTTACAAATAAATCAAGAAACGCGGTGTCACGCGCGCATAGGCGAACAGGCGCAGAACGCGCTCCATGACCGCGAACATTCGCTGGCGCGAGCGCTGATCGCGTGGAGCGAACATTTCTTCGTGCTGGCTCTCGCTTCAACGCGACTCCGAAAGTCGAGATTACGCGACCTCCAACAGTAGGCGCGCAGGAACGCAGCGTTTGTGAGGCGACCAGCCGCCTCGGCTCGGCCACGCTTTGCGCCCGCCGTAGACTATTTTCAAGCTGCGGCGAGCGGCGCCTCTGCGGTCAGCCGCGCGAACGGCCACGAGCAGCCACGGCCAAGGCAGAGGCGGAGAGGCGCGTTTAGCTGTACCCGTCCTCCCCGCCCCAACGAGCACGCTTTCGATAACGTGACACCCAACACTGGGCACGCGGAAGGACGGCGAGCATCGAACCACCATCCTCGGCTCACCCTCGCAAGCTTTCCTCGTACCGTAGCAAACAGCGCGCGCAACGTGATCTTGTCGCACTTCGACTTTATATGGAACCTCACGGTGACGCCGACTACAACAGTTCGCCTGGAGGTTCCACATGATTACCATCGCAATAATAAATGAATACATAAAATAATAAATAAATTTCTGTTAGCTTAATTTATTTTCCGTAATACGGCGGAATCCTTCGAATGTGAATTTTAGATTACCCGAATACCTCAACGTTCATGGCAACCGATTACTAAAATTTAATGCAGCTAAAAGTTGGAGCCTGATAATCCTGTGTATAAAAAATGCCCGCGATCTTTAACTGCTTTGCATGTTGTTGCTGTCTACGTAAGACCTGTGTTGACACGTTGGAGATGTGGTTCGCGTTTACTTTAATTTTTCGCTGAATTTATAATGTTTTTCGCAGCTCAGCTGCGCATCTTCTGTTGTATATCGTGTTCGACCGGCAACTAGTCCCTTAAGTCTATCGATCCAAGTATTTCTCCGTATATATTTATTCTAGTTTAAAATAAAGTTTCCGTTACGATGATGATGATGATGATGATGATGATGATGATGATTAATCACTCATCGATCAATGACTCACAGGATGGGTATCCGGAAGTCGCGTGCCTCGGCGAGTGCCTTGCGGTAGTTGCAGAAGTTGCCCGCCGAGGAGAGCAGGGCGGCGAACTGCGCCAGCGTCCGCCTCGTCTCCCCCGACAGGCAGGTGGTCGTCTGCGACAGCCTCGCCAGCGCGCTGTGGTTCAGTCCACCGACGACGGCCATCAGGGAGCTGAAGTTCTGCAGCTCCAGCAGGTTCTGCGGACACACCCACATAGCACGTGGATGGATGGATGGAAGGTAGGAGCGTCCCCTTTGAAACGGGGTGATGGCAGTTGCCACCATGCTCAGCTTTTTATTTTTATAACTGTGTTTTAAGTTGTTAAAATTCGCCATTTTCTTTACGTCTTCCTAGCCTTTTAACTTTATGTCACCTCTCTGCTTTCGAGCCACCAATCGTCCAATCACCTTTTGCTAATTTCTACATGACTACTGTAATCTCTATAAACCCTAGGGCCTCAGAAAGCGTGACTGTGCCCGCATCGACATCGGAATGGATACCATAATATTTTAGTATCAGGTGTTCTATTGTTTCTACAGATTTACCACACACAGTGCATGTGTCTTCTTCTTCGTTAAATTTCTTTTTATAGCTCCGCGTTCTAAGACATCCTGACCTAGCACAGCCACATCGAACCAGCGCCCCTGCGGCGACACTTAAGAGTAAGGCATCACGGAGGGATGAACAATGCTGCGTAGACTCGCGGTAGTGAAACATACAAGGAAGCGAGGCGCAAGCATTAAGCCCCGTCCTTACTTTTTAACGCCGGGGCAAAGTTATGAGTGTGCATTAGGTTTTGTATGATCTCCGCAGATGCGGCGTCCCGCTTTTGCAAACAGCGCGGTGCTTATAATCTCGAAGGCCGTGCTTTTTACTCTATCTCGCTCCTCGTGCTCAGCCAGGCCGATAAATGCGCTCCCCGCAAGCCTCGATTACATGAAGCCCCCCGAGTTGGTTCTACGGAATTACATTTGGAGCCAAGAGTTAACTCCCCCAAAACAACCGTTGGTGTCGGCTTTGTAAATCAAGCCTCACAAGAATACTTCACCAGTGCTAGTGCTGCTCCTACCTTTAAGGGTTCTGGAAGAATCCGTTGGTAACAAATCTGCTTGACAGTGGTAACCGTCGCAATCGTAACTGCCTTCACGCGTAAATGCATGCGAATGGAAGGGTTAGGCGAAGCGTTAAGGCGTTCACACGACGAGTCAAGCAATCATGCCCATGGACCACGGCGCACTGACTGCCCGGCAGTGTCGAGCGCTAGCGACAGTCGATAGTGAGCAATATTTCTTCAATAAACTACTGGTCTATAATGCCCTGTAGGTCCCGGCTCATTACCAGAGCTGACCAGGGACGTTGAAGATGGGAAGAGGCCGTGAACGTCCGAACGCGGTCAGTTCTCGCCAACGTATTCGCCCCCGCAGAGCCAACCATGCAGAGAAGGCAGTGGAGAACGCAAACGTTCAACGTACCTTGGCGACGTCGACGAACTTTGTGACGACGTCTGCTCGCTGCTGCGGCGTGGACCGCGAGAGCACCATGCACTGCGTCCACTGGGAGAGGCCGTTGAACTGCGAGATGGAGCGCTCCAGGCGAGGGTTATCCGCCAGCGTGCCCTGCTCGGCGTACTGTTTGAAGTCCAGGAACTGAAGAAAGAAATTCGTGCGAGAAAACGGGCGAACTTGTGACTTTCCCATACAGACGTCATTAAACTGGTATATTTGGTTTAACTCTGTAATGTCCAGACACCGTTCCACACCAAGGAAAATTAAAACAACTTGTTTATCTTCGTCTATGGTCATGGATAGCATACGTGTACAAAAAGTATGAAATAAGTGAAAACCTAAATATTATAGCAATCACTTAATCACTTATTGGTCCCTGAACTATCTGCGAATGAAACTTCGTTTCAGCGTATGAAAAACCCTATCCTATAAGGTCCACGTACCAAAGCAACTCACTAACGATGAAAGGCGCCGTAGTGAGAGAGTGTCTGCAGATCACATTCGACCAGCGATATTTTTTCAACGCGCACGCAAAGGATCGCACACGAGCGTTTCTCGCGCTCCAAACGCCTCGGAATGTGGCCACAATTGGAACCGGCCACTTCGCGTTCATCAGCAGAACGCCATCGCGAGTGACCGGGTGCAACTGCCATGGCGGATATCCAGAGGAGTGACACCAGGGATGCTCAAGTATGTCCGAGGTTGTCAATATCTAGTGATAACCAACGAAAAGTTTAAAGTATAAAAGCAGCAGCCTTTGAGGTGCGAGTCAAACATACAGAATGCAACAGAAGAATAGGGTGATTGCTGGGTTAATGGCAAAGCAATGCGAAGTTGGCAGCACGAATTGACAGGGTTGACAATGCGTTCTGCGTTTCCGATCCAAAATGCAATAACGGTTAAGCAGACGTCGTAACACCATCCCGTTGGATCATGTGCGACCTGTCTTAAGCGAATCCGTCTAGGGTGCAATCGCAACTACAGAATAAACGTGATTATAGCAGGCTTGTGTGAATACCGTATTCGCTATTTTTGAATATTAAATCGATTATTAATTCCATTCGATATTCGCTGCGACTCGAGCTTGAGTAATTGAAGCTTTCCAAGTAGTCGAAACGAACGAATATGCGCATTTTCCCGCGTATAATCAGCACTTCATCCCCGAAAAAAGTAATCCGCGAGAATAACTACACACAATGTCCAAATCTTGTAAAAACAGTCTCCCGTGACGGCTGCACGAATAGACCAGGTCATATCTTCGGCCAGCCGTATACTGTTGCCCACCTCTTCGCAACACGGAGAACGTGGCCTCAAGGTGGTTTCGCGACAGCGCGGGACACACTGCCGTGAAACCACCTCAAGGCGCAATTTGCGCTGCCGTGAAGCCACACCTCAAGTCAAGAAGTCGCATATAATCGGCACCCCGATTTTACCATTAATTCTTTCTTTAATTTTTTTCGACTGTGCGCTTGCAGAACAGAAAGCTTTAAGCTCGCGTGTGGCTAGAAAGCATCAAACTGAACTAGCGCCACTCAGCATGAACCGCCGGTGTCGCGCAGTGAAGCTCGCACTTCACAGCATCGCGACGGCGCACGACGGACGGATACGAGACGCCTCCGTGGCCTCAACCGCCACAAAGTTTTAGGTGGACCGAAGTCGAACAGTGAGCAAGAGCGTGTGAACAAATTTTCTGTGCTGCTCAAGTTGTAAAAGAATGTTGAAATTGCAATTTTGCATGAAAACGTCTTGCCAACTCACTGGCTACAATTTTTAAATTGCAATATGTACCGCAAAGCAATTAATTGAGAAATATAATCAGCGAGTTTTCGTTAATTAGCTGAATATCTGTTTCGATTTCTCGTTCCAGTAATTTCCGCATCTTTGAATAATCCAGCTCAAGGACAATTATGCTATTTGCCACAGGCTATGTTTAAAGATTGCGGGAAACTTACGAATGAGCACTCCGCATAGCAGTAGGCGTGCACCCATGAGGCCGCAACACGAAAACGGGAGCTCGACGGAGGACGCGAGACGTACGCTTGGCGCGGCGCTTTCCTGCACAGCGCGGTGGTCCGTCGGCCTCCGCGCGTGACATCGCGGCTCATAGCACGTGAGCGAGGAAGCACTGATATGATTCCTCCGATCGCGACGGCGATAATCACGCGGTCTATGACGACGATATGATAACGACCGCGATTAAAGACCAAGATTGTAACGATAAGAATCACGGAGACAACGACCTAGTACTTTCGACTACTAATCTATAGGCCTGCATCTGCGCTAATCTCGGCCCATGGCCTGACACTGCAACTTCAATGCGGACAACTAAAGCGCTGTTGAAGTTCCCGCACGGCACGAGACTAGACGAACGGCTGTAGTAAGGCCACCGTCTAATGCAGATAAGCACTCGCCACTTCTTTTCTCATCATCACCAATCCCAGCACTTTCCCTCCCCTCCCGCTTTTCCCCTGTGCAGAGTAGCAGACTAGAGAGCATCAGCTCAGGTCGACTTCTCTGTCTTTCCTATCAATAGAATCTCTCTCTCTAGGCTGAACTTTATTAACATGAAACCTGTTTTCAAACTCAAATTCAAATTGTTTGTTAATCGTTGAAAACACAATAGGATTGTGTCCAACACTGTTTGGACCCGTAGCCACAGGCTAGTCATGGGTCCAGAAAATGAAGCACAATAATGCAGACACTTCCTTATGTATAAAATACCAACATAAAATAGCGGGCGCAGGGAAACTTACATGAATACAAATGTAAAAGAAAAAGAATGCATAACAAGGAGCAAGTGTACCTTACAAGAAAACATCTTACATGTTCACATCATATGGTAAAATCGGATGCACACAACAGGTAGAATATGTTTAAGATAAAGAGTGCATGTGCATGAAGAACTGTCTCGCCGCAGGAGCAAGCGTTCGAGCGTATTTTATGTGGTGTGGAAGGGTGTTCCATATTCTTTCCCCGATAAAAGAGAGCCGTCTTTCTCCATATGCGTTGTGTGTGGGCGGGAGGTTAAAGCTACCAAGTGTTACATTTCTAGTAGTTCGACATGATGTATCAAAGAGGGATATATGGAAGGGTTGGTTCTACTGTATATATATATTCGAAATTTGGCTACGCTTAGGTCGTACAGCGAGTCTTCTTTTCACTGCCCCTTTCCTTCGGTCACTGTTGCGCGTGCTCTTCGTTACCCTGGCGGCGGGCCGCGCGTGTCGAGGCCACGGCAGCGGCGACTCACGGTGATGCGCTTCATGACCTTGTGCTCCAGGTAGGTGAGGTGGTCGGCCAGCTCGCGCGGCTCGAGGTGGTCGAACACGAGCGACACCTTGCGCGTGTGCTTGGCGAGCGGCAGCCGCACCGAGACCGCGCGCGCCCACTCGGAGCGCGGCGAGGGCCTCCGGGTCAGGTCCACCAGGTCGGCCAGCACCGAGTGGCCCTCCTGGCGGAGGCGCGACTGCAGCGCCGCCAGCCGCGCCACCACGCCCTCGGCCTCCAGGTGCTGGGGGAACTTGAGCATCCAGTATCTGTGGTCCCGGAGGGGGAGAAACGCGTCCGGTTGGCTCATCGAGTTTCTCACCACATTTGGCGGTGTTGCGCTGTGGTATGCATGGGAATGCCGGTATATTGTGACTTCGGATTGGCATCGTTCTCGGAGAGACAGGCAAGCACCGTTCCGTCTGTCACAATGATTCATATTCTACTAGAACTGCACGTAAAAAGCTGTTTTAGCTTTATTATCACACAAAAAAAACATGTTTTGTTTAAACACAAGAACTTGTTATTGCATGTGCAATTATATGATACGTAAGAAGTATCAGCGGGCCGCTAAAGTTGGAGGACAGACGGCAAGATTCGCGTTCGCTTTGAAACAGTTTGTCGTCTGTTCTTGCTTTTCTTCCCTTCATCATGCATTATACGTGAGTAAAGATGCAATTTGCCTGAATAGAACCATTTTATGAATATTTTACTTCGTATAAATATTCGTATAAATATTCGTATGAATATTTTACTTCGTATAGAATGTGGATATGGCTACAGAAATAACGCGTTCTTAAATAAGGAACGTTTTATACGAAGTTTCTTACAACACTAGCCTCGCGGACACATATACCGTCATTACCATGACGGCACGGCGCCCCTTAAGAAACTCCCATAGACGGTGGCACCAGTTTTTCCTCTAGGTGTTACAGTGAGAAACTCTATGGGTTGGCTACTTACTAACCCTATGTTGGGAGAAGGGAAACGCAGGCGAATGGGGAGATCATAGAGGAATGCGCTGAAACGCGTTGGCGTGCGCGGACAGCACTACACAGTCAAAGGCGCTCGGGCAAGCTAATCTTCCCCAAGGAACACATAAGTGTCTTCGCTGCCTTCTAGCACGACGATCGATGGGGATGGTGTTCTTGTAGAGTAGGTATGCGAACAGTTGATGATCGTGTAGCCGCCGCAATGCATTGGAGATCGATTGTCTTTTAGTACGTCAAATTTAGGACAGTGGCACGATAGGTTCTTTATGGTCTCTTCGCAGCGGCAAAAACAACCGGAGAGTTTCTGAACTATTATGCGGGAATGCTACGCAGAAAGCCCAAGCACCCCTCCACATCAAGGAAAATTAAGACAGCTTGTTCATAATAAATTCTGGCCATGAAGAGTACATTGATAATAAAAAGCTATAAATTGTGTAAACATTATTACGCAGTTATTATTAAGTAATTGGTTGTCTGAACTATCAACAGCTGTAAACTCGCTGCAACGTATCAAGAACGCTACCATGGGATTTCTGTTATGTTTCCCGCGCTTAAATCAATATTTTGATGTACTAAACTAACCGATTTAATAACGATGCATTGTGCTGTTATTTAAGATTACACTAGACAGAAATTCCAAATCAGCTTCAGCTGCCTGTATACATATGTAGGTCACTCTTTTGAATCTCCCTCTCCGCTTTTTCAGCAGAGAAGTTCGGTTGTTATCAGAGAAAACTGACGCCGGACCTAAATTTCGCGGACAGAGCGCGGTGCTTATGACGTAGCCCTTTGATTTTATGGTAGAATATGGCTTACCTGAACACCTGGCACACCTGTGCCTTGTGCTTGTAAATGGGACAGTGTGTTGAGTGCTGCAGGGTATGAACACATGGCAACACGCATCGATGCTGAGTATTGCTGGTCATGTATCTGAAGCGTGTATCAGGGATTACAACGGGTGAGCAGAACCTACCTAGAGACAAAAATCGTTCTAGCGCACACACACGCACAGGCGGACGCACGCACACGCGCACACACACGGATTGTTACAGGTACCTTCTGTACCCAAAGCACGATATAACGGGACAATGCCTGGCGTACAGGCGAAGCTCGATGGTTCGAATCTCCAATGAACAGCAAGCAGACTTTTTATATACGCGGCCGCAGTCTTGTGGACGTGAGAAAAGGATACTGGTCGACAAGGCATCGTGCCAGCTTCTCAGATTTGATGAACCACTGGTGCATGAGGAGGAAGATGTAGGGAAACCGGTTGTCGTCGTCCTCCAGGCCACCGATGGGTACTGCGATTAGGAGAGAGGGATGACGGAAAAGAGGATAACAGGTAAACACTGGATTCATCGGCTTGCTGAAATATCCACTCATGTTCCCGTGGAACGCTTCTCGTGTTATTTAAACGAGACAAATGAGTACAGAAAGGTCGAGACTCGAAGTGACTAACCGTGGTCGAACAAGGCGCTGTCGCTATTACCCCTTCGACAGGGGAACTTATCTGTGTCAGGGCCAATGTTTCGACAAGGGGACCCGTAAAGTTTGTCTGAAACGTTGCTTAAACACTGTTTATTCAGGCTACGTCGCAGCAACTGCGATGAAGAGGGGACTAGATACCTTCACGCCGTCGAGTAACGGGTTTCTGCTTGGTCTCTTTTCACGAGCAATACGGCTTCGACCGGGACTAGTTGGTATGGCATCGTTCAGTTTACTGTTCTGCCAGTTCTGTGTCAGTCTCTTTTTTTTTGTGCTTTGTGTGACATTATAGCGCAGTACATAGAACGATGCTCGTTTCACGATATATCTGTATTGTTAATAACTAATTAATCAATATATAATAATTATTATTTCATTTAGTATTATCGTTAACCGAGAGTCACTGAGTTTGACAGAACTGAGTGCAAACCAACTAGGGTGCACTGATGCGCTATATGAACAGATTGGACTCGTTTGTTGGAACGTATTTCATTCAATCCGAGTACGAAGGCAGCACCTTCCGACACCGGAGGTAATCGTCATCGTTGCTTTTCCAGTGGGTTCCCGAGGTCGCGGAAGAAACATTCGCGCCTCAGCGATGCTTCTGCCTCGGTTAACACCAACTTCGTCAGCTGCGTGGGTCAGCGAATATTCAGAATTTTCGCAAAACGGATCCAATATCGACGAATATCGCTATTCGAACAGTCCCCATTCGTAAATGCGGGTACTGCGCGAATAGTTTCGGAATGTTTTAAATCCTCAACTGTGCCCGATCAAAACAAGATTGAAGCAGATGTATAAATGCCACTTGGGCCATCGTAGACATAAAACGCGATGAGTTACATCGCGGACAGCCCACTACACGTCGCTAAAGGAGCCACACCTATACGGCTAAATTTACAGCGACGATTAGCGCTTACCAAAGGCTGCCGAGTACGCGAACAATATTCTTATTTAAACCTAATGCTCCGTTAGCACTTTTTAGCAACCAACGCTTAATAATGTGCAACGTAACGACAGAAGCTTGCTAACGTTGTGAATATACTGAGATGTGAACATAGTTTAATACTAGTGGCGAAATTAGCGGCCCAGTGTCTGAAAACTATTCCAAAATTATTCGATATGCAATTTGCTTCTGGCACTATTCGATTCGTATTCGATTCGGTCTTAAATAATTACTATTCATGCACGCCCCTAGTTTCTAGCGAGGTAGATGCCTTGGCGCATGGTTTCACCGTGCGCATGGCTGTACGCTGCAACGTGATCTAGTCCCACATATCCCGGAGCATCATTTTTGACACACTCAATTTTACACCTCCAAAAGCGGTGGGCAGTTAAAGCGGGCCCCGTGGTAGTGCTTATCGATATACTGGGGCAAATTTCCAGCAATGGGTATTTCAGGAAACCAATTACTAATGAATTAATTCCTGTGGTAATTACATAATTACTCCGAAACATTTCGTTGTTTTCCGTACGAACGTAGTCTACATGATCTGAAGAAAGGTGAACAAGTTGTTCTAATCTTCCTTCATGGTGAATTAAGCATTGTGGGGCGAGGCACTGGAGCAGCGTATACAGGCTCCTATAAGGTAGGCTTGGGTGGTGGACCTGTGTAGGAATTACGTTTCCTCGCGTAGAGACCATCCACTTAAAGTTAGGGCATACCTTTCCAGGACTTATCTGAAATATTTAGTTTTTCCGAGAAGCATTGTCGATCGGACTTCACTACCTGCGGAAGGTGCGTAACCGGAACAATTTTGATGTGTTTCATGAACACTGCAAATTACAATACATTACGACTTATAAATACGCTGTTTTCAACAATCTTGGAGTTCTGAAGCCTACGCCAGCCAACAGCGCCTGAGATCACGTGTGCACGATCCGAGACGTCGCACAGTGTGGCAACGTGATGAAGCTGCGTGCGGCGTGCAGGCGAATATATGGCCCGGCGTTTCAAGCGCGCCAAGCAGCGGCCACGACGCCGGTGACGCCAGGATCGCCGAAAATTTGGTCCCTGTACAGCTCACCGCGTTCGCCCGCAGCGCTGCGGCGATGAGCTGTTGTCGCGACGCATGCGCGCACGTGCGCGGCGAGGCTTCTTTTCGTTCGCCAAAGGCGCGCACTCGGCGCAGTCTGTTCACCCGAACTCTATCGGCCTGCCGACCCGCCACGCTAGCGCGCTATACACTCTGTTCTAGCAGCTCCGGCGCGAGACGATTCCCGCACCGGCCATGCGAAAGCGCGCCGAACGGCGCCAGTCACGCCTTAGTCACGCCGGCTGCGCGGTGACGCTAGACTGTGTCCGCGAGGCGCCGGATACGTCCGCGCTTTGAGCGCGCGCCACAGTCTTCTGGAACAGCGCAGAGACTGGCGCGTTCGTTGCGTCGTAACTGAGCTGTGACCGCGTTCCTCCAGTCTAAATCCGACCGTAATATATAAGAAATGTGCGTGGTGTACGAGCGTGGCCGAGACAACGTATTCAGAAGCTCCGACGCTGACGCAAGGAAGAGCGACGCTCGTGTGCGTTACTGCGTTTCGAACCAACGCGGTCTGAGCCATCGTCGCCACTGCTCGTGTTCTGACCGTCGTTCCCGTTTTGTGCTTTCCGTAAACGTGAAGTGCGAAGGACTTGACGGCCAATAGGCGCATCGGAGTGCCGCGCAAACTACGCTGGAGAGCCGAAAGTGTTTCTTTGCATTGAAAAGAAGAAACCCAACGGATGAAATGGTGCTATTTCCAAGTGAAGGTTAGCAACTAAGCAGCAATTCAAGGGTGAGTAGCCAACCATGCTAATCAATTGCCCTGCAAAATACATTGCTCTGAGTACTCTACACACCTAACGCCGAACATCTTGTCATGTACAGGCGCCCAAATCTTTAACTGGTGTGCGCGAGCGGCGACTTTTCCGTGCGTCAGCGCCGTATGACGGGGCGCGGCTGGAAAGAGTCTGAGGCTAAGCGCATGCGGACAAAGCGCGCTCAGCTGGGCCCATCGTCTGCTAAGCTGTTTCCAGCCTCGCCCCGTCATACGGCGCCGACGCACGGAAAAGTCGCCGCTCGCGCACACCAGTTAAAGATTTGGGCGCCTGTACTTCAGAAGGATATTGTTTGCTGGTCAATATTGTATTTAATTATTCGTGCGAGCAGCGCGAAAAGACTTGATACAAGGGTAAAAGGAAGACTAGCGCTGTGTTCAGCTTATCTTTGTATCACGTATTGTTCTCGCGCTACTCGCCTCAACAACACCGTGTCGCAGTTGTCTCGACAGTTTTGCATATAACTCCTCGACGCGATGTGCTCAGTTCGGCATCCCTAAGGCAGTTCTAGGTATTCGAGTACGTGACCTTTCTAGTTCTTCTTCTACCATATATGCTAGTGACGAAGCTTGTAAATAACAACACCCGCACTCGTCTCCCTCGCCATACGCTGTGGGCCAATGAACGTCCCCGCATGCAGCGATATTCACCACAACACTACTCACGTGCATACTTAACCAGGCGTTCTTTCTTTTTTATTTTTTAACGTTAACGTATTTTTTTTTACATGTGCTATATATATATATATATGTATATATATTGCACAAAAATACTCATTGAACTGTATTACGCGAAGCAGCGGACGTTGCTTTCCCAATAAATAAGTATGCATAATTGAGAGTGCATTGAGCCAGTGATTTCACAAAGCACATCCACTTGGAAGTAATTTTTAAACTAGCAAGAGTTCTTAGATAAACGCTGTCACACTTGCGGTAAAGGTACACTGTTTTTCCGCTTACTTCTTTAATAAAGCACCTTTTTAACACACTCAAGCTAAAAAAAGTTATCTAGAACACTACTGTATTTCGTCCCACACTTTGGGAGCGCATATCTACAAGTCGAAACTGGTGTCCTGCGAATTCACTCCAAGTGGATATGGCTTGCGAACTCATCGGCTACAATTCTTGCTTTTTCTTGGCCCAAATTCGCCCAATAAGAAGTTACAGGCTTGTACATAAGGTACAGCCATTCCCCTCCGCTCGATTCTGTGCCACTCTTGTCATCCACCATTCACAGACCGCTGATTCCTGAAGAAAACGCGTAACAGCACTGGACAACGGGACGTGACTGCGACAGACGAAGCGATGACCTCCAACCGACATTTCGTTGCCCGCACAGCAATACACGCAGGGATGTGAATGGGCAGAAGGAGAACACCTCCCGTTGTCCGGCGCTCTTACTCGTCTTCTTCAGAAATGCGCCAACCTAGCCCAAGTTAGCACGTCATTGCCGCTGATTCCGTTGATAACGCAGACGGAGTGCCGCGCTGACCACTGACGAATCGCGACAAGGAGTGGCACTGACATAGCATCGTTGTGTGCACATTTTCATCAATCATGATTCATCACCGCCACTACAACGCGACAACATCTAACACGCGAGCCAGCGTTCTTTCATATCGCTCAAAATTAGGCCATGCCATACTTTGTCTGAATCCGACTGTTATGCTGCGCATGTTCCCCAACTACCCAGTGTACTTGCCAGAAGTGCAATTGTGAAAGCGTAGAGAGAAACCGCAACGATGTTTTCAGCACCTTGAGTATACGCTCAGCTCGCGAAAAATATTCACCTAATGGACTGCCGTGATTAGATGCATGTGCTGCTGGTTTGGGTACAACATATTCTGATGAGGGCACAAATAGATTCCGAAAGCCGGGCTGGGTTTTCTCTTTTCTCTTTTTGTCACCTGGGTTGCTACAGCGTGCCACTTGATAGTGTATGGCCCTTCTACAACGGGCAGTCTTACTTAGTGGATGGGGCCAAATCTGCGTTGCAGAGAACCACCAAGTCAACATTCTCTCCTGGGTGATGTATTTATTCCCTTCTGCTCGGTCATCTGTGATTAGCTCGATCTGTCAGCTCGTTGGCCTGTGCAGGCAACCTTCGCTTACAACGCAACACATGATGTCTTTATTACGATTATTATTATGTTATTATTTACGTCACTGATGGAGGAGGAGAAAATAAAGGCTGCTTTAAGAGCTTGACTGGCGCTCCCCTATCTCCTGGATACAGCAGCTGGCACAGGCGTTTTAAAGATATACAGAAGGCACTCGCGAATACGAAAGCAGGACCTTGAGGCTTTAAATAAACATATACGGTAACCATATACATACTACACTAGTGTTAAGCAGTCAAATGCGCAACCAACGCCACACACAAGACGTTGCCAGCCCTCTCCCATTTGGTTTACAACGCGGGGGCACTCACGGAAGCAGTCGATGAGGAATCTGAGCGCGGCGTCCAGGGAGGCAGCGCGGAGCGAGAAACCCGGCACGGCGGGGTTCTCGGTGTCCCAGATGAGGCCGTCCCGGGCAGGGCTCCCTCCGCTGGAGCCCATCGATCCCCCCTGGGGTCCCATCACCCGAGGCCCCACATGGCCGCCGGCCGCGCTGATGCTGCTGCTGCTGCTGCAACGGCCGCCGGGTCAGGACTCCTCCTGGCAGCAGCAGCCACCGCCGTCTCTGCTTCTCGAGGTCTCACAGGTCGCCGACTCTGAGCGCTGCGTGCGTCGTCGTCGGTCAGTGACGTCACGTGAAATCGCAACCTCCACGACCGTGGACGTGGGATCGCGTTCCGCTCGCTGCACAGGTAAACACTCTGGACGAGCGACTAGCGCACCTTCGTGTTCTGTAGGTTCGGGGGATGATCGCGCTCGAGCGTCGTCTGCTGCAGTCGCCTGTCTGACCGCAAGTCAATGCGCATGCGCGTGAGACCACGTGTTCCGTGATTTGCGAATTACGTGTTGAAGTGACGGTAGCAGACGACGCGTGAGCGCGATTACAGAGTACATTCGCTAAAACATACCCACCGTTGCCGCCTACGACTGAACCTATAATTCACGAAAGTGCGCTAGATACTCTGCAGCGCGCTCTGCCTGCATCAAACGATGCGTGCTCCCACGCTCGTGGTCATAAAGCTTGTGACTACAGCAGGCACGTACCCAGGATTATTTTTCGGAAGGGGGAAGGGGGGGAGTAGCTCTACTAGTACAAATGTGAATAATGCCCGCCATTTGCCTTAAAGACGCGTAAATCTGCAAAATAGAACTGAAATAAGGTGTACCTCACAGGTACGCGTGTGAGATACACCACTCCTTTACTTGGCAAGTAAGGAAGCACATCAAATGGACTCGCGCATGACAGAAGCGCACGAAGAACGCTGCCAAAAACAAGTAAACAGGCAAAAGTAAAAAAATGAAGAGTTCTAGTAGCGTTTTTTGAATTAGCCCTGGAAGAATTCTGGAGAAATATATATGTTTGTGGGACAATCACAGTTCTTTTGGATCCCTCGTTTATTGCTCTACCAATTTAAGTGCCAAAACCGACCCGTGTTGCATATTTGGGAATTTGCGTAGCAATGCGTGGTCACCAGTCCCGTACAACTGCGTAGAGCGCAGGACGCTGCGGTTCTAGACGCACTGCGCCCACCGCGGGAGGTTAGAAAAACGCTCACATTAGCACAGCAGAGAAGTGACCACGTCAGGCGGTTCCACTTATAACTGTAGAAGCGTGATTCAAAACACACGGAATTATTCTCCACTTCCGGCGTCCTTTTCTCTACTTCCTTTTTAAATAAAGAGATGTTGATCCAGAAATATTTTCACAAACAGTTAAATTTGATAATTTTCGCTTTTCCTTCCTGTTAGGCTGTTTCCTTGGCCCTCTCCCTTAGTAGATCGCCCAATTTCTCAAGTCTTTGCGACACTTCTTTCCAGTTGCCGATTTGGCACGAAAAGTGCTGTACAATTAAGGAAAAGCGAGACGAGGTGACGGGTGACAATCATATTGTTTATGGTTTTACCGGTTATTGCAGGGCCTGATGATGGCCGCTGTTTGGCATTATTTTATGCTCCACCTCATCTAACCCACATCGCGGTTACATGCTTCCGAGGATCTGCCAGCGTCGCGGCGAGCAGTGACTCGAGTAAATAATGAAGCAAAAGGAAATGTTTAACGCAAGCGGCGTTTTCTCCGGCCGCAACTCGTTCCACGAGCATACAAACCAGCTCACTACGAACCGAATCCCTTTCCTGGTCCCTGGATCAGTCTAGACAAAGAAGGTTGAACTAGCAAAGCAACAGCAATGCGCGTGATCGTTGAATAGATGGCGACAACTGAACACATCTCGAGTTAATCGCGTGGGCACCAAATACATGAGAAAACTGGCCTTCACGCCCCAGGAGATGCCGATAACTACCGCCATCCAAAAGGGGTGAAAAAATTGACAATCATTCCACTCTGTGAAGATGGAAATGCAGCGAGACCTGACGACAGTCAGAACCCTCAAACGAAAAGCGAAGTGTTTCACCCACGTATGCGGAGCGCTCAACGCCTGCTTCACCTCGGCCGCGGGTCGGCTCGACGGTAGTGCAATTCCGGAGCGACCCGCGGCGCAGGTGAAGCAGGCATTAAGCACTCCGCATACGTGGGCCGATCCCGAAGATAGTGCAATACTTGGCCTACCCGCAGCGGAGGTGAAGCAGGCGTTGAGCGCGCGCCATACGTGGGCCCACCCGAAGATTTCGAAGGGCGCGTTACAGGTTCCCGAGCCCACAGGGGTATGTGCCATTGAGCTTGGACTCTTTTTGCACTATCACCAGGATCGGCCCACATGATGATTTTTTCTGTTGATGGATGACGAAAAAAACTATGCAAGGTTAGTCATATATAGCTCTCGCTGTAAAAGGCATCAAAATGTTGACTGCCGAATAGATTGCTTTGTCAGCACTTTAGGAATGTGTGTGGGGAGTGGTGGTGCGAGCGGTGGGGGAGGGGGGAGGGTTTAGCCGCTTAATTTCGGGGGAGAGGGGGCCCGGTGGGTACGTGCCTGGAGGACAGTACGTGTACTGTCCACTGTCTAGGGAAACGAGCGGCCAGTAGCGCGGCAAGTTTGCTTGCATTTGCGGGCTTCTTTCCCTCTCGGAAAAACAATTTTATGTCGCACGTATTGAGCAAGAGAAAGCTGTAGCGGGACATTTTCATGTCGCTCTACAATTTGATCATTGACACTTTTCATCTAACTATAATGTTTGAGAAATTGATTATTTAATTCAAACAAATTATCTGATTAGACGAAATGAAAAAAATTGAGTATCTCCAAATAGAGTATGTCCAGCTATGTGGCAACTGCATATTCAGTTAGGTAGGAAATCCTGTATGTAGGCATGGTTTACTACAAAAATTACAAGACGAAACTCTGGCGCTGAGTTCGTTCAGCTACCACTGGAATAATCGTGGAAATTATAATATAATCAAGTCTAATGTTTGTGCCTGCGGCTTCAGGCGTTCGTGTTGCGTTATTTTTGAAGCTATATCTTTCGGAATTTCCAAGCTATCGTACATTTTCTAAAGACAGCAAGGTAAGAACCCGCTGCAAGCATGCATAATGACGAAAACTGTCGCACTTATGACGCAATATTTTATTTAAAATGGCCAGTTTGCCAAGTCACAAAGCCGTCTCATTCTGCGAGGACGAACATTTGGCCAAGTTCATGTAGTACTACTCATCATTCTCGTGCTGAGTTAACCGCCTCAGTTGCATCTTCCGTAGACAGTGAGCCATTGTTCGTTCTTGGAATTATTGTAGGAAACTCCATGGTTGCGAGAACATCTTAAAGCTACAATTGTGGGGCACTGTTGCTGCCGTACCGCAGCTTCGCGGTATTGACCGTCACGGAGTTATTGCGAAGGTAAAACAAACAAAACAAACAAACAAAAGAAAAAGTACCTCACGCGGTTTCGTAAAACTCACGCCCCAACAAAAGTGCGGCGCCAAAGGTCGCATTCTGCTTCGATTAAATTCGTTTTGCGTTGTTTTGTCATCCCTAGCGCGGAGCGTTCAGCTTTCTTTGCCCGAAACCCGCACGAGTTTCCTTTGTGGCTTCGTGCTATATAAATTTGGGTGGACGACAATTTTCCCTTTCACGCTGTAATGATCCACATCACTTTCAATTTGTTTCGCCCTTCCTCGATGACTCGGACACTGTATATACGTATAAACGGGATCGGACGCTCGAATGATAAAAAAATAATTGACTAGTGGAATAGTTTGTCGCGGAATGCCGTCCGGCATGCCCGCCCTTACCCGCCCACACGGCCCAGTATTCGAACTCTGTTCCGCATCGCAGAAGGAGTCTAACTCCTCCTCAAGTCTCCTCGCGGGATACTTGCACTTGTATGCAGAGCCATCTTACGCTTCAGTCTATCTAGTAACACTCTGCGTTCACTATCGAATTCGTAACGCACTAGCGAACAGTGGTCAATGTCCACCGAGGCACTCACAGCTTGCACACACGGCGATGACGCGCGAGTTTCCGATGGCCGGCACAGCAACGCCGACGCACTTCAGCTACAGCTTCCCGAAAAAGGAGCTGCGTCGTAGCGAAACGCGACGCCGGCGACATTGTAGCGTACACAGCGCGGGGGGTGAAACGAGCGAAGTAAATGCGAGCGGAAGTTGTCTCCGGAAGTGCCATACCGTCCCGGCAGATGGCTTGCGCAGCACGTTTGATTGTTTTCACACCTGTCCACTTTCAGCTACACTATTCTCGGCATTTGACCTAATGACAGAACGCGCACACGCAATGTATCCAGTTAACACGTGTCTATAAAGCCGCCAATCAACGGAAAGGAAAAGACATACCAACGAGAAACAGCGTGTTGTTAAGTGGCTCATGTAAGACTGTCGCTTTAGAAAAATTACTTTCAGTGAGCATTCTGCAAGATGCTCTCTCATTAATACGGCACTTTAGGCGCTTACGGCACCTAATATCCAGACAGCATTTATTTTCTACCATACTTTGATTTCGTACATAAAATACGCGGAATTAGCTACACGAGAGCCTATGTACGCTAATAACCGCTACTTCAGCCTGCGTGCTTGCAGGAATGTTTATGGAAAGCGAATAAAGGAATTTAGTGAGGTTATAATTTGGAATGCGATTTCGAGGGATATTAAAATGAATAACGTTTTACCAGCCCTAAAAGAGTTATTAATAAATATGGGAGTTCGTACTATTGTGAGTCATGAAATTCATGCGTATTTTTATTATCTTTATTATTTATGTACGTCGTATGTGCTGTTGCTGCAAACAACAACAAAAAAACTTGTATTTCAATACATGGACCCTACACTATAGCCACGATGACTATAGGGTCCAACAATGTTTTGAGATTGTATATGTAAACTTTTTTAGTGAAAGCTAAATAAAAGAAAAAGTAGAAATAATGTATCACATAGCGGTGTTTGACGCGACCGGGGCTGGACAGAAAGTTCATTTTTAACAGTAAAACCAAACCTTAAACCATAAAAAATAAAAATAAATTTCCTTGAGTTGTCTTACACTGCGCCACTTTAGAAAAGCTTCCAGCCAGCAAAGACATTATTTCTTTCCGACGATGCAAAATGCGCATTTGTCAAGAATAGCGCAGCTATGCGAATAAAAAGACGCCTTACGTCAAAGTTGCGTCTGTGAAAGTTATACTCTTTTTTTACATCCTGTTACAATATGAATACACACGTAACGCACTCGCCCACAAATCGGCTGGTAAAAAACGGCAGCGTCGTCAGAGCACAAAAATTCAGTCATCCGGACCAACTTGCGAAAAAGGCTTCCTACTTTCCGGAATAATTCGTTTTAAAATAGTGCGCGGACGTCTGCGCTGTCGCTGCGCGTACGACGGACGCCAGCGGAAACGGCCGCGCGGCGTAAGTCGGAACAACAGTGCCTTCCTAAGTGCACACAACGTTAAAGCGCGCCTGCGCAAACAATCGCATCGCCATCTTTGAAGCACGTGACGAAGGCGACGCAGAGACACCACACGAGAGGCGGCTGCCCTCAGCACGCGCGGCATACGTCGTCACGCGAAGCGGTGCGGAGCCTTTCACGTTAGTGCGGGACATCACCTATGGGCGTGAAACGTCTTTAAAATCCGTCCGAGCGAATCGCTTCGCCGCACGTAACGAAAAGGTGTCCTCGCATTATCGTTTTTATCTTTGCAAACGTACCACCCACGTGCCTTAGTCTGGTATCGCTGTGTAGAGGAATTAGGATCCATTACTCCATCGTGCATGTGTCGTGAACACAAATGGCGCCGTCGCTGCTCCTCTCCTCTCGAAGCTCTTCCACTCCTCCGCCGAACTGCGCGCAGCGCCGCCCCTCAACAGAAGACGCCGTACGCTTACTCACAAATCGCCGTGGGCTGACGGCGAGGCTTAGTGACCACTTCCGTCGAAGGGTGCCGCTGCCATCCACTTTGGATCCATTACACATCCAGGACTTATTTTTGGAAACGCGGTTGTTTTCCTTAAATCAGGGGTACAATCAGGACTTGAGGGGAACCAAAGGTCAGTGGGACGCCTCGCATTGGGAGCTCACGGGAAGACTACCAATGAAGCTATGCAGGGTGATATGGACTGGACAAGTTTTGAAGTGAGGGAAGCTCGCAGTAACATTGATTATGAAAAACGACTGAGGAATATGGAAGAAAGTAAATGGGCTGGGAGAGTGTTGAGGTATCTGTACAAGAAAAACATTGATTCATAGTGGAGGAAAAAAACTAGAAAGCTTACCAGCAAGTATGAAGTCAGTAGGGTGGGCAACACAGCAACAAAGAACGTCAAGCGGAAAGTCAGAGAGGCTGAAATAATCTCATGGGTGGCGGCAATGGAAAAGGAACCTGCCATGAGTAACTACTTAAGAGGATAAAACAAAATCAGGAAAGAAACAATTTATGATAACTCAAAGGTAAGTTCGTTACTTTTCGAAGCGAGATCGGGATGGCTTAGAACACGCACCTATAAAGCGAGATATAAGAAGGAAGAAGAAGCATGTGCTTGCTGCGGTAAAGCTGGGGAAACGATGGAGCATGCTTTATTAGAATGTGAAGACGTCTGCCCAGCGGTCGATTTAGGCACCACTGGCCTCCTTGAAGCCCTTGGGTTTAGCGAGAGCAGTGGAAAAGTAAACATGTCCTCAATAGGGATTAGTAAGAGGCGATTGGAGGATTGGTGGAAGAAAAGTAGGGAAACGACAAAAGTGGAGACGTACAAAAGCATAGTTCGCAATAGGGGATCAGAAAATTTGTTTGTGGGAGTTCATAGTGACTTTCTTTTCTTTTTTATTGTTTAACCTAGGTAGGACATTAGGCAGCATAGTAGCAAGAGCTTGGTGGCGCAAGCCACCACCCCGTTCCAAAGGGGACGCTCATAACATACATACATACATACATACATACATACATACATACATACATACATACATACATACATACATACATACATACATACATACATACATACATACATACATACATACATACATACATACATACATACATACATACATACATACATACATACATACATACATACATACATACATACATACATACATACATACATACATACATACATACATACATACATACATACATACATACATACATACATACATTTATCGAGTCCAGTGTTGAATGCAGGAACGTCCGAGAAAACCGGGGTTAACTTCTCGCTCGGCGTTCAGAGAGCCGTAGAACTGAGGTGAAACAGCGGGAAAAAGACGAGGACACAAGGAAACAAATACCACAGACAAGCGCTTGTCTGTGGTATTTGTTTCCTTGTGTTCTCGTCTTTTTCCCGCTGTTTCACCTCAGTTCTAAGTATGAACCAACTAGCCCTCATCAAGAGCTTACTAATGCAGAGAGCCGTAGTTCGGTAATGCGTTTGTCGATCCGAGCGTAAGTGGCAGCACTTGAGAGAGCTCGCCCAGCCTAGAAGGTATAATCTGTAAAACTCAAGCCAGTGATCATCAAAAGTATAATACCTACGACTGCGCAATCTTCTGTGAATATTTCGAGCTTGCTCGGTTATGGCGCCCCCGAATTCAACGCGCAGGATTCAGAAATGGCATGTAGAGACACGGGTAGCAATTTGAGCCCTCGCTAGTTTTATAACTATGCCCCTCAGTTCGCGAGTGTCGCGACCAGGTTTCGAACTCCCGACCTCGCGTTAATAATAGACCACCGTAATGCAGAAAGTTTAGCTTGTTTGGTTTGGTTTAATACCACGTGCGAGGGTCGATGTGTCTAACGCAGGTGGCCAGCGGCACTATTTTTAAAAGCGCACGACTACTGGCGCACAGCAGTTCTCGGAAGAGGCGTTATTTCCAGCATTGTAAAAGAGGAAGAAAATTAGCCACAGCCACGCGCCAGAAAACAAACCTAAATCGAGCGCGGGCTTCGTTCGCTAGCAAGTATACGGTCACCCTTAGCTTCCGCATTTATTAAAGCTATTATTTGTCTGGCTGCCATCCCGGGTTTAGCATCCATGGCTGCTGCTGTTTGCTTCTGGGTCGATCGGTATCTCGGCGGTGATATATATGCGAAAACTACACGTGCGACGAGTGGTACAACCAGCGAATGGGCTTGCACGTAACTCTTAAGTTCGCTGACCGACAGCGTATGTGGTGAGAGTAACCGCAACTCCGTTTTGCGCAGCAAAAAAAAAAAGGAATAATCTACAAATACATAAAATCTGAACAAATAACGTCGGCCCAAAGGTAGGTCACTAAAGCACGCGGACCTGGTAATGGAATGGCGCACAATATTCGATGGATTCGTTGATTTACTGGATTTCTTTTTGTTTACCCATTCGGTATGTGCGATTGTGTGCGTGCCAATTCTTGGCCAATCCTCTAGAATGGGTGGGAGCCACTGTGGCACAGGATGCACAGCATTCTCAAATGAAGCCAGGTGTGTCGTATTTTTTACTGTGCACACCATCATCGCCATTCTTCATCCATCGACAAGCGTCACCCTTCGTCCTTGTGGCATCGCTGCTTACACGTCTGTGTGACGGCAAATCTTGTCAGCGGTGCCTGGTGCACAAACATTGTATGACGTTGCACGCTGCATAGTGAATGCAATTGTACTCGTCAGTTGTATACAGATGCTAACACGTGCGTTAATTTATTATACGTACCGTATAATGCACTAAAATACTTGTGTTGGCTCCTGCCTAAGTGACTGATGAGCAGAACGTGGTTTTGTGGTGCTGGTCCCCGTGTAGAGACTGTTTGCGACTTGTGCGCGTTGTCCTTGCTGATACCTGCATTTCTTTTCATTCTTTGCTCCTGCCCGAGTAGTGTACTTGGAATAGCCGGCTCCCAAGAGTCCTAACCGGCGGTCGGCGCCATCATTCAGTCAATCCGTGGCGCACTTGAACGTGCAGTCCGCATTAATTTAACACCTGCGTCTCATCTTTCCGTGCACACACCGAAACCTAAAATGATGCCGCAGAAACTATAGGCCCTTTTCAATGGTTTTATGCAAGGCCCACGGATGATGTGACAGGACGGTTTTCTATAACCGAGCGTCTGCTTCTATAACGGAATGTATGTGGGAGTGGCAGACAGATCGAAGAGAGTAAATAATAAACAAAAATAAAAACAATAATGTCGTCACCACAACATTGGAGCAAGCGACGACGATATGCATTAGTACGGCAACAGTACCCAACAGTTGCGAAATTGAGCCGCATAATTCGCGGTTACACCGCTGTAACGGCGCGCGGACAGTAGGCACCCAAAATACTTTCCAGAAAATCCTGCTCCTCATAGTACTATTAGTACTGCTGATAGTAATCCGCGTGCTACTGTATTAGCCTGCATTGCCTGCTACACAAGGCACAACTAGGTAACTAAGCGCACCGTCTTGGCAGTATCCAGCAAGAAGGTGACACTCAATTGTGGCTCTCTTTTTGTCAGCTGCACATCACACGGAACAACACACACGCTGTAGGTTCGCGAGTGCGACCCCTGCGGCCAGTCCTAGAAATTCATGGTTCGAAATGTTCGCAAAATTTGACCAGCTTCACCTTGAAGTACGGTTTCACGGCGATAGATAAATTGTTGCCGAGAAGCCGCCATTAAAGAAATTTGCGTACGTACTTTGAACCGAACGAGCAGCAGTAAAACAGGAAACCGCACACGAATTGTTTCTAGAGTTTTGCTATGTGCAGACAATTGTGTGCTGTACTGCTTTTATAATTGTTCAAATCTTGCGTAGATGTCTGGGGCGTAGATATATCATTTGTCTGTGTTATTTCTGAGGCGTATATTGTCACTTTTTTTTCACTTCATCTGTCACTATTTTTGTCTAGAGCAGCACGGTAGGTGAGCCACCAGGTAAGCATCTCCAGTTCTCATTTAAGAAAGCTCTCTCTATCTCTCTTTAAGGTCATACACGCGATTTTCCTGGCCTTTCTTTTTCTGTTACTATTGAGAGAGGGATATTTATGGACGCGAAAATACGGCAACTCCTTGTGTAACTTTCAATACGCTGTGAACGTTTCGTGCCGATCTGCTTGGGTAATCGGTGCTGCGTAGAGCTCGGCTTTCCCGCGAGATCGCCAGGTCGTCCATACTGCGCACGAACGACTTCACTGGTGGTATAGATGTATGGGGGTCGTTGCGCAAGGGCCAATAATGGCCAAGCAGTACGTTCACTCGCAGTGCTACTTGTGTCTGCGTGAGAGTGCGAAGCTAGTTCGCCTCCTTTCTTTTTCTTTCTTTTTCTGAATGGTTGTGTATTTGTTTGTTATTGTCACTTCACCCATGTACCCTGGCAGCTATATTGACGTGCTGGAATAGCCCTCATCTTTTCTACTGCATCTCCAAAGTCGAGATGGCAGAGGACAGATGGAAACATACGGTGGAATAAAAGCTGTATAAACAGAGGCAAAGTGCCTCAGTCAGGCATCGTTCCGATAGGTGGACCGATCACTGCGAAAGTCATCCTTGGCGTGTTACGTGTGAGCGGTTAGCGAAGTGACGACGCGCACTGCCAGTGGCGGTTTTGCGCGTTGCGCATTGGGACGTTGTACCGAAGTCACGCGCCGTATCAGCTGACGTCGCGCACAGTGCGCCTCGAACCGAGGTACGCACGGTGCCACGTTTATTCTGCGGCCGGAAGCGCGCCCCCTCGAGGCGAAGGGCGCGCGGCCTCCCGTTTCTCATTTCAGCTGTGTTCGCACCGCGCAGCGATTTGGTATTTCGCAGACGCGACTGTTAGCGCGCACTTATAGTCCATGCAGAGCGCTTGTCTGCGTTCAATGCCCAAAGCTGATGATGGGCCCTTTAAGGCGTTCAAGCGACTTAAAAACTCGCACTAATAATAAAAGCCCACTTCGTAGTTCGTGCACTTCGAATCGGGCCTGTAAACCCCTTGCGCTTGTCCCCAGTTTAGCGCTACGGAACGGTATTTATCCTATGTCGTGTGTTTTGTTATCTTCCCTTACGTTACGCTCTGCTCAGCTCTGTTCTGGGAAACCTGCAATAAACTACAACCTTTTATGGCGGGCCACAACAACGTGCAAACCAAACAGGCGGATTTTTCCCTCACCTGTATCGCTGTCATGTCGGGACGATGTTTCGGGAGAGTTAAAAAAACGTGGCCGCTGCCGTCGTTGATGGGTCCGGCCTTGGCTGAACTGCGAGAGAGAAGAGAGAGAGAGACAGGGTGAAGTCTCGCACACCGACCGCTGGACGAAAACGAGAGGGGGTTTCGACGCGAACCGGTGTTTAAAGGTCCAGCTCAATCCCAACTCTGGCTTCCGTATTAGAACAGCTGAGAAGCCCGTTGCCGGGCTAGCCGGCTCGGAATCGTGAGCAAATTCTGCTGTGCGGCACGACGAAAATCGTCTGTCTCTCTCGCCTTGTCGGACTGCACCGTTTTCACGTGATAAGCTTGAGAAACACCAATATTGTCGCATGGCGACCGCTGAACCAACGTGAGACATGTAATGCCTACAAATGGCAAAAATACGGATGAATCAGGTTGCAGTGACCGATGGTCACTCAATTCTGATCTTACTGACCTTAATAAAATAGGACCTTGTACATCTGTAAGAAACAATCAAGATTGATTGATTGATATAAATGGATCACAAAGATTAGCACGGTGTGTATTATTATTATTATTATTAATTGTTGTGTCCTCCATGTTTTATCTGAACTTTATTTGTAATAAGGAATAAGGTTACAGAAGGCATCTCCCTGACTGCCAGGTTCCTGCCATACAAACCCACGGAAAGCGTCGGCAGACCTTGCAAAGTCTTCTGTAGTACTTGCTCATTTTCAATGAACATAATTATTACTAATGTTCTATATCATTGTCTTACCAATCTTGATAGTGTTTCCGTGATTCGCAGCAACGTTCATCTGGTTGCGCCAAACAAGTTCCACCCTCGTTTGAATGTTTCTTTTTCATTTTTTTATTCTGGCAGCACAGAAATGCAGCATTCGTTCCAATGACAACACGAAGCCCGGCTTCAACTTTTCCCTTGGTGAACACCGTGGCTTGTACCATTATCTTGAAAACACTGACTGGTCGTTCATAGTGGGGTCAGCTGATGTTGGTGAACAGGTTAATTGTTTACGATAGTCATTGAAGATGGCATTCGCAGATTTATGCCTACAAAACCACTCAAAAAGTCGAAGTTCCCTCACGAATTTTCTAAAGAACTGAAAACGGCAGTAAAACTGAAAGACCATGCACACAGAAGAGCGGGGCAAACAGGCCTCGAGATAAGTGGCAACTTGAAATTAGGTGCTGTCCTTGTTTTAGCAAATTTTATTATCACACTGATCACTTGGACCACATTGAACAGCTGGGCGCAAGTTGTGTCTTCCACTGCCAGACCCAAAACACCAAGTACACCTGTTACGCAGCACCCAGAATAGCGCAATGTAGTAGAGGATAATCGCCTTTTAAAGAACAGTTCATTCATGTCGAGGGCTTAACGCGAAGCTCTAAAGAGAACGACGACAAAGAATATACGGATAACGCAACCTGACAACAGACCAAACAACATGCAACCGGCGGAAACATTGACACAGAATGTGCAGTTGCTGTTCGAGGAGAGGCCCGACCTAGCCTTGACAAATAGGGAGGAGAAAGCGGTAGGAACAAACCTGGGAGATAACCTGGGAAGCGATCATTACATACTATAAGCATATCCGTAAACTCTGCGAAAATAAGATGGAGGGTGACCGAAGCTAGGTTGAGGCCAGACAGGCAAAGCGGCCGAGCATAGAACTCACTCTGAGCGGACAGAAAGCCCGCGAAGTGCGAACCCTAAGAATGCGGATTCAATCGAAAGCCAAAGCGGAGCATGCGATACGACTACTCAAGCGCAAGGCGATGAACGTGGGGAAAGTGATCCGCAGGGCAACGCGCAGTCGAGAATATTTATCGGAGGACGAGGCAGTTAGAGTAGTGCATGCTTTTGTCGCCAGTCGAGTCACATATGGGATCGCGCACTTGAATGCCACCGCACAAGAGATTAAACAGTTGGACATTATAAAACGACGAGCGTATGAGCTCGTCGACGAGCACAGTACAAGCATATAAGGACGAGCTAATTAGCTCGCGTACAACGCCGATTTGCCTCGGCCGCTTTGCGTTAAATCGTTCTCCAGCATCGGAAAATGTCAAGAATCAGCAACAGTGTCAAAAAGTTGATAGTCTGTTGCAAACGATGGTGTCTGGAATTTGGAGCCTTCATTCTCGCCAACTCTGATGGGGATGGTCAGCCTGGCTTGCTTTGCATGTACAGCTTGTCACCAGGTGGCGCATGCGGGCATTCTTGGGTCTGGGAAGGGAGCAACAGAACAACGACGGAGAAGAAGGGAGGAGGAGTAGGCATGCTGATACATCAAGGAACAAAGTGGCAAAGAATAAAATCAACTTGCAAAGAACATGTCCGGGTATCAGGTACAATTACCGCTAAAAAGACATGGCTAGGAGTAGTTTATTTAGGGACAGGGAACAAATGTAGGCAAGAAAACAAGGATCTAGTGAAGTGTCTCAATGACAATATAAAGCAGTTTGGAGAAGGTGAAGGTATTATTCTAGTGGGTGACATGAATGTCCGCATCGAGGATCTGGATGGATACACAGATTGTAACAGGAAATTGATGCTACATTTTTGTGAGCGACACAACCTGGTTATAGTAAATAAAGAAACTAAGCGTGAGGGGCAAATCACGCGGGAATCCCGTAACAGGCAAACGACCATTGGCTACTGCTTAATGTCGCAGGGGATGTATAGCAGGTTCGCAATAATGGAAATAGTCTAAGAGGGGAAGTACAGCCTCGGAAGTGATCATAAGTGTATTAGTCTACAGCTTGGAGCCCTGCTCAAAAGAGAAATGCTGGGAAGTCAAAAAGAGTACGCAAAATTAAATGACGAACAAATAGCTCGAACAGCGGCCGACATAGAGGAAGCAATAGAGAAACATCCCATGGAAAATTGGGATCATAATCAGTTAGAACTGCTCATTAGTACAAAAATAAAAGAAGTAAAAGGAGTAAACCGCTGGAGAGAAGAGGAAACCACGAAGTTGGTGGAATAAGGAAATTAGGGAGGCCATCGAACAACGACGGTTGGCTTCACGGGAACACAGAAAAGCAAAGAAGGCGCAGTTGTCTGAAGAGGAAATAGGTCAAAAATGGGAATATTATCGACAAAAGAAACAAGTGCAGGTCCTCGTCCACGCTAAAATAAAGCAATCCTCCGATCGCTGGCTGGCTGAAGTTCGCGATGCAACTTAAGGGGGTCAAGAAAATTCTGGAACCATATAAACTGGCTGGGTAAAGCGAATGACAGAAAGCAGGAACAGATTCACGATGCCGAGGAAAAATGTTTAGAGGGAGATGACGCTGTGAACTACATTGGTTCAGTTATAGCAGAGTCATTTAGGAAAGACGATAGGGTAATCGCCCCAAATGAGGGAGCAACATGGGATAGCACAATAGAAGACAGCTTAGAACTGACCAATCTTCACTGGAAAAAGGCGTAAGCAAATGTTCCAAAAGGCACGTCCGCGGGGATAGACGAAATTCCTATTAAATTAATTCATGAACTTGGCCCAAGAAGCAAGGAAACGCTGATAAAAGCATTGGAGGCAATCATAACAAATAATCAAATTCTGCACAGCTGGAAACAGAGTAAAATGAATTTGATTTATAAAGGGAAAGGCGATAAGACGAACATAAAATCCTTCCGACCAATTACGATAACATCAGTTATATATAGGCTGGCGATGCAGGCGGTGAAATTAAAAATGCAGTCATGGGTAGAAAGTAATAGAATACTCGGAGAACTTCAGAACGCGTTCAGAAGTGGTAGGCACTTAGATGATAGCCTGTTCGTGCTTACCCAGTGCATAGAAATAACTAAGGCGGAAAATAGACCTCTGTATTTAGCCTTCCTGGACATAAGCGATGCATACGACAACGTGAACAGGAAACTTCTGTGGAACATATTAAAAGATGAAGGTATCGGTCATGAGGTAATTCATTTTCTACAGGAAATATCTCTAGAAAATAATGTTGAAATAACATGGGAAGGAATTAGGAGTACGACAACTGTCGACGTAAACAACTGATTAAGGCAAGGTTGTCCTCTATAACCGCTGCTGTTCACGCTATATATGGTAAGTACGGAAAGAAGGCTACAAGGAAGCAATCTAGGGTATAATCCGTCGTACAGATTAGGCGGAAAGATTGTTGAGCAACGACTACTGGGTTTAATGTATGCGGACGATATTGTACTGTTAGCAGAGAGCGAGGAAGATTTGCAAACTCTGGTTAATTACTGTGGAGACGAAGGAGACAGTTTAGGTTTCAGTTCTAGTGCAGCTAAGTCCAGTGGGATGTCTTTCAACAATACAACTGATCAGGAGCTTACAATACAAGGCTATGAAATACCCCGAGTGACCGAATACAAGTATCTCGGGGTATGGATAAACAAAGGGCAGATGTACACGGAAAAGCACGAACAGTCTCTCATAGTAAAAGTGGGAAGAGATGCCGGGATGATGAAACATAGGGCATTGTGGGGGTACAACAGGTATGAAGTACTGAGAGGCATTTGAAAAGGAATAATGGTGCCGGGGCTAACTTTCGAGAATGCGGTCCTGTGCTTAAGGCCAGAAGTTCAGTCGAGACTAGAAGTAAATCAAAGAGCTATAGGAAGATTAGCACTAGGTGCCCACGGGAACACCACAAACGAGGTAGTACAGAGGGATATGGACTGGGCATCGTTCGAAGCACGGGTAGCTCAGAGTAAAATCCTATACGAAAAACGCCTGAAGAAATTGGACGATAACAGGTGGGCAGATAAGGTATTTAAATACCTGTACAGAAAGAGCATTGACTCACAATGGCGGAAAAGAACTAGGAAGCTAACCAGTAAGTATGCCAGACACGAGGACGGTGAAAGACAAATCATTAAACGACAGGTTAAAAACGCGGAAGGTAAAAAGTGGATAAATTCAATGGTAAAGAAGCCTAGCGTTGAACTATATCGATACCTGAAACAGCAGATCAGGAAGGAAGCGTTTTATGATAACTCAAGAGGCAGTGCCCTACTCTTTGAAGCTGGGTCAGAATGTCTTAGAACGCGCAGCTATGAAAAGAAATTTAACGAAGAAAAAGACACATGCACTGTGTGTGGTAAATCTGTAGAAACAATAGAACACCTCACACTAAAATGTGATGGTATCCATCCCGATGTCGATGCGGGCACAGTCACGCTTCCTGAGGTCCTAGGGTTTAGAGATAACAGTTGTCATGTAAATAAATATGCGGTGGAAATTAGCAAAAAGCGATTGGAAGATTGGTGGCTCAAAAGCAGAGAGGTGACATAAGGTTAAAAGTGTAGGAAAGCGTACTTAAAGAAAACGGCGAATTTTAATAACTTACAACACAGTTAAACAAAAATAAAAAGCTGAGCACGGTGGCAACTGCCATCACCCCGTTTCAAAGGGGACGCTCCTATATACCTTACATCCATCCATCCATCCAAGCAAGAAGGCATAGATAACGATTTCGTGACGCTGCTGAGGGAGATACATAGAGACCACCGAGTAAAATTGCATGAGAAGGTCGAAATTGTAATGAAGTGGTAGAAATTCACCAAGGACTGAAGCAAGGATGCCATCCTGTCTCCACTGTTCACGCTTTACGTTAAGGGCATAGAAAGACAAATGGAAAACAGTAAATTCGGATTTGATTTATCATACACGCGTAATGGACAAATAGTGCAACAGAAAGTCCCCGCACTGATGTACGCGAACGACACAGTGCTTCTAGCGGACAATGCAAGAGATTTACAGACACTGGCCGATATGTGTGGCAACGCAACGGCAAACCTATGCCTTAAATTTAGCACAGAGAAACTGAGAATTATGACATTTCATGAAGAGACGAGTAACTACGTGATGTCGATTCAACAGCGAGTCATACCCATACTAAACCGATATGAATACCTCGGCGTATACATAAATGAAGGAAATACTTACTCATGCACCCACCAAGATAACCTGAAAATAAAAGGGAAGCGGAATGCAGCAATCATGAAACATATGACACTTTGGGGCCACAATAAATATGAATAAAAGTAGCGATGTGGGCGAGTTGGTTTAGGTCCATGGTGTAAACCTTCTGCAGTACGAAGCACTGCAGTGTGGGGAAAAAAAGAGAACGAAAACCGACGAAGCAAGAAGGATTGCAAGATGACAACACAAGCGCTCGCGTTGTCCTCTTCTTCCTTCGTCCATTTATTTTTTGTCTTTTTTTTCGCACTTCAGTGCTTCGCGCTGCAGAAACTTTAAACACCATGGAATAAATATGACGTGGTGCATGAAATCTGGAAAGAAGTCCTGGTGCCAGCACCAACGTTCGCAAATGTCATTCTGTTCCTAAAATTTGATAAATTTTTGGAGTTGGAAGTTAACCAACGTTCGGCGTGCCGGTTGGCTTTGGGAGCCCACGGCAAAACCACAAATGAGGCAGTGCACGAAGACATGCATTTGGCCTCGTTTGAAGTCACAGAAGCGCAGAGCAAAATTAGTTTTCAAGAAAGACTGAGGAACGTGGATCAAAATAAATTGGCGGCTAAAGTGCACAAGTACAAATTTGTGCAATAACACGAGTTGAAGCACTTTGCTATTTGAGGCTCGAACTGGTTGCCTCAGGACAAAAAGGTACCACAGCAAATATTCCCAATTAGATGGGGAATTTGTATGCTGCAGAAAATATCGGGAGACCACTGAGAACATCCTAATGTAATGCGAAGGGATTCACTAAGCGAGACCAGTACGCAACGCACACCTTCCAGAAGCGCTTGAATTTAAGGTGGACGAAAGCATCAACCAGTGAGCAGTCGAGATAAGCTAGAGACGGTTATGGTATTGGTAGAAAGAAAAAGCAGGTAAGAGATTAATACGACTGGAGCATGTACCGACATAGGTATAGCGGTACAAGGTAGGTAGAGAAGTTTTGAGGGAAAAAAGACAGATTAAGGAGATGCATACAAAATTGCTAGGATTAAATCCAAGCAGTCTATTTTTCACCACCCCGTTTTAAAGGGGATGCCAATAAATCATCATCATCATCCCGGCACCCCGCAGGATGCTGTAATGATATGCCTGCTATGGACTGCAAGGAGCAGAAATTATTATACTACGCCACTGACTTTAGATGTGAAAAATAGTATGCTGGAGTGCGGGTGGCGTTCGAAGGATAAGTCGCTCATGATCCTCACCATCGTTTGCGTGCCTGATCTGCTCCGCGCACCCATAATGTTCTGATCCAGCTCCAAGGCGATTTATGATGCGGCGGAGAGTACAAACTAAAACGCTTCAAAACGTTGCGGTACGCCAACGTGACGTGACGTACTTGAAAACATTTTCTCGTATTTGGCCCATCGTGGCATTGTAGAAATTCTCAAAACTCGCCAAGTTTAGTCTTTGGTTCCCTTGGAATACCACGTAGTCCATGTCTTAGCGATAAAAAAATTAATTGAGCCCGAGACAAAATCGATCACGTCACGGCGAGCTAGTCGGCGCTGCCATCCGTCTTTCGTCCTTGTTGAGCCTTTGCTGGCCTCACCAGGCCTCATATATTCTTACTGTACCAGAGTGGCTGCTTTGGTATTGCAGACGGACAATTTACTAATACGGCTCAAATTGTTTTTCTTCTTTTCTTCTTCTATCTTTTTCTTGCGTGTCCCTTTATAGCGTTCCTCTGTCGTGACCACAGAGTTGTCGTGACCCTCTCGAAATTAACATGGCGCTTCCGTTTACGGTGGCGCCATATATTCCTCTAGGTAGCACTGTGTGTAACTCCGTGACGGCGAGAGAGAACGCCGCGTGCTCTTCAAGCAAGAGCGGCGACGCAAACAATAGCTCGTTGTCGTCGAAGGCGCGAACGCGAGCCGTCGCGTATCGGGAGGGAGCGGAGAAAGTACCGACAACAAACGCGGGAACGAGCGCCGTCAGCGTCGCCAGCAGCAGCAGCAGCAGCTGTCACCGCCTGCTGACCCCGAAGCGCAGCTTTGCGCGCGGCACGTTCGGCCTCCGTCGCGCTGGGGCGCAGATGTCAACGAAGTGGTGCATACAACTGCATCACTTCGTGCCGAAAACAGCTCAAAACAATATGGCCGAGCCAGCAGACGACGCAGCGCCGATGCCCTCTGCTCGCTCGTCTACACGTGTATTTTGCGCTGTTGTAAGTATTTCAACTTAACAAACTATCCCAAGTCGACACCTCACTGAGCGCCACTCCGCTCGGCGCAGTTGTGTGCAGCACGGATTAGACAGGGGGTGCTAGCAGCTGCGCTACAAGCTGTATAGTTGCTAATTAGTTCTAACCAGCTAGTCAGGTGTCGACTGCTAACAAGGGGCCTCGGTTCAGGGTGCTGCCAGCGTGTAATAACAGCGGGCGTCGCAAGACAATGGCCTGAACGTAAACACTGCAACGGAGCGCAAGCAGGTTTCGCAATGAAGTGGAACATTAATAGACATGCTGGAACACAAGCCCACATGAGTGGAGTGACGAGGCAGAATGAGATGGTGCTCGGGCCGCTAGCATCCGGCAGGCGGTCAAGGTGGCGGACATCACAAATGCAGCCAAGCCCGCTGCAGAGAGTGGGGTGGGCGGCGAAAGCGCCGTTCTATGCCCGTCGCTAAAGTGAGGCATGCTCTTCTTGTACTGGACGAGATTCTTGTTAGAAGCTGTCAGAAGCCTCACTAAGTGTGACTGACCAAGAACACGCAGCCGGATAGCGTTGCTCGGTGGCGCAAGCTTAGCCGTATATGTGCCGCGCTTTAGTTGCCGCACAGACGCGTGTGGCACAAGCGCCGCGCGCAGATGAGTCGGCGCCTGCAAGCAAATGCCCCTTTCAATGTGTCCTGATAAACGGCACAAGGTGTAAAACAATAGCCAGAAAAAAGCGCGACATTCATGTTTCCGGGATTTCTTTTAATTTCTCAAAGATAACGAAAAAAATGAGCCAGAGTCGGCCGTCAACCAATGCTTGCAAAGCTACTTCGCGATGCGGGTAGTGTACATATGGTGGCATTTCTTTCTTTTTGTTCGATTGTAGATGCGAGCCCATTCCAAGCCGCTTGAAAATCAGGCCATAAGCAAGGACTTCTTAATGCGATTTACAACTTATTTACCACCAAAATATACTGTTATGAGTTTATTTCAGTGCAGTCGTGAGAATTTGCACAGAAGTCTTATCACCAGCAACCTGCTTAAAGCAAAAAATCCAAATTTTGGTTTTAAGCTGGGTCCGTTTCTTTAATATCGCGCGAGCCTCCGGTACAAATATTTTCTTGGACGTTAGGCGAACGCACAGTCCTGATCGAAAGTTTCGACGTTTGGCTAGCGACAGCTTTCTCCGGCTTCTTTACTTCCCCTTCCGCATTTAGGCCAACGCCTATGCATCCTTCGTTTGAAAGGCCGACAGCCCCGCGTGCGACACGCGTAGCTCTGACGAGAAAGTCACGCACTTCTTCCGTGTCGAGAAGCAAGTGATGTGGACAGGGCTCGGTAGACTAGATAACCGTCAAGAATAGGAGCACAAACCTCCACGCCAGTGCTCCTAAAGTAACTCCGCGCAGAAAGCTATATCTGCGGCGATCAAGTTCCTAACACATGCAGGCCTCATAATAGGCCTTGAGACGCTGCCTGTGCACGATTTACTTCGTTCGCGGTCCCCCCCCCCCTTTTTTTTTGATACCCAGTAAAACCTTTTGCACCCTCAAGGGTGCTCGTTTGTCCAATGTCTTGCACTCTTAGTCTTAAGAGGTAAGATCAAATGGTCAATGGGAATAACAAATGAAGTTTTTTTTCGACTTCTTCTGGTAAGTAAACATGACAACACGAACAGTGCACCAAATAAACTTTCATAGTTTTTCACTGTTGAAATCTCGTGTGCAGAATTTCGGTACGCAGCAGATGGTGAGGATTAAGTTTTCAACTGCGGCTTCCATCATCACAGCTGTAGTCTGAGTTAGCTGTCGTGTACAGCAATACTTTTTTACAGCCTCCAGGGTAATATACAGAGTCCAAAATTATTTACTGTGTATCCCTTATCCCTCCCCCACGTGCAGTTAGCTTAAACTACCGCTGGTCTGCCTTTTTGCACAAGATATGTATTTCATGCACTCTTCTATATGTTTTCTCCAACGATATATTGTTGGTGTACAAACCTTCCGATCGATTTAAGCACACAAGTGGCTATTCGGTAATGTACGTACCGTCGAGCCATTCGAACTGTCAGACTACGAAATCTGACGATTGCCAACAAAAAGACGCTAAAGATTAATGTTAAACTGTATTAGCAAAATCAGAATTCTGGAGAGCTAGGCTTGCTGGTGCAACGTTACGAAAAATCAGCGTCCTGGTCTCCTCTTTCTTTGAGTCCCTTGCTTATGTGCTGTTTGCTTTTCATAATGTATTAGCAAATATCGCTATTCTGATACCAAAACAACCACTCTACCCGTGAGACGAGGTCCCATAAGCCAGAAAGTATGCTAAACCTAAAGACGGCAATCAATGAATCCTAGAAGTTCCCGCACCGGCCTCTGATGAAGTCATGATTCGTCCGGTGTAGCTAAATTCCACATCGATAAGGGAGGGTTACAATGCACTCTAAAGGAAGCGAATACTCAACCAGAAAACATTTAGAAACTGATTTCTGCACTAAAATTGCCATAATACGATAAAATGAATTGGAATTCATAACGTCAGACTATGGTGCCAGCTCTGAGATATCGGTGCGAAATAAGTACAGAAAAGGGACACCTTCACTTCATTTTACGGGGACGCTGTTAGCGTCTGTAGTTGGCCGGGATTTCTCGCGTCCGCGTGCGCGGTGCTCCCACAAGAACAAGCGGCAGCTGAGAGGGTTTGTGTTTGAGTTTCCGCGTGACAGAATTATGTTTTCTCGCATAGTCAAATTACAATCCGATGATATCATGTCTGCAGGTTGTGTGCAATTCGTATTTTAGGAATTTTCTGACGCCTTTTACTTAGAGAAGTCAATTAGTTTAATAACGCATTTGTACTAGGCGGAGGGCCTACAAAAATGATATATATATATATATATATATATATATATATATATATATATATATATATATATATATATATATATATAGAGAGAGAGAGAGAGAGAGAAACGAAGAGTGATAAGTATGGAGGCTAATCAAGGACGTGCCCGGTTGGCTACCCTACACTTGTAGAGACGAAAAGCGGAAGAAGAGACAAGGAGAGAAAAAAAACTAATAGACATTCACAGAGTTAGTGCAGAGGAATCTCCGCTGTCACAAGCATTCGTACAATCCAGTATCTCTTATGAAGTGCAAAAGGGTTTTTATGGCCTTTTGCATGGAATAATGCATAGGCCATGGTCCAAGGATCTTTTCTTCCGAGAACGCTTAATTACCTAACAGGTTGAGTTTAGCTTGTAGAGTACGTCGCTGAATGTCAAAGGGTGGGCAGTTACACAGAAGGTGCTCCAGAGCCTCATCACAACTGCCCAAATTGCACGGCGCTCTGTTGGCCATCCCTGTTAGGAATGAATAGGCACTGGCAAATGCGACGCCCAACCACATGCGACACAGTAAGGTTTCGCGACTGGAGCGTCCAGGTGACAGGCGAAGTCGCAAGTTAGGGCCAAGAGAGCGCAAGCGTGGGTTGGTGACACCCGGGATGTGTGCTGTGCTAGCGGTACCATCGCCA